>NW_028225217.1:0-600000 GCF_052327205.1 Somniosus microcephalus
TGGTCGGCCGGGCCCGGTTGCGACCCACGGGGCTCTGAGTCCAGCCCGTTCCCTCACTCTCAACTTCCCTCTCTCTCTCTGTCTCTCTCTCCTTCCCTCTCTCTCCTTCCCCCCTCTCTCTCTCTATCCTTCCCCCCAGTCTCTTGCTCTCTCCTTCCCCCAGTCTCTCTCTTGCTCGCTCCTTCCCCCAAGTCTTTCTCTCTCTCTCTCTTTTCCCCCAGTCGCTCTCTCTCTTCCCCCCCAGTCGCTCTCTCTCTTCCCCCCAGTCGCTCCCTCTCTCCCGCCCAGTTGCTCTCTCTCTTCCCCCCAGTCGCTGTCTCTCTTCCCCCCAGTCGCTCTCTTTCTTCACACCAGTCGCTCTCTCTCTTCCCCCCAGTCACTCTCTCTCTTCCCCCCAGTCGTTCTCACTCTTCCCCCAGTCACGCTCTCTCTTCCCCCAGTCGCTCTCTCTCTTCCCCCCGTTGCTCTCTCTCTTCCCCCCTGTCGCTCTCACTCTTCCCCCCCCAGTCGCTCCCTCTCTTCCCCCCCAGCCGCTCTCTCTCTTCCCCCCAGTCGCTCTCTCTTCCCCCCAGTCACTCTCTCTGTTCCCCCCAGTCGTTCTCACTCTTCCCCCCAGTCACGCTCTCTCTTCCCCCCAGTCGCTCTCTCTCTTCCCCCCTGTCACTCTCTCTCTTCGCCCCATCGCTCTCTCTCTCCCCCCCCCAGTCGCTCCCTCTCTTCCCCCCCAGCCGCTCTCTCTCTTCCCCCCCAGTCGCTCCCTCTTCCCCCTTTGTCGCTCTCTCCCTTCCCCCCCAGTCGCTCTCTCTCTCTCTTCCAACAACAACATCCCCTCGAAAAAGCTTCGGCACCACCGGGCACTCCAGCAAGTCTATCTGTCTATATATATAAAGCGGTTCCTTCTGTTTGTCTGTCCGGCTATACACTCGAAAGTTGTAGAGCGTACGTACACGTGCTTTACTTCCAAAGAGAGCTTACCATTCCAAACGGTCGTAAGCGTATTTACTTTTCGCTCGGACAAAAATTGTTCGCGCGTTATACAAAAAACCTTCAAAAATCCACTCATTATCCACTCATTAGCATTGATTGACTGACGTAAATGTCGACCATTCCTGTGCCATCATGACTGACCAGTCCTACAGTTCAGTCACATGATGGTTGACCAATCGTTGTGTGTGTGGGTGGGACGAATCGTTTTCATCTCAGGGATCTAGCAGCCATTGCCTCAAGCTAAAAACCCCATTGCCGCAACCTAAAAATATGGTCATCGAGGTTAGTATCTTATTTTTTTTCCAAAAAGATTTACCAAAAACGTTTTGTAAGTACTTTCACTTTCATCTTTGAAGGTATTAAAAGGTAGAAATGTTGACCGGCAGCAGATTCACAGAGGGACAGAGAGACTGGGCCGAAAGCCTGGGACTCGATTTAAACTGCCCAGCCCAAAACAGCCCTGGCATCGCCGGGCTGCCCCAGCTAGTATATGTAAAAATTCAAGTGTACATTTGGCTAACTAAGCTTACCGATGATTCTCTGTGAGTATGAAAATGCTAAAGTCTGTTCGAATGTAGCCACAAGACAGATAAAAAGCAGTTTTGACTAAGCTCAGATAAGAAACAGCCACAGGCTGCAAGTGAAATTAAATTGTTAAATGACATTATTTAGTACTAATAACATATTATAATGCTAAGTAGGTATTAGAGTTGGCTTAACAAATCTAACAGCAAAGATAATTGAAAGTTAATTAGCAGAAAAGATGTAAAATGAAAGAAATCTTGGGAGTTAAATTATCCACTTGGTAGATCAAAGTGAGATAGTCTGAACACCATGGTAGATCGGGAGAGTGCACTAAAAGGTATGAAGGTGGACATGCAACTGCAAATATTCAAGGAAATCATGCATAATTTGCAACAAACATATATTCCTCAAGGCCATAAAAACAAAAAAGGAAAAGTGATCCAACCATGGCTAACAAAAGAAAGTAAAGCTGGTATTAATTCAAAGGAGGAAGATTATAATCTTGCCAGAAAAAGCAGTCAGCATGAGGAATGGGATATTTTTAGAAATCGGCAAAGGGGGAACCAAAAAATTGTGAAAGAATATAAAATGGAATATGAGCAAACTAGCAAAAAATATAAAAACGAATTTTAAACGCTTCTATAGGTATGTGAAAAGGAAAAGACTGGCGAATGTAAATGTAGGTCCTTTACAGTCAGAGCCGGGAGACTTTATAATGGGAAATGAGGAAATGGTTGAGAAATTGAACAAATACTTTGCTTCTGTCTTCACGGAGGAAGACACAAAAGAGCTCCCTGAAATACGAGAAAACCAAGGGTGTGGCGATAATGAGGAACTTAAAGAAATTATTATAAGTAAAAAAACAGTACTAGCAAAATTTATGGGACTAAAAGCCGATAAATCCCAAGGACCGGATTACCTACATTGTCGGCTTTTGAAAGAGGCAGCATTTGGGATAGTGGACGCATTGGTTGTCACCTTTCAAACTTCTGTAGATTCTGGAACGGTTTCTGCAGATTGGAGGATAGCAAATGTAACCCCGCTATTTAAGAAAGGAGAGAGAGAGAAAATGGGTGACTGCAGACTTGTTAGTCTCACATCAGTAGATGGGAAAATGCTGGAATCTATTATAAAGGACGCAACAACTGGTCACATAGAAACTCGTAGTAAGATTGCGCATTTTCAAAATGGATTTATGAAAGGGAGATCCTGTTTAACAAACTTATTGGAGTTCTTTGAGGATGTAACTCGTGGAACAGACAAAGGTGAACTGGTACAGGTGGTTTTCAGAAGGCCTTCAGTAAGGTCCCTCAAAAGTGGTTGGTGAATATAATTAGGGCACATGGATTTGGGGGTAAAATACTACCATGTATTGAGAATTGGTTAACAGACAGAAAACAAAGAGTAGTGATAAACGGGTCTTTTTCAGGATGGCAGGCTCTGACTAGTGGGGTACCACAAGGATCGGCGCTTGGGCCCCAGCTCCTCACAATCTATATCAATGATTTGGATGATGGGACTATAGCTAACATTTCCAAATTTGCTGATGCTGCAAAGCTAGGTGCCAGTGTCAGTTGTGAAGAAGGTGTCAAGAAGATTCAAGGGGATTTCGACAGACTCAGTGAGTGGCCGAGAACATGGCAGATGCAATATAATGTGGAGAAATGTGAAGTTATCGTTATTGATAGAAAAAACAGAAAGGCACAGTATTTCCTAAATGGTGAAAGATTGGGGAATGCAGATGCTCGAATGGACCTGGGTGTCCTTGTACATGAGCCACTGAAAGTCAATGCGCAGGTGCAGCAAGCCATTAGGACGGCAAATGGTATGCTGGCCTTCATTACAAGAGGATTTGAGTGCAGGAGTAAAGAAGTCTTACTCCAATTATTTAGGCCCTTGTTGAGATCACAGCTGGAGTACTCTCTACAATTTTTGTCTCCTTACATAAGGAAGGATATACTTGCCATAGAGGAAGTAAAACGACGGTTCGCGAGATTGATTCCTGGGATGGAGTGACTATCATATGAGAAGAGATTGAGTAAAAGAGGCCTATATTCTCTTGAATTCAGAAGAATGAGAGGGGATCTCATTGAAGCATAGAAAATTATTAAAGGGCTTCATAGGGTGGATGTTGTGTGTTGTTTCCCTTGGCTGGGGTGTCTAGAACAGGTGCCTCAGGATAAATGGTCGGACTGAGATGAGGAGACATTCCTTCACACAGAGGGTGGTGAATCCTTGGAGTTCTCTACTCCAGAGGGCTGTGGAGGTTCAGTCATTGGGTACATTCAAAACAAAAGTCGGGAGATTTATGACTAGAAAGTGCATCAAGGGATATGCCGATAAGGTAGTTGAATGGAGTGGAGGCAGAAGATCAGCCATGTTCTCATTGAATGGCGGAGCAGGCTCGAAGGGCCGAATGGTCTGCTCCTGCTCCTATTTCTTATGTGCTTATGTTCTTATGTCAAGATAAGGGAGACAACTCTGACATGGGCCCCTTGGTATTAGTCCCTGTACTGCTTGACCAGGGAAGATAGAATAAGAGAGATAAGATAACGTCCAATAAAGTGAAGAAATGTATAAACAAGATAACGATGGAACAGAGTAGATTTATTGGAAAATTACAGCAGTCAGGCGTGGGCAAGAGTGTGAGTGGCAGATGGTATTTTGATCTTTGGAACCTATGAAATAAGGTGATTTTGTTGAAGGCCATATATGGACACTGGCAAATCGAACTGTTGATAAGAAAATGGTTAAAACCCCGATAATAAAAGAATAACTTCCCAGAGAACTACTGCGAAGGCAAAGGAGCAGATTGAAGATGACGTCACCTGTGTCCGAGAGGTTCCAGAGACAAAGGGCTGTGAGCTATTGCTTAAACTATCTCCTGATGTTCAGTATTAATTTCACTGTAAGCTCAATAAACCCTGATCTATTGCTCAAACACTCTGGCTGCTGCAAATTGGTGTCCTGTCCAAGGGCTGTGAGCTACTCCTTAAACTATCGCCTAATGTTCAGTATTAATTTCACTGTAAGCTTAATAAACCCTGATCTATTGCTCAAACATACTGGCTGCTGCATATTGGTGTCCTGTCCAAGAACTCTGAGGGATCATTTAAGATCTTACAGATTGGCACACTTCAGATGGGACGAGTCAAAGCGGCTAGTATTGTGTGGTAGATCGGATCTCGAAAGTAGCTTCCTGATCAGCTGCTGCACTTCAGGAGGGTTACCTCCCTCATGCGGAGTTCCCGTGAATTGTGCGCCGAAAGTTATTGATGTTAGAGGTCTGTTAATAAAATCGAAAAATTGCTAGTAAGATAAGGGTATATAAGAGTAAGTTAGACAGAGGTGCCTGTGAGGAGGAAGTACATATATTATTGCCGGAATGTTTAACCATGGAGACCGAGTCCCCTTTGAAGAAATGATAAAATTTATTCAGGAATTTGTGAATCTAAAAAAAATCAGAAGTGATAAGGCTACTAGGCTACTCGCCTATGCAGTATTTTACTGTGCTCAAAGCGATGATGAGTATTGTACGAAACAAAGTACAGAGATAGAATAGCTAAAAGCACAACAAAATGAGTTAAAATAAAAACATAGTCAGGAGGTGGAGGACTTAAAAAAGCAGCAAGAGCAGGAGGTGGAAAACATAAAAGAAAGCAGTTTCAGGAAGTGGGAGATTTCAAAGGCGAGTTATTGACTTGGAGAGCCAGACCTCTCAATCTGCCGTAGATCCACAAAAACAGAGCACGTGCACAGTCCAGGCAGGAAATACTATGCGTGAACTAGCAGAAACCAAATAGGTGTTACAATCTTGTGAGATAGAGAGGGAGGATCCTCCACATGATCTACAAGATGTCAGAGACGCCTTGAGGGAAGCTCTTCAGCGTCGTTATAGAGAGACGGACAACACACTGTGTAGGTTGAAGATATACGAACTAGAGGGAAAGCTGTGAAAACGATAGGCTGTTGTGGCTGCTGTTACTGCCAGATCGTATGATTCACCAGTGGGAGCAGTGGAGGGAGGAGAGGTGATAGACTGGGACGCACTGGAAGATAAAGGCATATCAGCACGGTGGACAAGATGGTTGGGGAGACCCCGGGGTGTCCTCCAGCCATGAGGATAGGTGGTCGGCCCCTGGGTGTGTCATAGTTAGAACCCAGACCTATGATGACAACGGGAGAAAACCTCCTCCGAGAAGCGCTCTGTTCCCCTCAATGCTGTTGAAGTACATGCTTGTGATAATGGGTTCGGCCCCATAACACCATCCGAGTGCCCCATCGACATTAAAGTTCGATTGAATGCATGGAAGCGGGGTCACAGCGAGTTACAGGACATCTATTGGAAATGCGTCCTCCTCACAGCCACCAACTCCAAGGCACGGCAAAATCTTCCGTTCCTGGTTTATAATATTGCCACTGCGTCGGCAGTAGTCATGGAGTCCATTCAGGAACAGCTACTGGTTAAGAGCTCGGATATGGCTAAGAAATTTTATCAAACAACACACAGACCAGTAGAGTCAACCACTATATAAAGTGATAGGTTCGACACGGTTTATGTTGTAACCCAATGGGTTGCTACTGACTCCGATGACGAAGGGAAGGACCAGGAACCATTCAAGAAACAATTCTTGAATGGCTTGCAACGCTCACTGAGGCGCACTCTAGGACACAAGGTCTCGCCTGAGATTGGGTGGTCTGAGCTACTCCAGCCAACCAATCATGCCTCGACTTTTGCAACGGAGGACTGTAGAACAAAAAAACATGTTAGTGTGGTAAAAGGGCCAGTTATGCCCACTGCACCCTGCTACACACGTCGATTCGAAGTAAATTGTTACAACTGTAGGAGACCTGGGCAATATTCTAAATTTTGTAAGAAGCCTCGAAAACAGTGTCAACGGTACCCTCCCTTTGAAGGAAATCTACCCCCACCACCCGCCATAATATCCATTGATCCCTTGGAGACCAATGTAGATCAATTGGCTGGAGAAATGAGTAAATTAACAGCCATACCGAGCATTCATATTATTACAAGTGCTAATCCGGTGGCGGCCGGCTCGGATCCGGCTGGACAACAACCACAGGGGTCCCAGGCAACGGCCCAATGAACGGGGCAGGCCACCTGTTGGTTCCGACATGATGTTAACAGGCGACCGGAAATTTCGGTTGTTCTACGGGGGCCGACAACAAATCATGCTTATTTACACCGGTTCATTTGTTTCCATCATCCATACCCCAAACCATGAAGGAATGCTGCGGTGGGCAAGGGTTGCTTGACGCTACAAGGCTCTGATGGGAGCTCAACCTCTGCTTTTAAGGCAGAAATTATACCTATGTGCACAACCGGGATTGATTTGACTGTTAATGATGACAATTCCTGATGGAAGGAGCACATTGGGAAGTGATGTTTTGGAAAGTTACGGGACAATTACTGATTACAACCAGTGGTGTATTTGGATTGGGACAGGAGGTAGTGAATCGGTCGCAATATCGGATGCCCACTCCGTATTTGCGACTAAGAGGACTTGCTTGTAACAGGAACCAGATCACACAGGTAAGCGAGTCAAATTATAAATTCAAATAAACTGACCCACATTCGCCACTAGTAAGCATGACTGCAGTCGAATGGAGGGTGAGGAGATGATTAAGGGACCGCTCCACTTCTTTGTTAAACAGTACCCAATTCCCAAACAAAGTCATCCCTTTATTAAAGATGTCATCGACTCCCTCTTAAAACGGCATTCTGGGAACTGGCACTTTCACGACCAATTCACGAGCTTGGCCGGTTCAGAAGCCAGACGATAGCTGGAGGCTCACTATTGATCACGGAAGTCTTAACACGGTTACACCCAAGAGCACCCCTATCATTAAAGATGCACCGACACTCTTATCAGAACTCCCAAAAGCCTCTAAATACTACTCCACCCTAGACAGTGTAAATTACTTTAGGAGTATTTGTCAGAACAAAGGATCAATAGTAACTTGCCTTCACCTTTGAGGACCAGAGTTACACGTGGACGTGCCTATCCCAAGGCTCCCACAACGCCCCGACCATCTTCCATACCAGAATCGTATGGCTCCTGAAAACTTCTTCTAAGCCCCAGTGCCTGCTTCAGTATGTCGATGACTTGCGACTGGCGACCAGTACTATCGAGGAGCACCTTGAAATGTTAGGTGAATTTTTAACACTGTTAAGCAGTGTAGGCTTGAAAATTGACCCTCGAAAAGCTCAGCTTTTGCAGCAACAGGTCTCCTATTTGGGAGTGACGATCCCTCCGTGGGGTAAGAACTTCTACATAAAAATGAACAGGGTAGCTAAAGTAAACCTTGGTCCCTTACAGTATGAGACTGTGGAATTAATAGTGGGGAATTGGGAAAGGCAGAGATTCTGAACAAAGATTTTGTATGTCTTCACGGTAGAAGAAACTAACAACATCTCAATAATGGATAATCAAGGGGCCTAAGGGAGGGGGAACTAAAGGAAACAACTATCACTAAGGAAATAGTACTTGGTAAAATAATGGGTCTAAAAGATGACAAGTCCCCAGGACCAGAAGGGTTGCATACCAGGGTCGTAAAAGAAATGGCTGCAGAGATAGTGTCTGCATTGGTTGCAATATACCAAAATTCCCGGGATTCTGGAGACGTGCCAGGGGTTGAAAAGCCGCAAATGAAACACCCCTATTTAAGAAATGAGGGAGACTAAAAGCAGGAAACTATAGACCAGTTAGCCTAACATCTGTCGTTGGGAAAATGCTGGATTCCTTCATTAAGGAAGCAGTAGCAGGGGATTTGGAAAAGCATAATGCAGGCAAGCAGAGTCAGCATGGTTTTACTAATGGGAAATCATGTTTAACAAATTTGCTGGAGTTCTTTGAGGAGGTAATGAGCAGGGTTGACCAAGGTGAACCAGTGGATGTGGTGTATTTGGATTTCCAGAAGGCATTCAATAGGATGCCACATAAAAGGTTACTGCATAAGATAAGAGCTAAGGGAATTGGGGGTAATATATTAGCATGGATAGAGAATTGGCTAACTAATGGAAAGCAGAGGGACGGGATAAATGTGTAAATTTCTGGTTGGCAAACGGTTACTAATGGTGTGCCATAGGGATCGGTGCTGGGGCCTCAACTATTTACAATCACAGAATCACAGAAACCCCACAGTGCAGATAGAGGCCATTTCGGCCCATCGAGCCTGCACCGACACATATCCCACCCGATCCCCGTAACCCCTGCACCAACACATATCCCACCCTATCCCCGTAACCCCACGTATTTAATCCCCCTAACACTAAGGGTCAATTTATCATAGCCAATCAACCTAACCCGCACATCTTTGGACTGTGGCAGGAAACAGGAGCACCCGGAGGAAACCCACGTAAACACGGGGAGAATGTGCAAACTCCACACAGACAGTTACCCGAGGCCGGATTCGAACCCGGGTCCCTGGCGCTGTGAGGCAACAGATGAAGGGACCACGTGTAATGTAACTAAGTTTACAGATGATACAAAGATCGGTGGGAATGCAAGTTGTGCAGAGGATGCAAATAACCTGCAAAGGGATATAGACAGGCTAAATGAAAGGGCAAACATTTGGCGGATGGAGGATAATGTGGGAAAGTGCAAAGTATTACACTTTGGCAGGAAAAATAAAAAAAACAATTAGTATTTAAATGGAGAGAGATTACAAAAATCTACAGTTCTGAGGGACCTGGGGGCCCCTGTGCATGATACACAAAATTTTAACATGCAGTTACAGCAATTAATCAAAAAGGTAAATAGAATGCTGGCCTTTATTTCAAAGGGGTTGCAGTATAAAAGCAGGAAAGTCCTGCTACAACCTTACATTGTATTGGTGAGACTACACCTTGAGGGCTGCATACATCTTTGATCTCTTAATTAAGGAAGGATATACTTGCATTGGAGGAAGTTCAGAGATGATTCACTAGATTAATTCCAGAGATGAGGCGTTTGACCTATGAGGAAAGGTTGAGCAGGCTGGGCCTATATTCATAGGAATTTAGAAAAATGAGCGGTGATCGTATTGAAACATATTAGATACTGAGAGGGCTCGACAATGTAGATACAGGCAGGACGTTTCCCCTCGTGGAGAGATCAAGAACTCGGGGGGATAGATTCAGAATAAAAGATCGACCTTTTAGAACTGAGATGAGGAGGAATTTCTTCTCTCAGATTGTCGTAAATCTGTGGGATTCTCTGCCCCACAGAGCTGTAGAGGCTGGGTCATCAAATACATTTAAGTTGGAGATAGACAGATTTTTGCAAGACAAGGGAGTGAAGAGTTATGGGGAGCGGGCATGGAAGTGGTTTTGAGCCCAAGATCAGCCATGAATGGCGGAGCAGGCTCGTGGGTCCAAGTGGCCTATTCCTGTTCGTATTTCTTAGGTTCTTATGTTCTTGTGTCTAAGTCCCGTCAAGAACAAGATAAAGGTCATTCAAACACTCCCGTTTACTATATCCAGGATAGCGCTCCGATTGTTTTTGTGTCTAGTTGGATACCAGCATTGTTTTATTCCTGGGTTTGCAGAACTTACAAAATCACTCTATGAACTGTTTAATGAAAAGAGGGTCAAATTTCCTCCCTGTGGGTGCCAGATCACACCGCTGCAGTTGAGATATTGAAACTGGCTGTTATGCAGGCTACCTGTTTGATATCACCCGACCTGACACAGCCATTCCATATCCAGATTGCATCCACCGACCATAGTCTGACTGCGGTCCGATATCAAGAACGCCTGGAACGGTTACAACCGATCGCATATGCCTCAGGGGTTTTGCAGGGGTCAGAACGGCAGTTTTCAGCTTGTGAGCGCCACTTACTGGCGACGTTCTGGTCCAGTCAACACTTTACCTACATTACGGGTTTGCAGAGGATCATCTTGCATTCCCCTCACACTCCATTGAATCTCCCTATCAAACCAAGCAATTCTTTGATCTCATCCCATCGCATGAGTAAATTGACTTTAGAACTAATACAGTGGGACATTGATATAAACTCCATGCAGACTACTGTTGTACCACTGATGCTTGCGTACGAGGGACACCCTCACAAGTGTCCACTGCCTTTAATAGACTTTGAATACCAACCTGTTTTGCGATCACCAATATAAGGAGCCTCTGAAGTATACTTGGATGTCTCCTCCTACCACATTCAGTGCTCACCTCATACTTGATGTGCTGTGGTCCTACCTGAGAAGACTCTCAAGTTTAAAAGTAACAAACACTCAAACAACATGCAGATTTTGACCCTTCTCATCGCCGATCAAGACACTTCTGGCTACCCGACAAACATTTGGTCTGACAGTGCCTATGCCATCAATGCCCTGCTTTCAATTCCCTTGTACCAAAAGAATTCCTACTTCTCGTCAGATGGTAAAGCCGTAACCCATGGGCCATGGTAACGTCTCATATGGCAGGCCCTAAAGGCACGACAAAAGCCTTGTCACATTGGTAAGGTTAATGCCCACAAGAGAGACAAGCCCGCTCACGCGCTGGGAAATAATGCAGCAGATGTAGCTGCTAGAAAAACAGCCCTGACCGGCTATCCACTCCCTCTATAACTTGATAACGTAATCCCAGTTGCTGCAGTTAGCAAAGCTCTCAATTTGGCTTCCCTTCAAACAGAGTTTAGCCTGTATCAGATGACCAAGATAAACCCTTACCAGCACTCACTGCATGTGCCCCCAAGACGCTTCTTACTACATTGGTTTCACAACCATTCCTTATCCAGCAAAATGCCCCAGAAAAGTACCCGATTGTCTGTATTCCCCCACACCTGGCAGAAGAACTCTTGTTCCTATTCAACTCCGACCCTGTAGGAGGTCTTTACTCGGCAGAAGGCACTTTTAAAAGGAATGCCTCCACAGCCTGGTGGCCTAATATGAAGGAAACTGTAAATTTATATGTTACCCGATGCATTCCCTGTTTACAGCAGGACCCCTTCACTTGCTGCAACCGTGGCCTCCTTCGAAGTCAGCCAGGGCCTGATGGGCCCTGGACTCATGTTCAAATTGATTTTATTGGTTCTCTCCCACATTCGCAGGCAAATTATAAATACGCCCTCATTGTTATCGACTAGTTCACTAAATGGATTGAGGCCTTCCCGCCCCCCCCACCCCCGATCCAATACTGCGCTTACTGCGGCCAGATTGTTATTGAGTGAGGTGGTTTGTAGGGGGCGACTGCCACTTCAAGATGATAGTGATCAGGGCACCCAATTCACTGGTGAAGTGTTTATCCAAATTACACGAAATTATGGGAATTAAACATAAGCTACATATAGGTCATCATCCCCAATCAGGTGGGATAGTGGAAAGCGGGAATCGCACACTGAAATCCATGTTGGGAAAATTGTGTACAGAACACATCACACAATGAGTCAATATGTTACCCATGTCTTTAACGTCAATTTGGTCCACGCCACATAGGAACAAGGGGACAGCACCTTACCATTCAATGACTGGGAGGTTAATGAGGACTCCAGGTCATCTAACTTTGACTGGCACCACCCCACTCATGCAACAACCATGTAATGACTCGTGGTTGGAGCGCACAGTAGAGCATATTGATGAAGTTAACCGACCTGTGCAAAGAATTTAGGAAAATCTAAAAACCAATTCAAGAAATACATTGGCCAGAAGGTTCGAGCTTTTGAATATCAGACAGGTGATACAGTCATGGTACTAAAGTGTGGGAGAAAGGAAAATGCATTTGACCCCAAATGAAAGGGACCCTACTCGATAGTGTATAGATTGAATCCAGCCATGTATCTGATTCAGTACACTAAAGGGAGAGTGGAAAATACAAAATAACTAAATGGTACCATATCAATCAGTTAAAGACTGTGAAAGAATAAATGCTGCACTCTTTGTTCCTCCAGGTGGCCAAAATGGAAGGACTCAGATGCATAGTGGGAGGTCAGATTCTCGTTGGTATCGAACAGACTTTGAATTATAGCATCTACCAGAAAGGAGTCAAGATGACAACAAATGACACGCTATCATTAGAATGGGCTTCAGCAGACGGATACGATATGACTGTGTACTGTAATTATTGTGAACCTGATAATACGACCGATGGGACTCCGTGTTTAGGGGCCAGGGAGGGCGAAGGGATTAAAACAGAGTGTCTATTTACTAAAGACAATGTTCAAGTAACCCCAATATTCCAAATAGGAAAAGGAAATTTTGTAGATCTAGGATTCGGACTCGACGAGGTGGATGAGATTACACCAAATAGTGTGGGGATCCCATATCTGTGACAGAGTTTGAATACACTGAATTGGCCCAAAATAGGTAAAAGATAGAGTGGAATGATAGGATGTTTCAATGTGGAGCACAAAGAGAGACCCAGGCAAGGACAAGCACTACAGAAGGGCATCAGGGGAACAACAGAGGAGATAAGGTTACAAAGGAAAAGCGACAAACATAAAAATAAGTGATGCCCATTAATAGCAAAAGACCATCAATCGGATTGGTTGTCACCTGACCTATATACAGTTGTGTAGTGATGCTCGGTGCAAAATTATCCCGGTAATCTTTAATTTTACAGGTATTCCCTTTGCAGGAAAATTATCTCCTACAGAACACCGTGGATATTTTGACCACTTGGTGAGCAAAATTGTAAAGGATGTTTTAGATGCGAACCATGCTCAAGACAGATGGGGTTCGTGGGATGTAAAACAGACATATGTAATGGTCAACATTTCAGGTCATATTATTAGCCACTTGAGAACAAAGAGAGGCCTGGGGAAATGGCTAGGGAAAGGAGCCACTGCAGGAACCGCTGCCTCGAACAGGGTAGATATAGAAACTATGTGGGAACATGACGAGGTAATGAGGAGACAGGTGAAAGGCCTTCTATCTAACATGAATAAGGAAGATTCAGACACCAAACCGGAAGTGGAGAATATGCTGACAACCACGCGAGATGAAACATAAATATACTGACAAATTCAGCACCATTTTAAAAAGAGGGATTAGTAAAACAGACAGCTCAATGCTAGGATATGTTTAATTTATGGGAGTTACATGATGGACCATGTGATGGCATGGTTAAGTGAAATAGAACGTAACCGAGTCCCCTCATTTAGCAATGATATCATGATTAGTAAGTGGCTCCATTATGATAAGGAAATAATGTACAGGAGGCAAGAAATCAGGGATTAGCATATTTAGTGAGAGGAAAAGGTGATTCCTGTCATACTGTGGCTGCCGCAGGTGCACACGATGTGTCCTTGGGTAGTATTTACGGTGGAATCGACAGGGATGCTGGAAGAAGGGTTCCATAAGTCTTTTGCATCACCGCCCGCCCCCCCACCCTGATTAATTATACCTGGGACAGTTCAAATATGGGGTGTTGCACCGAATATAGTTGGGTTTACATGTGCAGGTGCGATGTGAGGAAACCAAGTCGGCCCGCCTGTGGGTTCACAGTAGACTCAGACTCACTCCTCTGCAGTATGAATGTGCAGAGGTGGGGATTAGACCAGATACATTATGTTTATCTACAAATGGGCAACTATTGCGTCACCACTCGTGCTAAATCATACCAACATGGACAGGATGAAAGTCCAATAGACTAACCTACCTTTTGCTTTAACCTCACACAAACGGTCCGAATAGGCAGCCAAACCCACCTACCTGTAAGAATTCACAATATTACCGAACTGAGATTGAACTTTTCAATGTAAGCAGCAGCCCCGAGAGCAGTGGTTAACTTTGGACATCCAATTCCACCCCTATCCTTAAATCGTAAAGCCATTATAGAGAGAACTTCAACTTCACAAATACACATAGTCCATATGCAACAAAGCAATGATAGAACCCAGAGTGTGATTATAGACCTGGGGAGTAGCAGTTGGTGGTAAACCACATATAACGTGGGACAACACCCACTATACAGAATGACTCATATGGCAGTCTTACCTATCCAAATGATGTTAAAGTTTATTGTATTGATTATGATATGTTATCTGTGTATGATAATCCATAGAGTTTCTAGGCGTGCAATTACTATTCATAACTTAGACTTACAGCAATGTTGGCAGAAAGTAGATTGAAGTAGTCGAGGAATCAATGTTTTAACCATTTCATCCTCAAGGCGGGCACTTGTAGGAAAGGCTGATATTTAGTAGATGAGAATCATTTTTGTATAACTTCGAGTGGAGCCATTGACCAATCAATATTACCCATAATTGCTACTGAGTAACTAAAAAGCTAAGACTTGTTCAGAATGCAGCTGCGAGGACAGCCAAAAGTTATTTTGACTAAGCTTTGATAAGAAGCAGCTATTGATTGCGAGTGAAGGTCAGATCATTAAATTGCTAAGAAAAACATATTAAAATGCTGAATAGAACTTAGAATTCGCTTAACAAAACTATTTACAACAATATTTAAAGGATAATTGGTATAAATTCCAATAAAATCAGAGAGATCATGGATGTTAAGTTGTTTTTCTGGTAGATTAAAGTGAGATAGTCTGGATACCTCGAGTCAAGTGAGACAGCAGAATGATATGGGCCCTTGGTATAAAGGCCTTGTACCAGAGAGGCAATGAAATGAAAGCATAAAATGAATTCCAATGGGGGGAAAAGCTATAAACAAGATAACACGACAGCTGAACAGGGTTAATGGATATATACTGGAAAAGGAGTGGTCAGGTTACTAGCCTTAACCTGAGTGACAATGGTATTTTGACCATTAGAAACAATTGAAAAAGGTAATTTTGTTAAAGACCATATATGGACAATGGCCAAACGAAATGTTGATAAGGAATGGATTAAAACCTCAATATTCAAAGAACAAGTCCACACAGAAATTTGCTGCAAAGAAAAGGAACAGACATACGACGATGTTGCCTGTGTAAAAAGGACTCCAGAGGCTAAAGGCTGCGAGCTACTCGTTTTGCTATCGCCTAATGTTAAGTATTAATTACGCTGTAACCTTAATAAATCTAATCTATTGCTCAAACATACCTGCTGCTGCCTATCTGTGTATTGTCCAAGAACTCTGAGTGGTCACTTAACTGACTCACAACGACGGCACCCTTGCTAATTTGTAAATTAATTTACCACAGTTTTGCCCATTCACTGAATCTTTTAGTTTCTGTTCAAATGACTTGCTTCCATCTAAATGTTTTATAATGCCGCCTATCTTTTTTGTCATCGTCAAACTTGGATGTGTGGTTCTCAATCTCATCAAGTAAGTCGTTAATAAAATCGGTGAATAGTTGAAGCCACAAAAGTGATCCCTCAGAGACACTACTCGTCATATCCTGCTAATTAATGTACCTGATCATCATCCGTAAAATTAGTCTCCTGTCGTGCAAACAATTTCCTAACCAGGTCAATAATTTGCCTTCACTTACATGCGTTTCAAATTTAGCCAAAACTCCCTTATGTGGAACTTTATCGAATGTCTTTTGCTCCATGTCTACCAGCTAATTATGATTTGTGAACTGGGACTCATAAACCTCTTTGCTCCTCAACAGATTATTTAGAAAATACTCAGAACTATCTTACTTTGTTCCAAAGTGGGTGGTGTCACACTTGCATACAGTGAACTCGATTTGCCTTTGTTTTGCCGGCTTACTTCGGCTGTCTCTGTCCATTTGTTTTGCTCCATTTCCCAACTGCACTATGAGCGGAGTGTCTAACATAGTGCGATCTTCAAAACACGATCTACAGTGATCTATTGCTCCATCCAAGTCAATCATAAATACGGTGAAAGGTTGAAGATCTAATACAGATATCTGGGGGACGGCACTTGTCACATCTGACGCTGCTGCTAAAGGGCATGTCGTTTGTGAGTGGGATAATATTTCTGACGTGATGGTGTTCTGAGGCAGTCAGTCTGGATTTGTGGGAGAAATGTGCTGTACAGGCTGGATTATGGACAAGAAAATTGAATTTGTAGGAGGTGCAATGATGCAGTGCAGCCAATGAACGTACTTCTGTGAGCTTTGGTTCATAATATCCTGGTTAGTTCAGTCGGTAAAACATCAGTCTTTTAATCTTGATGATCCAGGGTTCAAGTCCTATGCTCGGGTGCTGCTTTTCAATCGTGACACTCATCTCTATATTCGCGCTTTGATCCTTTAACAAAGAGAATAACAACATGAGCAAGCCATTTAATACCTCGAGCCTTTCTGCCATTCAATTAAATCTGTGATCGATGTCAGTTTGCATCCCTTCTCTCCAGATCCCTTAATACCTTTGGTTAACAAACATCTCTCAATATCAAGTTTAAAATTGACAATTGGCCCATCTTTAATTGCTGTTTGCAGAAGTGTGCTACAAATTTATGACACACAAACTTCTCTCCTGAAAGGCTTGGATCTAACGTTGAGGCTATGTCCCCTACTCCAAGACGGGTCAATCATCAGAAATAGCTTCTCGCTATCGACACTATCAGTTCCACTTAATGTCGTGAATACTTCAATCAAATCACCACTTAAGCTTCTAAATTCCAGGGAACATAACCCGAGTTTGTGCAATATCCCACTGTAATTTGTCCCTTGGACTCCATGTATCCTTCTGGCAAATCGACACTTCACTTTTTAATCCTAATACTACCTTCCTAAGCTGTGATGCCCAGAACTAAACACAGTGCCGCAGGTGTGGTCTAACCAGTGCTTTGTATAGCTGTGGCATAATTTCTCCCTCTTATATTGTAATCCTACTGATATCACTATCACTTTTCAATTAGCCTTTTGGAATCTTTTCTGTACCTAACCATGACCATTTAATAATATATGTACAGGGACACTTCCGTCTATTTGGATCTCAACTGTTTCCAGCTTAACATTATAAGGCGTATGTACTTAATGCCCCTTTTTAGATCGGCAGTGGATCACGTCAAACTTGCTAATATTTAAATCAATTTGCCATAAATTTGCCCATTCACTTAATCTGTGAATATCTCGTCAAATGACGTGCTTCCATCTATACTGCTTATAATGCCACCTATCTTTTTTGTCATCATCAAACTTGGATGTGTGGCTCTCAATCCCATCAAGTAAGTCGTTAATAAAATCGGTGAATAGTTGAAGCACGAAAAGTGATCCCTCAGAGACACCACTCATCATATCCTGCCAATTAATGTACCTGATCATCATCCGTAAAATTAGTCTCCAGTCATGCAGCCTGATGTAACAAAAGAGTCTCACACATCAAGGAACTTTAAAGTAAGCTTTAAGCAACTTATAATTAAACTATATACAAGAGCGGTCTTCACCATGCCTCTAGGTGAAGCCCTTTTACCATACTGAGCAGTTCAGCATTTATACTAGTCTAAACACAGGAAGTGACGTATGCACAGGAAGTGATGTATGCACACAGTTCACAGTTCACAGTTCACAGGAAGTGATGTGCACATAACTTCCCGGAAGTTATTATTATTATCACATTCTTCCCTCCTGCGAGATTAGAAGGCTGTGGTCTTCCTTTTATTCCACAGCCGCCGAACGAGGAAGATTCGCACCCGTTTGGGTTCCCGTCGTATAGGGTCGCTGGTCCGCTTACATGCTGTTGGCCATTGGTCTGAGTCTGTGTGGCCTGGATTACCCTGTGAAGGGTCGGGGAGATCATGGCTTCGTGTACGAGTCCCAGTAGGTGCAGAGTCGTTCTGTCTCTGTTCAGAGGGAGGTGCAGAGCTGGTCTGTGGTGGATCAGTACTTTGCTGCGCGGTACTGGGAGGGTCGCAACTTTGAGTATGGGGTTCTACCGGCATCAAGCTAGTTGGTGTCAGATCAGGATCCTGGAGAGGGGTACCCGGTAGGTTCCAAGAGGCTCCTGGTAAAATACCATCACTCGATGTCCCACTAGGTCCTGGTGGGCTGGGAGCCAGATCCCGTAATGATATGGTAGATTCTCGGCCGTCGGGATATCGTATGTATGCATAGGTGGGGTTGGCATCGGTTAGTTCGACCTCGTCTACGAGAGGGTCATTTTTAGACGTCTGAACGTATCTTCGGAGTAGTACAGGTCCAGGAGTAGTTAGCCATGATGGGAGGGATGTCCCATAAGATGAGCGATGCTGGAATCCAAAGAACCGCTGATGAGGTGTAGTATTTGTGGCTGTAGAAAGAAGGGACCGTATAGAGTGCAATGCATCCGGAAGCACTGTTTCCCATTGCTGGTTTGGTAGGCCCCGAGATCTTAAAGCAAGATGTATGGAATTCCAGATGAAACCGTTATACCTCTCTACCTGCCCTTTTCCGATGGGATGATATGGCGTCGTTTTGCTTGCAGCAATTCCCCGTTCTGAGAGGTAGTCCTTGAGTTCCCTTGACATAAAGGATGGATCACGATCCGAGTGAATGTAAGCCGCCATGCCACAGAGAGAAAATACTTCCTCAAGGCAGCAGATTACTGTGGACGCCAGCATATTGGAGCAGGGGAAGGCAAACGGAAAACGTGAATATTCATCAATCATGGTGAGCAAATATGTGTTCCGAGTTGAAGAGGGTACTGGGCCGTTAAAATCGATGCTAATTCGTTGCATCGGTTGGGTTGCGTGTATGAGCATACTATCTGAGGGGCGGAAGAACTGAGGTTTTAATTCTGCACAAAGCCGGCATTCTGAGCACATTTTCTTTACATCTCCAGTAGAAAAAGGGAGATTCCGTGATCGTACGAAATGTAGCATGCGCATAACACCAGGATGAAACAATCCATTATGGACATCTATGAGAGTAGAGGACGACATAGTGGAGCAGAATGCTCGTGTGAGGGTACCCGGGGCCACATTCTCCTTGTCAGGTCGATAGTGAATGGTGTAACCAAAAGAGGCCAGTTCCATCCTCCAAAGCTGTATTTTATTATTCTTAATTTTGGTTCGTTTTCGATTATCGAGCATGAAGGCGACTGATCGCTGGTCCGTGATTAATGTAAAGTGCTGGCGAGCTAGGAAATGGTTCCACTTCCGTACCGCCTCTATGATGGCTGTGGCTTCCTTCTCAACCAGAGGATAATGTAGCTCGGCACCTTGCAAGGTCCTGGACATAAATGCTACAGGACGACCTTCCTGAATTAGAGTAGCCGAGATCGCCACCTCCGAGGCATCACATTCGAATATGAAAGGGAGATTCTCATCGATGGAGTGAAGAGCCGCTTTCTCCAACTGTTTATTGAGAAGGTTAAAGGCTGCAACAGCCGCTGTTTCCAATGGAAATGATCGAGCATGCAGCAAGGGTTGGATTTTGTCTGAAAAATGAGGAATCCATTTAGCGTAGTATGCAAACAGATCGAGAGCCCAACGTAAAGAAGCCGGATTCTTAGGTGATGGGAGCACTTGGAGCGGGCGAAGTCTTTCTGGGTCTGGTTTAATGATAACATTGCCTACGCAGTAGCCAAGGATGTTGATGGTCGGTTGCGACTCAACAGATTTAGATTCATTCAAAGTTAATTTACGGTGATGTAGGGCATCCCGAAATTTTTGGAGGTTGGCGTCGTGTTCCTGTTGATCGTGACTTGCAATAGTAATGTTATCAAGATAGGGAAAAGTGTCCCTTAAGTTTTCCTGCTTAACCAGGCCATCCATTGCCCGTTGGAAGACAGCCACTCCATTAGTAACCCCGAATGGGAGGCGACGAAATTGGTACAGCCGTCCATTAGCCTCAAAGGCCGTGTACTGCTAATCTGAGACCTTCAAGGGTACCTGATGATAGGCACTTTTTAAATCGTAAGTTGAGAACACTTTGTATTCGGCCAGTTTATTAACCATATCATCAATGCGTGGCAATGGGTAGGCGTCCAAGTCAGTGTATTGATTGATGGTTTGCGAATAATCAATGCATAGTCGTTGTTTGTGAGGTTTTAGAGGGTTCTTGACGATGACGATTTGAGCCCGCCAGGGCGACGAACATGGTTCGATGATATCCTCTGCTAAAAGTCGAGAGATTTCAGCCTCAATAAAAGATTGGCCTTCCTGACTAAAGCGCCACGATTTCGTTATTATTGGTTTGCATCGAGGAGTATTACTGGCAAATAATGAGGGTTCATCAAGTGAAGCTGCTGATAATGCACAAAACGGTAATTTAGACAGTATATTAGAAATAGTAAGTCCAGGTTTGGATCCGCTGAACTCAATGGTGAGTTTCTTGTGCTGTTTTTGAAAATCCAGCCCTAATATGAGATCACTACATAAGTCCTTGAGCACCGAAAGTCGGGTGGAGGGATACATGCGACCATTAAGTGTCATATCAATAATACAAAAGCCGGAGATTCTGGTATTAAGTGATGACTGAGCCATCGCAATTGCCTGGTCCGATGGGAAGATATGTGGTTTCAATTTCGCAACAATCTGTTCTCTAATGCAACTATCAGTACTTCCTGAGTCAATTAAGGCATCTAAGGCATGCTCATTAATTGAAACTTTTGTAGCTGCATGAATCAGGTTCTGTGGGCAAGCAGCTGTAATTGGTGTGGTTGCACAGAGAGTGGCTGAAACTCTAGGTGTGCTTCTTCGGGAGTGAGCTCGAGAGGAAGCTTGATAGGTCCTAGCTGGAGCATCGTGATAGGCCCTAATTGGGGCAGTTCGGTAGGCCTTAGCTGGATAGGCCCTCGTAGAGGCTCTTGATTGGCAAACTTTTGCAAAGTGTCCCTTTTTATCGCAATGACTGCAGATGGCATTGCGAGCAGGGCAGAATTTCCTCGGGTGAAAAGAATCTCCACAAAAGAAGCATTCCTTCCTAGATTGCCAAGAGGCTGCTAAAGTGGGGTCATACTCCTCTTCTTCATCAGAAGTATCATCAGGATTAGATTCCTCCATGATAGGGTTCACCTGAGGCCACTTGAATCGTCTGGTTGCAGTTACAGCAGCAGATCGAGATCTGGGCAGCTGATAGAGGTCTGCATTTTTCTTTGCCAAAGCCAGAGAACAAGCCAGGTCAGAAGCCTTTTGTAGCTCAAGTATTTTACTTTCTAGTAGATGCTGGTGTATAAATGGAGAGGCAATCCCGCAGATGAAAGCATCTCGAATCATTTATTTCGCGGTACAGCTCAGCCGAGGCTGCCTGAAAGTTACAATCTACGCTGAGCCTGCAAAGTTCTTGAAGGAATTCGTTAATCGATTCCCCTGGCCCTTGTCGGGCTGTGGCCAGTAGATGTCTAGCATAGACCTCATTTGTGGACTTGGCGTATAGTTTTTTAAGTGCCCGGATCACCTCATCGTAATTATCCCATTCATCAACATATTCAAACACTGTTGGGATCACATAGTTGATAAGTATCCTCAGTTTAGTAGAAGCATTCACTTTACATTCATCAAGAAAATTCTCAAAAGTACGGTACCAATTCTTCCATACCCTGCCAGCTGCTGGTGCATTTGGCTCCAAGTCCAGACGAGTAGGTTTAAGGATGTTTTCCATTCTGGGTGGTTCCCTGGATCCTTAACTCCGAGTTTGTCCGAAGGTCTAGTATTTGTGAGTGTAAATACTAAGTTGCTTAAATTGATGTAACAAAAGAGTCTCACACATCAAGGAACTTTAAAGTAAGCTTTAAGCAACTTATAATTAAACTATATACAAGAGCGGTCTTCACCATGCCTCAAGGTGAAGCCCTTATACCATACTGAGCAGTTCAGTATTTATACTAGTCCAAACACAGGAAGTGACGTATGCACAGGAAGTGACGCATGCACAGAGTTCACAGTTCACAGGAAGTGATGTGCACATAACTTCCCGGAAGTTATTATTATTATCACACAACCAATTTCCTAACCAGGTCAATAATTTGCCTTCACTTACATGCGTTTCAGCTTTAGCCAAAAGTCCCTTATGTGGAACTTTATCGAATGACTTTTTCTCCATGTCTACTAGCTAATAATGATTTGTGATTGGGGACTCATAAACTTCTTTGCTCGTCGACAGTTAATAGCGTCCCATTATTTAGAAAATACTGAGAACTATCTTACTTTGTTCCGAAGTGGATGGTGTCACACTTGCGTACAGTGAACTCGATTTGCCTTTCTTTTGCCGGCTTACTGTGTCTGTCTCTGTCCATTTGGTTACCTGCATTTCCCAACTGCACTACGAGTGGAGCATCTAACATAGTGCGATCTTCAAAACACGATCTACAGCGATCTATTGCTCCATCCAAGTCAATCATAAATACGGTGAAAAGTTGAAGATCTAATACAGATATCTGGGGGACGGCACTTCTCACATCTGACGCCGCTGCTAAAGAGCCTGTCATTTGTGAGTGGGATAATATTTCTGAAGTGATGGCGGTCTGAAGCAGTCTGTCTGGATTTGTGGGAGAAATGTGCTGTACAGGCTGGATTATGGACAAGAAAATTGAATTTGTAGGAGTGGCAATGATGCACTGCAGCCAATGAAAGTACTTCTGTGAGCTTTGGTTGACAAGAGCCTGGGTAGCTCAGTCAGCGGAGCATCAGACATTTATTATGAGGGGCCAGTGTTCAAGTCCCTGTTCGGGTGCTGCTTTTAAATTGCGATACTCTTCTCTACATTCGCGCTTTGATCCTTTAACAAAGAGAGTAACAACAAGAGTAGGCCTCGAGCCTTTCTGCCATTCAATTAAATCTGTGATCGATATCAGTTTGCATCCCTTCTCTCCAGATTCCCTTAATACCTTTGGTTAACAAACATCAAGTTCAAAATTGACAATTGATCCAGCTTTAATTGTTGTTTGCGGAAGTGTGTTACAAATTTCTGCCACACAAACTTCTCTCCTGAAAGGCTTGGATATAATGTTGAGGCTATGTCTCCTGCTCCAAGTCGGCTCAATCATCAGAAATAACTTCTCGCTTTCGACCATATCAGTTCCACTTAATATCGTGAATACTTCAAACAAATCAGCACTTAAGCTTCTAAATTCCAGGGAATATAACCCGAGTTTGTGCAATATCCCATTGTATTTTGTCCCTTGGACTCTATGTATCCTTTTGGTAAATCGACACTTTGTGGCAGAACCACTGAATGACTCTGGCTAACTGTATATAATTCTCTTTACCGATGTTCTAACGCCAGCCTAAACCTGTACCATTGTGTTAGGCATTAATGCATATTGTATGTAGAGTTTGCTTGTATGGGGCGTGGCCCCTTTAGGAGCGCTGGAAAACGCGGGCAAACGCGGTGACGTCACGTCGCAATCCACGGGACTGCCCAGGCAGTCCTCGTGGCATCTCCGTTGAATAAAGATCGGTTTAATTGTTCTCCTGTGTTGATCTCAGTTATTCTTAGGAATTCGTCAATTCCTAAAACTTCACTTTTAAATCCTAATACTACCTTCCTAAGCTGCGATGCCCAGAACTGAACACAATGCCGCAGGTGTTGTCTAACCAGTGCTTTGTATAGCTGTGGCATAATTTCTCCCTCTTATATTGTAATCCTACTAATAAAAGTATCATTTTCAATTAGCCTTTTTGTATCTTTTCTGTACCTGTCCATGGCCATTTAATGATATATGTACAGGGACAGTTACGTCTATTTGGCTCTCAACTCTTTCCAGCTTAACATTATAAGGAGAGTATTCTAAATGCCCCTATTTAGATCGGTGGAGGATCATATGACACTTGCTAATACTTAAATCAAATTGACAAAAATTTGCCCATTCAATTAATCTATGAATATCTGGTCAAATGACTTGCTTCCATCTAAACTGCTTATAATGCCACCTATCTTTATTGTCATCGCCAAACTTGGATGTGTGGCTCTCAATCCCATCAAGTAGGTCGCCAATAAAATCGGTGAATATTTGAAGCCCCAAAAGTGATCCCTCAGAGACACCACTCGTCATATCCTGCCAATTAATTTACCTGATCATCATCAATAAAATGAGTCTCCTGTCGTGCAACCAATTTCCTAACCAGGTCAATAATTTGCCTTCACTTACATGCGTTTCAACTTGAGCCAAAAGTCCCTTATGCGGGACTTTATGATATATTTTGCTCCATGTCTACTAGCTAATAATGATTTGTGAACTGGGACTCATAAACCTCTTTGCTCCTCAACAGTTAATTGCTTCCCATTATTTAGAAAATACTCAGAACTATCTTACTTTGTTGCAAAGTGGCTGGTGTCAAACTTGCGCACAGTGAACTCGATTTGCCTTCTTTTTGCCGGCTTACTTTGTCTGTCTTTGTCCCTTTGGTTAGCTCCGTTTCCCAACTGCACTACGAGTGGACCGTCTAACATAGCGCGATCTTCATAATATGACCTACAGCGATATATTGCTCCAACAAAGTCAATCATAAATACGGTGAAAAGTCGAAGATCTAATACAGATATCTGGGGGACGGCACTTGTCACATCTGACGAAGCTGCTAAAGAGCATGTCGTTTGTGAGTGGGATAATATTTCTGAAGTAATGGCGGTCTGAAGGAGTCTGTCTGGATTTGAGGGAGCAATGCGCTGTACAGGCTGGATTATGGCCAAAAATATTGAATTTGTAGGAGGTGCAATGATGCACTACACCAACGAAAGTACATTTGTGAGCTTTGGTTTGCAAGTGCCCGGATAGCGCAGTCGGTAGATGCATCAGACTTTTAATCTGAGGGTCCAGGGTTCAAGGCGCTGCTTTTAAATCGCGATACTCATCTCTACATTCGTGCTTTGATCCTTTACCAAAGAGAATAACAACAGGAGTACGCCTCAAGCCTTTCTGCCATTCAATCTGTGATCGATATCCGTTTGCATCCCTTTTCTCCAGATCCCTTAACAAACATCTCTCAATCTCAAGTTTAAAATTGACAATTGACCCAGCTTTAATTGCTGTTTGCGGAAGTGTGTTACACATTTCTGCCACACAAACTTCTATCCTCAAAGGCTTGGATCTAATGCTGAGGCTATGTCCCCTACTCCTAGACGGGTCAAACATCAGAAATAGCTTCTCGCTATCGACACAATCAGTTCCACTTCATATCGTGAATACTTCAATCAAATCACCGCTTAAGTCTCTAAATTCCAGGGAATATTACCTTAGTTTGTGCAATGTCCTATTTTTGTTTGTCCCTTGGACTCTATGTATGATTGTGGTAACTCAACACTTAACTTTTTCAGCATATTACTATTTGTACCTCAACTCTTTCCAGCTTTACATTATATAGGGAATTCTAAATGCCACCTTTAAATCCGAAGTGGATGACCTCACACTTGCTAATATTTAAATCAATTTGCAGCAGCTTTGTCTGGATTTGTGAGAGAAATTCGTCGTAGTAGCAGGATTATGGACATGAAAATTGAATTTCTAGTTTGTGCAATGATGCACTGCAGCCAATGAAAGTCTTTCTCTGGGCTTTGGCCAAACAGATCACGGATACCTCTGTCGGTAAAGTATTCAACTTTTAATCTGATGGTCCAGGGCTCGAGTCCCTGTTCGTGCAGTGCTTTTAAATCGAGAAAATGATCTCTACATTTGTGCGCTTATCCTTCAAAAATAAGAATAACAACAGGAGAAGGCCAGTTAATCCCTTGAGCCTTTCTGCCATTCTGTGACCGAACTCTGATTGCATCCCTTTGCTCCATAGAAACATAGAAAAATAGGAGCAGGTGTAGGCCTTTGGGCCCTCCTGTCCTGCTCCGCCATTCAATATGATCATGGCTGATCCTCTCTCTCAGTACTATATTACCACTACCTCCCCATACCCCTTGGTGCCTTTTGTGTCTAGAAATCTATCTATCTCCTCCTTAAATATATTCAGTGACCTGGCCTGCAAAGCATTCTATGGTACAGAATTCCACAGATTCACCACCCTCTGAATTAAGTAATTTTCCTCATCTCAGTCCTAAATATTCTACCCCGTATCCTGAGTCTGTGACCCCTCTTTCTAGAACCCAGAGCCAGGGGGAACATCCTTCCTGCATCCAGTCTGTCTACCACTGCCCGAATTTTATACGATTCAATGAGAGCCCATCTCATTCTTCTAAACCCTATTGAATAAAGGCCTAGTCGGCCCAATCTCTTCTCTTACGACTGTCCAGCCATTCCAGGAATCCGTATTGTGAACGTTCGCTGCACTTCCTCTCTGGGAAGTACATCCTTTCTTAGGCAAGATAAATAAAATTGCACACAGTGCTCCAAGTGTGGTCTCACCAACGCCCTGTACAACTATATTAAGACATCCTTGCTCCTGTACTCAAAAGCATTTGCAATGTTGGCCAACATACTTTTTGCCTTCCTAGCTGCTTGTGGCAACTGCATGTTTGCTTTCATTGGCCGGTGTACGAGGACACCCCAGTCCATTTGTACAGCAAAATTTCTAATCTGTCACCATTTAAATAATATTATGCCTTTCTGTTTTTCCTACCGAAGTGGAAACTTCACAATAATCCACCTTATACTGCATCTGCTATGTATTTGATCACTGACTCAAATTGTCTCATTCGCCTGCAAGCCTCTTTGCATCCTTCTCACAAATCACAATCCCACCGATTGTCCTGTCGTCAGCAAACTTGGAAATATACATTTGATTTCCTCAACAAATCATTGATATATATTGTGTATAGCTGGGGCCAAACACTGATCCCTTTGATACCACACTAGTCTCCGCCTGCCACCCCGAAAAAGAACCATTTATTCCTACTCTCTGTTTCCTGTCTGTTAACCAATTTTCAATCAATGCCATTATATTACCCCCAATACCATGTGCTTTAATTTTGCATACTAACCTCTAACGTGGGAATTTTTCATAAGCCTTCTGAAAATCTAAATACAGCACATCCACTGGTTCTCCCTTATCTATTCTACGAGTTACATTTTCAAAAAACTCCAATAGGTTTGTCAAACACGATTTCCCATTCATAAATCCACGTTGACTTTGTCTAATCACGCTCAGATTTTCTATGTGTCCTGTTATCACATCCTTTATAATAGACACTAGCATGTTTTCTACAACTGATGTTAGGCTATCAGGTCTGTAGCTCCCTGTTTCCTCTCTCCATCCGTTTTTAAATAGTTGGGTTACAATTGCCACACTGCAAAGTGCAGGAACTGTTCCATAATCTATAGAATTGTGGAAGATGACAACCAATGCATCCATTATTTCCATGGCTACCTCTTTTACTACACTGGGCTGCAGATTATCAGGCCCTGGGGATTTACCGGTTTTCAGTCCCAATAATTTCACCAGCACTCTTTTTTTACTAATACTAATTTCCTTTAATTCCACTTTCTCACTAGACCCTTGGTTCCCTTGCATTTTTGGGAATTTATTTGTGTCCACTTCCGTGAAGACAGAACCAAAATATTTGTTTAATTGTTCAGTCATTTCCTTGCTCCGCATTTTAAATTCTCCCGTTTCTGACTGTAAGGTACCTACATTTGTCTTCACTAATTTTTTTCTTTGTACATACTTGTAGAAGATTTTACAATCCACTTTTATGTCCCTTGCAGGTTTAATCTTTTTATACCATCTGCCAACTCAGTTCCCTCTCACTTAAGCTATCTATATCCCTTTGCAGATTATTTTTGTTCTCCTCACAGCTTACTGTCCCCGCTAGCTTTACATCATCAGCAAACTTTCATACATTACTCTCGGCCCCTTCATCTAGTTCATTAATATAGATTGCAAATTACTGTGACCCCAACACTGATCCTTGCAGCACCCCACTAGTTAGAGCCTGCCAAACTGAAACAGATCCATTTATCGCTAATCTATTTTCTCTCCATTATCCACAACTCTATCCATGGTACTATATTACCCTCAATCCTCTGAGCTCTAATCTTGTGCAATAGACTTTTATATGGCACCATATCTCGTGTCTTTTTGAAATCCAACTAAACTACATCCACTGGTTTCCCTTTATCTACCATACTACTTACATCCTCAAAAACTATAATAAATTTGTCAAACACGATTTCCCTTTCAAAAAACCACGTTGACTCTGCCTAATCTTGTTATGATTTTCGAAGTGCCTGATACTACTGCATCCACAATCAATTCCAGTATTCTTCCGGCGACAGATGTCATGCTAACTGGACAGTAGTTCATTGTTTTCTCTCTCCCTCCATTCTTTAATAGCGGTGTTACATTTCCGACCTTCTAATCTGCTGGGACAAATCTAGAATCTAGGGAATTTTGGAAGTTCAAAACCAGAGCATCAAATATCTCTTCAGCCACCTCTTTTAGAACCCTAGGATGTAGGACGGCAGGTCCAGGGGATTTGTCAGATTTTATCCCATTAGTTTCTCTAGTACCTTTTCTCTACTTATATTAATTACATTAAGCTCCTCATCCTCATTAGACCCTTGGTTCCCCATCACTTTTGGTATGCTTTTTGTGACTTCTACTGTGAAGGCAAATACAAGATATTTCATTAACGTTTCCGCCATTGCCTTATTCCTGATAATAATTTATCCCATCTCAGCCTCTAAGGGACCAACGTTTACATTAGCTATTCTCTTGCTTATTACATACTTGTAGAAGCTCTTACAATCTGCTTTTATATTTCTTGTAGTCTTCTCTTAAATTCAATTTTTCCCCCTTTTATCAATTTTTGGTCAACATTTGCTGGTTTCTGAAACTCTCCTAATCGTCATGCTTACGATTACGCTTTGCAACATTATAAGCTTCATCGGTCAATCTAATGCTATTCTTAACTTCTTTAGTTAGCCACGGTTGGATCACTTTTCCCGTGGAGTTTTAGTTTCTCAACGGAATGTATTATTGTTGACAATTATGAAATATTTCCTTAAATGCTAGCCACTGCTTAAATAATGCCATATCCGTTAATCTATTGTTCCAATCTACCTTAGCCACCCCGCCCCTCAAACCTATGTAATAGGTTTTATTTACGTTTAAAACTCTAGTTTCGGACTTAAATAAATCACTCTCAAAATGTATGTGAAATTCTATCAAATTATGATCACTCTTCCCCAGATGATCCGTGTCTATTCAATTGGCTAATTAACGCTGTCTCATTACACAGTAGAGGATATACAATAGCCTGTTCCCTGGTTGTTTCCATGAAATATTGTTCTTGGAAACTGTCCTGAAAGCATTCCATGAACTCGTCCTCCAGACTACCTCTGCCAATTTGATTTGGCCAGTCTGTATGAAGATTGATGTCTCCCAAGATTATTGCATTACCTTTCTTGCAAGCTCTTACTATTTCTTGATTAATATTCTGTCCAACGGCACAACTACTGTAAGGGGGCCTATATACTCCTCCTACCTGTGTTTTCTGCCCCTTGTTATTTGTTAGTCCCACCCATACTGTTTCTACTTCCTGATCTTCCGAGCAGAGATGCCTTCTCACAACTGTCCTTATGTCATCCTTTATTATCAGGGCTACTGCCCCTGCTTTTCCATTCTGCCTGTCTTTTCGAAACGTCAACTACCCTGGGACCTTTACTTCCAACCTTGGCCAGCTTGCTACCATGACTCTGTAATGGTTAATAGATCAAACCATTTATCTTTATACTTGTGCCACGAGTTCGTCTATCTTGTAACGACTGCTTCGTGCATTTAGACAAAGAGCGATTTTATTACATTTCTTTACCATTATTCCATGCTTTTAACTAATTCTCTGCTGCACTGCTACCGTTAAGGTCTCTGTCCATTCTTGTCACACTATGGTTATTTTTACCCTTATCGCTACACTGCTCTATTGCCTTGACCTTTCTCTTTAGATTTCTAAATTTATCCTCACCTGATCTCTGCCCCCTTTTTAGTTAACTCAAACTAATATTTAACCCAGCTCCTTCCATTCCTTCGTTCGTTCCTTCTTTCTTTCCTTCAAAACATCTCCCATCCTTCCTTCCTTCCTTCCTTCCTTCCTTCCTTCCTTCCTTCCTTCCTTCCTTCCTTCCTTCCTTCCTTCCACCTTCCTTCCTTCCTATCTTCCTAACTACCTTCCTTCCTTCCCTCCTTCCTTCCTTCACTCCTTTCGTCCTTCATTCTCTCCTTCTTCAGTTCCTCCCTTCATTTCCTTCCTCCCTGCTCGCGGTTTATAATTATTGGACAAGGATCGCATCCTAACCTCGTGTTTTTGCAGATTTATTAATATGTATTTTAATGGAATCTCGACAACATCTAATAAAACCGTCCATTTAAAGCCTGTGAGTTATAACAGGCGTTATAATGGTGAGGGAAATATTTATTGGAAGAGAACAACTCCTGCAGCAATAGCAATAGAGTCAGTGCCAAGCTCTGCTGTTCAGGGCTATCCTCGCCTCCTCCTGTTTTATTTTCACACCGACGGGAGAAGCTGAGAGCGAAATCCGAACTACACGGGCTTTACAGCGCTTGTAAGATTGACAGGAAAAGCAAATGACGAGGGAGCTGGAAAAAGGGTTAACCTTATCATTTCTACATGAATACAAAACCCAGTTCTTCAGTTAACATCCCCGTTATCACAAGATTCCCCCAGGAAAACATCGTGAAAGTTTGGGCAGTGGCCTTGTGAACACCGGCCTTGCTTTCCCATCGCTTGTCTGCCGCGTGTTCCGCAGATCTAAAATTATCTTCTGGTTTTAAGGCACTAATGTGCATTGGTGCGAATGGGATATGTGCCCACTAGGAAAAGCGGTGGTAGCAGAGCAAACTAAATGCTGTAAGCACATGACAGTGAAGGTTAGATTAAGACAGTGCCGCAGGCAAGTAACAATGAATTTGAAGGAGGAAGGTAAAGGAGGGCTAATAATTGTGGAAGGAAGAAAAAGCTGGGAGAAGATGACAGTTTGAATTACGAAGCATAAGGCACAGGCATGTGAGCACTCGGTTTTGAAGGAGTAAATACGATTTCACCACCAACAAAATGTAACTAGCAGGGTAGATAAAAATTAACCAGTGTATGTAGTATATTTGGATTTCCAAAAGGCATTCGATAAGGAGCCACATAAAAGGTTATTACACAAGATTAGGGGTCATGGGTTTGGGGTAATATATTAGCATGGATAGAGGATCGGTTAACGGACAGAAAGCACAGAATAGGGATAAACGGATCTTTTTCAGGTTGGCAGGCTGTGACTGGTGTTGTGATGCAAGGATCAGGGACTCTGCTAGTACAAATTATATCAATGATCTAGATGAAGGGATGCAGTGTAATGTATCCAAGTTTGCTGATGATACAAAGCTGCGTGGGACAGTAAGCTGTGAGGGGAACACAAAAAGTCTGCAAAGGAATATAGATGGTCTAAATGAGTGGGCAATAAGGTGGCAGATGGAGTATAATGTAGGGAAATGCGAGGTTATTCACTTTGGGAGGAAGAATGGAAACCAGAATATTTTTAAATGTTGGTGTTCAGAGAGATTTGGGTGTCTTCGTGGAAGAAACATAAAGTTCGCATCCTGGTACAGCAAGCAATGAGGAAGACAATGATTACTGCATTGGACTTCAAGTTCAATGGTCGGAATGGCATTTAAATGTTGTGGGTTCCAGTCCCGCCAGAGTCACTTTTTAGCCAGGTTTCGCTGGTGAGCTTCAGCAAAAAAACAACAACTCGTTCATGCATGTCCTTCAAGGAATGGGAATCGCCAATGAGGTCAGTTTAATAGTGATTAATCAATTTGTCAGCTTCAGTCTGTGCACCGGCTTGGAATATTTTATTTACTCCACGTGTGTTGTGTCGATAAACCCTGTGCATTCTGTCCACTGGAGCTCAAACATTCTCTAGAGATGTCAATCTCACCTTCTGCAACGCTAAAAAAGGCATTACATGGATCTGGGAATCTCTCCCATGTCAATCAATGAAAACCCTCCCCCAGCGAGAATCAAACCCCAAGACGAACGAGTTTCTGGAAGGGAAGCCTTACAATTTTGTTGCGACTTACAGCCGATCAGCCGTCCTTTCAGACCGCTTCTGTCCATCCAATCCCGATTTCTAATACAATACCGCTTCTCCCTATCCAACCCCGCTTTCTTATACAATGTACAGCTCCTGTCCATCTGTCCCGCTTTCTTATACAATGTACAGCTTCTATCCATTCAATCCTGCTTTTTAATACAATGTACCGCTTCTGTCCATCCAGTCGCACTTTCTTATACAATGTACAGCTTCAGTCCATCCAATCACACTTTCTTATACAATGTACAGCTTCTTTCCATTCAATCCTGCTTTTTAATACAATGTACCGCTTCTGTCCATCCAGTCGCACTTTCTTATACAATGTACAGCTTCAGTCCATCCAATCACACTTTCTTGTACAATGTACAGCTTCAGTCCATCCAATCACACTTTCTTATACAATGTACAGCTTCTTTCCATTCAATCCTGCTTTTTAATACAATGTACCGCTTCTGTCCATCCAGTCGCACTTTCTTATACAATGTACAGCTTCTGTCCATCCAATCCCGCTTTCTTATACAATGTACCGCTTCTGTCCATCCAATACCGCTTTCTTATACAATGTACCTCTTCTGTCCATCCAATCCCGCTTTTTTATACAATGTACCGCTTCTGTCCATCCAATCCCGCTTTCTTATACAATGTATCGCTTCTGTCCATCCAATCTCGCTTTCTTATACAATGTATCGCTTCTGTCCATCCAATCCCGCTTTCTTATACAATGTACCGCTTCTGTCCATCCAATCCTGCTTTCTTATACAATGTACAGCTTCTGTCCATCCACTCCCGCTTTTTTATATAATGTACAGCTTCTGTCCATCCAATCCCGCTTTCTTATACAATGTACCGCTTCTGTCCATCCAATCCTGCTTTCTTATACAATGTACAGCTTCTGTCCATCCACTCCCGCTTTTTTATATATTGTACAGCTTCTGACCATCCAATCCCGCTTTCTTATACAATGTACCGCTTCTGTCCAAACAATCCCGCTTTCTTATAAAATGTACCGCTTCTGTCCATCCAATCCCGCTTTCTTTTACAATGTGCCGCTTCTGTCCATCCAATCCCGCTTTCTTATACAATGTACCGCTTCTGTCCATCCAGTCCCGCTTTCTTATACAATGTACAGATTCTGTCCATCCAATCCCCCGCTTTATTATACAATGTACAGCAAGATCATGTGGTACACGAAACATTTCGAGTCAACTATATAATAGCCTCACTTCCCCAGATTCGTTTTGAGAGTCCGAATTTTCCTTTTCTGAATTACTTCCCCGCCATCACAGTCAATCTTTCTTTCTTTACTCTTTTCTAATGGTGTTGCGGGTTAGATCAGCCTCGGCAGTTCAGGTCAGCCTGAGAAGTCAATCAGTGGAAAGTGACGGAGAAATTGAGAGATGGGGTCTAGGGGTATGAAATTCACACAGAAAAATCAACTGAATTAAATGTGAGAGGCGAGGTTCCAAATCACGGACGAGCTTCCCACTTTTCAGCCAGAAATCCCCAATTCGCTCAGCTTGGCGACATTGCAAAAGACTTAAAATAATAACTGCCAAAAATTCTGTGCAGACCCTGTGTCCAGTGTATAACAAGAAACACGCGATTTTATTGTTAAAAGCGGGAAATCAGTCCCAGATGTGCCGAAATTGTGAGGTAACTATATAAATGCATCTGTTTCCAGAAGCCTGCTGCACATTTTCCACATTGTCAACCTGGGAGCGCGGGCAGGTCTTATCTTCAAGTCTGCCACACAGACACAAAGCAGCACACACTCCTGGATTCAGAAACCACACACAGGTGGAGAATGAATGAACACAACCAGAGGGACCGACAATACCTGTAGCTTTGGCTCCGTGGCTTAGTCGGTTAAATTTCCTGTTCAGTAAAGAGGAGTTTCTGGCTTGGACTCCCAGCTTAATATTATAATTTGCGAATTTAAGCGACAAAATAACCCTGTATCTGTAAAATCACACTGACGAGAGCGTGGACATATCAATTTTAATCAAATTACCTGCAATTTTTTTCATTGATTGGTGCAAAACCTTGGATCTGAGGAGCACTCCTCGACCTGAAACAGTAACCCTGTGTTTCCTCTCCAGAGATGACCCTGGAGCTGCGGAGTGTTTAGAGCATTTTCTGAATAATTCACTTTCCAGATTCTGCATTATTTTGCTTTGTCTTTTATTCTTTCAAAAGCAGAAACAAGAATTTGACAGGACAATTGAAACGCGGCTTTCGGTGTGCATTGGTAGTTCAGGGAAGAATTCTCGCATGCCACGCGGTGAAACCCGAGTTCACATTCCTGGTCAATACAGGGCTAAGCTTCTTACTTAAGTAACCATTATAATTAAAGAAGTCTCATTAAATGTTGCACAAAAAAGACAATTTTTAAAGCATGCATCAAACTTTTAGTAATTCTGCTGCCAAGGAACAGAATAATAACTTGAGTTAAGTGAGATAAATCTATCCTTTCCCTTCCGTGTGACAAACCTCAGGGAAACAGCTCCAAGCTTCCACAAGGAGGGAGACGCTGACCGCCGAGCGAGAAAGGAGAAGGATTGGGGGGAAGGATTTGGTTAAAGGTGGTTATCATGGCTGATCCTCTACCTCAACTTAAAATTACCGACCTAGCCCCATATACCTTGATTTCCGTAATGTACAAATCCATCTCGGTTAGGGATGTACTCAACGACTGAACAGCCACAGCCCTCTGCGGCGGAGAATTACAAAGACACCCAACCATGAGAATGAAGCAATTTCTCCTCATCTCAATGGCCGGCCCCTTATTCTGAACCTTTGACCCATAGTTCGGGGCTCCACAGCCAGGGTAAACAGCCTTTCAGCATCCGCCCAGTCAAGCCCTGAAATAATTTATATATTCTTCCTTCGTACAGTCTGCTGATTTCATTTCACCACAGAAACCAATGTTTAACTGGATGGACAAGCACAGGTAATACAATGCAGCCGCAGATTTAATCTCCAACCACATTCTCTGACACACACGCGCCGTATAAAAGGACAAAAGCAGCACAGGAGAGAAAAGGCGATTTGAATCCCGTTCGCAGTGTCAAATTTCCTCAATTTGACCGTACGCCATATGAAGCAACAATTTGAGTCAGACATTGCACTTCCTTTCAGTCTCAAAACGTTAAGCGATCACACACTGCAAACCGCACGCAAAAAGAAAAGATCAAGGCCCGTGCGAGGCACTAAAGCGCATTCAAACACAGGAACCAAATCAGCTTGCGTCAAAGAATTTCTGATTAGAAATTCATACCTCCAACATTTGGCTGAAAACAAGAGATTGCAGCGGCTGCTCGCTTCTCCGCCACGGTGCCAGCGACAGGAACAAGAAATCCGCTCACAACCGAGTCCTCCAAGGTACTGGAGCTGATTGTGACGGAGCTGCTCAATCTTCAGGCCCTGATTGGACACATTCAAATGGGGGCATTCTCACGCCGCTGTATGTGATTGAATGGTTGTTGACACCTGCTCAGGGTGCGGGGCGATGCAGGGAAGCTGAAGTTGTCTGGCAATTGTTATTGTTTCAAATTTTCCGTTCTAGTCCATGTAGGTATAAAACTGAGGAAAGTGTAGAAAAGAGTTTTCTGAATGCATTATTTATTGAAGCAAATTTTCCTGCTGGATTTTCATGGCAAGAACGCTGCACTTGGAATATTGGTAAAAGGGAAATAGATAATCCAGGCTGCCTGGCAGAAGACTGATCGATAAAACGATTGTTCGCATTGGAAGCAGGAAGGCAGCAGCAGTATGCTCACCACTGTGCATTTCACGGAATCAACAACTCCATTTTTATACAATATTTATGTTGACAAAAAGTAAAAACTGCTTACGTCCTTGAAAGGGCTCGAACCCCCAACCTGTCAGTTAACAGTCAAACGCGTTGGCCCATTGCGCCACAGCGACATACAGAAAGCACGTTGCAATTGGAATTATTCGACAGGAACCCAAGTTATTATATACCAGAGCGTTCACAGCAGAGGTACCGATTTTGCAACAAATGAGACGTTCTGTGGGTGTAATCGACTGTCGTGGCCGCGCAGTTAAGGCGATGGACTTGAAAATTATTGGGGTTTTTCAGCGTAGGTTCGAATCCTGCCGGCTACATAAATGAAGACGTCGTCCCAAGTGATCCGTTTTTACTTCATTTTACCTGCTGCCTTTCGGTTCCTGTGGCGAGACATATTCAAAGCTACAATCAAACAACGATTCAAGCAGAAAGTTAAACCAGCACTTCACCCCATTATTACATCACGTCTTTACGAGAGGCGTCGGCCACAGGAGAAATAATACATTGTTTAATGCTCTTGAAACCGTGAAAGCAATTTTAACCGTCCAAAATATTTATTTTGCAACCCAATGAAGAATATGCACGTCGTCCGCGCAGCCATCTTCCAGTTTATGCTACTTCCTACTGCTATGCTCATTTAATGAACTAAGCCAGACCAGCCACAGTTCTCTACTCCACCGGCCAAGATCGGTACTTGAGAAAATGAGACATAGGAGCAGGATTTGGCCATGCCCCCCTCGATCCTGCTCCGCCATTCAATAATGGCATGACTGATCCTCTACCTCAACTGAAAATTACCGACCTAGCCCCGTATACCTTGATTTCCGTAATGTACAAATGCATCTCGGTAAGGAATGTATTCAACGACTGATCAGCCACAGCCCTCTGAGGCGGAGAATTACAAAGATACCCAACCATGAGAATGAAGCAATTTCTCCTCATCTCAATCTTAAATGGCCGGCCCCTTATTTTGAATCTTAGACCACTAGTTCGGGGCTCCACAGCCAGGGTAAACAGCCTCTCAGCATCCGGCCAGTAAAGTCCCAAAAAATTTACATGTTCTTCCTTCGTACAGTCTGCTGATTTCATTTCACCACAGAAAACACCGGATGGACAAGCAGCAGGTAACACAATGCAGACGCAAATTCATTCTCCAACCACATTCTCTGAAATACGCGCTGTATAAAAGGACAAAAGCAGCACAGGAGAGTAAAGTCGATTTGAATCCCGTTGGTAGTGTCAAATTGCCTCAACGTGAGCAAACGCCATATGAACCAACAATTTGAATCAGACATTGCACTTCATTTCAGTCTCAAAACGTTAAGCGTCAAACACTGAAAACCGCACGCAAAAAGAAAAGCACAAGGCCCGTGCGAGTCACTAAACCGCATTCAAAAACAGCAATCAAATCCGCTTGCGTCAAAGAATTTCTGATTAGAAATTCATATCTCTAGCATTTGGCTGAAAACAAGAGATTTCAGGGGCTGGCCGCTTCTCGGCCACCGCGCCAGCGACAGGAACAAGTCAGCCGCTCACAGCCGAGTCCTCCAAAGTATTGGAGCTGATTGTGATGGAGCAGTTCAATCCTCAGGCCCTAATTGGACACATTCAATGGGGGCGTTCTCGCGCCGTTCTACTTGATTGGTTGGTTGTTGTCACGTGAATAGGGTGCAGGGCGATGCATGGAAGCTGAAGTTGTCTGGCAAATGTAATTGTTTCAAGCATTCCGTTCTAATCCATGCAAGTGTAAAACTGAGGAAAGTGTGGAAAAGGGTTTTCAGAATGGATTATCTGCTGTGGCCGATTTCCCTGCTGGATTTTCGTGGCAAGAACGCTGCACTTGGAATATTGGTAGAAGGGAAATAGATAATCCAGGCTGCCTGGCAGAAGACTGATCGATGAAGCGACTGTTCCCATTGGAAGCAGGAAGGCAGCAGCAGTATGCTCACCACTGTTCATTTCACGGAATCAACGACTCCATTTTATACAATAGATAAATTTGCAAAAATTAAAAGGTACGCACCACTTTCGGTGGGCTCGAACCATCAACTTTTCAATTAACAAGCGAACACGCTGGCCCATTGTGCCACAGAGACAGATGCGAGAAACTTTGCAATTGGAATTATTCCACAGGAACCCAAGTGATTATGTACCAGAGCGTTCACAGCAGAGGCACCGATTTCGCAGCAAATGGTAGTTGCGTGGGTCCAACCCACGGTCGGGGTAGTCGTGGCCGGGTGGTTAAGGCGATGGAATAGTAATCTATTGGGGTTTGTCTGCGCAGGTTCGAATTATGTCAACGAAGACATCGTCCCAAATTATCCGCTTTTACTTAATTTTAACTGCTGCCTTTCGGTTCCTGTGCCGAGATTCAAAGCTACAATCAAACAACGATTCAAGCAGACAGTATAACAAGCAGGTCACCCCATTATTACATCACGTCATTACGAGAGGCCTAGGCGACAGGAGAAATACTACATTGTTTAATGCTCTTGAAAACGTGAATGCAATTTTAACCGTCGAAAATATTTATTTTGATACCCATTGAAGAAAATGCACGTCGTCCGCGCAGCCATCTTCCAGTTGATACTGCTTCTTACTGTGATGCTTATTTAATGAACTAAGCCAGACGAGCCACAGTTCTCAATCCCTCCGGCCAAGATCGGTACATGAGAACATAAGAAATAGGAGCAGGATTTGGCCATGCGGCCCTCGATCCTGCTCCGCCATTCAGTAAGATCATTGCTGATCCTTTACCTCAACTGAAAATTACCGACCTAGCCCCATATAGAATGATTTCTGTAATGTACAATCCATCTCGGTTAGGGATGTACTCAACGATTGAACAGCCACAGCCTTCTGCGGCGGAGAATTACAAAGATACCCAACCATGAGAATGAAGCAATTTCTCCTCATCTCAATCCTAAATGGCCGGCCCCTTCTTCTGAATCTTTGACCCCTAGATCGGGGCTCCACAGCCAGGGTAAACAGCCTCTCAGCATCCGCCCAGTCAAGCCCTGAAAGAATGTATATATTCTTCCTTCGTAAAGTCTGCTGATTTCATTTCACCACAGAAAACAATGTTTAACTGGATGGACAAGCAGTAGGTAATAAAATGCAGCCGCAGATTTATTCGCCAACCACATTCTCTGACACACACACGCCTTATAAAAGGACAAAAGCAGCACAGGAGAGTAAAGTCGATTTGAATCCCGTTGGTAGTGTCGAATTGCCTCAACGTGACCAAACGCCATATGAACGAACAATTTGAATCAGACATTGCACTTCATTTCAGTCTCAAAACGTTAAGCGATCAAACACTGCAAACCGCACGCAAAAAGTAAAGCACAAGGCCCGTGCGAGTCACTAAACCGCATTCAAAAACAGCAATCAAATCAGCTTGCGTCAAAGAATTTCTGATTAGAAATTCATATCTCTAGCATTTGGCTGAAAACAAGAGATTTCAGGGGCTGGCCGCTTCTCGGCCACCACGCCAGCGACAGGAACAAGTCAGCCGCTCACAGCCGAGTCCTCCAAAGTATTGGAGCTGATTGTGATGGAGCAGTTCAATCCTCAGGCCCTAATTGGACATATTCAATGGGGGCGTTCTCGCGCCGTTCTACTTGATTGGTTGGTTGTTGTCACGTGAATAGGGTGCAGGGCGATGCATGGAAGCTGAAGTTGTCTGGCAATTGTAATTGTTTCAAGCATTCCGTTCTAATCCATGCAAGTGTAAAACTGAGGAAAGTGTGGAAAAGGGTTTTCAGAATGGATTATCTGCTATGGCCGATTTCCCTGCTGGATTTTCGTGGCAACAACGCTGCACTTGGAATATTGGTATAAGGGAAGTAGAATATCCAGGCTGCCTGGCAGAAGACTGATCGATGAAGCGATTGTTCCTATTGGAAGCAGGAAGGCAGCAGCAGTATGCTCGCCACTGTTCATTTCACGGAATCAAAGACTCCATTTTATACAATAGATAATTTTGCAAAAATTAAGAGCTGCTTTTCTCTTTCGGTGGGCTCGAACCACCAACCTTTCAATTAACAAGCGAACGCGCTGGCCCATTGTGCCACAGAGACAGATAAGAAAAGCTTTGCAACTGGAGTTATTCCACAGGAACCCAAGTGATTATGTACCAGAGCGTTCACAGCAGAGGCACCGATTTCGCAGCAAATGATAGTTGCGTGGGTCCAACCCACGGTCGGGGTAGTCGTGGCCGGGTGGTTAAAGCAATGGAATAGTAATCTATTTGGGGTTTGCCTGCGCAGGTTCGAATTATGTCAACGAAGACGTCGTCCCAAATGATCCGTTTTCACTTAATTTTAACTGCTGCCTTTCGGTTCCTGTGCCGAGATTCAAAGCCACAATCAGACAAGGATTCAAGCAGAAAGTATAACAAGCACGTCACCCCATTATGACATCACGTCATTAAGAGAGGCCTAGGCGACAGGATAAATACTACATTGTTTAATGCTCTTGAAAACGTGAAAGCAATTTTAACCGTCGAAAATATTTATTTTGCAACCCTTTGAAGAAAATGCACGTCGTCCGCGCAGCCATCTTCCAGCTGATACTGCTTCCTACTGTGATGCTTATTTAATGAACTAAGCCAGACGAGCCACAGTTTTCAATCCCGCCGGCCAAGATCGGTACATGAGAACATAAGAAATAGGAGCAGGATTTGGCCATGCGGCCCTCGATCATGCTCCGCCATTGAGTAAGATCATTGCTGATCCTCTACCTCAACTGAAAATTACCGACCTAGCACCATATAGAATGATTTCTGTAATGTACCATCCATCTCGGTTAGGAATGTACTCAACGACTGAACAGCCACAGCCTTCTGCGGCGGAGAATTACAATGATACCCAACCATGAGAATGAAGCAATTTCTCCTCATCTCAATCCTAAATGGCCGGCCCCTTATTCTGAATCTTTGACCCCTAGTTCGGGGCTCCACAGCCAGGGTAAACAGCATCTCAGCATGCGCCCAGTCAAGCCCTGAAAGAATGTATATATTCTTCCTTCGTAAAGTCTGCTGATTTCATTTCACCACAGAAAACAATGTTTAACTGGATGGACAAGCAGTCGGTAATAAAATGCAGCCGCAGATTTTTCCGCCAACCACATTCTCTGACACACACACGCCTTATAAAAGGAATAAAGCAGCACACGAGAGAAAAGGCGATTTGAATCCCGATCGTAGTGTCGAATTGCCTCAATGTGACCGAACGCCATATGAAGCAACAATTTGAATCAGACATTGCACTTCATTTCAGTCTCAATACGTTAAGCGGTCACACACTGCAAACCGCACGCAACAAGAAAAGATCAAGGCCCGTGCGAGGCACTAAACCGCATTCAAAAACAGCAGCCAAATCAGCTCGCGTCAAAGAATTTCTGATTAGAAATTCATACCTCTATCATTTGGCTGAAAACAAGAGATTGCAGGGGCTGCTCGCTTCTCGGCCGCGGCGGCAGCGACAGGAAGAAGCTATCCGCTCACAGCCGAGTCCTCTAACCTACTGGAGCTGCTTGTGACGGATCAGATAAATCCTCAGGCCCTGATTGGACATATTCAATGGTGGAGTTCTCGCGCCGCTCTATGTGATTGGTTGGTTCTTGTCACGCGTTCCGGGTGCGGGGGCGATGCAAGGAAGCTGAAGTTGTCTGGCAATTGTCATTGTTTCAAGCTTTCCGTTCTAATCCATTTAAGTGTAAAACTGAGGAAAGAGTAGAAAATGGTTTTCAGAATGGAATAACTACTGTGGCCGATTTCCCTGCTAGATTTTCATGCAAGAACGCTGTACTTGGAATCTTGGAATAAGGGAAATAGAATATCCAGGCAGCCTGGCAGAAGACTGATCGATGAACCGATTGCTCCCATTGGAAGCAGGAAGGCAGCAGCATTATGCACACCACTGTTCCTTTCATGGAATCTAAGACTCCATTTTAATACAATAGATATGCTTGCAAAAATTATAAGCTAATCACGTCCCTGGGTGGTCTCGATTTCGCAGCAAATGAGAAGCTGCGTGGGCCCAGTGCACCGTCGGGGAACTCGTGGCATAGTGTTTAAGACGATGGAATAGTAATCCATTGGGTATTTCCCGCGAAGGTTCCAATCCTGCCGACTACGGCAACGAGGACGTCGTCCTAAATGATCTGTTATTATTAATTTGAACTGCTGCCTTTCGGTTCCTGTGCCGAGACGCATTCAAGCAGAAAGTAAAACAAGCATTTTATCCCATTATTACGTCACGGCATCACGAGAGGCCTGGGCGACAGGACAAATAATACATTGTTTAAAGCTCTTGAAACCGTAAAAGCAATTTTAACTGTCGAAAATGTTTATTTAGCAACCCATTGAAAAAAATGCACAACGTCCGCGCAGCCATCTTCCAGTTGATGCTGCTTCCTACTGCGATGCTTATTTAACGAACTAAGCCAGACCGGCCACAGTTCGCAACCCTGCTGGCCAAGATCGGTACATGAGTACATCTGAAATAGAAGCAGGATTTGGCCATGCGGCCCTCGAGCCTGCTCCGCCATTCAATATGATCACGACTGATCCGCTACCTGAACTGAAAATTACCGACCCAGCCCCATATACCTTGATTTCAGTAATGTCCAAACCCATCTCGGTTAGGAATGCACTCAACGACTGAACAGCCACAACCCTCTGCGGTAGAGAATTATAAAGTTTCTGAACCCTTAGAATGAAGCAATTTCTCGTCATCTCAGTCCTAAATGACCGGCCCCTTATTCCGAAACTTTGACCCCCAATTCTGGACTCCAAAGCCAGGGTAAACAGCCTCACAGCGCCCGCCAAGTCAAGCCCTGAACTAATTTATATGTTCTTCCTTTGTACAATCTGCTGATTTCATTTCACCACGGAAAATAATGTTTAACTGGATGGACACTGTTGGATTGCAAAATTACGCCTGTGAGCCGAAGCTTGAATCCTCCAGTCTCTAACACATAAACCATTAGGCTGTAATACTAGAAATCATATTTAAAGGATGATTAGCTTTACATTATTGAGAGATATAGGTAGTAAAAGCGTACATGTAGCATTTAGATAGCTGCAAAGCATGATGGGATGCTTGACCGTTATATATTAACGCTTTTTATCTAGTACTGTAGAATAGCTGACCAAAGCAGCTTCGCCAGACTGCTTGATGCCACCCCACGTATCTCCAAACATTCTGGAACGTTGTTACCAGCTTTACAGAAGCAGTGTTCAACATAGCTTTCCCTTCAAAGAGGTAAGGAGAACTAGCCACAGAGTATATGGCTTTTTGATTTGTTTGCTCCATGGTTAGGGGAGACACATGTCACTTTTGGAGCTACAATCCTTCAGGCCCTAGCTCCTACTGTAGAATTGGGTTATACAACATTTATAAGAGAAGTCCCTAAAATCCCACAACAAGTTGTGGCCACCAAGTTAACACAAAATGGAATCAGCCTTTTCTGAGTCAATCCTTGCTTCAAACATCTTATCTCGCTTTGGAATGTTTGCTCGAAGCTCGAGCTGACATTGATTATCACAACAAGCTTTTCTCGAGAGATTAAAGAAGTAACTGCACATCTCCAGGATTAGCACAATTACACCAGGGGTGATAAGCATGGTTGCGGCCTTGCTGAAAGCTACTTTGTGGAGTCTCAATGTCTGGAAACTATGCTCTTACTGCTAAAAAGTAACTACAACTAGTGTGAGATGTTTAGTGTCACACGACACCTCAAGGCGGGCCCTGACAGTTGAGTGACAACCGCATCATCCAATAAGAGAGTAACTGTCGTGACACTGATCGTATGTGTACGCCCACATTTTGTAACCGGTGGGTGTTGCCCATTTAAAGGTATAAATATGCTTGTATTGCAGCTTTTCTTTTTAGAGTTAGCTGCGAGCTTGAGGAAGCTCGTCTCCCTCCCTTTGTGCACATGGCCTCCCGGTCGTTTTCTAGTAAACTTTAATTTTATCAGCAGTTCCGTCTCCCCGTCTGGTTTGGCTCCAAAAATTCGTGTCTAACAGTTGGTTTCAGAAGTGGGATACTGTGCTTCGGGTAGGACGCTCAAACGGGTCCTGTATTGAAGGGTGGAGTTTGATGTAGTGCGTTCGGCCCTGTGCTCGAGACAGGGAGGTTTTCTGTATAAAGCCCTTGTGGGCAACGTCTGTAGCCTATGGAATTGAGATGCGTGTCTCGGCAGAAAGGGGATAGGCTCGCCATTAGAGACAAGGTTTGGCGGAAGCACCTGCCACAATATTAAAATTATTCACATAGTTAAATTATTCCTCACGGAGACCACGGGTTGACGGAATAGACTAGACCTGAATGTGTATTCCTGATTTAGAGTCTAAGGTAATACGTTTGTGCCGATTAAAGTATAAGATTAGTGTGAAGTAAGCAAGTTAAAGTATAAGATAGAGCATAAGGATATACGTAACGATTGACATGGGTGATGAGGGGGAAACCTTTTCACCGGACGTTCCAGCTATGGCCACCAGTGTCACTGTTGTTAAACGGGTCCAAGAGGCTAATTTAAAATACCAAAGTGAAATGATCAGGAATGGCTGGAAAGAATCGAGTCCGGTAGCTGATCACATAACCGACTCAGAATTTCCCACTATAGTTCGAAACATCCAAATAAGTGGGGCTAGTGGAGAAAGCGTGATCCTCCAATAGATTTTTCCGATTCCTCTGCAATTATCCCCAGGAAGCCGTAGCTGGTGGGTCACTCTTTGGGTAGGTCCCAACAGCGAGTGCCTGACTTTAGGTATAGATGTCCTGCACCAGATAGAGGCAAAGTTGCTGCTAAGTGTCCACCTATTGGATGTACGGGGGCCGGGTGGGGGATGTCCCTTCCAGGAATATAAAGCCCGAAAATGCAGAGTACAAGCCCCCCGCCCGGTTAATTGCGCGTGATCTGAGGAAGGACCATGGGGGTGGGTTTGTGAGACTTACCCTCTCACATGGGCGGAGGAAGGACCATGGGAGAGAGTTTGTAAGACTTACCCTCTCACATGGGCGGAAGAAGGACCATGGGGGAGAGTTTGTGAGACTTACCCTCTCACATGGGTGGAGGAAGGACCATGGGAGAGAGCTTGTAAGAGTTATCCTCTTATATGGGCGTAGGAAGGACCATGGGGGAGAGTTTGTAAGACTTACCCTCTCACATGGGCGGAGGAAGGACCATGGGGGAGAGTTTGTGAGGCTTACCCTCTCACATGGGTGGAGGAAGGACCATGGGGGAGAGTTTGTAAGACTTACCCTCTCACATGGGCGGAGGAAGGACCATGGGGGAGAGTTAGTGAGACTTACCATCTCACATGGGTGGAAGAAGGACCATGGGGGAGAGTTTGCGAGACTTACCCTCTCACATGGGCGGAGGAAGGACCATGGGGGAGAGTTTGTAAGACTTACCCTCTCACATGGGCGGAGGAAGGACCATGGGTGAGAGTTAGTGAGATATACCCTCTCACATGGGCGGAGGCAGGACCATGGGAGAGAGTTTGTGAGACTTACCTTCTCACATGGGCGGAGGAAGGACCATGGGGGAGAGTTAGTGAGACTTACCATCTCACATGGGTGGAAGAAGGACCATGGGGGAGAGTTTGTGAGACTTACCCTCTCACATGGGCGGAGGAAGGACCATGGGGGAGAGTTTGTAAGACTTACCCTCTCACATGGGCGGAGGAAGGACCATGGGTGAGAGTTAGTGAGATATACCCTCTCACATGGGCGGAGGCAGGACCATGGGAGAGAGTTTGTGAGACTTACCCTCTCACATGGGCGGAGGAAGGGCCATGGGGGATAGGTGTGAGACTTACCCTCTCACATGGGCGGAGGTAGGAACATGGGGGAGAGTTTGTGAGACTTACCCTCTCCCTTGGGCGGAGGAAGGAACACGGGGGAGAATTTGTGATACATACCCTCTCACATGGGCGGAGGAAGGACCATGGGGGTGAGTTTCTGAGACTTACCCTCTCACATGGGCAGTGGAAGGACCATGGGGGAGAGTTTGTGAGACTTACCCTCTCACATGGGCAGAGGAAGGACCATGGGGGAGAGTTAGTGAGATATACCCTCTCACATGGGCGGAGGCAGGACCATGGGAGAGAGTTTGTGAGACTTACCCTCTCACATGGGCGGAGGAAGGGCCATGGGGGATAGGTGTGAGACTTACCCTCTCACATGGGCGGAGGTAGGAACATGGGGGAGAGTTTGTGAGACTTACCCTCTCCCTTGGGCGGAGGAAGGAACACGGGGGAGAATTTGTGATACATACCCTCTCACATGGGCGGAGGAAGGACCATGGGGGTGAGTTTCTGAGACTTACCCTCTCACATGGGCAGTGGAAGGACCATGGGGGAGAGTTTGTGAGACTTACCCTCTCACATGGGCAGAGGAAGGACCATGGGGGAGAGTTTGTGAGACTTACCCTCTCACATGGGCGGAGGAAGGACCATGGGTGAGAGATTGTGAGACTTAACCTCTCACATGGGTGGTGGAAGGACCACGTGGGAGTGTTTTTGAGACTTACCCTCTCACATGGGCGGAGGAAGGACCATGGGGGAGAGTTTTTGAGACTTAGCTTCTCACATGGGCGAAGGAAGGACCATGGGGGAGAGTTTGAGATGCTTACCCTCTCACATGGGCGGTGGAAGAACTATGGGGGAGATTTTGTGAGACGTACTCGCACACATTGGCCACCCACAAATAAAACTGTGGCAGAGCGGAGATGGACCCAGTTAGCGTCCACAGTCCCTACCTCGAGGCCCACCGACAATACCCCCTCCGATCAGAAGCTCAATGGGCTGTTGAGTCGATAGTAGTCGACTTATTAGAAACCGGTGTAGTGACTAAGACCTGCTCCCATACTAAGTCCCTGCTATGGCCAGTGCAGAAACCAGATGGATCCTGGAGAATGACCGTTGATTAAAAGGCACTGAATCGGGAACCTCCTAAGCTCCATGCCTTAGTGGCAAAACCCACCACTATTTTAAACGACCTCCTACCCAACCCTGTCCATATTCACGGCACTGGACATCTAAAAAGGATTTAGGACATGTCCTTTGGATCCCGAATCCCAAGAGCGCTTTTCTTTCACTGTCTGATCCACCCAGTATATTTGGACACGGTTGCCTCAGGGATTTCACAATGCCTCTACTATTTTTCACGAGAGACCGGAGAAGGCTCTACAGCCAGCATAAACAGATAGCCGAATGCAAGCTTCCGCCTGTCTTCAATATGTTGATGACATTCTCATAGGTACTCCCTCGGCCTCAGCTCATCTGGGCGCCCTGACGTGTGTCCTGGAGACTTTAGTTCTAGGGGTGTTCAAACTGAATCAGACCAAAGCTCAGATTGGGCTTCCTAGGATTACCTACCTTGGTCAGATCATCTCCCCAGAGGGTAGGACTCTGACCCCCAAAAGGATTCAAGCACTCATTGGGCAGTCTGTCCTGATGGGCAGTAGTAGGCCCATCAGGACAGAACCTCGCCCAAGGGGCTTGGGGATGGGTGGCGCCCAGCTGGCGGAAATCACCACCCTCACTGGAGCCCTTCAGTTGGCAGGAGGAACAACCACAAATATCTATACAGACAGCCAATATGCCTGCTCTGCCGTCCACGATTACTCCCGCCAGTGACAGCAGCGGGGATATTTGACTACTTTAGGCAACACTATTAAACATGCTTCGCGATCATGGAACTCCTTCGGGCAGCAGATGGCCCCACGCAGGGGGTGATAGTAAAGAGTCAGGCCCCCCAGGCAGGGGAGTCGCCGGAAATCCAGGGTAATCGAGCTGCCGATTTGACCGCCCGACTGGCCGCGTTGGCTCTCCCTGTGATGGCCCTTAGTCCTAAGGAAGTAGTATGAACTGAAGAGACTTCTCTGGCCGGCGATTTACCGAACGATATGCTCCTAACCACGTAACTTTCCGAGTCCCCTGAGAATATACAGTTCTGGTTGCGTGAGGGAGCGTACAAAGACCCTAGTGGGTTTTGGCGTCACGAGACCCAGTACGTCGTTCCTACATTGATTCGACATGCCCTGATACAATCTTAGCACGAGCCCGCGTATTTGTGGGTGTATAAGTTATTTTACATTATAGCTGACACCTGGTGGTGGCCCAGCATGGCCAGAGAGATCCACGAGTATGGGCGCCTAAGTCTATCTTGCCTCCAAACGGGAATCAAGGGTCACATATGTTTACGTATGGGGCACGCCCGGCGGCCCAGCGGACCTTGGACGCACTTACAAATGGATTTCGCAGGACCGCTACCACCCAGCGGCGGGTATAACCATGTATTTTTAGTCATCGACACTTTTACCCGTTGTGTCGAGGCCTTCCACACTAGGAGGAATACAGCCGAAGCAGCTGTGAAAATCCTAGTGATGGATGTCCTTCCCTGATGCGGGGTGCCTTACCAGAGAGTGTGCGATCAGGGAACCTATTTGAGCGGCAAGGCCATGAAACATGCTTTAGCCCTCCTGGGGGTTCGACAACGGTTGCACATCCCTTACCATCCGCCATCCACAGGAATGGTGGAACGGATGAACCGTACTTTAAAACAGTCTGTGACTAAGGCCATGTTACAGACCGGAAAAGGGTGGCACGCAATCCTCCACGCCATTTTTTGGGGCACACGAGCCACGCCTGCCAAAGGCACTGGCTTAACCCCGTTAGATCTAATGACTGGACGAGCTATGGTGTTACCCCAAGACGCACCCCCTCAGGGTACGGGGGACACTTCCAAATTATAGACAACTTTCCTGACATATCAACGCCTGATCAGTGAGGCCAATGAGGCCAACCACTTTTGGGTTCAACACTTACAGGAGGCACATGATGCCAAAAGACAAAGGGGAATTTGGGAAGCGCCCCCTCGGGTAGGACAGTGGGTGATGTTAAAGCAATCGGTTCGAGGTACCTTGGAGCTACGGTGGGATGGGACCTTCCATATCCTCCTAAGTACAGGAACCTCCGTTTGCCTACAGGAAAAATTGGATGTAAGATGGAGACACTGGGGCCAGATCAAGCCGTTGATGGAGCCCGGGAGAATATTTCCCCACCTCTTGGGGACCCTATGATTCAAAGGAAATAATAACGAGTATAACCTGTCTTTTCTCCCCTATATTTGATCAGGACCGCATTTTGAAGGAGTAATTCAATTCTTCGGGTTGCTATTTTACCTGACTCTTTCTTACAGATGTGTAGACCCGCCCTCATTACTGCCACCACTTCCGGGGCTGTCGACCTTTCTACAGTCCAGTTATTTGACTTAACCAGAGATCCTGCGATCTCTCACTACTATACGACTCTAACCTTCCTCGGAACTCATCCCTTGACTCTAGAGTTCCGATTATCTCCCTTTTCTGGTAAGATTACCGGACCCCTCGTTCTACATCCCAACAGAACTCTGAATCTTTTATTTACCCTACCCCGTGCAGAGGAGATAGACCAGTTGCGAGACACAGCTGCTCTTTGGGAACTGCTGGTGTCGGAACTGGAGGACATTCCCGAGGGGATATCCGCCCCATTTTATAGGCCCTCCTGCCTCTGAAGGAGGACAGTGCAAACTGTCTTCACACATTCCCGTCCGACAGCTGCTAACCCTCACCGAATTTCGATAAGTCAGGTAAGTTACATTGAGCCACTGTCACAAGGCCACCTCCTCCGCCTCAACGGCACGTATGAAGTAGCCTTAACCCCGCTCCGAGCCTTGTGCCCACGGCTAATAACAGGACAGACCGAAAGGGGGCTGGAGACAGACAGAGGGTCAGAGGGAGAGAGAGATAGAGGCTGCTATTTACAACAAGCTAGTGCCGAGATAGCTAAACGGACTGGACTCCTTATGCCTGGCGGTGGTATAGGATAACGATGGGATGGCTTATCTTGGGAATGATAGGGTTACTGATAAGCGAACAAACGACACCTACCACGGCGCTGTGGTTCTGCGTTGTCTGGCTGGGAGCCCCCTTTTTCTGTGAGATGGCCACTGGTCCACAGAAAACACACAAGGTGGTCTGTACCAGTAAAGTCACAGGAAGGAAGGACAGGATATGCTGCCAGAATTATATGGGGCGTTCGGACCCCTTACGTATGCCTACCCTAGAGAGATGTCAAACGTTCGGGATTACAGAACAATATGAGGAGCCCGGGCTACCACTTGTGATTGACTGCTACTGGAGTGTCCCCACCCACACCCCCACCCCCAGTGGGTTCCATGACACCATTCTCCATGGAGCGCGAGCCACTGACCTGCCCCCACATGAAGGAGGGACCTGCTAGTGGGCTGGTGTCCACCCGTACTGGGGATATATTGTATGATAACGTGCATCATGAATTAGTGTCAGTCGTGCTGAACCTGGCCAGCACCACACTGCCTGCTTGGTGTTCACCAGAAACTCAACTTATACCAGTGCCTTCTAACACAGGTATTGAAACAAGGCTTGGATCGTACTAGAGGCAGACTCAGACAGAAAAGCCGGCGGGTATGGCGACGTAAGTGATCTTTAGTTAATGATGCAGCGACGGTCTTTAACACTGGCACATCGGTTGTTAACACCATTGATCCGGCTACCTTAGATCAGAACGTCCGGGATCAGTGTTCCCGCATTAAAGCCATCTTACAAAAGCAGAATATGAATGAGGACCAAGAGTTAAAGGAGGACCAGATATTAATCGTATACCTCCAGGATATAGCTAATGTATTAGAAAAACACGCGCAGACTATACATAAGTTAATTAAAGCGGAATACAATGCCTCACAGCAGGCAGCAGCAAACGGCGCTTGCAGCACATATGGGAATTGGAAGGTGGAGCAAAGCCGAGATAACTTGAAACAGATACAGGCGGGGGAGGCACCCCTGTGGATTACCAACCAACAGTTAAAAGGGACCCTGACTCATGGACGTGGGCCAGTACGGCCAAACGTCTCTTAAGTAGCCTCAATATGACAGTTTGTCAATTCCAAGCCATGGTACGGGTATACCCCACGCAGGTCGAAAGCAAACCAGACAGGGGGTGGCGGGTTCCTGGGTTTAGTTTTGGTATTCCCGGTGATGACACCGGAGACACAATGGCGGTAGGTATATCAGGTGCATAATATTGGTGTACTAAAAGATGGCATACATATATCTTTCCACAATATGTCACCTTACGCAGTGATGGTTAAGGGAAACCGTGTGGGTACCAAGCTGGAAGGATGTGTCACCAGACATGCCATCATCATGTGCCCGCATGCAATCAGCCAAAGCCCACTGTGGTTTCAATAACACAGGCATGGAGATTAACTGCACCATGGAGGCATTGGACGCAGGCTCAAAGCCCACCCAGGTGGCAAATGCCGGTAAAGGCGAATACTGTGTAACGAACAGCTTGGAGACGTTTGAATATGTCAATCTAACTTGCGACATCCCCAGTCCAGAGTTCTGCATCACACCAGCAGTTCCGGTACGGATTGGACACGAGTAGTTGCTGGGCATACACCAGTTTAATATTACCTCTCTTCAAGTGTCTGAAGACATCAAGTATGGATTATGGAACTACATCAACACATTTGAGTATCCTATACCCCTAAGGTCCGAACACCATTGGCAGTTACGAAAGGAGATACGGCTCTCCCAAAAGTTCGACTACACTCTGCAACAACGGAACACGGATTTGAAGAAAGACATTGACGCGATCAAGGTGTCCACATGAATGTATGACATTTGGAACTAAATATACAGATCCAGCCATGGATCCGACTGATTTCACATGCATTAGTCGTGGTGCAGTTAGTAATTGTCCTGGCCTTGTTAGGTATGACATGCAGGAAAAGTAAACGGCCTCGGGCGAAACAAATTGCAAAACAAATGGTTAAAAATGTTAATGCTTGTACTGCTCCTACTCCAAGCGTTTCAGATGATGACTTTAACAAGTTGTTGGAAAAATCATGTGTATGAATAATGAAGCAATCGTATAATGAATCAGGGAATGCATAAGTATTAACTTTACTGATCTGATGCATATCTTGTTCCTCGACGGGTGGCCACCCCGACAGATTCACACCAGACCATATGCAACAAATGGGCGGCCTACCTGGAATTGCCAAAGTCCTTGGGGGTAGGGGGGAGTAAAGAACAAATTGGGGGGGTTACAGGAAAACCGTCATCATTCATGCTATTTGAACTGGGAAAACGTATATGCGTTTCTGACATACTATAAACCCACCAGCTTATCACACTATCGTAGCGTAGAGAGCACTACCTCCAATCCCGCTTTAAGGGTCCTTTACTGGGGTTGGAAGGGGGGACTGAAAGGTCCAGCTTCGTCCTAATGAATTCTGGGATACTTGAATATGTTCACCCCCTATTTACCCATAGTGCAGGTTTAGCTGACTGAAGCACATTGGCAGACTGCAAGACACCATTTACTTATCAAAGTTCGGAATGTTTTTGTTCACAGCCTCAGTAGTGCCATTGTCTAAACACGGCCTGTCCTCCCAGGAGAGAAGGGTACAATTACCAACGAACATTGTTCCAATCACAGGGTACATGAATCACTGCGGCCTGTTAGCCATTCTGCTTGTTCGACAGTTCAGGATAAAATATATTTTCTCAAATTATACTCCATGCCGACAACGGGATGTGTGGAGTAGGATGAAACAACTAACATCTGTGACTGGCATGGTCAGAGGGTACCCGAGTTCAAGGGGTGGGCCCGACTGTTGAGTGACTAACCACACAAACTGCTGTGAAACTGTTTGTACGTGTACGCACCCATTCTGTAGTAGGTGGGCATTGCTTATAGAATTGTATAACTTGAGTGAACTGCTACTTGTCCCTCCAGAGTGCACCCGTACCTTGAGGAAGCTGGATGGCTCTCCCTTTTGAACTTGCCCTCAATTCTGGCTTAGTCTGGGGTTTCGCCAAATTCGAATCTAACACCACTGCAGTGTGCTATTGCACAACTGTCGATAATATTGCACTGAATTTCCATTGCAATGCTCTATTGCATTGCAAATTCCTATTATATTGCAATTGAAATTACATTGCAATGTTTTCTTCATTGCAAATGACGATCGTATTGCAAGGCGATATTCCATTTCAATGTTCTATTATATTGCAAATGTTATTGTATTGTAAAGTCATGTTCCATTTCAATGTCCGATTGAATTGCAAATGACATTCATATTGCAATCTGATATTCCATTGCAATGTTCCATTTCACAGCAACGACTATTCTGTTACAAAGAAATATTCTATTGCAATGTTCTATTGCATTGCAAATGACGATTGTTTTGCAGTGAAATTCCATTGCAATATTCTGTTGCAGTGCGAATGACTACTATGATGCCAACTGCAATTCCATTGCAAGGTGCTATTGCATTGCAAATGAATATAATATTGCAAGTTAAAATTCCATTGCAATATCTATCGCATTGCATATAAATATTATATTGGAAAGTGATATTTCATTGCCATGTTCTATTGCATTGCAAATGACTATTATATTGCAAAGCGATATTCCATTGCAATGTCCTACTGCATTGCAACTGACGATCATATTGCAAAGCGATATTCCATTGCAATGCGCAATTGCATTGCAAATGACTATTTATTGCAAAGTGATATTCCACTGCAACATTCCATTGCATTGCAAATGACTATTATATTGCAGTGATATTCCATTGCAATCTGCAATTGCATTGCAAATGAGATCTATATTGCAAAGTGAAGTGCCATTGCAATATTCTATGGCATTGCTAATGACTATTATATTGCAAACTGATATTCCATTGCAATGTTCCATTGCATTGCAATACCTATTATATTGCAAATTGATATGCCATTGCATTGTTCTATTGCACTGCAACTTATGAAAGTATTGTAATGAAATGCCATTGCAATGTTTATTGCATTGTAAATTTCTATTATATTGCAAAGTGATATTCCACTGCAAAGTCCTATTGCATTGCAAATGATGATCATATTACAAAGCGACATTCCATTACAATGTTCTATATGCATTGCAAATGACGATCTTATTGGCAGTCGATTATCCATTTCAACGTGCTATTGCATTTCAAATGTGTATCCTATTTCGAGGTAATATTCCACTGCAATGTTCTATTACATTGCAAATGACTATTGTATTGCAAACTGATATTCCATTGCAATGCACTAGTACATTGCACATGACTGTTATATTGCAAACTGATATTCCATTGCAATACTCCATTGCATTGCAATGACTATTATATTGCAAAGTCATATTCCATGGCAATTTTTGTTTGCATTGCAAATGACGATTATATTTCAAAGTGATATTCCATTGCAATGTTCTATTGCATTGCAAATGACGATTATATTGCAGTGTTAATCCATTACAATGTTCTGTTGCATTGCAAATGACTTCTATGTTGCAAAGTGCTATTCCATTGCTAAGTCCTATTGCATTGCAAATGGATATAATATTTCAAGTTAAAATTCCATTACAATGTTCTATTGCAATTCAAATGACAATTATAGTGTAAAGTTATTCTCCATTGCAATGTGCTATTGCATTTCAACTTACTATTATTTTGCAACGCGCTAATCCATTGCAATGTTCTACTGCATTGCCATGGACGATCATATTGAAATGCGATATTATATTGCAATGTGATATTGTTCTGCAAATAACTATTATATTGTAAGTTAATAGTCCATTGCAATGTCATATTGCATTGCAAATGACTATTATATTGCAAAGTGATATTCCATTGCAATGTGCTATTGCATTGCAAATGACAATTATATTGCAAAGTGATGTTCCATTGCAATGTTCTACTGCATAGCAAATGACGATCATATTCCACTGCAATGTTCTATTGCATTGCAAATTACGATCTTATTACAAAGCGATATTCCATTGCAATGTTATATTGCATTGCAAATAAGTATTATAACTCAAACTGAAATTGCAGTGCAATGTTCCATTGCATTGCAATGACTATTATATTACATAGTAATATTCCATTGCAATGTTACATTGCATTGCCATGAGTATTATATCGCAAAGTAATATTCCATTGCAATGTGCTGTTGCATTGCAAACGACAATTATATTGCAAAGTGATATTCCATTGCAATGTTCTACTGCATTGCAAATGATGATCATATTGCAAAATCGATATTACACTGCAATGTTATATTGCATTGCAAATGACGATCTTATTACAAAGCGATATTCCATTGCAATGTTATATTGCATTGCAAATGACTATTATAACGCCAACTGAAATTGCAGCACAATGTTCCATTGCATTGCGATGACTATTGTATTATAAAAGTAACGTTCCACTGCAATGTTCCATTGCATTGCCAAGAGCATTATATTGCAAAGTCATATTCCATGGGAATAATTTATTGCATTGCAAATGTCAATTATATTGCAAATGATATTACATTGCAATGTGGTATGGCATTGCAAATGACGATGATATTGCAGTGATATTGCATTGCAATGTGCAATTGCATTGCAAATGACTGCTACAATGCAAAGTGTGGTTCAGCTGTAAAGTCCTATTGCATTGCAAATGATGATCAGAAGGCAAAGCGATATTCCATTGTAATTTTCTATTACATTGCAAATTACCAGTATATTGCAAAGTGAAGTTCCATTGCAATGTTCCATTGCATTGCAACGACTATTATATTGCAAAATTATATTCCATTGCATTGTTTGATGGCATTGCAAATGTATGTTAATTGCAAAGTGATATTCCATTGAAATGTTCTTTTGCATTGCAAATGACGATTATATTGCAGTGATAAACCATTGCAATGTTCTATTGCATTGCAAATTACGATCACATTACAAAGCGATTTTACATTGCAATGTTCTATTGCATTGCAAATGATGATTATATTGCAAAGTGATACTCCATTGCAATGTTCTATTGCATTGCAAATGTCAATTATATTGCAAAGTGATATTCCATTGCAATGTGCTATTGCATTGCAAATGACTGTCATATTGCAAAGTGATATTCCATTGAAATAGCTTCATCAACTCTTGGACACCAACGCCCCTCCGGTACCTTCTTACCCTTCACTTTCCTCTGACCCCACTTCTCCCAATCTCACCCCTGCCACTTTTTCACTATCCCCTCTGACTTTCCACACTCTGACCCCATACGATCAGTCCTGAGCAAAGGCCTGAGCTTCATTCCCTTATGCCCCCACCTCAAAGAATTTCGAACTCGGCACGATGTTGAGATCTTTTTATTCCGCCTTCGTCTCCGTGCCCACTTCTCTGGCCAGGAGTCTTCCCCCACATGACTGACCCTTTCTCCCACTTGCAGAATTCCCATTCTCCCTGGACCCCTCCCCCTGGCCTCTTACCCTCTCTAGATGTTTTCATCGCTAACTGCTGCCGTGATATCGGCCATCTCCATTTCTCTGCTCCCCTCACTCACTCCAACCTACCTCCCTCTGAACTTGCAGCACTTCATTCTCTTAGATCCAACCCTGGCATTGTCATTAAACCCACTGACAAGGGTGGTGCTGTTGCTTTTTGGTGAACTGACCTCTACCTAGCGGAAGCTGAACGCCAACTCTCCGAAACCTCTTCCAACCTTCACCTGGACCATGACCTCACTACCGAACATCAAACTACCGTTTCCAAGACTGTCACTGACCTCATCTCCTCTGGAAATCTTCCCCCCGCGGCCACCAACCTCATAGTTTCCCAACACCGCACAGCCCACTTCTACCTCCTTCCCAAGATCCACAAACAGGACTGCCCTGGTAGACCCATCATTTCAGCCTGTTCTTGCCCCACGGAACATATCCCTTCCTATCTCGAATGTATCTTTTCTCCCCTTGTCCAGTCTCTTCCCACTTACATCCGCGACTCTTCGGACACCCTCCACCACTTTAACAGTTTCCAGTTTCCTGGCCCCAACCGCTTCCTTTTCACCATGGACGTACAGTCCCTCTACACCTCCATCCCCCACCAGAATGGCCTGAGGGCGCTCAGCTTCTTCCTTGAACAGAGTCCCGACCAGTCCCCATCCACCACCACCCTCCTCCGCCTGGCTGAAATTGTACTCACATTGAACAACTTCTCCTTTAACTCCACTCATTTCCTCCAAATCAAAGGTTTTGCTATGGGTACCTGCTTGTGGCCTAGCTATGCCTGCCTTTTCGTGGGATATGTGGAACACACTTTCTTCCAGTTCTACTCAGGTCCCCTCCCTCACCTCTTTTTCTGATACATTGATGACTGTATCAGCGTCGCTTCCTGCTCTCGCCCCGAATGAGACAATTTCATTCACTTTGCCTCCAATTTCCACACTTCCCTCACCTTCACATGGTCCATCTCTGACTCTTCCCTTCCCTTCCTTGACTTCCCCGTCTCCATTTCTTGGGATAGGTTATCGACCAATATTCACTACAAGCCCACTGACTCCCACAACTACCTGGACTACACATCCTCCCACCTGCCTCCTGTAAGGACTCTATTCCATTCTCCCAGTTTCTCCATCTCCGTCGTATCTGCGCCGACGATGCCACCTTCAACACCAGTGCTTCTGACATGTCTTCCTTTTTCCTCAACCGAGGATTCCCCTCTACCTGGTTGACACGGCCATCGACCGTGTCTGTTCTATCTCCCGCACTTCGGCCCTCACCCCTGCCCCTCCCTCCTGTAACCACAATAGTGTTCCCCTTGTCCTCACCTGTCACCCCACCAGCCTCCACATTTAGCGGATCATCCTCCGCCATTTCCGTTACCTCCAAAGTGATCACACCACCAAATGCAACTTTCCCTGCCCTCCCCTTTCAGCATTCCGTAGGGACCACTCCCTCTGAGACAACCTAGTCCACTCCTCTATCACCCCCAACAGCCCTTCCCCTTCGCCTGGCACCTTCCCGTGCAAGCACAGGAGAAGTAACACCTGCCCCTATACCTCCCCCCTTCCCACTGTCCAGGGCCCCAAACACCCCTTCCAGGTGAAACAGAGATTTACTTGTACTTCTTGCAAACTAGTATACTGTATTCGCTGCTAACGATGCAGTCTCCTCTACATAGAAGATAGGAGCAGGAGTAGGCCATTCAGCCCTTTGAGCCTGGGGAGACCAAACGCAGATTGGGTGACCGCTATGCGGAACACCTCCATTTAGTCCATAAGGGTGCCCCCGAGCTTCCAGTCACCTGTTATTTTAAATCACCACTCCATTCCCACTCGGACCTCACCGTCCTCGGCCTCTTGCATTGTTCCATGGAAGCTCAATGTAAACTCAAAGAACAGCACCTCATCTTCCGATTAGGCACTTTGCAGCTTTCCGGACTCAATATCGAGTTCAACAATTTCAGATCATAACCTCTGCCTCAATTACATTTTTACTTATATTTTTATTCCACCCCTTTGTTTTGGGTTTTCCGTCCCCCCACTTTCCTTTTTTTTCTCTATTTCATTGCAAATTACCATTATATTGCAAACTTATATTCCATTTCAATGTTCTATTGCATTGCAAATGAGAAATATATTGCAGTGATAATCCATTACAACGTTCTATTGCACTGCAAATGATGATCTTATTAAAGTGCGATGTTACATTCCAATGTTCTATTGCATTGCAAATGACGATTATATTGCAAATTGATACTCCATTGCAATGTTCTATTGCATTGGAAGTGTCAATTATATTGCAAGGTGGTATTCCATTGCAATGTGCTATTCCATTGCAAATGACTATCATATTGGAAAGTGATATTCCATTGAAATGTGCTATTTCATTGCAAATTACTATTATATTGCAATGTGATATTCCACTGCAATGTTCTATTGCATTGCAAATGAGGATTATGTTGCAGTGATATTCCACTGCAATGGGCAATTGCAATGCAAATGACTGCTACAATGTAAAGTTAGGTGTAATTGCAATGTCTTATTGCATTGCAAATGATGATCAGAAGGCAAAGCGATATTCCATTACAATGTGCCATTGCATTGCAAATGATGGCTATATTGCAAAGCGATATTCCACTGCAATGTTCTATTGCATTGCAAATGACTATTATATTGCAAAATAATATTCCAGTGCAAAGATCCATTGCATTGCAATGACTATTATATTGCAAATTTTTATTTCATTGCAAATCTCTATTGCATTGTAAATGACGATTATATTGCAACCTGCTATTCCATTGCAATGTTCCATTGCATTGCAATGACTATTATATTGCAAAGTGATACTCCATTACAATGTTCTAGTGCATTGCAATTGTCAATTATATAGCAACGTTTTATTCTATTGCAATGTGCTATTGCATTGCAGATGAATTATATTGAAAAGTGATATTCCATTGCAATGTTATATTGCATTGCAAATTATTATTGTATTGCAAAGTGATATTCCACTGTACTGTTCAATTGCATTGCAGATGACGATTATATTGTAGTGATGTTCCAATGCAATGTGCAAATAAATTGCAAATGACAGCAACAATGCAAAGTGAGGTCCAATTGCAAAGTCCTAATGCATTGCAAATGACGATGAGATGGCAAAGCGATATTCCATTGCAATTTTCTATTGTTTGCAAATGACTGGTACATTGCAAAGTTTTATTCCATTGCAATGTTAGATTGTATTGCAAATGGCAATTATATGGCAAACTGATATTCTGCTGCAATGTTGCATTGCATTGCAGTGACTATTATATTTCCAAATTTATATTGCATTGCAATATTCTAATGCTTTGCAAATTACTATTTTGTTGCAACGTCATATTTCATTGCAAAGTTCTATTTCCGTGCAAATGACGATCATATTGCAAGGCGATATTCCATTTCAATATGTCATTGCATTGCAAATTGTTATTATATTGCAAACTGGTATCCCTTTGCAATGTTCTATTGCATTGCAAATGAATATTATATTGCAAAGTGATATTCCATTGCAATGTGCTATTGCATTGCAAATGATGATTATATTGCAAAGCGATATTCCATTGCAATGTGCCATTGTTTTGCAAATGAATATTATATTGCAAGGTAATAGACCATTGAAATGCCATATTGCATTGCAAATGATTATAATATTGCGAAGTGGTATTCAATTGCAATGTGCTATTGCTTTGCAAACGATTTATATTTAAAAGTGATATTCCACTGCATTGTTGTGGTGTATGTGCCTTTAAGAGCAATTATGGTGTATGTGCCTTTAAGAGCCCCAGGTGTGCGTAATGCCGGTAATTGCCACTTGGGCTATATAAGCCTGTGTATTGTGTATATCCTTTAGAAACCCCCCCAGACTTGCTTAGTAAATACCTATGAACCAACTCCTGTCTTCAGTGTCTTTATCTACACACGGACACTACAATGGCGACGAAGTGGAAACGGACTTATCTGCAATTCGGCAGCACCTCAAGGACATCGATTCCTCCAGCGTCCAGAAGACTCAAGGAAGTAAGAGAAACTGTGGCTTCACCAGCTGGCCAACCTGCTGACAGGTACTGCGCTAATCCTTCCTGGGTGTCAGGCTGGAGCTCCAGCGGTGAGCTCAACAGCTGAGAAAGGCAGCAAAATCGGAGGCAAGCAATAACGGACTGGAAGGGTGCACTCGAGAGACGGCCGGCGCGGCAAGCAGGTCAGCGTTTAGACGTCCGTCGGGAACGAGTCTCCAACAGTGAATAAACAGAAACCACAGTAAAACAGCGTTGTTATCGGTAGCAGTGGCGGGAAAGCGCGGGAAGCGCCATATCGTTGCTACAGAGAGAAAAAAAAAGCGCGGGAAGCGCCATATCTTTTCTGAAATGCCTAAATCTGGTAATATTGAGGCTTTTGATGGTGAAATAGAAGATTGGACCACATACGTGGAAAGAGTAGAGGTTTATTGCACTGCAAATGGAATAACAGATAAAAAAAAGCTTCAGTACTTCTGAACTTAATGGGCTCGAAGACATATGGGCTGTTACGAAATTTAATCACTCCAGCCAAACCAAAGGACAAGACTTTTAAAGAAATTGTTGATACCCTGCAGGAGCATTTAAACCCAACACCGCTGCTGATAGCGGAACGATTCAAGTTCTTCAAGAGAAATCAACACAAGAATGAAAGTAACGCTGATTACCTAACCGAATTAAGAAAGCTATCAAAGTACTGCCAATTCAGAGCAGAACTATCGGATTATCTTCGAGACAAATTTGTTTGCGGTCTCTTAAGTGAAGGAACACAAAAAAGACTGCTTTCTGAAAAATATTTAACATTGGACAAAGCTTTCAGTATGGCTGTATCATACGAAGCAGCAGCAAAAGGAGCTGCAGAGATACAACAAGAGACACAGGACTTCGGCACCCATAAAATGACAAGGAGTTCGGAAGATGTTATCGCTGCGGCAGATCCACCCATAACCAAAGGGACTGCTGGTTCAAGGGCAAAGCATGCAGGCAATGTGGTAAGATTGGACACATTGCACGGGTATGCCAATCTGGACAAAATAAATCCACTGACAGAAAACAAAAAATCAATAAAGAAAAGTACAGGAAGGTACAAATGATGACAGACAATAGCTCCGAAGACCAGAATAGCGATAGCGACTCCGGAAACAAGAGACTAAGCTGTCTCAAATTACATAATGTACTTGCCAAAGAGGATTACCAAACCATTTGGGTTACCCTCACAATAGCAGGGTCCCCAGTTAAAATGGAGCTAGATACAGGATCAGCTCGAACCGTAATGAATCGACGAGATTACGAGAGGCTATTTTCGCATATACCTCTAAAAGACACATCCATTATCTTAAAAACATATACGGGGCAGAAAGTCTACCCCAAAGGAAAAATAAGGGTGCCTGTGGTATACAACGGCAAAGAAATACAAAAGTTGTATTTATACATTCTACAAGATGGTGGTCCACCGTTGTTGGGACGTGAATGGATAAGGAAGATACGTTTAGACTGGCACTCCATTCAGGCACTGACGGTGACCAGTAAGGGAAAAAACAATGATGACATCATACCTGAACGATTAAAAGACATCTTGGCCAACGCCAAAGAAGTGTTTCAATAGAAACTAGGAACCTTGAAAGGCATCACCGCCTCAATAAAAGTGGAAGATACAGCAATTCCAAAATTTTTTAAAGCAAGACCGGTGCCATACGCAATACGTCCGGCAGTCGAGGCAGAGCTGAAGAATTTGGAAAAGGCAGGCATATTATCCAAAATAGATTGGAGCGAATGGGCAACACCCATCGTTCCAGTCATGAAAAAAACATTGAAAAATAACTCTGAGGAACAGAAAAACATTTGCATCTGTGGGGACTTTAAGGTGACTGTAAACCCGGTCCTTCACACGGTACAGTATCCTCTTCCGATGATAGAAAATATTTTTGCCTCACTATCCGGAGGGAAACGTTTCATAAAAATTGACTTGGCACAGGCATATCTAAAGATGGAGGTTGAGGAGACCTCTAAAAAGTATCTCACAATAAACACACACAAAGGCCTGTACCAGTACAATCGACTGGTTTTTGGAATAGCATCAGCTCCAGCTATCTGGCAAAGAGTTATGGAGCAAGTCCTGCAAGGGATTCCGGGGAATCAATGCTACCTAGACGAAATCCTTATAACAGGAGAAAACGACAACGAGCACCTTGCCAATTTGGAGCAGGTGCTTACTAGGCTGAAAGAACGGGGCCTACGAGCAAATTGCCCCAAGTGCGAAGTTTTCCAAAATCAGATATCATATTGTGGCCACATAATTAATAAGGAAGGGTTGCATAAGTCACCTGAAAAAAATTGAAGCAGATATAAAAGCCCCAGCACCTGAAAATGTTTCAAAATTAAGGTCATTCCTGGGATTAATAAATTACTATCATAAATTTTTACCGAACTTATCAACTATTCTACACCCTCTTAATGATCTTCTACAGACAGGAGTGATTTGGAAATGGAACGAAGACTGTAAACCTGCCTTCCATAAATGTAAAGACTTAATCACATCCGAGAAAATTTTGGCTCATTACATCCCATCAGTACCAATCAGACTGGCTTGTGATGCATCCCCTTATGGCATAGGAGCGGTATTGTCCCATAGATTCCCTGATGGCTCGGAACGTCCGATAGCTTTTGCGTCACGCTCATTGAACTCAGCTGAGCGTAACTATGCCCAGATAGACAGGGAAGCACTCAGCCTGGTATGGGGAGTGAAGAAATTCAACCATTACCTACATGGACAAAAATTTACCTTGCTGACTGATCATCAACCCCTCATCTTCATATTCAACCCTAAAAAAGGTGTCCCCATTATGACGGCACAAAGACTACAGAGGTGGTCCCCTTTTCTAGGGGCACACCAATACAACATTGAATACAAAGGGTCAAAACAGCATGGGGATGCTGACGGTTTATCACGCCTACCTTTGCCAATGATAGAAGAGGCACCTACAGTAGACCCAGTAGAGATATTCTACTCTACCATAGTGGAATGTCTACCGGTGACAAATTCTGCCATTGAAAGGGAGACAAGAAATGACCCTACTCTCTCACGGGTCTATGATTTAACAGGGAAGGGATGGCCCGCACATGGCGAACCACTGTTGCCAGCATTCTCGCAAAGAAGAGAATAGCTGTCAGTGTGCCGAGGAACCTTGATGTGTGGATCCACAGTGGTAATTCCACCCAAACTCCAGGATAAAGTGCTAAAGGAGCTTCACGAGGGGCATCTGGGTGGAGTGAAAATGAAGAACCTAGCTAGGGCATTTGTATGGTGGCCAGTTATCGATGGAGACATCGAAGACATGAACAAGAGCTGCCTAGGATGCCAGAAGGTCCAAAATGCTCCACCACAGGCCCCTCTACATCCATGGGAGTGGCCCTCATCTCCCTGGCAAAGGGTGCACATCGACTTTGCTGGTCCATTTATGGACTCAAAGTTCTCAATCGCAGTTGATGCACACACCAATGGCCGGAGGTAATAAAGATGTCCTCCACCACCACGGAAAAAACCATCACAGTATTAAGGACCATATTTGCCAGGAATGGGCTGCCGGAGCAGATATGTTCTGATAATGGACCGCAATTTGTGTCCAAAGAATTCAGAAAGTTCTTAAAGAACAATGGGGTAAAGCACTACACGTCCGCCCCATACCATCCCGCCACCAATGGATTGGCTCAAAGGTTTGTCCAGACCTTCAAGAAGGCCATCAAGGCCATGGGTAATGAAGACATAAAACTTTAGCACAAGGTGGATAACTTCTTATTTGCATATAGGAATGCAACGCATATGGTTACTAACCAAACTCCCGCCATGATGTTCTACAATAGAAACCTAAGGTGCCGGCTGGATTTGGTGAAGCCCAACATCCAAAGGGACGTGGAGAACTGGCAGTTTCAGGGCATGAATGAAAGGCCAACTAGGGCCTTCCAGATAGGCCAACCGGTTTTGGCCCGGGACTACCGTACCAAGAAATGGCAGCCTGGAACTATCTGCACACGATTAGGACCACTGATGTATGCCGTGGACATCGGAGACAGCATAATAAGGTGCCATGCTGACCAAATCATCAAGTCATCCGAAAAGGGACCACCTACACCACCACTCTATACATCTAACGATGAAGTAGAGATACCCATATCTACCTCCGATCCGATGATACTGGAGCCCGATGAACCCGACACTGGCCTTCAAGCCGAATCAGCCTTGCCAGAAGAACCTACTACACCACCAGAAACTACTACACCCCCGAGGCGTTATCCGGACCGAGTCAGGAAGCCTCCTGAGAGACTAACTTATAATTAATTAATACAGCAATGTATATTATTTTGCATATAACATGTAATTAATAATTACTTAAAATATGATGTACTAGTTAGCTAGAAGGGGAGGAATTGTGGTGTATGTGCCTTTAAGAGCAATTATGGTGTATGTGCCTTTAAGAGCCCCAGGTGTGCGTAATGCCGGTAATTGCCACTTGGGCCATGTAAGCCTGTGTATTGTGTATATCCTTTAGAAACCCCCCCCAGAATTGCTTAGTAAATACCTATGAACCAACTCCTGTCTTCAGTGTCTTTATCTACACACGGACACTTCAATTGTGCTGTTGCACTTCAAATGACTATTATATTGCAAGGTAATGCCATATTGCATTGCAAATGACTATTACATTGCAAAGTGATATCTCATTGTTATGTTCTATTGCAATGCAAAATATTAATATATTGCAAAGTGATAATCATTTGCAATGTTCCATTGCATTGCAATTGACGATCGTATTGAAAAACAATATTCCATTGCAATGTTCTATTGCAATGCATACTACTATTACATTGCAACGTGATATTCTATTGCAATGTTCTATTGCATTGCAAATGACGAGCATATTGCAAAGTGATATTTCATTGCAATGTTCCATTGCATTGCAAATGGCGATCATATTGAAAAACAATATTCCATTGCAATGTTCTATTGCATTGCAAATTGATATTCCATTGCAATCTTCTATTGCATTGCAAATGACGATCATCTTGCAAAGTGATAGTCCATTGCAATGTTCCATTGAATTGCAAATTACGATCATATTACAAAGTGATTTTCCATTGCAATGTCCTACTGCATTTCAAAAGACTATTATATTGCAAAGTGATATTCCAGTGCAATGTTCCATTGCACTGCAATGACTATTATATTAAAAGGTAATGTTCCATTGCATTGTTCCATTGCATTGCATTGAGTATTATATTGCAAAGTGATGTCGCATTGCCAACTTCTATTGCACTGCAAAGGACGACTATATTGCAAACTGATATTCCATTGCAATGTTCCAATGCATTGCAATGACTATTATATTGCAAAGTGATATTCCATTGCTATGTTCAATTGCATTGCAAATGACTTTTATATTGCAAAGTGATATTCCATTGCAATGTGGTACTGCATTGCAAATGACTGTCATATTAAAAAGTGGTATTCCATTGCAATTTGGTATTGCATTGTAAATGAATTATGTAGGAATGTGATGTTCCATTGCAATGTGTTCTGCATTGCAAATGAGTATTATATTGCAAAGTGATATTCCACTGCAATTTTCGTTTGCATTGCAAATGACGATTATAATGCAGTGATATACACAATGAAGTAGTGCATTGTAATGGAATAATACTGCAATGCAATCGTGGTTTGCAATGCAATAGAACATTGCAATGGAATATCACTTTGTAGTATGATCGTCATTTGCAATGCGATATAATATTGACTTGGAATATCACTTTGCAATATAATAGTCATTTGCAATGCAAAAGCACCTCGCATTGGAATATCAGTTTGCAATATGATCGTCATTTGCAATGCAATAGCACATTGAAATGGAATATTACCTTGCAATATGATCGTCATTTGCAGTAAAATATATCATTGCATTGTAATATCATTTTGCAATACAATAGTCATTTGCAATATAATTAAACATTGCAGTGGAATATTACCTCGAAATATAATACTCATGCGCAATGCAATAGCACATTGAAATGGATAATTGACCTGTAATAAGATCGTCATTTGCAATGCACTTTAAAATTGCATTGGAATATAACTTTCTTATATAATAGTCATTTCCAATGCAATAGAACATTGCAATGGAATATTGCCTTGCATCGTGATCGTAATTTGAAATGCAATAGAACATTGCAAAGGAATATCACGTTGCAATATAGTTGTCATTTGCAATGCAATTGCAATGAACTATTAGTTTGCAAAGAAATAGTCATTTGCAATGCAACAGGACATTGTAATGGACTATTAGCTTGCAATGTAATGGTCATTTGCAATACAATAGCAATTGCAATGGAATACCGCACAGCAATTTGATCGCCATTTGCAATGCAATAGGCCATTGCAATGGAATATCACTTTGCAACATAGTAGTCATTTGTAATGCAGCAGAAGTGGGGAATGGAAGATCACTGCATTATAATCGTCATTTGAAATGCAATACAACATTGCAAAGGAATATCGCTTGGCAATATAATGGTCATTTGCAATGCAATAGCACATTGCAATGTAATTTCAGTTTGCAATATAATAATCATTTGCAATGCAATAGAACATTGCAATGGAATATCACTGCAATATAATCGTCATTTGCAATGCAATGCAACATTGCATTGGAATATCAGTTTGCAAGACAATCGTCATTTGCAATGCAATAAAATATTGCAGTGGAATATCACTTTGTAATCTAATAGCTATTGGCAATACAATAGCACATTGCCATGGATTATATATCTGCATTATGATCGCCATAGTAGTTATTTGAAATGCAATAGAACCTTGCAATGGAATAAAGCTTGGCAATATAAAAGTCATTTGCAATGGAACAGCACATTGCAATGGGATATCGATTTGCAATATGATCGTCATTTGCTCTGCATTAGAACATTGCAATGGATTTTTGCTTTGAACAAAGCATTGTAATGCAATATCACTTTGGAAATAATAGGAATTTGCAATGCAACAGAACATTGCAATGGAATTTGAGTGCAGTGTTAACGTCAATTGCAGTGCGATAGAATATTGCAATGGAATATCAATTTGCGATGTAATAGTCATTGCAATGCAATGGAACATTGCACTAGAATATCAGTTTGCAATATAATCGCCATGTGCAATGCAACATTACATTGTAATGGAATATAACTTGGCAATATAACACTAATTGCAATGCATTGCAACATTGGAATGGAATATCAGTTTGCAATATGATCGGCATTTGCAATGCAATAGTTCTTTGCAATGGAACATCGCTTTGCAATATAGTAGTCATTTTCAGTGCAGTAGCATTTTGCAATGGAATATCACTTTGCAATATATTAGTAACCTGCAATGTAATACAAAATTGCAGTGTAATATCACTTTGCAATATAAAAGTCATTTGCAATGGAATTCTTCATTGCAATGGAATATTACTTTGCAATATAATAGTCATTTGCAATGCAATAGGACATTATAGTGAACTATTACCTTGCAAATTAGTGGTCATTTACAATACAATAGCACATTGCAATGGAATATCACCTTGCAATATAGTAGTCAGATGAAATGCCACAGCACATTGCAATGGAATTTTGCCTTGCAGTATGATAGCCACTTGCAATGCATTAGAACATTGCAATGGAATATCACTTTGCAATATAATAGTCATTTGCAATATAATAGCGCTTTGCAATGGAATATTGCCTTCAATATGATCATCATTTGCAAAGCAATAGAACATTGCAAACGAAATCGCTTTGAAATATATTAATGATTTGCAATGCTGTAGGATATTGCAATGGTATATCACTTTGCAATATAATAGTCATTTGCAATGCAATAGGACATTGCAATGGAATATCGCTTTGCAATATAATATTCATTTGCAATGCAATAGGACATTGTAAAGGAATATCACTTTGTAATATGATCATGATTTGCAATGCAGTCGAACTTTGCAGTGGAATATCACTTTGCACTGTAATAGTAATTTGCAATGCAATAGAACATTGCAGTGGAATATCACCTTGCAATATCATAGTCTGTTGAAATGCAACAACACATTGCAATAGGCCCATTCTACACAACCTCTCATCATTGGACAGCCCTTTCATCTCAGGAATCAACCTAGTGAACATTCGCTGCACCGCTTCCACGGCAAATATATCCATCCTTAGATAAGGAGATCAGAACTGTGCACAGTACTAAAGGTGTGGTCTCACCAAGGCCCTGTACAATTGTATCAAGACTTCCTTACTCTTATATTCCAACCCACTTACAATAAAGGCCAACATACAATTTGCCTTCCTTATTGCTTGCTGTACCTGCATGCTAGCTATCTGTATTTCTTGCGTGAAGACACCAAAATCTCTCTGAACACAAACAATTAAAATGTCTCACCCTTTAAAAGATATTCTGTCTTTCTATTCTTCCTTCCAAAGTGAATAACCTCACATTTCCCTGCAATATACTCCATCTGCCACCTTACTGCCCACTCACTTAGACTAGCTATATCCCTTTGCAGACTCGTTGTGTTCCCCTCACAGCTTTCTGTCCCACCCAGCTTTGTATCATTTGCAAACTTCGATACATTACACTTGGTCGAGTCATCTAGGTCATTAATATAGATTGTAAATAGCTGAGGCCCCAACACTGATCCATTTGGCACTACAGTACCTGCCAACCTGAAAAAGATCCATTTATCCCTACTCTCTGTTTTCTGTCCATTCACCAATCTTCCCTCCATGATAATATATTACCCCCAACCCTATGAGCCCTAATCTTGTGTCGTAAGTTTTTTTCTGGCTCCTTATCGAATGTCTTTTGGAAATCCAAACATACTACATATACGTATTCCTCTTTAATTACCCTACTAATTACATCCTCAAAAAACTCTAATAAAATTGTCAAGCACGATTTCCCTTTCACAAAAAAGGCTGACTCTGCCTAATCACCTTATGATTTTCTAAGTGACCTGAAACCACTTCCTTGTCAATGGATTCCAATAATCTGCCGACGACTGATGCCAGACGAACTGGCCTGTAGTTCCCTGATTTTTCACTCCTTCCTTTTTTGAATAGCGGTGTTATATTTGTGACCTTCCAATCCGCTGGGACCATTCTGGAATTTAGGGAAATTTGGAAGATCAAAAATAATGCATCCACGATCTCTTCAGGCACCTCTTTTAGATCCCTAGGATTTAGGCCTTCAGGTCCAGGGGATTTGTCAGCTTTTAGTCCCATTAGTTTCTCTGTTATTTTTTCTCCACTTATATTAATTATATTAAGTTCCTCACCCTCAATAGCATCTTGGTCCCCCACCATTTTTGGTATGCTGAGAATCATTTTGGAATTCTCTATCAAGTCTATTACGTGGCACTTCATTAAACGCCTTTTGAAAGTCCAGATGCACAACTACCATCAATCCTCTCCGTTACCTCATCAAAGCACTCAATCAGGATTGGCAGACACATTGAGACATTAAAACAAGCTGTGCTGGTTGTCATTTATTAATCCATATTTTTCCAAGTGACAGATAATTTTAGCCCGTAATATGGCCTCTTGTAGTTTCTGCACCACCGACATTAGGCTGAACGGCCTGCAGTTACAGGGTTTATCACTCACTTTTTATTAAACATGGTGTGACATTTGCAATGCTCCAGTCCTCTGGCAACACTCACATATCCAAGGAGGTTTGAAAGATTGTGGCCAGAGCCGGCAATATTCTACCATTCCTTCCCTCACAAACCCTCATATGGTCTGGTAAATGTTCTAATTTTCTGTGGTACAAAAAGTGCAGATATGAAATGGGTTAACTGAAGCTGTTTGTTCGGTGACAGTAATTAATGTCAGTCTCCACAGGTTAACTGAAGCTGTTTGTTCACTGACTGTAATTAGTGTCAGTCCCCGGGTACTCTAATTGTATCAGTGCAGTGTTTCCCTCTTCTATTAAAATGGACACCATTCAATGTGTTATCCCATAGTGTCAATGCGAGCATCAACTCCGGCACTGACAGGGATCAGCGCACTGCTCCACAGAGAGGGAGTCAGAATATGAGAAGAGTAGATTGGAATGTTAAAACAATGGGTCAGAATCTAACAACAGTAGATTGGAATGTTACAACAATGGGTAGGGCTTTCATCGGGGAGATGGAATATATTGATGCAAATTATGATACACTACAGTTACAAAGCCAGATCTATGAAGCACTTGTGATTATTCAACACTTTTACTATCCTCTCCTTGCTGCGTTTGGTGTTCCTGGTAAGTTTCTCTAACCAACTATTCAATTAACCATGTTTTACTGTATTGCTGTGTTGTTATTTATTATCCTATCCTTGCTGCTGTGGGTGTTCCTGGTAAGTCTCTCTATCCGTCTGTTCTATTAACCATGTTTTACTGTATTACTGCTCTTCTGATTTACTCTCACCTCCTTGCTGCGGATGTTGTTCCTGGTAAGTCTCTGTATCCAGCAGTTAGATCTGGTAACCATTTACCACTGCATTATTGTGCTTGTCCTTTAAATCTTGGGAAAACCAAAACCATTCCTTATGTCGTCGTCACAAAATCCATTCCCTATCTAGCCACTCAGACCCACTCTCTGGCCAACGTCAGAGGCTGAACCAGATTTTCGCAACCTCGGCGTTCTCGTTGACCCTGAGCTCGGTTCCAACCTCGTATCCTCTGTAGCACCAGGCCTGCCTACTAGCACTTCCATTATATCGACCACCTCAGCCCTTCTGCTGCATAAACCCTCATCCGTGCCTTCGTTAAATCCAGGCTCGACTATTCCTATGCTCTCCTGGTGGGCCTCCCCGTTACAAGCCTCCATAAGCTGGAGTCCAAATGCTACCCATATCCGAACAGGCACCAAGTCACATTCAGCCATCGCTACTATGATCACTGACATTGGCTCCCGATCCGGCAACACCTCCATTATAATATTCTCATCCTTTTGATCAAATCCATCATGGGCTCACCACTCCAATTATTCCCATAGTCCTGCATATTGCTCCCCTTCAAGTATTTATTCAATTCCCCTTTTAAAGCTAATTTATGTCCCTCTGTACCTCTCCCAGTCTGTCAATCTCTATTTTACTTTCTCTCCTTACCTCTTTTCTCTCTCTCTCTGTCTCTTGCTCATAGAATCATGGAATGGTACAGCACAGAATGAGACCATTCGATCCATCGTGTCCGTGCTGTCTCTTTGAAAGAGCTATTTAATTAGTCCGAATATTTTGCCAGTGCCCTGTAAATATTTCCCATTCAACTAATTATCCAATTGTATTTCGAAAGTTGCTTTTGAATCTTTTTCCACCACGTTCTCTGACAGAGCATTCCAGATCACAACAACTCACTGCATAAAGAAAATCCTCCATCTCTCCTCTCTTTCTTTTGCCAATTACCTTAAATTTGTGTCCTCTGGTTACTGACGATTCTGCCACTAGAAATAGACTTACTTACTCTATCAAACAGATCATGATTTGGAAGATTGATATTAATTCTCCCCTTATGGAAAAGGACAAAGATAGACCAGGTGTAAAAGTTCTCAATTGGGAAAAGGCCAATTTTACTAAGCTGAGGAGTGATTTAGCAAAAGTGGACTGGAAGCAGCTGCTTGATGGGAAATGAGTGTCTTTGCAGTGGGAGGCATTCAAGGAGGATATAGCGAGGGTTCAGAGCAAATATGTTCCCAGAAAGAAAAGGGTGGGATTTTCAAATCTAGAGCCCCCTGGATGTCAAGATGCATACAGGATATGAGAAGGAACAAAAGGGAATCCTTTGTCAGACACAGAGAGCTCAATACTACAGAAAGCTTAGAGGACTTTCGAAAGTGCCTGATTGAAATTAAAAAGGCAATTAGGAAGGCAAAGAAAGGTCATAAAAAAATGGCACGCAATATCAAGGAAAACCCAAAGATGTTTTATAAATACATTAAGAGCAAGAGGATAACTAAAGCAAGAGTATGGCATATTAGGGCCCATAAAGCTAACATGTGTGTGAAGGCAGAAGACGTGGGTATAGATCTTAATAAACAATTTACATCTGTCTTCACAGCACTGGGGTAAGGCACACATTGTTGTTAAGGAGGTAGAGTGTAAAATATTAAATGAGATACATAGTGAGAGAGGAACTATTAAGGAGTTTAGTATAATAGCAAAATACTGCAGATGCTGGAAATCTGAAATAACAACAGAAAATGCTGGAAATAGTCAGCAGGCCAGGCAGCATCCGTGGAGAGAGAGACAGAGTTAACGTTTCATGTCTGGGACCATTCATCAGAACTGGAAAAAGCTGGAGATGTAACACATATTAAGCAGGTGCAGAGACGCGGGGGGGGCAGTTAGGAGGGGAGGAAGGAATTGTAAGAGGCAGGAAAGAAAACATCATGCAAATGGGAATGGCAAATATCATACTGCATGAAAAATGGGGGCAGGGAGAATTAGCTGAAATTGTTGAACTCAATGTTGAGTCCGGCAGGATGCAAAGTGCCCAATCGAAAGATGAGGTGCTGTTCCTCGAGCTAACATTGAGGTTATTTGAAACAATGCAATAGGCCGAGGACAGAGAGATCAAAGTGGGAGTGAAGCGGTGAATTAATGTGACAGGCGACCGGAAGCTCAGGGTCAACCTTACGGACTGAACGGAGGTCTTCCACAAAGCGGTCGCCCAATCTGCGTTTGGTCTCCCCAATGTAGAGGAGACCGCATCGGGAGCAGTGAATACAGTATACTACATTGCAGGAAGTACAAGTAAATCGCTGTTACACCTGGAGGGGGTGTTTGAGGCCCTGGACAGTGGGAAGGGAGGAGGTAAAAGGGCATGTGTTGCATCTCCTGCGCTTGCACGGGAAGGTGCCAGGTGAAGGAGATGTGCTGTTGGGGTTGATTGATGTGTGGACCAGTGTGTTGCGGAGGGAGCGGTCCCTTCGGAATGCTGAAAGGGGAGGTGAGGGGAAGATGTGTTTGGTGGTGGGTTCACGTTGGAGGTGGCAAAAATGGCGGAGGATGATCGGTTGAATGTAGTGGCTGGAGGGGTGAAAGTTGAGGACAAAGGGAACCCTATCGTGGTTCTGGGAGGGAGGTGAAGGGGTGAGAGCAGAAGTGCGGGAAGTTGAATGGGCACGGTCAAGGGCGGTGTCAACCAAGGTAGAGGGGAATCCTCGGTTGAGGAAAAAGGAAGATATGTCAGAAGCACTAGTATGGAAGGTGGCATCGGCAGAACAGATGCGGTGGAGACGGAGAAACTGGAAGAATGGAATAGAGTCCTTACAGGAGGCAGGGTGGGAGGAAGTGTAGTCCAGGTAGCTGTGGGAGTCGGTGGGCTTGTAGTGGATGTTTGTTGAAAGCTGATCGCCAGAAATGGAGACAGAGAAGTCAAGGAAGGGAAGGGAAGAGTCAGAGATGGACCATGTGAAGGTGGCAGAAGGGTGGAAATAGGAAGTAAAGTGAATGGACTTATCTAGTTCAGGGCGAGAGCAGGAAACGGCACCAATACAGTCACCGAAGTACCAGAAAAAGTGGTGAGGGTGGGGACCTGAGTAGGACTGGAGCAAAGAATGTTCCACATATCCCATGAACAGGCAGACATAGCTAGGGCCCAGCGGGTTCCCATAGCAACACCTTTAATTTGGAGGAAGTGAGTGAAGTCAAAGGAGAATTTCTTCAATGTGAGAACAAGTACAGCCAGGTGGAGGAAGGTGGTAGGTGATGGGGACTGGTTGGGCCTCTGTTCAAGGAAGAAACGGAGCGCCAGAAGGCCGTCCTGGTGGGGGCTGGAGGTGCAGAGGGATTGGACGTCCATAGTGAAAAAGAGATAGTTGGGGCCAGGAAACTGGAAACTGCTAAAGTGACAGAGGGTGTCGGAAGAATCCCAAATGTAGGTTGGAAGAGACTGGACAAGGGGAGAAAAAATAGAGTTGAGATAGGAAGAGATAAGTTCCATGGGGCAAGAACAGGCTGAAACGATGGGTCTACGGATCATGGGAAGGAGGTAGAAGCGGCCTGTGTGGGGTTGGGAGTCTATGAGATTAGCGGCCATGGATGGAAGATCTCCACAGGAGATGAAGTCAGTGACACACTTGGAAACAATGGTTTGATGTTTGCTAGTGGGGTCATGGTCCAGGCGGAGGTAGGAGGAGGTGTTGGAGAGTTGCCGTTCAGCTTCCACATGGTAGAGCTCGGTTCGCTAAACAGCATTAGCATCATCCTTTTCAGCAGGTTTAAAGATAATGTTAGGGTTGGATCGGAGAGAATGGAGTGAGGCAAGTTCAGAGGGAGTTAGGTAGGAGTGAGTGAGGGGAGCAGAGAAATGGAGACAGCCGATGTAACATCGGCAGTTAGCAATGAAAAGATCTAGAGAGGGTAAGTGGCCAAAGGGAGGGGTCCAAGTAGAACGAGAATTTAGAAAGCGGGAGAAAGAATCAGCCGTGTGGGGGGAAGACTCCTGGCCAGAGAAGTGGGCATGGAGAGGAAGGCGATGGAAGAAGAGCTCAGCATCGTGCCGAGCTCGAAATTCATTCTGAAGGGGGCGAAAGGGAATGAAGGTCAGGCATTTGCTGAGGACTGATCGTTCGTGGTCGGAGAGGGGAAGGTTAGAGGGGATAGTGAAAACACGCCAGGGGGTGAGTTTGGAAGAGATGGGATCAGAGGAAAGTAACGGGGAAGAAAGTTCGGTGCGGGGGCTATGGTGTCCATGAGTTGATGAAGCTTGCGATCCTTGACATCAGAAAGGAAAAAAAATGTTTTTTGTTGAAGCGTCAGATGAGTCGAAGGATGAAATGGAACTGTGGACCAGACAGCATTGAAATAGAATGCATTGGTGCTGATGAAGAGAGAATGATTTTTGCCATTAACATTTGCAACATTTTATCTGTCCTGCCTCTTACAAAAGTACAGGGTGTTCTTTCAATTCCTTCCTCCCCTCCTAAACCCCCCTCCCCTAATGTCTCTGCACCTGCTTAATATCTATTACATTTCCAGCTTTTTCCAGTTCTGATGAAGTGTCCCAGACCTGAAACGTGAACCCTGTTTCTCTCTCCACGGATGCTGCCTGGCCTGCTGAGTATCTCTAGCATTTTCTGTTGTTATTTAAGGAGCTTAGTGTCATGCAATGCAGATAAAACTCAAGACCCGGATGAAGTTTTTTAAAAAGGGAGAAAGGGATTGACCAATTACAGGCCAGTCAGCCTTAGCTCGGTGGTGGAAACATTATTGGACGAATTCTGATGGCCAGTATAAATCGGCAGTTCGAAAGGCATGGATTAATCAAGGACAATCAGCATGGATTTGTTAATGGAAGGTCGTGTCTGACTGCATTTTTTGCAGAGGTAACGAGGAGCTTCATTATGCGTAATGCATTTAATGCAGTCCACATAGATATTAACAACGCCGTTGAAAATGTCCCACATGGCATGTGACTCAAAAAAGTAAAAGCCCATGGGATCCAAGGGCAAGTGGCAAGTTGGCGGTGGCAGTGGACTTGAGGGGAGCGAGGCAACGGCGGGGATATATAGAGTGGGAGAGGTGCAGGTAGGCCCCACAGCGGTGGGGGCAGCGTACCTGAGTGGAGCGAGGCGGCGGCGGTGATATAAAGAGGCAAGGAGCAGGTAGGCTTACCAATCTCCGAGCTCAGAGGGACGGAGAGAGAGAAGTAAAAAGTAATCGAAGTGTGACGTCACCAGAAAGCAGGTAAGTGATTGGTTGGTGAGTATTTCTCTCTTCCTCATTTTTTCCAAAATTAAATCTTGTGGTTTCTAGTCTTTAGGGTGTCTGTAGTGTAGCAGGGACTGCTGGTAAACCAAGGCCCTTATGTATATCTTTTAATTATATTGTAATTGGTGGAATTGATTTGATTTAATTTAATTTGAATTCATTAAAGGGTACTTCATGGCAGGAGTGCTCGGCCACATGATATGCTCCTCCTGCACTATGTGGGAAATCAGGGACAGTTCCTGTGTCCCTGACGACCATGTGTGCAGGAAGTGTTTCCAGCTGCAGCTAATAACAGACCACATTGCAGCGCTGGAGCTGCGAGTGGATACATACTGGACCATTCACGATGATGAGGAGATCTTGGATAACATGTTTAGGGATTTGGTCACACCGCATGTAAAGGCAGCACCGGCAGTAAGGGAATGGGTGATCACCAGGCAGAGTTGTAGGTGCAGGCACATAGTGCAGGGGTCCCCTGTGGCTATCACCCTCTCAAACAGATATACCGCTTCGGATATTGGTGAGGGAGATCACTTATCAGAGGAAGGCAGCAGCAGCCAACTTCCTGGCACCGTGGGTTGTTTCTGCTGCACAGGACGGGAGGAAAAAGAGTGGCAGAGCTATAGTAAAAGGGAATTATATTGTAAGGGGAATAGATAGGCGTTTCTCCGGCCGCAAACGAGACTCCAGGATGGGTTGCTTCTGCTGCACAGGACGGGAGGAAAAAGAGTGGCAGAGCTATAGTAATAGGGGATTATATTGTAAGGGGAATAGATAGGCGTTTTTGCAGCCGCAAACGGGACTCCAGGATGGTATGTTGCCTCCCTGGTGCAAGGGGCAAGGAGATCTCAGAACGGTTGTCGAACATTTTGGAAGGGGAGGGTGAACAGCCAGTTGTCCTGATGCATATAGGTAACAAAGATATAGGTAAAAAACCGTATGAGGTCCTAAAAGCTGAATATAGGGAGCTAGGAGGTAAATTAAAAAATATCACCTCAAAGCTAGTGATCTCAGGATTGCTCCCAGTGCCCCGTGCTAGTACGAGTAGAAATAGAAGGCCATTTCAGATGAATACGTGGCTAGAGGAATGGTGCAAGGAGTAGGGATTCAAATTCCTGGGACATTGGAGCCGGTTCTGCGGGAGGTGGGACGATTACAGACCGGACGGTTTGCACCTGGGCAGAACCAGGACCGATGCCCTAGGGGGAGTGTTTGCTGCTGCTCTGGGGGAGGATGTAAACTAAAAGGCAGGGGGTAGGGACCCTGAGCAGGGAGACAGAGGATAGGGAAACGAGGATAGAAGCAAAAGAAAAGAAGTGGAAGAATAATGGTGGCAGTCAGAGAAATCAAGGGTATAAATCAAACATGGACACAGTAAATAATAACTCTTAAATGTGTAAGATTGTTAAAAAACAAGCCTGAAGGCCTTGCGTCTTAATGCGAGGAGCATTCGTAATAAGGTGGTTGAATTAGCTGCACAAATAGAGGTAAACGGATATGATATGATTGGGATTATGGAAACAGGGTGATGAACGCTGGGAACTCAACATCGAGGTGTATTCAATATTCAGGAAAGATAGGCAATAAGGAAAAGTAGGTGGGGTAGCATTGCTGGTTAAAGAGGGGATTAACACAATTGAAAGGAAGGATATTAGCTCTAATGATGTGGAATCTGTATGGTTAGAACGGAGAAATACCAAGGGGCGGAAAACGTTAGTGGGAGTTTTATACAGACCTCCAAACAGTATGCGGATGTTGGGGATGGCATTAAACGGGAAAGTAGTGACGTGTGCAATAAGGGCATAGCAGTTATCATGGGTGACTTTAATCTACATATAGATTGGGCTAACCAAATTAGTAATAATACTGTGGAGTAGGAATTCCTGGAGTGTATACGAGATGGTTTCCTGGACCAATAGGTCGAGGAACCAACTAGAGATCAGACCATCTTAGACAGGGCATTATATAATGAGAAAGGATTAATTAGCAATCTAGTTGTGCGAGGCCCCTTTGGTCGGAGCGATCATAATATGATATCATTCTTCATTAAGATGGAGAGTGAAGTAGGGTCCTGAATTTAAAAAAAGGAAACTACGATGGTCTGAGGTGCGAGTTGGGTAAGATTGATTGGGCAATGTTACTCAAAGGCTTGACGGTGGATAGGCAATGGCAAACATTCAAAGATCGCATGGATGAACTACAGAATTTGTTCAACCCTGTTTGGCATAAAAATAAATCAACCGTGGCTAACAAGGGAAATTAGGGATAGCATAATATCCAGGAGAGGACATAAAAATTGACCAGAAAAAGCAACATACCTGAGGAGTGGGTGCAGTTTAGGGTTCAGCAAAGGTGGACAAAGGGATTCATTAAGAGGGGGAAAATAGGGTATGAGAGTAAGCTTGCAAGCAACATAAAAACTGACTGTAAAAGCTTCTATAGATATGTGAAGAGAATAAGATTGGTGGAGTCAAGCGTAGGTCCCTTGCAGTCAGAATCAGGGGAATTTATAATGGTGAACAAAGAAATGGCAGGTCAATTAAATACATACTTTGGTTCTGCCTTCAAAAGGAAGACACAATTAACCTCCCAGAGAGGTCGGGGAACATAGCATTTAATGAGAGGGAGGAACTGAATTAAATCAGTATTTGTAGAGAAAAGGTGTTAGGGAAATTGACGGGATTGCAGGCCGAAAAATCCTACGGGCCTGATAATATACATCCTAGGGTACTTAAGGAAGTGGCACTAGAAATAGTAGATGCATTGTTGGCCATCTTCCAAAATCTATAATACTCTGGAACAGTTCCCATGGATTGGAGGATAGCTATTTTAACCCCACTATTTAGCAAAGATGTTAGAGAGAAAACGGAGAATTATAGCCTGATAAGCCTGACATCGGTAGTGTGGAAAATGCTAGAGTCCATTATAAAACATTTAATCGCAGAGTAATTGGAAAACAGTGACAGGATTGGACACAGTCAACATGGATTTACAAAAGGTAAATCCTGCTTGACTAATCTACTGGAATATTTTGAGGATGTAACTGGTAAAATAGATAAGGGAGAACCAGTGGATGTGGTGCATTTGGACTTTCAGAAGGCTTTCGATAATGTCCCGCATAAGAGATTAGCGTGTAAATTTAAAACACATGGGATTGGGGTTAAAGTACTGTCTTTGATAGAGAACTGGTGGGCAGATGCCAAGCAAAGAGTTGGAATAAACATATCTTTTTCCGAGTGGCAGACAGTGACTAGTGGGGTTCTGCAGGGTTCGGTGATAGGACCCCAGCTATTCACAATATATATAAATGATCTAGACAAGGGAACTAGATGTTACATCTCCAAGCTTGCAGACGACACAAAGCTGGGTGGGCGTGTGTGCTGTGAGGAGGATGCAGAGAAACTCAAGTACGAATTGAACTGGTTGGGTGATTGGGCAGATCCATGGCAAATTCTATAAAATGTGGATAATTGCGAGGTTATCCGCTTCAGTGGCAAAAACAGGAAGACAGATTAGCAATATATTGGGAAAAGGGGAAGTGCAACGAAACCTGTGTGTCCTTGTGCACCAGTCGCTGAAGGTAAGCATCTAGGTGCAGCAGGCGGTTAAGAAGCCAAATGGTATGCTGACCTTCGTAGCGAGTGGATTTTAGTACAGGATCAAGGAATTCTTGCTGCAGTTGCGCAGGGCCTTGGTGAGACCACACCTTGAGTATTGTGTGCAATTTTGGTCGCCTTATCTGAGGAAGGATGTTCTTGCCATGGAGAGAGTGCAGCGAAGATTCACCAGACTGATACCTGGAATGGCAGGAATGACATATGAGGGGAGATTGGCTCGATTAGGCTTATATTCGCCAGAGTTTAGAAGAATGAGAGGGGAGCTCATTGAAACTTATAAAATTCTAACAGGACTAGACAGACTAGATGTAGATAGGATGTTCCCGATGGCGGGGGAGTCCAGAACCAGGAGTCACAGTCTAAGGATAAGGGGTAAGCCATTTAGGACTGAGATGAGGAGGAATTTCTTCACCCAGATAGTGGTGAACCTGTGGAATTCTCTTCCACACAAGGCAGTTGCGGCCAATTCATTAAATTTATTCAAGAGGAGTTGGATATATTTCTTGAGGCTAAAGTGATCAAGGGATATGGGGAAAAGGCAGGGACAGGGTACTGAATTTGGATCATCAGCCATGATCTCATTAAATGGCAGAGCAGGCTCGAGGGGCCGAATGGCCTAATATGCTCCTGCCTTCTATGTTTCTTTGTTTCCATGTAACTGCGTTGCAAGAAGCCCAGCTGGAAGTATTCTAGAATCAATGAATCCTAGAAAGTTACAACATGGAAGGAGGCCATTTCGGCCCATTATGTCTGCGCTGGCCAACAACGAGCTCTCCAGTCTAATCCCACTTCCCAGCTCTTGCTCCGTAGCCGTGCAGGTTAGAGCACCCCAAGTGCACATCCAGGTACATTTTAAATGTGCCAGGGTTCATACCTCTGCCACACTTTCATTTAGTGACTTCCAGACCCCCACAAACCTCTGTGTTAAGAGATTTCCCCTCAAATCCCCTCTAAACCGTCCCCCAATTACTTTAAATCTGTGCCCTCTGGTTTTCGACCTCTCTGCTAATGGAACTAGGTCCTTTCTATCTACTTTATCTATGCCCCTCATAGTTTTATAGACCATAATAAAGTCTTCCCTCATCCTCCTCTGCTCCAAAAAAAATAGACACAGCCTATGGCAGCACGGTGGCATAGTGGTTAGCACTGCTGCCTCACAGCGCCAGAGACCCGGGTTCGAATCCGGCCTCGGGCGATTGTGTGGAGTTTGCACATTCTCCCTGTGTTTGCGTGGGTTTTCTCCGGATGCTCCGGTTTCCTCCCACAGTCCAAAGATGTGCGGGTTAGGTTGATTAGCTATGATAAATTGACTCTTCGTGTTAGGGGGAATTAAATACGTGGGGTTACAGGGATAGGGTGGGATATGTGTTGGTGTAGGGTTATGGGGATCGGGTGGGATATGTGTCAGTGCAGGCTCGATGGGCCGAAATGGCCTCTATCTGCACTGTGGGGTTTCTGTGTGTGTGTGTGTGATCCAGTCTTTCCTCATAGCTAAGATTTTCTACACCCGGCAACTTCCTTGTAAATCTCGTCTGTACCGTCTCTCGTGCAATCACATCTTTCCTGTAATGTGTTGACCAGAACTGCACGCAGTAGTCTAGCTGAGGCCTATCAATTATTTTATACAGTTGAAGCATAACCCCCCTGCTCTTGTATTCTTTGCCAAGGCTAATAAAGGCACGCTTTCTGTATGCCTTCTTAAACACCTTATCGACTTGGCCTGCAACCTTCATGGATCTGTGGACATGTAATCTAAGGTCCCTTTGTTCATCTACACTACTCAGTGTCCTACCATTCGCTATTAATCTAGTAATGGGGAATCAACCAGAGCAGATAAGTGAAGGAAAATTAGGGAAACATCTGGGCAATAGCGACCATAATGTAATACGCTTTCAGATGATAATTGAGAAGGACATACGTATGACGAAAACCAGGTTCATTCATTGCAGAATAGCAGAACTTGACGAGCAGAGAATAGAACTTGGGAAAATGAAATGGGCAACAATATTGGCAATTAACGAAGTAGACAGACAATGGGAAACATTTAAAACAGTGTTCAACGGGGAGTAGGAACTATATATTCTGTGAAACGGAAAGAACAAGCCAAACACTAATGAGACACCCTGGATGAAACAAGCCATAAGGGAACTATTGAGAATAAGGAAAGAAGCATTCATTAAGTTCATGGACAGCAGGGGAGTGCATGATAAGGGTGAATATGAAGAGATTAGGAGAGAATTTACAAAAAAATAGAAAAGCAAAGAGGAACTATGAACTTAAATTATCAAGAAGCATTCATTAAGTTCATAGACAGCAGGGGAGTGCACGATAAGGGTGAATATGAAGAGATTAGGAGAGAATTTACAAAAAATCGAAAAGCAAAGAGAAACTATGAACTTAAATTATCAAGAATATAAACCAAAGTAGTAAAATATTTTGCAGGCACATCAATAAAAAAGGAAGGCTCGGATGGGAATAGGGCTATAAAGCGATAGACAGGATGATACCACAGGTAATGATAGAGAGATGGCAGAAACACTAAATAGTTATTTTGCTTCAGTATTTACCAAGGAGATAGAACATTACATTTGACGATGAGATTAGTAATGAGATAAGTGCATTTAAAATAAAAGAGGGGATATATAATAAATAAACTTATCAAATTCAAAGAGGATAAAATCCCTGTTCTGGATGGATTATTGTTTAAAATAGTTATTTCATGTAATTTAGTTTATTTAAAAATGTGACTTTTTAAAAATGTATTTTAAGCTTTAGTGCTGTTTTGGGGCCGTATTAATCATAACTTTTGACAGGTCTTCCTGTCAATCTTATGAATGGAGCAGTCCCTGCTCCGATTGGATCCCCGTGGCCCACGTGATCCCAGGGGATGCTTCAAACTAACTGCGCCCCTGGGATATGCAAGCACTGCGCGCCGGCAGCTGGAGTAGGTCCAGGATCAGAATTCCACGGGGGCCCACATCTCAACGGCCGACGCGCTGCGTAAGTGCAGGTCGGGGGCTTACACCCGCGGGAAACCCCCGACCCGAATTTCTGGGCCAATGGATATTCTAACCAGGAGCAGGAATCCGAATGGGATTTCCCCCTCCCTAACACAGGGGCACAGAAGCGAATTTCACCGCTCCAAATGCTGACTGCTCCCGGGACACGACGGCTACCTGAGAGGTTCTGGTCCTTTGTGTCGCTGGTACCTCTGGCAATGCATTTGCCTGCTGGGCGAAAGGTAAATCTATCGGTTAATCTCTCCTTGATCAAACATCTGATACTTTGCTGTTGTATATATCCCCATTTGATTTCTTGATTCCACAATACATTCCCGCTTATTCTTACAATGAACCCTGTATTCAGCTCCACTGGTAATAGATTTAGATTATGTTATTGAATGGAGCTAGTGAGTTGCAGATTTCACCCCGAATTCCATCAAACTGCTACTTTTGCTCCGAGAATGATGAATAATTTCCCTGTATATTTCCCTTCCTCACAGTGAACTTACTGAATATTGTGATCCTGTCTCGGGGAAAGTGCGGTCTCTCCAAATGTGTCACTCGCTACCTGGTGGCCATGGCAACGGCGGATCTACTGGTCGTTATCCTCGATCTGATATTGCGGCACATTCCGATTGTTTATTGGGTACAATTTAGTTTCTTGCGGTCCATCCCCGTGTGTAATATTCACGCCGTCATGCTTTATGCAGCGACAGACTCTTCTGTCTGGTTCACCGTCACTTTCACCTTTGATCGATTTGTGGCCATTTGTTGCCAGAAGCTGAAAACTAAATATTGCAGCGAGAAAACAGCGGTTGTGGTTCTGGGAACAGTGACTGTGCTAAGCTGTTTAAAGAACATCACCTGGTATTTTATGTTCACCGCTTATTATTGGCTTATGAACGTCCCCTGGTTCTGTGATGTAAAATTTGATGTTCAGGTGTCACTATTCTGGACATCAATCGAGCTCCTTCATTATATTCTCACCCCGTTTGTCCCATTTGTTGTGATTCTGCTGCTCAATGCTGTCACGGTCAGACATATTTTAGTGGCCAGCAGAGCCCGCAGGAGACTCCGGGGTCCCAGCAGTGGAAAGAGTCCCAGAGACCCAGAGATGGAGAGCCGCAGGAAATCCATCATTTTACTGCTTGTTATCTCGGGCAATTTCATCCTGTTATGGGCAGTGTTTATGGTGTATTCTATATGGAACCGGATGCTGTATTTCGGGGATGTGTATGCAATTCCGCCTTCTTATTTACGGGAAATGGGATTCATGCTGCAGCTGCTGAGTTGTTGCACAAACACGGGGATTTATGGCGTGACCCAAACTAAGTTCAGAGAGCAGATGAAGAATATGGTGAAATATTCCTTTACACTGATTGTAAAATTCATTAAAGAATGAGATGAATCATAGAATCATAACTGCACAGAGGGAGGCCATTTGGCTGATCGATTCCATGCCGGCTCTCTGTGGAGCAATCCAGTCAGTCCCATTCCCCCACTCTATCCCCGTAGCCATGCAAGTTTATTTCCCTCACGTGACTATGCAGTCTCCCCTTGAAAACATTGGGTGTCTCCGCTTCCAACACATACGTCGGCAGCGAGTTCTAGCTCCTCACCACTCGCTGTGCAATAACACTTTTCCTCACGTCACCCCGTATCTCTTGTCCAATACCTTAAATCTGTGTTCCCTAGTCCTTGTACCATCAACTAGTGGGAACAGCCTTTCCCCGTCCAGCCTATCCAAACCCGTCATATTCTTGTGCACCTCTATCAAATCATCCTCAGCATCCTTTGCTGTAATGAAAACAAATCCAGCTTCTCCAACCTGACCTTATAGCTAAGGTCCCCGATCCCAGGAACCATTCTGGTAAATTTCCTATGCACCTACTCATGGGCCTTCACATCCTTCCCAAAGTGAAGTGACCAGAATTGGACGCAATACTCCTGTTGTGGCCTAACCAGCGCTTTATAAAGGTGCAGCATAACTTCTCTACTTTTTTCTCAATACCTCTATTTATGAAGCACAAGCTCCCAAATGCTTTGCAAACCACTCACTCATTATGTCCAAACACCTTCAGGGAGCTGTGCACATTAACTCTCAGGTCCATCTGTCCCTGCACACACTTCAATACTGTGCCATTAAGTGTTTATTGCCTCTCCTTGTTCCTTCTGCCAAAATGCATCACCTCACACTTCTTTGTATTAAATTCCATCTGTCTCTTGTCTGCCCATTCTGCTTGACTTTCTATGCCATGTTGCAGTTGTTTGCTATCATCCTCGCTTTGATATCATCAGCAAATTTAGGAATTCTACTCTGTATTCCAATATCTAGGTCATTTATGTTTATCAAAAAGCAGTGGCCTCAGCAATGACCATTGGGGAAAACCACTGTCTACCATCCTCAGTCTCAAAAAAAGCCATTTACCACAATTCGCTGATTTCTGTCCTTAAAATAAATCGTTACAAAGCTGTCACTGACCCATTCAACCATGAACCTCAATTTTGTTAACCCGCATTCACATCCAAGCCGCCCACGGGGCATGAGATCGGCGAAATCACACGCGCACTCACACACTGTTTACGCTGGGCTCCCTTGGCCTGACATTGTGGTGAACCGCTCTCCCTGGGCCACCCGTGGGGTCGGTGATCGGGGACATTCACACGCTCACACTCACACTGTCTAAACTGGGCTCCCTGGGGCTGATATTGGGGTGAGTCGCTCTCCCGCGGGCTACCCATGGGGCCGGTGATAGGGGACATTCACACGCTCACACACACACTGTCTACACTGGCCTCCCTGGGCCTGATATGGCGGCAAGCCACTCTCCTGCAGTCTGCCCATCGGTCCGGTGATCGGGGGCATTCACAGACTCACCCTCACACTGTCTACACTAGGCTCCATGGGCCTGATATTGCGCTGAGCCACTCTCCCACGGGCCGTCCGCGGGGCTGGTGATCAGGAACATTCAAACACTCCGTCATACACGTTCTACACTGGGAACCCTGGGCCTGATATTGTGGTAAGCCGCTCTCCCCAGGCCACGGGACCAGTGATCAGGGCATAAACACATTCACCCACACACTGTCTACACTGGGCTCCCTGGGCCTGATATTGTGGTGAGCCGCTCTCCCATGGGACGCCCGCGGGGCCGGTGATCGGGGACATTAACACACTGACTCACACACTGTCTACACTGGCCTCCCTGGGTCTGACACTGGGGTGTGCCACTCTCCCTCAGGCCGTGGGGCCGGTGATCGGGGACATTTACACACCCAATCACACACTCTGTACACTGGGCTACCTGAGCCTTATATTGTGGTGAGCCTCTCTGCCCCAGGCCACCCGCCGGGCCGGTGTTCGGGGACATTCACATGCTCGCTCACAAACTGTCTACACTGGGATCCCTTTGAGGGACGCGGCCATCTGTCAGGCCCTTCTGGAAAGGAACCAGTGTCCTAAACAAAAATGGCCGCCCCTAACGAGCCACCGGAAGCAGCACAACTCCCGTGCGCATTAAGTTGGTGGCCGCCCTGCCTAGACAAAGATGGTGGCGCTGCTCACTGAACAAAGCAGCGGGACCCGCCATCCACCCCGCTGCAAGATGGTGGCACCGGCGCACCGCTGCAAGATGGCGGCACTGGCACACCGCAGAATGATGACTGCTCTGGGACCCCGCAGAAAGATGGCTGCCCCTGGAACCCGCATGAAATGGTGGCTCTATGGCCCTGCACAAGAATGTCGAATTTCACTCCGGACCTTTTTCTGGCGGCGACAGCCGAGCAGCAGTAGGGCAGCATCAAATGGAGGCCGGATACGGTGATGGTACTGCGAGGGGTTCCAGCCCGGCCTGGCCCGAGCGACAGGAGCCCGAGCAGCCTGGAGGATGCCTGGCATCATTTCAAAACTTTACAAATCTTTATAACCCTTTATAAATCATGATAACGATTAATAAATCATTAAGAGGCATTTTTAAACAATTATGAAAATTAATAAGTATTTTTAAGAATTCATTCTTGGGATGTGAGTGAGGCTGACAAGGCCAGTATTTATTGCCCAGCATAATTGCCCTTGAGATGGTGGTGGTGAGCCACCCGAGACTAACGAGTGTCTTGCTGGGCCTTTTCAGAGGGCAGTGAAGAAGCAACCATATTGTCGAGAGTTATATTTCGGCCAGACCGGGTAAGGACGGCAGATTTCATTCTCTAAAGCACATCAGTGAACCAGATGGGCTTTTACGACATTCCGGTACTTTCATGGTCACGATTACTGATATTAGCTCTTTGTTCGAGGTTTGTTGAATTAATTGAATTTAAATTCTCCAGCTGGTGGGATTTATGAACTTTGGATCATTCATCTGTTGTACTAGTCCAGCAATATAACCACTGTGCTACATAACCATTCAAATATATCACTGTTCCTTCATCGACACTGTCTCAAACGCCTGAAATTCCTTCTGAAAGTGTATTGTGGAAGCATCTTCACAACACGGACCACAGCAGCTCAAGATGAAGGCCCACCATTGTCTCATGGGTAAATAGGGATGTGCAGGTAATACCGGCCTTGACAGCCTCACCCATATCCTGAGAACAAATAGATAGAAATAATAAAATAGGAATAACATCAATGATTCTGTAATTCATGGATTGAATCCAGGATCAGAGTGGGGCATCAAACTCCGTAAACAAATTTTCAACACAACTTGGTCCACTAATTCTATGGTTCTATGATTGATACCACTCACACTTTCCCAATTTGCCTATCCTTACAAAATATGGTTGATTATCTATCACATATTACCAAAATTGAAGCCAATGGGATAACAGTGGCAATGACAACAGTGAGTGATGTGGGGAGTAACAGACCAGAGTGAGGCATATATCTGAGTGTAACAGTGAGGGGTGTGGAGTATATTAAAGTGATACAGTGAGGGCTGTGGGGTATATCAGAGTGTTACACTGAGGGGTGTGCGGTATAGCAGAGTGTTACAGTGAGGATTGTGGTTTATATCAGAGTCTTACAGTGAGGGGTGTGGAGTATATTAGTGTGTTACCATGAAGGTTGTGGGTTATATCAGAGTGTTACAGTGAGGGGTGTGGAGTATATCAGAGTATTACAGTGAGGGTTGTGGGGTATACCAGAGTGTTACAGTTAGGGGTGTGGATCATATCAGAGTGTTACAGCTGAGGGGTGTGAGGTATAGCAGACTGTAACAGTGAGGGTTGTGGGGTATATCTGAGTGTTACATTGAGGGCTGTGGGGTATATCAGAATGTTAAGTGATGTGTGTGGTGTATATCGTTGTGTTGCAGTGAGAGGTTTGGTATATGCAAGGGAGCATTATAGTGAGGGGTATAGCAGAGTGTTACAGCGAGGCGTGTGGAATATATCAAAGTGTTGCCGTGAAGGGTGTGGGGTATATCGGTGTGTTACAGTGAGGGAAGTGTGGTGTATAGCAGAGTGCTATAGAGAGGGGAGTGGGTTTACATCAGAGTGTTAAATGCAGGGGTGTGTGGTATATCATACTGTTATTGTGACGAGTGTGGGTTATATAAGAGTGCTATAGAGAGGGGTGTGAGCTATATCAGGGTGTTACAGTTATGGACGTCGGGTATATCAGAGTGTTACAGTGAGGGTTGTGGGCTATAGCAATGCGTTACATTGAGGGGTGTGGGGTATATCAGAGTGTTGCAGTGAGGGGTGTGGGGAATACCAGAGTGTTACACTGAGGGATCTGAGTTTTATCAGAGTGTTAGTGTGAGGGGTGTGGGGTATATCAGAGTGATACAGTGAGAGATGTGCTGCTTATCAGCGTGTTACAGTGAGGTGTGTGGGCAGTAAGAGAGTGTTACAAGGGTGTGGGTTATATCAGTGCGTTGCAGTGAGATATGTGGGTTTTATCACAGTGCTACAGAGAGTGGCGTGGGGTATATCATTGTGTTAAGGGGGTATGGGATAACTCAGAATGTTACAGTGAGGGATGTGGGCTGCAAGAGTGTGTTGCAAGGTTATGGGGTATATCAGCGTGCTACAGTGCAGTGTGCGGATTATATCAGAGTGTTAAACTGAGGAGTGTGGGGTTATCAGAGTGTTAGCGTGAGAGATGTGGTGTATATCAGTGTTACATTGAAAGCTGTGGGTTTATCAGAGAGTTACAGTGAGGGTTGTCGTTATATCAGTGATACAGTGATGAGTGCGGGGTATATTAGCGTGTTACAGTCAGATGTGTGTGGCATATCAGTGTGTTACGAGGTTGTGGTCTATCAGAGTGTTACAGTGTGGGGTGTGTTGTATATCAGAGAGTTACGTGTGTGTGGCGTATAGCAGAGTCTTACAGTAAAAATGTTGTGTATATCATAGTGTATCAGAGTGTTACACAGATTTGTGATCTTTTAAATCGGTGTGATAGAGTGAGGGGCTTGGGCTATATCAAAATGTTGCAGAGAGGGCTGTGGGGAACCTATGATTTTCACAGGGGTGTGTGGTATGTCAGAGTGCTACAATGAGGGTATTGGCGTATCTCAGATTGTTACATTGATGGGTTTGGGTTATATCAGATAGCGTTACAGTGAGGGATGTGGGGTATATCAGAGTATTACATTGAGGCGTGTGGGGTACATCAGAGTACTACAGTGAGATATATTGTTTATATCATGGCATATCAGAGTGTTGCACTGAGCTGTGATGTCTAAAATCAGAGTGTTACAGCGAGGGGTTCGGGCTATATCAGTGTGCTAAAGTAAGGGTTGTGGGGTATATTAGAGTGTTTCATTGAGGGGTGTGGGATATATTAGAGTCTTACAGTGAGGGGAGTGAGGTTCATCAGTGCGTTACGGGGGTGTGGTATATCAGAGTGTTCCGGGGGTGTATGGCATATTAGAGTGCTACAGTGAGGCTTTTGGCATAGTTCATATTGCTACTTTGATTGCTGTGGGTTATATCAGAGTTTTACAGTGAGGGATGTGGTGTATATCAGCGTGTTACAGTGAGGGCCGTGGGGTATATCAGAGCGTTACAGTGAGGTGATTGGTGTATATCGTTGTATTGCAGTGAGAGGTTTGGGATATTCAAGGGAGGATTATAGTGAGGGGTATATCAGAGTGTTACAACGAGGGGTGTGGAATATATCAGAGTGTTACCGTGTGATTTGTGGTGTATATCAGTGTGTTACAGAGAGGGATGTGTAGGGTATATCTGAGTGCTATAGAGAGGGGAGTGGGTTTACACTGGAGTGTTAAAGTGAGTGGTGTAGGATATATAATACTGTTACATTGACGGGTGTAGATTATATCAGAGGGCTACAGATAGAGGTGTGCGCTATATCAGAGTGTTCCATTTATGGATGTGGGGCATATCAGAGTTTTACAGTTATGGATGTGGGGTATATCAGAGTGTTTCGGTGAAGGGTTTGGATTATATCAGTTTGTAGAGTGAGTGGTGTTAGGGATACTAGAGCGTTTGTCTCAGGGGTGTGTGGTATATCAGAGTATTACAATGAGGGGTATAGGGCATCCCAGAGCGTTACACTGAGGGGTGTGAGCGATATCAGAGTGTTAGTGTGAGGGGTGTGGGGTATATCAGAGCATTGCAGGGAGATATGTGGGTTATGTATCAGTGTTAGAGTGAGTGGTGTGGTGTATATCAGAATCTTACAGTGAGATGTGTGCGGCATATCAGAGTGTTACGAGGGTATGTGGTATATGAGAGTGTTACAGTGAGGGGTGTGGGGTATATGAGAGTGTTACAGTGAGCGCTGTGGGCAGAAAGAGTGTGTTACAAGGGTGTGGGATATATCAGCGTGCTACAGTGAGGTGTGTCGGTTATATCAGACTGTTACACTGAGGGGTGTGGATTTATCAGAGTGCTAGTGTGAGGAGTGTAGGGTTATCAGAGTGATACAGTGAGAGATGTGGGTTATATCAGAGTGTTACAGTGATGGCAAGGGTTATATCAGAGAGTTACAGTGAGGGGTGTGGGCTATATCAGAGTGTTACAGTGAGGAGGTGAGGAGTGTGGGGTATATCAGAGAGTTACAGTGAGGAGTGTGGGGTATATCAGAGTTTTACAGTGAGGTGTGTGGGGTATATCAGTGTTACAGTAAAGGCTGTGGGTTATATCAGAGTGTTACAGTGAGGGGTTGGGCTATATCAGGGTGCTCCAGTGAGGAGTGTGGGTATATCAGAGTGTTACAGTGAGGAGTGTGGGGTATATCAGAGTTTTACAGTGAGGAGTGTGGGGTATATCAGTGTTACAGTGAAGGCTGTGGGTTATATCAGAGTGTTGCAGTGAGGGGTTTGGGCTATTTCAGAGTGTTATAATCAGAGGTGTGCGGTATATCAATGTGTTACGTGGTTGTGGGCTATTTCAGTATGTTACAGTGTGGGGTGTGGTGTATATTGGAGAGTTACGTGTATGCGGCGTATATTAGAGTATTACAGTGAGATATGTTGGTTATATCATTATGTATCAGAGTGTTACAATGAGGTGTGATGTTTTAAATCAGAGTTTTAAAGTGAGGCGTTTGGGCTATATTAAAGTGTTACACTGGGAGCTGTGGGGGATATTGAAATGTTTCATTGAGAGGGCGAGATATATTAGAGTGTTACAATCAGGTGAGTGGGGTGTATCAGAGTTTTATGGTGGTTTGTGTATATCAGTGTGTTACGTGTACGTGGTATATCAGAGTGTTACTGGTGTGTGTGATGTATCAGAATGTTACGGGTGGTGTGATATATCAGAGTGCTACAGTGAGGGTATTGGCATATTTCAGATTTCTAATTTGATGGGATGGGCTATATCTGATAGCTTTACAGTGAGTGCTGTGGGGTATAGCAGAGGGTTACAGTGAGGGCTGTGGTGTATATCAGATTATTACAGTGAGGGGTGTGGAATATATCAGAGAGTTACAGTGAATGGTGTGGGTTATATCAGATATTGTTACAGTGAGGAATGTGGAGGAAAGCAGAGTGTTACAGTGAGGGCTGTGGGGTATTTCAGGGTGTTACTGTGAGGCGCGTGGGGTATAACAGAGTGCTTCAGTGAGGGGTGTGGGTTATACCAGAGTGTTACTGTGAGGGCTGTGGCGTATATCAGAGTGTTATAATGAGGGGTGTGAGCTATATCAGAGTGTTATAGTGACGGGTGTGGGCTACATCAGAGTGTTACTCTGAGGGTTGTGGGTTATATCAGAGTGTTACACAGATGTGTGATGTTTTAAATCAGAGTGTTGGAGTGAGGGGTGTGGACTCTATCAGAGTGTTACAGTGATGGCTGTGGGATATATCTTTACAGTGAGGGGTGTGGGCTATATCAGAGTGTTACAGTGAGGGGTGTGGGTTATACCAGTGTGTTACACTGAGGTGTGATATTTTAAAACAGTTTTTTAGTGTGAGGGCTGTGGGGTATATCAGCGCGTTACATTGAGAGATGTGGGCTATATCTGAGTTACAGTGAGGGGTGTGCGGTATATTGAGGTGTTACAGTGAGGCGTGTGGGTATTTCAGGGTGTTACAGTGAGGTGTGTGGGGTGTATCAGAGTGTTACAGAGAGGGGTTTGAGCTATATCAGGGTGTTACAGTGAGGAGCGTGGGGTATATCAGAGTGCTACAGTGAGGAGTGTGGGGTATAGCAGAGTTTTACAGTGAGGAGTGTGGGGTGTATCAGTGTTACAGTGAAGGCTGTGGGTTATATCAGAGTGTTACAGTGAGGGGTTTGGGCAATATCAGAGTGTTATAGTCAGAGGTGTGCGGTATATCAATGTGTTACGGGGTTGTGGGCTATTTCAGTATGTTACAGTGTGGGGTGTGGTGTATATTGGAGAGTTACGTGTATGCGGCGTATATTAGAGTATTACAGTGAGATATGTTGGTTATATCATTATGTATCAGAGTGTTACAATGAGGTGTGATGTTTTAAATCAGAGTTTTAAAGTGAGGCGTTTGGGCTATATTAAAGTGTTACACTGGGAGCTGTGGGGGATATTGAAATGTTTCATTGAGAGGGCGAGATATATTGGAGAGTTACAATCAGGTGAGTGGGGTGTATCAGAGTTTTATGGTGGTTTGTGTATATCAGTGTGTTACATGTACGTGGTATATCAGAGTGTTACTGGTGTGTGTGATGTATCAGAATGTTACGGGTGGTGTGATATATCAGAGTGCTACAGTGAGGGTATTGGCATATCTCAGATTGCTAATTTGATGGGGATGGGCTATATCAGATAGCTTTACAGTGAGTGCTGTGGGGTATAGCAGAGGGTTACAGTGAGGGCTGTGGTGTATATCAGATTATTACAGTGAGGGGTGTGGAATATATCAGAGAGTTACAGTGAGTGGTGTGGGTTATATCAGATATTGTTACAGTGAGGAATGTGGAGTATAGCAGAGTGTTACAGTGAGGGCTGTGGGGTATTTCAGAGTGTTACTGTGAGGCGCGTGGGGTATAACAGAGTGCTTCAGTGAGGGGTGTGGGTTATTCCAGAGTGTTACTGTGAGGGCTGTGGCGTATATCAGAGTGTTATAATGAGGGGTGTGAGCTATATCAGAGTGTTATAGTGACGAGTGTGGGCTACATCAGAGTGTTACTCTGAGGGGTGTGGGTTATATCAGAGTGTTACACAGAGGTGTGATGTTTTAAATCAGAGTGTTGGAGTGAGGGGTGTGGACTCTATCAGAGTGTTACAGTGATGGCTGTGGGGTATATCTTTACAGTGAGGGGTGTGGGCTATATCAGAGTGTTACAGTGAGGGGTGTGGGTTATACCAGTGTGTTACACTGAGGTGTGATAGTTTAAATCAGTTTTTTAGTGTGAGGGCTGTGGGGTATATCAGCGTGTTACATTGAGAGATGTGGGCTATATCTGAGTTACAGTGAAGGGTGTGCGGTATATTGAGGTGTTACAGTGAGGCGTGTGGGTATTTCAGGGTGTTACAGTGAGGGGTGTGGGCTGTATCAGAGTGTTACAGAGAGGGGTTTGAGCTATATCAGGGTGTTACAGTGAGAAGCGTGGGGTATATCAGAGTGCTACAGTGAGGAGTGTGGGGTATAGCAGAGTTTTACAGTGAGGAGTGTGGGGTGTATCAGTGTTACAGTGAAGGCTGTGGGTTATATCAGAGTGTTACAGTGAGGGGTTTGGGCAATATCAGAGTGTTATAGTCAGAGGTGTGCGGTATATCAATGTGTTACGGGGTTGTGGGCTATTTCAGTATGTTACAGTGTGGGGTGTGGTGTATATTGGAGAGTTACGTGTATGCGGCGTATATTAGAGTATTACAGTGAGATATGTTGGTTATATCATTATGTATCAGAGTGTTACAATGAGGTGTGATGTTTTAAATCAGAGTTTTAAAGTGAGGCGTTTGGGCTATATTAAAGTGTTACACTGGGAGCTGTGGGGGATATTGAAATGTTTCATTGAGAGGGCGAGATATATTGGAGAGTTACAATCAGGTGAGTGGGGTGTATCAGAGTTTTATGGTGGTTTGTGTATATCAGTGTGTTACATGTACGTGGTATATCAGAGTGTTACTGGTGTGTGTGATGTATCAGAATGTTACGGGTGGTGTGATATATCAGAGTGCTACAGTGAGGGTATTGGCGTATCTCAGATTGCTAATTTGATGGGGATGGGCTATATCAGATACCTTTACAGTGAGTGCTGTGGGGTATAGCAGAGGGTTACAGTGAGGGCTGTGGTGTATATCAGATTATTACAGTGAGGGGTGTGGAATATATCAGAGAGTTACAGTGAGTGGTGTGGGTTATATCAGATATTGTTACAGTGAGGAATGTGGAGTATAGCAGAGTGTTACAGTGAGGGCTGTGGGGTATTTCAGAGTGTTACTGTGAGGCGCGTGGGGTATAACAGAGTGCTTCAGTGAGGGGTGTGGGTTATACCAGAGTGTTACTGTGAGGGCTGTGGCGTATATCAGAGTGTTATAATGAGGGGTGTGAGCTATATCAGAGTGTTATAGTGACGAGTGTGGGCTACATCAGAGTGTTACTCTGAGGGGTGTGGGTTATATCAGAGTGTTACACAGAGGTGTGATGTTTTAAATCAGAGTGTTGGAGTGAGGGGTGTGGACTCTATCAGAGTGTTACAGTGATGGCTGTGGGGTATATCTTTACAGTGAGGGGTGTGGGCTATATCAGAGTGTTACAGTGAGGGGTGTGGGTTATACCAGTGTGTTACACTGAGGTGTGATAGTTTAAATCAGTTTTTTAGTGTGAGGGCTGTGGGGTATATCAGCGTGTTACATTGAGAGATGTGGGCTATATCTGAGTTACAGTGAAGGGTGTGCGGTATATTGAGGTGTTACAGTGAGGCGTGTGGGTATTTCAGGGTGTTACAGTGAGGGGTGTGGGCTGTATCAGAGTGTTACAGAGAGGGGTTTGAGCTATATCAGGGTGTTACAGTGAGAAGCGTGGGGTATATCAGAGTGCTACAGTGAGGAGTGTGGGGTATAGCAGAGTTTTACAGTGAGGAGTGTGGGGTGTATCAGTGTTACAGTGAAGGCTGTGGGTTATATCAGAGTGTTACAGTGAGGGGTTTGGGCAATATCAGAGTGTTATAGTCAGAGGTGTGCGGTATATCAATGTGTTACGGGGTTGTGGGCTATTTCAGTATGTTACAGTGTGGGGTGTGGTGTATATTGGAGAGTTACGTGTATGCGGCGTATATTAGAGTATTACAGTGAGATATGTTGGTTATATCATTATGTATCAGAGTGTTACAATGAGGTGTGATGTTTTAAATCAGAGTTTTAAAGTGAGGCGTTTGGGCTATATTAAAGTGTTACACTGGGAGCTGTGGGGGATATTGAAATGTTTCATTGAGAGGGCGAGATATATTGGAGAGTTACAATCAGGTGAGTGGGGTGTATCAGAGTTTTATGGTGGTTTGTGTATATCAGTGTGTTACATGTACGTGGTATATCAGAGTGTTACTGGTGTGTGTGATGTATCAGAATGTTACGGGTGGTGTGATATATCAGAGTGCTACAGTGAGGGTATTGGCGTATCTCAGATTGCTAATTTGATGGGGATGGGCTATATCAGATACCTTTACAGTGAGTGCTGTGGGGTATAGCAGAGGGTTACAGTGAGGGCTGTGGTGTATATCAGATTATTACAGTGAGGGGTGTGGAATATATCAGAGAGTTACAGTGAGTGGTGTGGGTTATATCAGATATTGTTACAGTGAGGAATGTGGAGTATAGCAGAGTGTTACAGTGAGGGCTGTGGGGTATTTCAGAGTGTTACTGTGAGGCGCGTGGGGTATAACAGAGTGCTTCAGTGAGGGGTGTGGGTTATACCAGAGTGTTACTGTGAGGGCTGTGGCGTATATCAGAGTGTTATAATGAGGGGTGTGAGCTATATCAGAGTGTTATAGTGACGAGTGTGGGCTACATCAGAGTGTTACTCTGAGGGGTGTGGGTTATATCAGAGTGTTACACAGAGGTGTGATGTTTTAAATCAGAGTGTTGGAGTGAGGGGTGTGGACTCTATCAGAGTGTTACAGTGATGGCTGTGGGGTATATCTTTACAGTGAGGGGTGTGGGCTATATCAGAGTGTTACAGTGAGGGGTGTGGGTTATACCAGTGTGTTACACTGAGGTGTGATAGTTTAAATCAGTTTTTTAGTGTGAGGGCTGTGGGGTATATCAGCGTGTTACATTGAGAGATGTGGGCTATATCTGAGTTACAGTGAAGGGTGTGCGGTATATTGAGGTGTTACAGTGAGGCGTGTGGGTATTTCAGGGTGTTACAGTGAGGGGTGTGGGCTGTATCAGAGTGTTACAGAGAGGGGTTTGAGCTATATCAGGGTGTTACAGTGAGAAGCGTGGGGTATATCAGAGTGCTACAGTGAGGAGTGTGGGGTATAGCAGAGTTTTACAGTGAGGAGTGTGGGGTGTATCAGTGTTACAGTGAAGGCTGTGGGTTATATCAGAGTGTTACAGTGAGGGGTTTGGGCAATATCAGAGTGTTATAGTCAGAGGTGTGCCGTATATCAATGTGTTACGGGGTTGTGGGCTATTTCAGTATGTTACAGTGTGGGGTGTGGTGTATATCGGAGAGTTACAAGTATGCGGTGTATATTAGAGTATTACAGTGAGATATGTTGGTTATATCATTATGTATCAGAGTGTTACAATGAGGTGTGATGTTTTAAATCAGAGTTTTAAAGTGAGGCGTTTGGGCTATATTAAAGTGTTACACTGAGAGCTGTGGGGGATATTGAAATGTTTCATTGAGAGGGTGAGATATATTAGAGTGTTACAATGAGGTGAGTGGGGTGTATCAGAGTTTTATGGTGGTTTGTGTATATCAGTGTGTTACGTGTACGTGGTATATCAGAGTGTTACTGGTGTGTGTGATGTATCAGAATGTTACGGGTGGTGTGATATATCAGAGTGCTGCAGTGCGGGTATTGGCATATCTCAGATTGCTAATTTGATGGGGATGGGCTATATCAGATAGCTTTACAGTGAGTGCTGTGGGGTATATCAGACGGTTACAGTGAGGGCTGTGGTGTATATCAGATTATCACAGTGAGGGGTGTGGAAAATATCAGAGAGTTACAGTGAGTGGTGTGGGTTATATCAGATATTGTTACAGTGAGGAATGTGGAGTATAGCAAAGCATTACAGTGAGGGCTGTGGGGTATTTCAGAGTGTTACAGTGAGGTGCGTGGGGTATAACAGAGTGCTACAGTGAGGGGTGTGGGTTATACCAGTGTGTTACTGTGAGGGCTGTGGCGTATATCAGAGTGTTATAATGAGGGGTGTGGGCTATATCAGAGTCTTAGTGTGAGGGGTGTGGGGCATATCAGAGCATTGCAGGGAGATATGTGTGTTATGTATCAGTGTTAGAGTGAGTGGTGTGGTGTATATCAGAATCTTACAGTGAGATGTGTGCGGCATATCAGAGTGTTACGAGGGTATGTGGTATATGAGAGTGTTACAGTGAGGGGTGTGGGGTATATGAGAGTGTTACAGTGAGCGCTGTGGGCAGAAAGAGTGTGTTACAAGGGTGTGGGATATATCAGCGTGCTACAGTGAGGTGTGTCGGTTATATCAGACTGTTACACTGAGGGGTGTGGATTTATCAGAGTGCTAGTGTGAGGAGTGTAGGGTTATCAGAGTGATACAGTGAGAGATGTGGGTTATATCAGCGTGTTACAGTGATGGCAAGGGTTATATCAGAGAGTTACAGTGAGGGGTGTGGGCTATATCAGAGTGTTACAGTGAGGAGGTGAGCAGTGTGGGGTATATCAGAGAGTTACAGTGAGGAGTGTGGGGTATATCAGAGTTTTACAGTGAGGTGTGTGGGGTATATCAGTGTTACAGTAAAGGCTGTGGGTTATATCAGAGTGTTACAGTGAGGGGTTTGGGCTATTTCTGGGTGCTCCAGTGAGGAGTGTGGGTATATCAGAGTGTTACAGTGAGGAGTGTGGGGTATATCAGAGTTTTACAGTGAGGAGTGTGGGGTATATCAGAGTTTTACAGTGAAGGATGTGGGTTATATCAGAGTGTTACAGTGAGGGGTTTGGGCTATTTCAGAGTGTTATAATCAGAGGTGTGCGGTATATCAATGTGTTACGGGGTTGTTGGCTATTTCAGTATGTTACAGTGTGGGGTGTGGTGTATATTGGAGAGTTACGTGTATGCGGCGTATATTAGAGTATTACAGTGAGATATGTTGGTTATATCATTATGTATCAGAGTGTTACAATGAGGTGTGATGTTTTAAATCAGAGTTTTAAAGTGAGGCGTTTGGGCTATATTAAAGTGTTACACTGGGAGCTGTGGGGGATATTGAAATGTTTCATTGAGAGGGCAAGATATATTAGAGAGTTACAATCAGGTGAGTGGGGTGTATCAGAGTTTTATGGTGGTTTGTGAATATCAGTGTGTTACGTGTACGTGGTATATCAGAGTGTTACTGGTGTGTGTGATGTATCAGAATGTTACGGGTGGTGTGATATATCAGAGTGCTACAGTGAGGGTATTGGCGTATCTCAGATTGCTAATTTGATGGGGATGGGCTATATCAGATAGCTTTACAGTGAGTGCTGTGGGTTTTAGCAGAGGGTTACAGTGAGGGCTGTGGTGTATATCAGATTATTACAGTGAGGGGTGTGGAATATATCAGAGAGTTACAGTGAGTGGTGTGGGTTATATCAGATATTGTTACAGTGAGGAATGTGGAGTATAGCAGAGTGTTACAGTGAGGGCTGTGGGGTATTTCAGAGTGTTACTGTGAGGCGCGTGGGGTATAACAGAGTGCTTCAGTGAGGGGTGTGGGTTATACCAGAGTGTTACTGTGAGGGCTGTGGCGTATATCAGAGTGTTATAATGAGGGGTGTGAGCTATATCAGAGTGTTATAGTGACGAGTGTGGGCTACATCAGAGTGTTACTCTGAGGGGTGTGGGTTATATCAGAGTGTTACACAGAGGTGTGATGTTTTAAATCAGAGTGTTGGAGTGAGGGGTGTGGACTCTATCAGAGTGTTACAGTGATGGCTGTGGGGTATATCTTTACAGTGAGGGGTGTGGGCTATATCAGAGTGTTACAGTGAGGGGTGTGGGTTATACCAGTGTGTTACACTGAGGTGTGATAGTTTAAATCAGTTTTTTAGTGTGAGGGCTGTGGGGTATATCAGCGTGTTACATTGAGAGATGTGGGCTATATCTGAGTTACAGTGAAGGGTGTGCGGTATATTGAGGTGTTACAGTGAGGCGTGTGGGTATTTCAGGGTGTTACAGTGAGGGGTGTGGGCTGTATCAGAGTGTTACAGAGAGGGGTTTGAGCTATATCAGGGTGTTACAGTGAGAAGCGTGGGGTATATCAGAGTGCTACAGTGAGGAGTGTGGGGTATAGCAGAGTTTTACAGTGAGGAGTGTGGGGTGTATCAGTGTTACAGTGAAGGCTGTGGGTTATATCAGAGTGTTACAGTGAGGGGTTTGGGCAATATCAGAGTGTTATAGTCAGAGGTGTGCGGTATATCAATGTGTTACGGGGTTGTGGGCTATTTCAGTATGTTACAGTGTGGGGTGTGGTGTATATCGGAGAGTTACAAGTATGCGGTGTATATTAGAGTATTACAGTGAGATATGTTGGTTATATCATTATGTATCAGAGTGTTACAATGAGGTGTGATGTTTTAAATCAGAGTTTTAAAGTGAGGCGTTTGGGCTATATTAAAGTGTTACACTGAGAGCTGTGGGGGATATTGAAATGTTTCATTGAGAGGGTGAGATATATTAGAGTGTTACAATGAGGTGAGTGGGGTGTATCAGAGTTTTATGGTGGTTTGTGTATATCAGTGTGTTACGTGTACGTGGTATATCAGAGTGTTACTGGTGTGTGTGATGTATCAGAATGTTACGGGTGGTGTGATATATCAGAGTGCTGCAGTGCGGGTATTGGCATATCTCAGATTGCTAATTTGATGGGGATGGGCTATATCAGATAGCTTTACAGTGAGTGCTGTGGGGTATATCAGACGGTTACAGTGAGGGCTGTGGTGTATATCAGATTATCACAGTGAGGGGTGTGGAAAATATCAGAGAGTTACAGTGAGTGGTGTGGGTTATATCAGATATTGTTACAGTGAGGAATGTGGAGTATAGCAAAGCATTACAGTGAGGGCTGTGGGGTATTTCAGAGTGTTACAGTGAGGTGCGTGGGGTATAACAGAGTGCTACAGTGAGGGGTGTGGGTTATACCAGTGTGTTACTGTGAGGGCTGTGGCGTATATCAGAGTGTTATAATGAGGGGTGTGGGCTATATCAGAGTCTTAGTGTGAGGGGTGTGGGGCATATCAGAGCATTGCAGGGAGATATGTGTGTTATGTATCAGTGTTAGAGTGAGTGGTGTGGTGTATATCAGAATCTTACAGTGAGATGTGTGCGGCATATCAGAGTGTTACGAGGGTATGTGGTATATGAGAGTGTTACAGTGAGGGGTGTGGGGTATATGAGAGTGTTACAGTGAGCGCTGTGGGCAGAAAGAGTGTGTTACAAGGGTGTGGGATATATCAGCGTGCTACAGTGAGGTGTGTCGGTTATATCAGACTGTTACACTGAGGGGTGTGGATTTATCAGAGTGCTAGTGTGAGGAGTGTAGGGTTATCAGAGTGATACAGTGAGAGATGTGGGTTATATCAGAGTGTTACAGTGATGGCAAGGGTTATATCAGAGAGTTACAGTGAGGGGTGTGGGCTATATCAGAGTGTTACAGTGAGGAGGTGAGCAGTGTGGGGTATATCAGAGAGTTACAGTGAGGAGTGTGGGGTATATCAGAGTTTTACAGTGAGGTGTGTGGGGTATATCAGTGTTACAGTAAAGGCTGTGGGTTATATCAGAGTGTTACAGTGAGGGGTTTGGGCTATTTCTGGGTGCTCCAGTGAGGAGTGTGGGTATATCAGAGTGTTACAGTGAGGAGTGTGGGGTATATCAGAGTTTTACAGTGAGGAGTGTGGGGTATATCAGAGTTTTACAGTGAAGGATGTGGGTTATATCAGAGTGTTACAGTGAGGGGTTTGGGCTATTTCAGAGTGTTATAATCAGAGGTGTGCGGTATATCAATGTGTTACGGGGTTGTTGGCTATTTCAGTATGTTACAGTGTGGGGTGTGGTGTATATTGGAGAGTTACGTGTATGCGGCGTATATTAGAGTATTACAGTGAGATATGTTGGTTATATCATTATGTATCAGAGTGTTACAATGAGGTGTGATGTTTTAAATCAGAGTTTTAAAGTGAGGCGTTTGGGCTATATTAAAGTGTTACACTGGGAGCTGTGGGGGATATTGAAATGTTTCATTGAGAGGGCGAGATATATTAGAGAGTTACAATCAGGTGAGTGGGGTGTATCAGAGTTTTATGGTGGTTTGTGAATATCAGTGTGTTACGTGTACGTGGTATATCAGAGTGTTACTGGTGTGTGTGATGTATCAGAATGTTACGGGTGGTGTGATATATCAGAGTGCTACAGTGAGGGCATTGGCATATCTCAGATTGCTAATTTGATGGGGATGGGCTATATCAGATAGCTTTACAGTGAGTGCTGTGGGGTATAGCAGAGGGTTACAGTGAGGGCTGTGGTGTATATCAGATTATTACAGTGAGGGGTGTGGAATATATCAGAGAGTTACAGTGAGTGGTGTGGGTTATATCAGATATTGTTACAGTGAGGAATGTGGAGTATAGCAGAGTGTTACAGTGAGGGCTGTGGGGTATTTCAGAGTGTTACTGTGAGGCGCGTGGGGTATAACGGAGTGCTTCAGTGAGGGGTGTGGGTTATACCAGAGTGTTACTGTGAGGGCTGTGGCGTATATCAGAGTGTTATAATGAGGGGTGTGAGCTATATCAGAGTGTTATAGTGACGGGTGTGTGCTACATCAGAGTGTTACTCTGAGGGGTGTGGGTTATATCAGAGTGTTACACAGAGGTGTGATGTTTTAAATCAGAGTGTTGGAGTGAGGGGTGTGGACTCTATCAGACTGTTACAGTGATGGCTGTGGGGTATATCTTTACAGTGAGGGGTGTGGGCTATATCAGAGTGTTACAGTGAGGGGTGTGGGTTATACCAGTGTGTTACACTGAGGTGTGATATTTTAAATCAGTGTTTTAGTGTGAGGGCTGTGGGGTATATCAGCGTGTTACATTGAGAGATGTGGGCTATATCTGAGTTACAGTGAGGGGTGTGCGGTATATTGAGGTGTTACAGTGAGGCGTGTGGGTATTTCAGGGTGTTACAGTGAGGGGTGTGGGGTACATCAGAGTGTTACAGAGAGGGGTTTGAGCTATATCAGGGTGTTACAGTGAGGAGCGTGGGGTATATCAGAGTGTTACAGTGAGGAGTGAGGGGTATAGCAGAGTTTTACAGTGAGGAGTGTGGGGTGTATCAGTGTTACAGTGAAGGCTGTGGGTTATATCAGGGTGTTACAGTGAGGGGTTTGGGCAATATCAGAGTGTTATAGTCAGAGGTGTGCGGTATATCAATGTGTTACGGGGTTGTGGGCTATTTCGGTATGTTACAGTGTGGGGTGTGGTGTATATCGGAGAGTTACATGTATGCGGCGTATATTAGAGTATTACTGTGAGATATGTTGGTTATATCATTATGTATCAGAGTGTTACAATGAGGTGTGATGTTTTAAATCAGAGTTTTAAAGTGAGGCGTTTGGGCTATATTAAAGTGTTACACTGAGAGTTGTGGGGGATATTGAAATGTTTCATTGAGAGGGTGAGATATATTAGGGTGTTACAATGAGGTGAGTGGGGTGTATCAGAGTTTTATGGTGGTTTGTGTATATCAGTGTGTTACGTGTACGTGGTATATCGGAGTGTTACTGGTGTGTGTGATGTATCAGAATGTTATGGGTGGTGTGATATATCAGAGTGCTACAGTGAGGGTATTGGCATATCTCAGATTGCTAATTTGATGGGGATGGGCTATATCAGATAGCTTTACAGTGAGTGCTGTGGGGTATATCAGAGGGTTACAGTGAGGGCTGTGGTGTATATCAGATTATCACAGTGAGGGGTGTGGAATATATCAGAGAGTTACAGTGAATGGTGTGGGTTATATCAGATATTGTTACAGTGAGGAATGTGGAGTAGAGCAGAGCGTTACAGTGAGGGCTGTGGGGTATTTCAGAGTGTTACAGTGAAGCGCGTGGGGTATAACAGAGTGCTACAGTGAGGGGTGTGGGTTATACCAGAGTGTTACTGTGAGGGCTGTGGCGTATATCAGAGTGTTATAATGAGGGGTGTGGGCTATATCAGAGTGTTATAGTGACGGGAGTGGGCTACATCAGAGTGTTACTCTGAGGGGTGTGGGTTATATCAGAGTGTTACACAGAGGTGTGGTGTTTTAAATCAGAGTGCTGGAGTGAGGGGTGGGGACTCTATCAGAGTGTTACAGTGATGGCTGTGGGGTATATCTTTACAGTGCGGGGTGTGGGCTATATCAGAGTGTTACAGTGAGGTGTGTGGGTTATACCAGTGTGTTACACTGAGGTGTGATATTTTAAATCAGTGTTTTAGTATGAGGGCTGTGGGGTGTTTCAGCGTGTTACATTGAGAGATGTGGGTTATATGTGAGTTACAGTGAGGGGTGTGGGGTATATTGAGGTGTTACAGTGAGGCGTGTGGGTATTTCAGGGTGTTACAGTGAGGGGTGAGGGGTATATCAGAGTGTTACAGTGAGGGGTGTGGGATATATCAGAGTGTTACAGTGAGGTGTGTGGGGTATATCAGAGTTACAGTGAGGGTGGTGTGTGTTTCAGAGTGTGACAATGTACGAATAGCTGCTATTTAAAGATATTTAGTAGATGAGAATCATATATGTATAACTTTAAATGTAGCCATTGACAAAATAATATTACCCTTAGTAACACCTGGGTCACTAGAAAGCTATAGCTGCAGACAGTTCAGAAGCAGTTTTGATTATGTTTTGATATCAAACAGCCACAGGCTGCAAGTGAAGGTCAGATAATTAAATTGCTAAGAAAACATATCATAATGCCGTTAGAACTTAGAACTCGCTTAACAAAAATAATTGCAACAATATTTAAAGAATAATTAGTTTAAATTCCAATAAATGAGAGGTCATGGAAGATAATGTAATTATCTGGCAGATAAAAGTCAGATAGTCTTGATATATCAAGATTAGTGGAACACCACTGAAATGATCTGGGCCCTTGGTGTCGAGAATGGCCTTGTACTGCTTGAGGCATGAAATGAAAGAGATATGGTAAATTCTAATTGGTGAAAAGATATAAACAAGATTACACGACAGCAGAACAGGGTTAATGGAAATGTACTGGAGAAGGAGTGGCCAGGTTACTAGCCTTAACCTGAGTGACAATGGTATTTTAACCATTAGAACCAATTAAAGAAGGTGATTTTGTTATAAACCATATAGGGACACTGACCAACCGAACTGTTGATAAGGAGTGGTTAAAAACCTCGATATTCAAAGAACCGTTTCACACAGAGTTTTGCTGCAAAGATAAGGAACAGACCGGGACGATGTTGCCTATGTCCGAAGGGCTCCAGAAACCAAGGGCTGCGAACAATTCGTTACTATCGCCGAATGTTAAGTATTGATTACGCTGTAAGCTTAATAAATCTGATCTATTGCTCAAACATACTGGCTGCTGCCTATTTCTGTCTTGTCCAAGAACTCTGAGAGTTCATACTGAAGACTCATAGGTGGCACCCCAGATGGGACGAGACAAAGCGGCTAGTATTGTTTAATATACCAGATCTCGAGAGTAGCCTCCTGATCAGCTGCTTCTCTTTGCGAGTGATAACCCTTCGTGGGGAGTGCCCGTGAATTGTGCGCCGATAGTTATAGATGTTAGAGATCTGTTAAGAAAACAACAAGATGACTAATAAAAGTTTTGTTAACATGTACAAGAATAAGTTAGAAAGAGGTGCCTGTGAGGAGCAAGTACAGGTAATATTGGCGGAGTGGTCATGCAAAGAAGACCGAGTTATCTTTGACGAAGTGATAAACTTTATTCAGGAACGTGTGGATCTAAAAAAGATTAAAAGTGATAAGGCGACTAGGATACTCGCCTATGCAGTATTTTACTGTGCTCATAGAGATGATGAGTACTCAAAGAAACAAAGTAAAGAGGTAGAAGAGCTAAGAGCACAAAACAATGAGTCAAAAGAAAATCATAGGCAGGAGATAGTGGACTTAAGGAAGCAGCAAGAGCTGGAGCTGGAAGACCAATAGAGAAATCAGGTTCAGGAAGTGGGAGATTTGAAAAAGCGAATTACTGACTTAGAGAGCCAGACCTCTCAAGCTGCAATCGTTCTGCAACAGAAGAGCGTGTGTGCAGTCCAGGCAGTCAGCTCCATGCGTGAACTCGAAGAAACCAGACAGGCGTTACAATCTTGTGAGATAGAGAGGGAGAATCTTACACATGATCTACAAGATGCCAGAGGCACCTTGAGGGAAGCTCACCAGCGCCCTTATAGAGAGATGGATCACACTCAGTGTAGGTTAAAAATATACGAACTAGAGGTAAAGCTGGGAAAACGGGAGGCTGTTGTGGCTGCTGTTACTGCCAGGTCGTATGCTTCAGCTGTGGGAGCAACAGGAGGAGGAGAAATGATAGACCGGGATGCACTCGAATGCAAGACATATCAGCACGGCCGACACGATGGTTGGGGAGACCCCGGGTTTTACTCCATCCATGAGGAGAGGCAGTCGGTCCCTGGGAGTGTCATAGTTAGAACCCAGGCCTATAATGACAAGGGGGTGGAAACTGACTCCGAGAAGCGCTCCGTTCCCCTCAATGCTGTCGAAGTAAAATCTTGTGTTCATCAGTTAGGCCCCATAACACGATCCGAGTGCCCCATCGACGTTAAAGTTCGATGGACTGCTTGGAGGCGGGGACACAGCGAATTAGAGGACGCCGATTTGAAACGCGTCCTCCTCGCTTCCACCAACCACAAGATACGGCAAAATCTTCCGTTCCTGGTTTTTAATATTGGCACTACCTCGACAGTAGTCATGGATCCATTCAGGAACAGTTAGGCATTAACAGCAAGGCTATGACTAAGCAATTTTATCAAACAACACAGAGATCAGTAGAATCACCCACTGTATAGAGTGATTGGCTCTACACGGTTTATGGGGAACCCAAAAGGTTGCTCCTGACTCCGATGAAGAAGGGAAGTACCAGGTAACCTTCAAGAAAGAATTCTTGAATGGCTTACAATGCTCATTGAGGCACGCGCTAGCACACACGCTCTAACCTGTGACTGAGTGGCCTGAACTACTCCAGAGCCCCAATCGGGCATAGACTTTTGCAAGGGAGGAGTGTAAAAAAAAACCTGTTAGTGTAGTATAAAAAACTCAATGTGGAAGATAAACCTGTTAGTGTGGTAGAAGAGCCAGTTATGCCCACTGCACCCCCCCCTACACACGTTGAAGAAGGAAATTGTTACAATTGTGGGAGACCTGGGCAGTATTCTAAATTTTTTAAGAAACCCCGAAATCAGGGCCAACGGTACCCTCTCTTTCAAGGAACTCTACCCCCACCACCACCAATAACATCCGCTGATCCCCTGGAGACCAAGGTAGATCAATTGCCCGGAGAAATGAATAAAGCAACAGCCATTCTGAACACCCAACTAGTTACAAGAGCTAATCGGGTGGCGGCCATCTCGGATCCGATTGGAGAACAGCCACAGTGATCCCAGGCATTCGCCCAATGAAGGGCACCGCCCCCCTCTTTGTCTGAAGTGGGGTTCCGATGTGATGCTTAACTGGAGACCAGAAATGTTGGTTGTTCTACGGGGGGCCGACAACAAATGATGCTTATTGACACCGATTCATCCGTTACCATCATGCATTCCCCACACCCTGAACGCCATGCTGCGGCGGGCAAGGGCTGCTTGACGTTACAAGGCTTTGATGGGAGGTCAACCTCTGCTTTTAAGGGAGAAATGATAACTATTTGTAAAAAACGAGGTTGATTTGAATGTTGATGATTCTGTCTTGATGACACCTCCTGATGGAAGGGGCATATTGGGAAGTGATGTTTTGGAAACTTAGGGGACAATTATTGATTGCAACCAGAGGTGTATTTGGATCGGGACAGGAGGTAGTGAATTGGTCGAAATATCGGATGCCCACTCCGTATTTGCGATTAAGTGGACTTGCTTGCACGAGGCACTAGGTCACACAGATGAGCGAGTCAAAATATTAATTCAAAAGCACTCACCCACATTCTCCACTAGTAAGTATGACTGCGGTCGAATGGAGTGTGAGGAGATGATTAATGGCCCGCCCCACTCCTTTGTTAAACAATAACCAATTCCCAAAGAAAGTCATCCCTATATTATAGACATCATTGACTCCCTCTTATCACAGGGCATTCTGAGAAAAGGCACTTTCACGACTAATCCAGCAGCTTGGCCAGTTCGGAACCCAGATGATAGATGGCGGCTCACTATTGATTACCAAAGTCTTAACAAGGTTAAGCCCAAGAGCACCCCTATCGTTAAGGATGCGCCGACCTTATTATCAGAACTCCCAAAAGACTCTAAATATTACTCCACCCTAGACATTGCGAATGGCTTTTGGAGTATTCCTGTCAGAACAGAGGATCAATATAAATGTGCTTTCATCTTGGAGGACCAGAGTTACACGTGGACGTGCCTACACCTAGGCTTGCACAACGCCCCGACCATTTTCCATACCAGAATGGTACGGATCCTGAAAGCTTTCTCTAAGCCGCAGTGTCTGCTTCAGTATGTCGACGACTTGCTACTGGTTACTAGTACAATCGAGGAATACCTTGAACTGTTAGATGAATTTTAACACCGTTAAGCAGTGCAGGCTTGAAAATTAACGCTCGAAAAGCTCAGCTTGTTCAGGAACAGGTCACCTATTTATGAGTGACAATCTCACCACAGGGTCTAAGTACTGACGAGCACAAGATAGAGGTCACTCAACGACTCCCGCTTCCTGTATCCAGGACAGCGCTCCAATCGATTTTGGGACTAGTGGGATACCAGCATAGTTTTATTCCTGGATTTGTAGAACTTGCAAAGCCCCTCTATGAACTGCTAAAAGGAAAATAGGATCAAATTTCCACCTTGTGGGTGTCAGATCACACCTCTGCAGTTAAGAAAGTAAAACAAGGTGTTATGCAGGCTACCTGGTTGATATCAGCCGACCCGAAATAGCCTTTCCATCTCGAGTTCGCATCCTTCGACCATATTCTGACTGCGGTGATAAGTCAAGAATGACTGGACAGGTTACAACCGCTCTATATGCCTCACGGCTTTTTCACAGGGCGAACGGACTTAGCCAGCGTGTGAGCGCCACCTACTGGCGACGCTCTCGTCCAGTCAACACTGTACCTACAATATGGGCTTACAGAGGACCATCTTGCATTCCCCTCACACCCCACTGAACCTCCTTATCAAACCAGGCAATTCTTTTACCTCATCCCAACGCATCAGCAAATGGACTTCAGAACTATTACAAGGCGATATTGATATAACATCCAAATTGACTACTCTTTTACCACTAATGCTTGCGTACGAGGGACAGCCTCACAAGTGTCCACTGCCTTTAATAGACCTTGAGTACGATCCTGTTTTGCAATCACCAATAGAAGGAGCCTCTGAAGTATACGTGGATGGCTCCTCCTACCACATAGAGCTCACCTCATACCGGATGTGCTGTGGTCCTACCTGAGAAGACTCTCAAGTTTAAAAGTAACAAACACTGAAGCCAATATGAAGAGATTTTGGTCCTTCTCATCGCCGATCAAGAAAGTTCTGGCTACCCGACAAACAGTGGTCTGACATTGCCTATGCCATCAATGCAATGCTGTCCCTTCCCCTCTACCAAAAGAATTCCTACTTCTCGTCAGATGGTAAACCCCTAACCCATGGGCCATGATTAACTCTCATATTGCAGGCCCTAAAGTCACGACAAATGCCTTGTCACATTGGTAAGCTTAATGCCCACAAGAGAGTCGAGTCCACTCGCACCCTGGGAAGTAATGCAGCAGATGTAGCTGCTAATGAAGCAGCCCTGACCGGTGATCCCCTCCCTCTAAACTTGAGGAGGTCATCGCAGTTGCTGCATTTAGCAAAGCTCTCGATTTGGCTTCCCTTCAAACAGAGTATAGCCCCTATCAGATGGTCATCAATTGGCATGGCCAAGGTAAACCCTTACTGGCACCCACCGCATCGGCCCCCAAGATCCTTCTTATGACAAAGGGTTCGCAACCATTATTATGTATCAAAATGCCCCAGATAACTACACGGTTGTCTGCATTCCCCCACACCTGGCAGAGGAACTCTTGTTCCTAATCCACTCCCACCCTGTAGGAGGTCATTACTCGGCAGAAGTCACTTTCACAATGATTGCCACCACAGCCTGGTGGCCTAATATGAAGGAAACTATAACGATATATTTTACCCGATGCATACCTTGTTTGCAGCAGAACCGCTCCCATTGTTCCAACTGTACCCTCCTTCGAAGTCAACCAGGCCCTGATGGGCCCTGGACTCATGTTCAAATTGATTTTGTTGGTCCCCTCCCACCATCGCAGGGCAATTTTGAATATGCCCTCGTTGTTATCGATCAGTTCACTAAATGGATTGAGACCTTCCCCTTCTAATCCAACACTGCGCTTACCAAGGACAGATTGTTATTGAGAGAGGTATTCTGTAGGTGGGGACTGCCACTTCAAGTTGACAGTGATCAGGACACGCACTTCACTGGTAAAGTCTTTTCCAAATTACAGGAAATTATGGGAATTTAACATAAGCTACATATAGCTCACCATCCCCAATCATCCGGGATAGTGGAAAGAGGGAATGGCACACTGAAATCCATGTTGGGAAAATTGTGTACAGAACACCCCACTCAATGGGTCAATATGTTGCCCATGTGTTTAATGGCAATTCTGTCCAAGCCACATAGGACCACGGGGATATCACCTGACCAGGCATTGGCTGGGAGGTTGATGATGACTCCACGTCATCTAACTTTGATGGGCACTACCCCACGCATGCAACAACCATGTAACCACTCGTAGTTGGAGCGCAGAGTAGACCATGGGCCAGAAATTCGGGCCCCCACGGGTGAGTACGCGCTGGGTCTCTCCGGTAAGTCCAACGGAAGTGCTGGTGTTATGCATGCACTGCGCATGTGCTGGAAACCGGAACTTCGGTTCCCTTGAAGGAAGGGGTTCGGAGGTCAATTGCGTGCGCCGGATTGGCAGCGTGTAGACCTGCAACTTCAGATTTTTTTACAGCTTTCTCCACGCGGGTATGTCCCTAGCAGCTGTGCATGGAAAAAGCAGGCACCCACGGGAAGCCTCCGACCCGAATTGCTGGCCCCATATTAATGAAGTTAACTTACGCATGGCAAAAAGATTTTAAGGAAATCTAAAAACCGAATCAAAAACTATTTGACCAGAAGATTTGACCTTTTGAATATCAGATATGTGATAAAGACATGGTATTAAATTATGGGAAAAAGGAAAATGCGTTTGACGCCAAATGGAAGGCATCCTTCTCAATAGTGGATACATTGAATCTAGCCATGTATCTGGATGAGTAACGTAAAGGGAGAGTGGAAAAGAGAAAAGTAATTAAATGGTATCATATCAATCAGTTAAAGACTGTGAACGAATAAATACTGCACTGTTATGTCCTCCAGGTGGCCAAAATGGCAGGACTCAGACACATAGTGGGACTTCTGATGCTCGCTGGTATCTACCAGACTTTGAATTTTATCATCATCCGGAAAGGAGTCAAGATGCCAACCGACGATACGTCATCACTGGAATGAGGAGCGGCTTCAGGAGATGAATTCGATATGAATGTGTACTGTGAATATTGTGAACCCGATAATACGACCAATGGGATCACCTGTTTATGGGCCAGGGAGGGCGAAGGGTTTAAATTAGCGTGTCTATGTATTAAAGAAAATAATCAAGTTCCCCCAAAGTTTCAATTAGGAAAAGGATAGTTTGTAAATCTAGGGTGCAGATTCGACGAAGCGGTTGAGATTACACCAGATAGTGTGTGGATCCCATACCTGGGACAGAGTTTGAATACACTGAATTGGACCAAAATAGATAAAACACATAGAGGAATGATAGGATGTTTTAATGTGGAGCACAAAGAGAGACCCAGGCAAGGAGAAGTACTACAGATGGAAATCAGGGGAAGAACAGAGGAGATAAGGTTACAAAGGAAATGCGACAAGCATAAAAATAGCAAATAACAAATGGACCATCAAACGGATTGAATGTCACCCGTACCTACAAACAATAGTATAGTGATGTTTGGTACGAAATTATCCCGGTAATCTTCAATTTTACAGGTATTCCCTTTCTCGGAAATGTATGCCCTACAGGACACCACAGATAAAATGACCACTTGTTGAGGAAAATGGTTAAGGATATTTTAGATAAGAAGAATGCCCCAGACAGATGGGGTTCGTGGGATGTCGAACGGACTTACGTAATGGTCAACATTTCAGGTCATAATATTAGCCACTTGAGAACAAAGAGAGGCCTGGGAGAATGGCTAGGGATAGGACCCACCGCAGGAACCGTTGCCTTGAACAGGGTAGATATAGAAAGTATGTGGGAACATGACGAGTTAATGAGGAGACAGTTGAAAGGCCTTCTATCTAACATGAATACTGGAATTGGAGAATATGCTGATAACCTCACAAGACAAAACAGAAATATACAGACAAATGCAGGTTCATTTTAACAATGCGACAAGAGGGATTCGTAAAGCAGAACAAGACATCTCAAGGGCTATGATATGTTAAATTTATGGGAGTTACATGATGGACCAAGTGATGGCAGTGTTAAGTGAAATAGAACATAACCGAGTTCCCTCATTTGTCAATGATTCCGTGATTGGAAAGTGGCTCCATTATATAAGGACTACAATGTACAGGAGGCAAGAACACAGGGATTAATATATTTAGTGAGAGGAAATGGGGATTATGACAGTCAGCCAATCGTTCCTGTCTTACTGTAGCTGCAGCAGGCACATAATATGAGACCTTGGGAAGTAGTTAAGGTAGAATCGATAGGGATGCTAGAAGGAAGGTTCCATAAGTCTTTTGCATCACCCACCCCGCCCCCCCATCACTCTGACTAAATGAAATAATGCCGGGGACAGTCCACATATGGGGTGTTGCACCGATATAGTGGGGTTTACATGTGCAGTTGCGATGTCAGGACACCAAGTCTGTGGTTTCACACTAGACTCAGACTCAGCCCTCGGGAGTATGAGTGTGCAGAGGTGGGGATTAGACCGAATGAATTACGTTTATCTACAAATGGGCACCTATTGCCTCACCAATCGTGCTAGATATTACCAGCATGGGCAGGATGATAGTCCAATAGATTATCCTACCTATTGCTTTAAACCCACACAAACGGTTCGAATAGGCATTCGAACCCTCGTACCTGTAATCATTCATAATATTACCTATCTAAGAGTGAATTTTTCAATGCAATCAGAAGCCCTGAGAGCAGCGGTTAACTTCGGATATCCAATTCCAACCCTATCCTTAAATCTTAAAGCCATTATAGAGAGAATTTCGATTTCACAAATACACTTAGTCCAGATGCAACAAAGCAATGACAGAACCCAGAAAGAGATTATGACCCGTGGGAGTTGCAGTTGGTGGGAAACCACGTATAACGTGGCACAACACCCACCGTACAGAATTATTTCAATGGCAATCATAGAAATATAGAAGATAGGAGCAGGAATAGGCCATTCACCCCTCGAGCCTGCTCCACCAATTAATGAGATGATCTCTAATCATTCAAATTCAGTACCCTGTCCCTCCTTTCTCCACATATCCCTTGATCCCTTTACCCTCAAGAAATATATCCAACTCCTTCTTGAATATATTTAATGAATTGGCCTCAACTGCCTTCTGTGGTGTAGAATTCCACAGGTTCACCATTCTCTGGTTGAAGTAATTCATCGTCATCTCTGTCCTAAATTGCTTACCCCTTATCCTTCGGCTGTGGCACCTGGCTCTGGACTCCCCGCCATCGGGAAAATCCTTCCTGCACCTAGTCTGTCTAGTCCTGTTAGAATTTTATAAGTTGCAATCAGATCCCCTCTCATTCTTCTAAACTCTAGCGAAAATAAACCTAATCGACCAAATCTCTCCTCATATGTCATTCCTGCCATCCCAGGTATCAGTCTGGTGAATCTTCGCTGCACTCTCTCCATGTCAAGAACATTCTTCCTCAGATAAAGCGACCTAAACTGCACACAATATTCAAGGTGTGGTCTCACCAAGGCCCTGTACAACTGCAGCAAGACATCCTTGTTCCTGTACTCAAATCCTCTCGCTATGAATGCCCACATACCGTTTGCCTTCTTAACCGCCTGTTGCACCTGCATGCTTAACTTCAGCGACTGGTGCACAAGGACACCCAGGTCTCATTGCACTTCCACTCCTCCCAATCTATTGCCGTTCAGATAATAATCTGTCTTCCTGTTTTTGCCACCGAAGTAGATAGCCTCACATTTATCCACAATAAACCGCTGTTGCCATGCATCTGCCCAATCACCTAACCTGTCCATATCGCACTGGAGTTTCTCTGCATCTTCCTCATAACACACACGCCCACCCACCTTTGTGTCTTCTGCAAATTTGGAGATATTACATCTAGTTCCCTTGTCTAGATCATTTATATATATTGTGAAAGCCAGCACCGATCCTTTTGCTACCCCACTAGTCACAGCCTGCCACTCAGAAAAAGACCCGTTAATGCAACTCTTTGCTTCGTGTCTGCCACCCAGTTCTCTACACAGGACAGTACCATACCCCCAATCCCATGTGCCTTAAATTACCAGGCTAATCTCTTATGTGGGACCTTATCAAAAGCCTTCTGAAAGTCAAAATACACCACATCTACTGGTTCTCCCTTATGTTTCTACAAGTTATATTCTCAAAACATGCCAGTAGATTAGTCAAGCATTATTTAGCTTTTGTAAATCCATGTTGACTTAGTCCGATCCGGTCACTGTTTTCCAAGTGCTCTGCTATTACATCTTTTATAATGGACCCTAGCTTTTTCCCCACTACCGATATCAGGCTGACTGGTCTGTAATTCACCGCTTATTCACTACCACACTTTTTAAATAGTGGGTTTACATTAGCTATCATTCAATCCATTGGAACTGTTCCAGAGTCTATAGAATTTTTGAAGATGACTCGTAATGCATCTACTATTTCTGGGGCCACTTCCTTAAGTACCCTAGGATATAGATTATCTGGCCCTGAGGACTTAACGACATTCAATCCCATCAATTTCCCTAAGACCATTTCCCTATGAATACTGATTTCATTCGATTCCTCACTCTCATTAGACCCTATGTTCCCCGACATCTCTGGGAGGTTATTTCTGTCCTCCTTTGTGAAGACAGAACTAAAAGATGTATTTAATTGGCCAGCCATTTATTTGTTCCCCATTACAAATTCCTCTGATTATGACTGCAAGAGACCCAAGCTTGACTTCACCAAACATGTTCTCTTCACATATCTTTAGACAATTTTACAGTCAGTTTTTATGTTCCCTGCAGGCTTACTCTCATAATGTATATCCCCCTCTTAATTAATCCCTTTGTCCTACTTTGCTCAATCCTAAATTGCTCCCAATCCTCAGGTCTGCTGCTTTTTCTGGCCAAATGATATGTCCTCACCTCGGATCTTATGCTATGCCTAATTTCCCTTGTTAGCCGTGGTTGAGTCCCCTTTTTTGTTTTATTTTTATTCCAAACAGGAATGAACAAATTCTGTATTTCATCCATGCGATCGTTAAATGTTTGCCATTGCCTATCCACCGTCAACCCTTTAAGTAATGTTCCTCAATCCATGCTAGACAACTCGTGCCTCATACCATCGTAGTTTCCTCTATTGAAATTCAGGACACTAGTCTCTGCGTCAACTACTTCACTATCAATTTTAATGAAGAATTCCATGATATTATGATCGCTCCTCCCCAAGCGGCCTCACACAACAAGATTGCTAATTAATCCTTTCTCAATACATAATACCCAGTCTAAGATGGCCTGATCTCTAGTTGGTTCCTCGATATATTGGTCCAGGAAACCATCCCGTATACTCTCGACGAATTCCTCCTCCACAGTATTATTACAAATTTGGTTAGCCCAATCTATATGTAGTTTAATGTCACCCATTATAACTGCTGTGCCCTTATTGCACGTGTCTCTAATTTCCCATTTAATGCTCTCCCCAACCTCAGCATTACTGTTTACGGCTCTGTATACAATTCCCACTAACGATTTCTGCCCCTTGGTATTTCTCAGCTCTGCCCATACAGATTCCACATCATCACAGCTAATATCCTTCCTTGCTATTGTGTTAATCTCCTCTTTAACCAGCAATGCCACCCCACCTCCATTTCCTTTTTTCCTGTCCTTCCTGAACATTGCATACCCCTGGATTTTGAATTCCCAGTCTTGGTCACACTGGAACCATGTCTCTGCAATCCAAATTATATCATATCCGTTTAAATCGATTTGTGCAGCTAATTCATCCACCTTATTACGAATGCTCCTCGCATTAAGACACAAATCCTTCAGGCTTCATTTTTTAAAACTCGTTGCCCTTTTAGAATTCTTATTTACTATGGCCCTGTTTGATTTACACCCTTGATTTCTCTGCCTTCTACTTTTGCTTTTCTCCTTCCTCTCTTTTGTTTCTAGCCTTGCTTCCCTTTACTCTGTCTCCATGCACAGGTTCCTATCCTACCCAACCAAATGATAATAACGTTTAATGTAATGATTATGATATGTTATCTGCATAGGCTAATCGGTAGGATTTCTAGGCGTTCTATAACTATGCATAATTTAGAAAACAGCAATGCTTGGTAGAAACTAGATTGATTTAGTCGAGGAATCAACGTTTAAAATATTTCATCCTCGAGCTGGGGATTTGTAAGATATTTAGTAGATGAGAATCATACATGTATAACTTTATTGTAGCCATTGACCAAATAATATTACACATAATTACTCCTGGGTAACTAGAACGCTAAGAGTTGTTCAAAATGTAGTTGCAGACAGTTCAATCCAGTTTTGAGTAACTTTTGATTACAAACTGCCACAATTCAATTCAATTCAATTTTATTTGTCATATATGCAGCAGCCGTGTGTACTGCACAATGAAATGTTGATTTTTACGAGTTCTCCCAACATTGGAATAAATATGGCATAACAATGATAAAAATACTAAGAGAAATACTAATAGAAAGACAGTAATAATAAATAAACCAACAGTAATAATTAATAATAAATTAATCGTTCATGAGTCTTATGGCCTGGGGGTAGAAGCTGTTTCGAAACCTATTGGTACGAGACTGTATGCTTCGGTATCTCTTACCAGACGGGAGCAGGGCGAAGAGGTTGTGGCTGGGGTGACTCACGTCTTTAATGATTCTCAGGGCCTTCCCCCGGCACCTCTCGGGGTAGATATCCTGCACAGCAGGTAGTTTAATTCCTATAGTGTGTTGTGCAGCTTTCACTATCTTCTGTAGAGCTTTGCAGTCTGTTGCGGTGCAGTTGCCATACCAGGTAGTGATGCAGCCGGACAGGATACTCTCGATGGTGCACGGGTAGATGTTGGTGAGAATCTGGGGGGCCATTCCAAATTTCTTCAGTCTCCTGAGGAAAAACAGGCGTTGGCATGCCTTCTTGGTTACAACGTCGATGTGATGGGACCACGTTAAGTCCTCCGTAATGAATACACCCAGGAATTTGAAGCTGCTGACCCTCTCCACCTCAGCCCCTTCGATGTAGATTGGGGTGTGTCCCTCCCCCTGCCGCTTCCTGTAATCTGCAAGTGAATGTCAAATAATTAAATTGCTAAGAAATACATATTATAATGCTGTTGGAACTGAGAATTTGCTTAACAAAAATAATTGCTACAACCTGTAAAGAATAATTAATATAAATTCCAATAAATGAGAGAGATCATTGAAGTTAAGGTATTTATCTGGTGGATTAAAGTAAGATAATCTGGATATATCAAGACAAGTGAAACAGCGTTGAAATGATCTGGGCCCTTGGCATAAAGGCCATGTACTGGTTGCGGCATAAAAGGAAAGATATATGGTAAATTCCAAAGGGGTGAAAAGCTTTAAACAAGGTAAAACGACAGCAGAACAGGGTTATTGGAAATGTACTGGAAACGGATTGGCCAGGTTATTAACCTTAATCTGAGTGACAATGGTATTTTGACGATTAGAACCAATTAAAAAAGTTGATTTTGTTATAGACCATATATGGACACTGGCCAAACGAACTGTTGATAAGGAATGGGTAAAAACCTCGATATTCAAAGAACAGTTTCACGCAGATTTTTGCTGCGAAGATAAGGAACAGGCCTGCGAAGACGATGCCTGTGTCCGAAGTGCTCCAGAAAGCAAGGGCTGCGAGCTATTTGTTACTCTCACCTAACGGCAGCACGGTGGCATAGTGGTTAGCACTGTTACCTCACAGCGCCAGGGACCCGGGTTCAAATCCCGCCTCGGGTGACTGTCTCTGTGGAGTTTGCACATTCTCCCCGTGTTTGCGTGGGTTTCCTCTGGGTGCTCCAGTTTCCTCCCACAATCCAAAGATGTGCGGGTTAGGTTGATTGGCTATGATAAATTGACCCTTAGTGTTAGGGGATTATATACGTGGGGATAGGGTGGGATATGTGTTGGTGTAGGGGTTACGGGGATTGGGTGGGATATGTGTTGGTTCAGGCTCGATGGGCCGAAATGGCCTCTATCTGTACTGTGGGGTTTCTGTGATTCTGTGAATGTTAAGCTTTGATTACGCTGTAAGCTTAATAAATCTGATCTATTCTACAAACAAGCTGCTGCCTATCTGTGTCTTGTCCAAGAACTCTGAGTGGGCACTTTACTAACACACATCCCTTTACTTTCAAGTTTTGTATCAGCTGCAAATTTTGAAATTGTGTCCTGTACCCCCACATCCAGTTCATTAATATATATAATGAAAAGCAGTGGTTCTAGAACAGATCCCTGGGGTACACCGCTGTATACTTTCCTCCAGTCCAAAAACAACTGTTCACCCTTACTCTCTGTTTACTGTCACTTGGCAAATTTCGTCTCCATGCTGCCATTGTCCTCTTTATTAGAAGGGCTTCGACTTTGCTGGCAAGCCTTTGTTCAACGCCTTTTGGAAATACATGTACACTACATCAAACGCATAACCTTCATCAAACCTCTCTGTTAATATCTCATAAAACTGTATCAAGCTGGCTAAACACGATTTGCATTTAACAAGTCCGTGGTTAATTTTTTTAATTAATCAAAACCTATCCAAGTGACTGTTAATTTTGTCCCTGATTACTGTTTATCAAAGCTTACCCACAGCCGAATTCAAACTGACTGGACTGCAGTTGCTGGGTTTACCTTTTCACAGTTCATTATTCCATCATATGTAATGCCTTACTCCCAAGCCCATTTAAATTTCTGATGACTGTTACTTAACCAAACTTGGAATAACAGTCAATTATAAACAAGCAGTTCTGTTTACCGTTCTGAGTCTTTTGAAATGGGCCGAATCAATCAAAGTGCAAATTTCTTCACTGGCGATGGATGCTGGGACTCGGCTGGAGAGCGTTTTAACGCCAGGATCGTCCTGGTCACAGGTGAGGCTTCCATTAATTATATCATTCACAGTCTGATCAATACTGGGCCACTGTAACTGCTGCACCTGCCATTCAACCAGGCTTACACCCTTCCGGTGCCTACTAGGTGTGTGGCCGACCGGACACCTCATGAGAAGTGAATCTGGGACATACCATTTATGCAGATCAAATAACACATCAACTTGTAGTGCAAATTGTCCCTTCTTTGAAATTCATCTTTGGGCCATGAGGCTTCAACTTTGAACTGATTTAATTCAAGAGCCCTCACCCTGCAACACTGAATGAGCCAAAGGGGGATGTTTCGCTTTCGACTCTAATTATCTGGCCTGCAATGCTCCATGTGGTTCCCTTACTTGCACAGCACTCTAATCTCCATCGTTCTGGATAGCTGATGTGCCCTTCCATTCTAATTGTCGCTGAGGACGATGTTGGAATATGCTCAGCGTTTTACCATCCCTAAAGGCTGTTTCCTCCTCTCAGCCTCTGTCAGAATCCAGGAGATCTTCCCGGCTGAAGGCAGCGACTGGCCGTCCACAGAAATAAATGTGCTTTTATGCCAAATTACTTCCTGCTTGTCAGAAGCTGAGTGGGCGAGGGAGGAGCCAATCAAAAAAGCAATTCTCGGACTTGCAGTAACCGAATTAAGAGAAAAGTGCTTTTTAAAAGTGTACATCCATTTCAAACAAGACCACGCCTTTTTAATATAATCTGCGTCAAGCAATTGCAGTTTCTTTAACTGTAATCCCATTAGTACAAAGTGCTTTGAAGAACCTCCAAGAGATTTACTACCAGACAGCGCCCTGCGATTGTAACTTGTAATCTTCAAAGCTGCATCTTATCTTTCTTTTTAAAGTAAACTTATGCAACTTTTCACAGTTACACAAGTAAACTTCAGCCAAAATAAATCCACACCAGCATCTTCACCTTAAAATGAAAATCAGAAAAGTTTAAGATATTGATCTCTGCAATGGGTTTTGAGCTCAGTTAGGGCATAACCTTTACCTGATATTCTCAGGTCGGGAGCTCTTGAAGTATTTCCACAGTTTAAATCAGTTTAAAACCAAAAAGGAATCAAAGTATCTCAAACATAATACACATGTGTAGACATATATAGGGAAATAAATTAACACACTAAAAACAGCACGTGCTTCTAGAAACTGAAACCAGAAACACACAGCACACTGACACATGGTAATAGTGTTTGTCGAAGAAAAGAAATGAAGTAGAAACATTCTGAGCATTCTTAATGTGAAGCTCTCGGCTCTTTTACACATTCACGCATAATTCCCTACACACGGTACTGGACCTAATTCTAGGGAATGTAGCCGGGCAAGTGGCGAAAGTGTCAGTAGGAGAGCATTTTGGCGACAGTGACCATAATTCGGTGAGATTTAAGGTGGTCATGGAAAAAGACAAAGACGGCCTGGAAATAAGGGTTCTAAATTGGGGGAAGGCCGATTTTAATATGATAAGGCAGGATCTGGCCAAAGTGGACTGGGAGCAGCTACTTATAGGAAAATCCACATCAAAACAGTGGGAGACTTTCAGAAGGGAAATAGAGAGAGGACAACGCCAACATGTTCCTGCAAAGGTCAAGGGCGGGACCAACAAGTAAAGGAAACCCTGGATGACAAGGGATATACAAAAATGCATTAGGAAAAAAAGGGGGGCTTTTGGCAGTTACAAAAGACTAAGGACGGTGGAAGCCCTAGAGGAGTATAAAAAGTGCAGGGGCATACTTAAATAAGAAATTAGGAGGGCAAGGAGTGGCCATGAAATAACACTGGCGACCAAAATAAAGGAAAATCCTAAGATGCTTTATAAGTATATTAAGGGCAAGAGGATAACAAGGGAAAGGGTAGGGCCCATTAGGGACCAAAGTGGCAATCTGTGTGTAGAGCCAGATGATGTAGGCGGGGTCTTAAATGAATTTTTTGCATCTGTGTTCACTATGGAGAAAGACGATGTAGACATAGAAATCGGGCAAGGGGACTGTGACATACTTGAACATATTAGCATCGAGAGGGAGGAGGTACTAGCGGTTTTAGCAGGCCAAAAAGTGGATAAATACCTAGCCCCGGACGAGATGTATCCCAGGCTGTTGTGTGAGGCAAAGGAGGAGATTGCAGGGGCTCTGACACAAATTTTCAGAACCTCTCTGGCCACAGGGGATGTACCAGAGGACTGGAGAACAGCTAACGTTGTACCATTATTCAAGAAGGGTAGCAGGGATAAACCATGGAATTACAGGCCAGTGAGCCTAACATCTGTGGTGGGGAAATTATTGGAAAAAATTCTGAGGGACAAAATTAGTCTCCAATTGGAGAGGCAAGGATTAATCGGGGATAGTCAGCATGGCTTTATCAAGGGTAAATCGTGTCTGACCAATCTGATTGAATTTTTCGAGGGGGTGACTAGGTGTGTGGTTGAGGGAAATGCTGTGGATGTGGTTTACATGGACTGCAGTAAAGCTTTTGACAAGGTCCCGCATAGGAGACTGGTCAAGAAGGTAAGAGCCCATGGGATCCAGGGTCCCTTGGAGCGTTGGATCCTAAACTGGCTGAGTGGCAGGAGGCAGAGGGTGATGGTCGAAGATTGTTTCTGTGACTGGAAGCCTGTGTCCAGTGGGGTACCTCAGGGATCGGTGCTGGGTCCCTTGCTGTTTGTGATATACATAAATGATTTGGATGAGAATGTAAAAGGTAGGATCAGTAAGTTCGCAGATGACACGAAAATTGGTGGGGTGGTAAATTGCGAGGAGGAAAGCCTCAGGCTACAGGGCGATATAAACGGGTTGGTCAGATGGGCGGAAAAGTGGCAAATGGAATTTATACCTGAAAAGTGCGAGGTGATGCATTTTGGACGGACAAATAAGGCAAGGGAATACACAATGAGTGGTAGGACCCTAGGAAGTACAAAGGGTCAGAGGGACCTTGGTGTACATGTACATAGATCCCTGAAGGCAGCGGAACAGGTAGATAAGATGGTTAAAAATGCATATGGGATACTTGCCTTCATTAGCCGAGGCATAGAATATAAGAGCAGGGAGGTTATGATGGAGCTGAACAAAACGCTGGTGAGGCCACAGCTGCAGTACTGTGTGCAGTTCTGGTCACCTCACTATAGGAAGGATGTGATTGCTTTGGAGAGGGTGCAGAGAAGATTCACCAGGATGTTACCTGGGGTGGAGCACCTCAGCTATGAAGAAAGGCTAGACAGGCTGTGGTTGTTTTCCTTGGAGCAAAGAAGGCTGAGGGGGGATCTGATTGAGGTGTACAAAATGATGAGGGGCATAGATAGGGTAGATAAAGAGGAACTTTTCCCCTTAGTAGGGGGGTCATTAACAAGGGGGCAAAGATTCAGGGTAAGGGGCAGGAGATTTAGAGGGGACTTGAGGAGGAACTTTTTCACCCAGAGGTTGGCTGGAATCTGGAACTCACTGCCTGAAAGGATGGTAGAGGCAGGAACCCTCACAACATTCAAGAAGCATTTCGATGAGCACTTGAAATGTAATTGCATACAAGGCTATGGACCAAATGCTGGAAAATGGGTTTAGACTGGACAGGGATTGATGGACGGCGCAGACACGATGGGCCGAAGGGCCTCTTTCTGTGCTGTAAAACTCTATGGCCTAGAAATTCAGTTGCGTTCGCCAGCCGTTAGCGCCTTAGGAGGGGTAGATCTGGAGCGCTAAGCACTTAGCGCCTGGGCGCAGGATGATCTGCGCCTACGCCCAACTTCAGTAGACATTTAGCTCCGGTGCAAAGTGTTTGCGCGCGCTCAGCTGCGCGCGCAACTTATGACGTCATTTCGTCGTGCAACGCCCTTTGTGCGCCCCAAACCGGAACTTCAGTCACGCCCGCCCAATGTGGGCGTGGCGGTGTTAAGAACTGTGAAGTGGAATGCAGCAGAGGCCCTGCGAGCCTCGGGGAGTGCTAATTAAAGGGCACTTACACTGAACTATAAAGGCCAGCCATTTTGCTGCAATGACTTTTCTTCAACGGATTTCTGGACAGAGACCAAGGAAGAGACCTTACTGATTTGGCCCAACATAGGAGAGGTATTTTTGGCTTCTGGCCAGAGTTTGGAAATTTGCCTCATTGTGATTTCATTGTTTGCAAGTATATTATGGGGGCTGCATGGGGTTCCAACCCTCAGTTCCAGCATTATGTGTGAAGGGCTCGCAGACGCTTGTGAGAGGGGCAGCCATGCCTACACGCAGAGGGGGCATCAGGCGTCGGCAACGTAGGCCTTACCCACAAAGGGAATACCGCCAGCAGGTGTCCTATCTCACCATGACTGCCGCGCAGTGTGTTAAGAGGCTGCGCTTCAGAAGGGAGGTGGTTGCAGAGATCTGCCAGCTGCTTCACAGAGATCTGCGTCCACAGCTGATGTGCAGGACGTCTCTGTCGGTGGAAGTGAAGGTCACGGTGGCTCTGAACTTCTATGCAAGCGGCTCCTTCCAAGCCGCTGCTGGGGACATAGCTAACATCTCCCAGCTCGCCGTGCATCGCTGCATCCGGCAGGTCACCGATGGCCTTTTCACAAGGAGACACCAATTCATCTCCTTCCCCATGACCCTAGAGAGGCAGGAGCAGCGTGCAGTCGGTTTTGCGAGGATCGCCGACTTCCCCATGGTGCAGGGCGCCATTCACTGCACGCATGTGGCTTTGCGGGCACCTATCGACAATGCCGAGGATTACTGCAACCGGAAGGGCGACCATTCCCTCATGTAGAGCTGGTGTGTGACCACAGGCAGCGCATCCTAGCTGTCAATGCCCGCTTTCCAGGCAGCAGCCACGATGCATTTATCCTGCGCCAGACTACTGTGGCTGACATGTTCCAGGCACAGCCTCCCCCAAGAGGATGGCTTATCGGGGACAAAGGCTATCCTTTGTGTATATGGCTCATGACCCCGCTCCGCGCGCCCAGGACCCCTGCTGAGGAGGCATACAACGAAAGCCATCAAGCCACAAGGAACATCATAGAGCAAACGATTGGCGTCCTCAAGCAACGGTTCTGCTGCCTGGATCGCTCCGGCGGATCTCTGCAGTATTCGCTGGATAGAGTCTCCCAGTTCGTCGTCGTTTGCTGCATGCTGCACAACCTGGCTATCCGCAGGACACAGGCACTGCCACCTCACGTTGGACCACCACCTCAGGAGGACGAGCAGGAGGACCATGAGGAGGAGGAGGAGGAGGAGGAGTACCAGCCCAGGAGGGAGCCACAAGGTCCAAGGGCCGTCCGTCGGCGGCTTATTGAACGACACTTCTAGGCCCCCTGTCAGGGAATGGCTTGTGGCAATGAAGGCACATGAATACAGCCGCTCCGCAAGCCCTCAGCCGGTTAATGCAACAACCACTTGAAACATCACACATGGACAAGCTGAATAAAGAAAAAGCTTTATTGAACAAACTCAGGGCCCTTCCCACATGAAACCCAAAAACAGACAACACCCCCAAAAAACAGTCAAAAACATATCTCACTCCCACAACCTGGGGAGGAATAACAAAACTTGTCCATCCAAATGGCCTTCATCCTCGGCCTTACCAAAAGAACCCCCCCCCATAGACAACACAACCACCCACATATAAAAAAACATTTGCCAACACACTCTACTTTGTGTGCTGAGAGGGCGAGTCCTTGTCCAGGCTTTTCCGGCCCCTGGCCGACCTGCTGCTCCGCCTCAACCTGGGCCCTGTGGGTGCTGCAAGGCTGGGGGAAGGCTCCTGAGGGGCACATTGCGTGACGGCAGATGCCCTTGGGTGTCGGCCTAGACGAGCTCTGGCCCTCGAGGAGCCGGCTGCTGACTGCTGCAGCTGTGGCTGGGCAGCATCAGTCCCTCCAGCAGCTCGTCGCAGCTTCGCTGGGGGAGTGGCAGTGGCGGCTGCAGCAATGGGGGCAAGCTGGCTGATGCCAGGCGCTCGCTGCTCGCCTGAGACACTGGCACTCGGCCGGGCTGGCACTGCAGCAAGCGCAGCAATCTGGTGAAGGCCAGACCGCTGTGCTGCTGAAGCGCGGCGGGTGCCCTGGCGATGCCTGCCTGACACAGCGAGTGTGGCAGCAGTGAGTGCCCGTACTGCCCTGGTCTGTGCCCGCATCAGATCAGCCAGTGACTGCACGGCACCACTGATCAACTGTCCACTCGCTGCCTGTGCTGCCCTGAATTCGTCCTGACTCGCGTCCTGTGCTGCCCTGAATTCGGCCCGACTCACGTCCTGTGCTGCCCTCAATTCGGCCCTACTCACGTCCTGTGATGCCCCAAATTCGGCCCGACTCGCGTCCTGTGATGCCCCAAATTGTTCGAGACCCCTGGCCTGTGCTGCCGTGAGTTGTTCGAAACCCCTGGCCTGTGAGGCCCCGAAATCGGACACACTATGAGCCAGGGACTCAATGGCCTCAGGCAACTGTGCCACAACACCCATGAACTCGGTGTGCCGGCGATCCGAGTCCGCGGACATTTGATCAAGGAGGCACACCTCCTGGGCGAGGACCGTCTCCGGACTGGAGGCCGGACTCTCCCTCTGGGAAGAAGGCCGCCGAGCTGCCCGACCCTTCCCGTGTGGCTGCACGCCACTGGGCCCAGCAACTACACTCCCCTGCAACACTTCCCCCTTCTGGGGAGAAGGCAGCCGAGCTGCCCGACCCTTCCCGCGTGGCTGGACACCACTGGGCACAGGAGCTACACTCCCCTGCAACACTTCCCCCCTCTGAGGAGAAGGCAGCCGTGCTGCCCGACCCTTCCCGCGTGGCTGGACGCCACTGGGCACAGGAGCTACACCCCCCTGCAACACTTCCCCCTGGCTCTCCTCCAGGGAAGACGTGTCCCATCCATTGCCATCCCCTGGCGCGGATGAGGTTTCCCCCGATGGGCCGCCTTACTCTTGCTCCTCCTCGTCCTCCTCTTCCGAGGGACTGACACTCGCAGCTTCAGGGACCTCCTCCTCACCAGCTGAAAGCAGGAAGGCACAAGAGTAGCTTTAGAATGAGGACAGGGCGGCAGCGAGGGAGGCATGAGTGGTGGCATTCTGCGCATTGGTCGGACAGTGGCAAAGGATGTAGATCTGAAGCGCAAGGGGAACGAGAGAGGTCCAAAAGGTCATGTCCTTACCATTGGGGCCCAGCACAGGGTCGGCATCTCCAATTGCAACAGGGCCAATCACCCGGGCACCCATGAGTCGACCCACGCGGTCCTCAAGGTCACTGAGCTGCTGGAGCTGGGGACGGCCTCCCCCGGTGACAGTCCGGCTCTTCAGATTCTGGGCCAGCTTGGCCTGCAAGAGAAAGGACGGCCTCTAAGTACAGGGTGGTGCCCTGTTGTTGTGTGCACTGCCTCCCATGGTCGAATAGCTTGGCCAGTGTGTAAAGTGCAGAATGTGCAATTGATGTTCATGCCAGTGCCATAGCTGCTGGATGAGGGCTGGCCATTAGGCCTTTGAGGTCCCTTTGCCCATAATTTGAGGTGCACATGCAAGGATGAGGAGGACACTGGAAAGGGTACTCACCCTGACAATCCGAGTGAGGTCGTTAAACTTTTTCCGGCATTGGACAACAGTCCAGGGGACATCGCAGGTGGCTGTGACCCTCTGGGCGATATCCCTCCAGGCTCTCCTGTACACCCTGTTGGGAGGCTTCTTGCCACTGTCCGGGAACAAGATATGGCTTCTCTTCTCCAAAGCCCTAACCAGCACCTTTAAATCATGGCCAGAGAAGCGCTGCGCTCGCTCACGGGCCCTCTGCATCCTTCCTGGCGCTATTTCTAACCAGCAGCAGTGTTTAGGCCTAGCTGGAGGGCTGCAGTATCAAGGGCGTGGCAGCAGACCAAGTCGACCCTTCCCCCTTTAAGAGCTGGCCGGCGCCAGGGTGTCTGCTGTCAATCAAAACATGACTGCACCTGCGCTGCACCCGGCCTCGGCGGTATCAGTCTGCACCGCCGGCTTAGCGCCTAAAGATAGCCGTGCATCGCCAGTTTTAGCGCTCGAGCAAACTCCTTGGCCAAAGCTACTGAATTTCGGCGAACTGCCCTCCACTTTCCGGCGGGCGCAAACTTTAGCGGCCGCCCGACTTTACCGCCACAAAAGTGGCCATACTGAATTTCTAGGCCTATGACTCTATGACACTGAAACCACAAACAGCAGCCTTTACGTGCTGTGACGGGACTGATGTTAAGCTCTGTTTCCAAATCGTTCTCCCCCTTCTCATTACTATCTTTGGCCATTCATCTAACACTCATCAGCACACGCTTCAAAGGGATTTGAACGAAGAAGGTCCTCTACCTGGAACCATTCCATTCTCCATGTTAAATTCACCGCTGTGTATTTTTGGACTGCGACTTCCAGATTCCACCTGGGAGACACTCCACGCCTCTGCCCAGGAAACCTTGGGCTAGATTTTCAGTATAGGCAGTTTTTGGGCGCTCACCTTAGCGCCCGCCTGAAGTTAGCGCCCGCCCAAAAGTACCGCCCCGTTGCCGGGAATTCAGTGGCTTCACCCGAAGAGGTTGGTGGAGCGCTAAAAGAGGCGTTCCACTACTATCTTTAGGCGCTAAGCCGGCGGTCCAGAGGGATAGCGCCCAGGCGGGGCGCAGCGCGGGTGCGGTCATTTTTGGACTGACAGCAGACCCCGTGGCGCCGACCAGCTCTTAAAGGGGGAAGGGACGAATTGGTCTGCTGCCACGCCCTGCACACTGCAGCCTTGCAAAGAGGCCTCAACACTGCTGCTCAGCCCCAGGGAGTCATGGCAACGCCAGAGAAGGCCCGTCAGCGTGCCCTGCGCTTCTCAGAGGGTGATCTGGACATAATGGTCACAGCTCTGGAGGTGAGGCGCAAGATCTTGTTCCCAGAGAGTGGGAGGAATCCAACCCACCACGACTACACCAAAGCCTGGAAGCAGATCGCCCAGAGGGTGACGTTCACCGGCGATGCCCCCAGGACCCACAAACAATGTCATAAAAAATACAACGACCTGACCAGGATTGTCAGGGTGAGTGCCCTTTCCAGTCTCCTCCTCATTCTTGCATGTACACCTGACATGATGGGCAAAGGGAGCTGAAAGTCCTATTGGCCAGCCCTCAGCCAGCAGCATTGGGACAGTCATGAGCATCAATTGGCCATTCGGCACTCGACACTCTGGCCAAGCTATTCCACCATGGGAGGCAGTGCACACTACATCAGGGCTTCACTCTGTCCAAGCTATTCCACCATGGGAGGCAGTGCACACTACATCAGGGATTTACTCTGTCCAAGCTATTCCATCATGGGAGGCACTGCACACTACATCAGGGCTTCACTCTGGCCAAGCTATTCCACCATGGGAGGCAGTGCACACTACATCAGGGCTTCACTCTGGCCAAGCTATTCCACCATGGGAGGCAGTGCACACTACATCAGGGCTTCACTCTGTCCAAGCTATTCCACCATGGGAGGCAGTGCACACTACATCAGGGCTTTACTCTGTCCAAGCTATTCCATCATGGGAGGCAGTGCACACTACATCAGGGCTTCACTCTGGCCAAGCTATTCCACCATGGGAGGCAGTGCACACTACATCAGGGCTTCACTCTGGCCAAGCTATTCCACCATGGGAGGCAGTGCACACTACATCAGGGCTTCACTCTGGCCAAGCTATTCCACCATGGGAGGCAGTGCACACTACATCAGGGCTACACTGCGCACTTACAGCCCGCCCTTTCTCTTGCAGGCTAAAGTAGCCTTTAATCGCCAGGCCCATGCCAGGGGTGGCCGCGCCAAGCTGCAGAACCTCACTCGGCTGGAGGAGCACGTGTGTGTGCTCATGGGAGCCCGTGTGACCGTCCCCACGGCGTGCAGAGTATCCGACCCTCCACTGCCCGGCAATGGTAAGGACCTCACCTTTTGGCCCTCTCGCGTCGCACTGGCCCATCCGAGCTACCTCCTTTGCCACTGTCCCACCAATGCGCTGAATGCCACCAGTCCTAACTCCCTCGCTAACGCTGTCTCCTCACTCTGAAGCTACTCTTGTGCATTCCTGCTTTCAGCTGGTGACGACCAGGACCCTGAAGCTGCCAGCGACAGCACCTCCGAGCAGGAGGAGGAGGAAGAGCAAGCCGGACCATCGGGGGAACAGTCACGTCCAGCAGGAGAGGAGGAAATGCTTGACACCTCCTCACTGGACGAGTGCCTGGAGGAACTGTCGCAGGGCAATGCAGCTTCTGGGACCAGTGGCGTCCAGCCACCCAGGAGCCGTGCGCGTGGCCCGCGGCCTTCCCCCCAAAGGGGGGAATGATCAGAGGGGAGTGCTGCTGATTGGCACACTCGCCGCCACCAACCTGGCAAGGGTCCCTTAGTTCGGCCCCCTCCTCCCCAGCGGGAGAGTCGCGACTCCAGTCCGGACACCTTCACCTCGGAGGAGGTGCGGAAGCTGGATAAGATGGCCGAGGATTCGGACCGGCGCCACACGGAGCTCATGAGCATGGTGGGGCGCATGCCTGAGGCCATCGAGTCGCTGGTGACCAGTGTGCGCAAGTTCGGGGCAGCAACTGCCGTGAGTGGCCGCATGCTGACTGATGCCATCAAGACCCTGGCGGATGTGATGCGCACGCACACCAGGACAACAGGGGCACTCACTGCTGCCACACGCGCTGTCTCAGGCAGGCATCGCCAGGGCAGCCGCCGCGCTGGACCATCCCAGCAAGCCGCCCCTCGGCTGATTGTTGCGGATCCTGCAGTGCGGGCCCGGCCGAGTGCCACCGTGCCACAGCACCAGCCAGCGCATCCCAGACGCCAGCTGGCCCACATTGCGCCATCCGTCGCCGCCATTCCCCCACTGGGGCGTCAAGGGCAAGCGGCTGCAGCTGATGGTGGCCAGGCTCAGGTGCGCCACTCAGCAGACGGCCCCTCGAGGCCCAAACGCCATGTAGGCCGCCCCCCAGCGGCATCTGGCGGAAGGGCATCTGAGCCTCAGGCGCCTACCCCCAGCCTCGCAGCAGCCACTGGGCAGAGCTTGCGAAGGAGCAGCAGGCCGGGCAGGGGAGGCAAAAGGCTGGGCAAGGTCTCGCCCTCGCGGGCCACTCAGTAGAGGGTGTGGCCAGCTTTCCTTTTATATGGCGGTGGCCATCTTTATTTTGCCCATGGTTGTGTTGTTGGAGGGCTTACTTTTTGCGTTAGGCCGACGTTGAGGCCCGGTTTGAAGAAAGGTGGAGTGACTCCTCCTCAGTTTGTGGGAGTGAGTCGTTTGTTGGGATTTTTGTGGGGCCCGTTTATTGTTTTTGGGGATTCATGTGGGAAGGGCTTTTCATTTTTGTGTAATAAAACATTTTCTTTATTCATGCATTCTCCATGGTTGTTCTTCTTAGTGTTTGTTGGCTTCGCCGGCTGAGGGCTTGCGGAGCGCTAGCATTCATCTTCCCTCATGGCCCCTGGCCATTCCCTGACAGGGGGCTTAGAAGTACCATGTAATAAGGTGGCGTCGTGCGGCCCTTGGCCCTGGTCGCTCCCTCCTGGGAACGTACTCCTGCTCCTCCTCCTCCTCCTCCTCATGCTCCTCCTGCTCCTCCTCCTGAGGTGCTGGTCCAACGTCAGGTGGCAGTGCCTGAGTCCTGCGGATAGCCAGGTTGTGTAGCATGCAGCAAACCACCACAAATTGGGAGACCCGGTCCGGCGAATACTGGAGACCTCCTCCGGAGCGATCAAGGCAGCAGAACCGCTGCTTGAGGACCCCAATAGTTAGCTCGATGATGTTGCGGGTAGTTTGATGGCTCTCGTTGTAGGCCTCTTCAGCAGCGGTCCTGGGCGTGTGGAGCGGGGTCATGAGCCAGGTGCACAAAGGATAGCCTTTGTCCCCGAGTAGCCATCCTCTTGGGGGAGGCTGTGCCTGGAACATTTCATGCACAGAACTCTGCCGCAGGATAAAGGCATCGTGGCTGCAGCCTGGGAAGCTGGCATTGACTGCCATGATGCGCTGCTTGTGGTCACACACCAGCTGCACATTCAGAAAATCATAGCCCTTCCTGTTGCGATACTGCTCGCCATGCTCCAGAGGGGCCCGCAAAGCCACATGCGTACAGTCAATGGCGCCCTGCACCAAGGGGAATTCCCCGAGTCTGGAAAATCCCAATGCGCGCTGATGCTGGCTCTCCAGGGCCATGGGGAAGGAGATGAATTGGCTTCTCCTTCTGAACAGTGCTTCGGTCACCTGGCGGATGCAGCGATGCGCGCCATACTGGGAGATGTTTGCTATGTCCCCAGCAGCGTATTGGAAGGAGCCGGTGGCATAGAAGTTCAATGCCACCATTACCTTCACTTCCACCGACAGAGGCATCCTGCACCTGAGCTTTGGCCGCAGATCTCGGCGAAGCAGGTGGCAGATCTCTGCAATCACCTCCTTTCGGAATCGGAGCCTTTTAACACATCGCGCGGCACTCATGTTTAGGTAGGAGCACTGCTGGCGGTATAGCCTGACTGGGTAAGGCCTACGTGGCCGACGCCTGTAGCCCCCTCTGCCTCTAGCCAGGGCTGCCCCTCTCACAATGTGTCTGCGAGCCCTACGGACATGGAGCTGCAGCTCCGCGTTGGCACCCCATGCAACCCCCATCAAATCCTGGCAAACACTCAAATTTCCAATAGGCCACTTGCAGCGCTCTGGCCTGAGTCCAAAAATACCTGAGCTCTTGCTGCTTGAAACGAGTTAGCTATCTTTTGCCCTGCCAGTACACTTTACACCGAATCCCAGCATATTACCATCTCGTCTAGCTTCTAATCTCTTTTACTTCTTTTGGTTCTTTTATTCTTTTGTCCGATCGCAACACTGCCTTCGATCTAGTTCCTTTTCTCTCCAGTTTTGAAGAAGGGTCAAACCCGAAACGTCAACTCAAATTTCTCTCCACGGATGTTGCCTGACCTGCTGAGTTTTTCCAGCATTTTCTGTTGTTAGCTAGCCTCCTTGTTGTGTCTCCAGAAATGCGTTGCAAAAGAGTGTTTTCTGAAAAAAGGCTGGCCTTTATACTGGAGAGCACGTCCCCTTTAATTTGCGCCCCCTGGGGCCCGCGCTGGTTGTGTTGCGTTCCTTTTTCCAAACGCTCCGGCCGCCAGCCGCACAATGGGGGAGTGCGACTGAAGTTTGGAATCGGGGCGCACAAAGGGCGTTGCATGAGGATGTGACGTCATTTTCTGCGCGCGCATCCGGGCGGGCGCTAAATTTTGCGCTGGCGCTAATGGGCAACTTAATTTGGGGTGGGGCGCAAACTGCGCTGCGCACGGGCGCTACACGCATAGCGCCCGAAAATCACTTCTCTTAAGGCGCTAACTGCTGGCGCTAGCAACTGAAAATCTAGCCCCTTGTTTCTGCTGGGACGTGAACACTGTATTCAGTGGGATCCACCCACCCGGGTAACCTTCCTTTTTTTTATATGTCAGGTCCCTGTTCGGGCGCCAATTTATCTGTAGGGATATAGATGTTACAGTAACTCGTGAACCTGGACAGCAGCCAGCCAGAGAAAGTCACTCTACTCTGTAAATTAATGAAGTAAATGTTAAGGAGTTAAACATAGCAAACAGCGATAAAACAGTTTACTCAAGCATCAAGGCAACATTAAGGAATGAAAACGGCCAATAAACCAAGAATCTCAGTATTAAGGCAGAAGAGTGATCAGCTCTCCCACAGGCCCTGAATATTCTCCTTTTTGTTCCTGTACGTCCTTCCTCTAGGCGAAGGTTCTTCAGGCTCCATCCACTGCAGTAAATAATCTGCGACAATCTCCAAAGTTTATATGATTTTGTTGAGTTGAGGTCTGAATTAAAGTCAAGAGAAATTCCATTTTGAGCACTCCGCTGGGTTCTTTAATGATGGACGGCTGGCTGAGCCACTCAAAACCACGTGAACCCAGATTCTATATTTCGTGTCTTTCACAAAGATTTCTCAATATCTCAGCTCTGTTTTTCCAAGACAGTTTCTTGGAAAGCCAACATTGTTTTGAAAAAAAGAAGCCTGTTCAAAGCACGTCGAAGCTTCACCCCATTGGTGCTTTTGCAGTTTCAACTTTAAATGTCGAAATGTAAAGGGCAAAGTTGACCTTTTCCTTCATTCGTCAGGTAGTGGTCAGTTTCTGGCTGTTCACTCAGGTTGTGGTCAATTGGTCAGTTTCCAGATGTTCCGTCAGGTTGTGGTCAGTTGGTCAGTTTCTCGACGTTCGATCAGGTTGAGGTCAATTGGTCAATTTCTCGACGTTCGGTCAGGTTGAGGTGTATTGGTCAGTTTCTGGACGTTTTGTCAGGTTGTGGTCAATTGGTCAGCTTCTCGATGTTTGGTCAGGTTGTGGTCAATTGGTCAGTTTCTCGACGTTCAGTCAGGTTGTGGTCAATTGGTCAGTTCCTCGAGTTTCGGTCAGATGGTGGTCAGGTGGGTCAGTTTCTCGACGGTCGGTTAGGTTGTGGACAATGGGTCAGTTTCTCGCCGTTCGATCAGGTGGTGATCAGATGGTCATTTTCTGGTTGCTCGATCAGACAGTGGTCAGTTACAGGATTTTCGGTCAGGTAGTGGTCACTTGGTCAGGGTCTGCCTGGTTATTCATGCTCTGGCAAATTGGTGTGTGTCTGCAGACTGGTTCAGGTATTGGTCACTTGTTGAGTTTCTGGGTGTCTGGAGAGTTTGTGGTCAGTTGGCCAGTTTTTGTGTGCTTGGTCAGGTTTTGTTGAAATTCTGTGTGCCAGGATGTGGTCCGTGCTAGGTGGTTGTGGTCAGCTAGTCAGTTTATGGATGTTCAGAGAGGTTGTGGTCAGTTTCCCAGCTTCTGGATGTTCATTTTGTTTGCTGTCACCTGGTCAGTTTAATTTAACATATTCATTCACGGGACGTGGGCTTTGCTATCAAAAGTCGCATTTATTGCCCATTCCTAATGGACCTTGAGAATGTGTTGTTGAGCAGATTTCTTGAACCGCTACAGTCGGTGTGGTGAATGTGCACCCACGTTGCTTTTCCAGAGGGAGTTCCATGATTTTAACTGAACGACGATGAAGGAACGGCCGATATATTTCCAAGTCTGGATTGTGTGTGCCTTGAAGGGGATTTGTGGTTGATCTTGTCCTTCTAGGTGGTAGAAGTCACAGCTTTGGGAGGTGCTGGTCGAAGAAGTCTTGTCGGGTTGCTACTTGTAGATGGTACACACTCTGCTGGTAGTGGAGGGAGTGAAGGTTTAAGGTGGTGGATGTGGTGCCGATCAAGCAGGCTGATTCTTCCTGGATGGTATCGAGCTATATTGCTTTGATGTAGTACATTAGTTTACGGTACTGCATTAGTTTCAGGTGGTGAAATTGTTTGAGGTGCTGGGATAGTTTAAGGTGCTCTATGAGATTCCGCTGCTATGCTTCAGGTGCTGCATTTGAGGTGCTGTATGATTTTGAGGTGCTTTAGTAAGCTGAGGGTCTGTTTTAGGTTGAGTGCCTGTATTAGCTTGGGGCTGAATTGGTTAGAGTTTCTGTACTGGTTTATGATGCTGTATTGGTTTTTGTTCTGTATTTTTAAATATGCTCTGTTGGTTTGAAGGGCTGTATTAGTTTGAAGGGTTGTGTTAGTGTGAGGTGCTGATTGGTTGCAAGTGCTGCTTTATTTTAGTTATTTTTATTAGATTGAGGGTCTGTATAAGTTTGTGGATCCAGCGACACAAATTCCCCACTTTAATTGCTTAACTGAATGGTTACAGTTAACGAGAGACGTCACATCCCAGAGTGCAGCAGGGCAGCCCTGAGAGGACACTTTTACATTGGGAATTCAATTACTGAATGGCCACAGCAGAGAGAAGGACGTCACCGAAACAATATGAGGTCTAGAGGTGGACCTGAAGGTGCTTGAAACAACAACCCCATTGCAGGGAGACTACAGCTGGCAATTTCCATTAGTTAATTAATGTGATCAGCAACTCCCAAATTTGGGGCTTTTAATTTCAATCTCAGCACTAAATGTATACTTTCACAACAGGGACTATCTCGGCTGTCGTTATCTGTTTGTTCGAATTTAAATAATATCTATTTTGGACGATGATGCAACCTCAATGTCCCGCAGGGTATAAATTAAAGGCAGTGGGAATGTACCGCCTCCGAGTATAATTCAGAGAGATTGCCTGCAGCACGAAGGGCCCATCGCTTCACACAGAAATTCAGTTACCAATTGACAGTATCGAGAAAATATATTACATGGTCCTTGCCGTCATTGGTGTTACTGGTCCGTGACTGTAAGCATTGAAGTTGTGTGCATCTTTGTGTGAGCTGGTCTCTGGTTTTGCTCTGTGACTTTTAATGTTACATGCTGGTCTAGTGGTGACAGTTACATAGACACCCGACCAGTGATATCATTTCGTTAAGTCAAATGTCCTGAATTACCTCTGCGGTTTTATTCCATTGCATCAACTGAAAATACACCACTGCTTTTAGTTCACAGGCTAGCTGAAATATCAAGCTATTCCCTTTAGTTGAAGATCATGTAGTATTGACTCAATCCTGAGTGCAAGCAACTCACTGAGGGGAAGCTATTAGTGAAAGAGGCTGTCACTGTAGAATTTTCTGAGGGTGGTCACTAACTGGAGTGGAACACCTGACCGCAGTGGCCATGTTTTACTGGGAGTATCTTTCACTGTAGAACAGTACTGAGTGTGGGTCACTAACCAGAGAGGAACACCTGACACCAGTGGCCATGTATCACTCTGAGTGTTTGTCAACGTAGAGTTGTACTGAGTGTGGGTCACTAACCGGATTTAAACAATCCAGGCTTATATTATCTTGTCATTATACAGGATGAATATTGGGCTGTGGTTATTGAATAGGCCACTTCTGCAACTGATTAACGTTTGACGATCGGGCTCTTATCTATGATATAGTCACTGCACAGGTAACCTGCACCGATCTCTCTCCTTAGCTCAGTGGGATGTGTTATTGCGAGGTGGGAAATAACTGAAGAACATATATATCGGGGTTTTATAATACAGAGACCAGTCCTAGGGTAGTAATACTAACATTAGTAATTGTTTAATAATGAAAGAAATAGTGCACTGCTTCAATAAATAAATACTTCAGCCTCGGGCGACTGTCTGTGTGGAGTTTGCACATTCTCCCTGTGTTCGCGTGGGTTTTCTCCGGCTGCTCCGGTTTCCTCCCACAGTCCAAAGATGTGCGGGTTAGGTTGATTGGCTATGATAAATTGACCCTTAGTGTTAGGGGGTTAAATACGTGGGGTTACAGGGATAGTGTGGGATATGTGTTGGTGTAGGGGTTATGGGGATCGGGTGGGATATGTGTCGGTGCAGGCTCGATGGGCCGAAATGGCCTCTATCTGCACTGTGGGGTTTCTGTGATCTGCAATGTTAGGAAATAACTTCTTCTTCTAATCGTGTCCACGGACAGTCTATTCATAGCCCAGCCAGGACTGGACACATTTTTGCGCCTTGTTGTTGAATTCGGCAAGATCTGCAACAGTGCAGGGTTCCTCTAACGATGGGCATTGCAGGAGATGTTGCATAGTCTGTGCCTCAGTTCCACATTCACAAGTTGCCGGGTTGGTTGAATATCACCATTTGCTTTGTGATACCTTTGAGCAACCTACACCTCAAAGTCTGTTAAGGCACTGCCAGGTTGCCCAGTTTCAATTAGCTCTTGGGGGAAGGCTTTCATCAAGTAAAATTTCCATCGTTGGGGCTTGTTCAAGACGGCGAGCCGGTCTTTCCACAAGGTGATGCGGGCTTCAGATGAGTTTGTTTGTAATGGAACAACACTGTTCATGAAGCTCTTTCTTGATTTAGGTGGCTGGGTGTAGGCATATGACAATGCAGAGGGTGTCTCTCATCTGATGTTTGACGGAGTCGCTCTTTCTTGCTGGCTACCATTATTCTTATATCAGGGGGAGTGATACCCACCAGGATATATAGGCTGTTGGTGTTTGTTGGTTTTAAGCAACCTGTGATAAATCGGCAGCTTGCATTCAGAACGGCATCCATCTTCTTGGCATGAGTAGACTTTTCCCAGGCAGGGCAGGTGTATTCGGCAGTGGAATAGCAACGAGCAAGTGCAATGGTTCGCAATGTTTTCGGGCTTGTTCCCCATCTTGTGCTGGTGAGCTTATTCAGGATGTTGTTTTGTACGCTCACTTTTGCCTTTGTCTTCTCGATGTGGTTCTTGAAGGTGAGGCATCGGTCAAGGGTGACTCCTAAGTAGATAGGGTGCTCGCAATGCGTCAGTGTTGCTCCACACCAGGTTACTTTCAGCTGGCTTCACGGTTTCTGAGGTGGAATGCACAAACGTGCGCCTTTGATGAGTTTGCGCGAAGGTGGTTTTCTTCATAGTCGGGTTCTAGTCCCTCCAAGGCCTCAGAAAGCGTTTTCTCCACGGTGTAAAAACCAGTGCTTTGGGCAATGACACATAAGTCATCAGCATATATAAAACGGCGTGTGACACCGTCTACAGGTTGGTCATTCATGTAGATGTTGTACAGCAGCGGTGCAAGCACGCTTCCCTGAAGAAGACCATTCTTCTGAATACGCCACCTGCTGCAGGAAAGAACTGATTACAGTGATTAATTTGTACTTATGTTACAAAGAACTACATAGAATTTAAAGCACAAAAGTAGGCCATCCGGCCCAATTGGTTGTTTGATGTTTATCCTCCACATGAGCCTCTGTCCATCCCAGCCCTTCTAACCATATCAGCATATACTTCTATTCCTTTCTCACTCATGAATTTGACTGCCCTCCACTTAATTGCATTATATTTTTGAACTCAACTGCTCCATAGTGTAGCGAATTCCACATACTACCTACACTCTGAGTAAAGAAACCTCTCCTAAATTCATTATTGGATTAATCAGTGACTACATTATATTTATAATCTCCAGATTTGGACTCCCTTACAATTGAAAATATCTGCTCTACGCCTATCCTATCGAACTCATTCATCATTTCAAAGCCCTGTATTAAGTTACACTTCAGCCTTCGATTATCTACAACAAGGAGACGTAGTCTGTTCATTCTGTACTGTTAGTTATGATCTCTCAGTCGTATTATCATCATTGTAACATAAATGTGCCCTTTTTGCAGTGCCTAGAATTTGTTTTTTTAACATGGCGATCAGAACTGTACACAGTACACTAATTGTTGCAGAAAGAAGGTTCCTTATAAGTTTTATATAACCTCTTAGCTTTATGATGCTATTCCTCTAGAAATGAACCCCGATGCTTTTTTGACACTTCCTGGCCTTGTTAACCTGCATTGCTACCTTAAATGATTTAATCGTCTGTACCCCTGAAACCCGTTGCTACTCTAGCCCATTCATACTCTTACTATCCAAGGAGTATTTGAGAACCTTTATCCTCCTAACAATCCAGCACTTGACACTTAGCTTCATTGAAATTAATTTTCCATGTAAACATGTAAACGCCCATTCTGCAAGTTTACTAATATCTTCAGGTATTTTCAGGTATTCCACCAATCTGCGAAAATGCCTTTATTCCCTACTCCCTATTTTCCGTTTTAGCAGCCAACATGCCTTCTATTATGCTGCTTGTCCACTAACTCCAGTTGCACTGAGATTAGTCATGTGTCTGCCATGTGATACCTTATCGAAGGGATTTAGAAAACCAAGCTATATTACATCTATTACATTGACCACAGTGTCAGCTGTGGCACTGTAGGTAGCACACTCGCCATGAGTCATGAAGGTTATGGGTTCAAGTCACACTCCAGGGACGGGAGCACATAAAGCTAGGAATACACTCCACTCCAGTGCAGTGCTGACGTCCCTTCTTCCTTCTCAGGTAGATTTAAAAGATCCCATGCCACTATTTCGAAAAAGAGTAGGGGAGCTATCCCTGATGCCCTGACCAATATTTATCCCTCAAAAATAATACAAACAGGTCATCTGGTCATTATCAGATTGATGTTGGTGGGTATTTGATGAGCACAAATTAGCTGCCACATTTCACACATTACAACAGTGACTATACTTCATTGTCTGTAAAGCGCTTTGAGATGACCGCTGGTAGTGAATGGCACTATATAAATCTCAGTGTTTCTCTACACTTTCTGATACTTATTCAGAGAATTCAGCAAGATTGGTCAAGCATGACCTTGCCGTTTGGAATACTTGTTGACAATTCTTTATTATATTTCTTTGTTTCTAGAAGTTTTCCTATTACATCTCTGAGTAAAAATGCAAATATGTTTCCTGCGAGCGGCTTTAGCTTAACTGCTCTAATGGCCCTTGGATATTTATTCAGTCTTCTGTTATAGGTACCCGTACAATATTTACTCTCTGCCAGTTTTCTAATGCCATTTTACAATGATATACTAATGTATCTGTTCTTTCTTCTTATCTGCTTTGGTATATGCTAATGCAATCCTTCTGAACCAATGGTTTTATTCGCTGTTTGATTACTTTATCAATTACTTCCCCCTTTATTCCTTAAACGTCTTGAAATTTTTTGATGAATATAGTCAATTAGTATTTGACAGGGTTTAATTCCACACCACACAGACATCTCTCCCTTCTTCAGGCACTGAACATTCATCCATATCTTTCTTCTACCCCTACTGTCCCACATCAAGCGTGACTTCTTTCCTTCTGAGGTCGGATCTGCGCTCCAGATGTCCATTTATATTTCTATACATGTCACTCTGCCTCTCTCCGGTGCAACCTCTGGTAAACCCGAGCTCCCCTCAAATTCAAAATGGATGGTATCTCGCCTGATAGACACCAGGAGGTCATTGTCTGGCCAGTTTCCCTCCACCGTCTCCGGCTTGTACATTTCTAGGGCCCCATTTGCAATTTATTGGTTTGGATCCATTCACTCGCCATTCGCGCTGGAGATCCACTCAGCTTCTCCAACTCTGGGCTGGGAATGATGTCCCTTAGAGATTCTTGACCTGGCCCTAGTGCAGTGCCCCTGCTTCAAAGCACAGGTGCATAGACCTCGGCTGGGAACACTGGCATATCCCCACTCTCAAATAGTGTCGCTATGGGAGCGTGGATTTGTCTCAGCTAGGCTGGATATTTGTGGTGTACTTGGAAACTTCATGTTCCAAGAATAATCCGGTGCACTGTTTCAACATTTTACTGTACATTGATGACTAGCACAATTTCCAAAAATAATCCGGGCCCCTCCTGCAAGGTTTTGCAGTACACTGATGATGGGGGCCATTTCAAAACCTAATCTGGTCCCCTCCTTCACCATTTTACAGTAAGAATATAACAACATAAGAATTAATAGCAGCAGTAGGCCAAACGACCCTCGAGCCAGCTCCGCTATTCAATAATATCATGGCTGATCATCGACCTCAACTCTACTTTCCCGCCTGCTCTCCATATGCCTTGATTCCCCTAGAGTCCAAAAATCTATCAACCTCAGCCTTGAATTTAATGAAAGACTCAGCATTCCCTGCCATCTGGTGCAGACCATTCCAAGATTCACAAATCTTTGAGGGAAGAATTTTTCCTCATCTCAGTCTTAAATGGCCTACTCTTTATCCGGAGACTATGCCGCCTAGTTCAGGACACTCCAGCCAGATGAAAGTACCTCTCAGCATCCACCCTGTCAATCCCCTTCAGAGTCTTGTATGTCTCAGTGAGATCAGCTCTCATTCTTCCAAACTCCAGAGAGTATAGGCCCTTTCTACGCAATATCAACTCATAGGACAGCCCTTTCATCCCAGGAATCAATCTTGTGAACATTCGTTGCACCGCCTCCAAGGCAGGTATATCCTTCCTTAGATAAGGAGATCAATACTGTTCACAGTACTCCAGGTGTGGTCGCACCAAGGCCCTGTACAGTTGTAGTAAGACTTCCTTACTCTTGTATGCAAACCGCCTTGCAATAAAGGCCAACATGCCATTTGACATCCTTATTGCATGTTGTACCTGCATTCTAGCTTTCTGTGTTTCTTGCACGAGGGCACCCAAATCTCTTGAAACGCCAGCATTTGAAAGTTTCTCACAATTAAAAAAAATATTCTGCTTTGCTATTCTTCCAAAAATTGAATAGCCTCACATTTCCCTATACTACATCTACCACCTTACTGCACAATCACTTATTCTACCTAAACCCCTTTTCAGACTCTCTGTGTTCTCCCCACAGCTAACTGTCCTAACTAGCTTTGTATCATCAGCAAACTTGGATACATTACACTCGGTCCCTTCATCTAGGTCATTAATATGGATTGTAAATATCTGAGGCCCCAACACTGATCCTTGCGACACAACACTATTTACAGCCTGCCAACCTGAAAACGATCCGTTTATCCCTACTCTCTGTTTGCTTTCCGTTTATAAATCATCTATCCATGCTACTATATTACCCCCAACCCCATGAGCTCGAATCTTTTGTAATAACCTTGTATGTGGCACGTTAGCGAATGCCTTTTGGAAAGCCAAATATAATACACCCACTGGTTCTCCATTATCTATCCTGTTAGTTACATCCTCAAATAACTGTAATAAATTTGTCAAACACGATTGCCCTTTCATAAAGCCATATGATTCTGTCTAATTCTGTTATGATTTTCTAAGTGACTTCATACCACTTCCTTAACAATGGAATTTCCCGACGACTGATGCCAGGCTAACTGGCCTGAAGTTCAATGTCTTTTGTCTCCCTGCTTTCTGGAAAAGCGGTGTTCCATTTGCGAGCTTCCAATCCACTGGGACCATTCCAGAATCTAGGAACTTTTGGAAGATCAAAACCAATGCATACACTATCTCTTCAGCCACCTCTTTTAGAACCCTAGAATGTAGGACGTCAGGTCCAGGGGATTTTTTGGCTTTTAATCACCTTAGTTCCTCTAGTACTTTTTCTCTACTTATATTAATTACATGAAGTTCCTCACACTCATTAGACCCTGGGTTCCCCACCATTTTTGGAATGCTTTATGTGTCTTCAACTGTGAAGACTGATACAAAATAGTTGCTTAACCTTTGTGCCATTTCCTTATTCCCCATAATAATTTCTCCAGTCTCAGCTTCTAAGGGACCAACGTTTACTTTTGCTACTCTTTTCCTTTTTCCATACTTTTAGAAACTCTTACAATCTGTTTTTATATTTCTTGCCTTTTTTCTATCATATTCTATTTTTTCGCCTTTCATCAATTTTTTGGTCAACCTTTGCTAGTTTCTTAAACGTTCCCAATCCTCATGCTCAGTATTGTTTGCAACATTATAAGCATCTTCTTTAAATCGAATGCCATCCTTAACTTCTTTAGTTAGCCACGGTTGGATGATTTTTCCCGTGGAGTTTTTGCTTCTCAATACAATGTATTTTTGCTGAGAATTATGTTATATGTCTTTAAATGCTAGCCACTGCTTCTCCAGCGCCATACCTTTTAATCTTTTTTTCCTAACTACCTTAGCCAACGTGCCCCTCATACCTATGTAATTGACTTTCTTTAAGTTTAGGACACTAGTTTCGGACTTAGGCAAGTTATTCTCAAAATTAATGTAAAATTCTATCGGGCCAGAAACTCGGGTCCCCAAGGGTGAGTATGCACTGTGAACTCACGCAAAGGGCCAAAGGAAGTACCAGTGCTGTGCATGCACTGCGCTTGCGCTGGAACCTGGAACTTCCATTCCCTTGAAGGAAGGGATTCACTGGTCAAACGCGTGCACCGGAGAGGCAGCATGTATGCCTGGAACTTCTGATTTTTTTACAGGTTTCTCCGTTGGTATAAGTCCCCCGCAGTTGTGCAAGTAAAAAGCAGTTGCAAGGCCTGCTTTTAACAAGGTAAGAGGGTAATTAAGTAAAAGTAAAACATTTTTTCCACAGGTTACTCATTTCAAAATAGTTTAAAGAAAGTAAGTTTATTTTTAGCCCCGTTATAAAATTTAATTAATTCTTGCAAAAATTTAAATTTTTGTTTGAAATTTATATACTTAATTGTTATTTACAAAATGTGATTTAAAAAAATATTTGACGTTTTACTTAGGGCCGTTCTCTATTCATAGATTTGAAAGGTCTTCCTGTCAAATCTATGAATATTGATTCCCTGCTCCGATTGGCTCCCCATGGCCCACGTGGTCCCAGGTGATGCTGCAAATTAGCTTCGCCACTTGGATACGCAAGCACTGCATGCCGGCAGCTGGAGGAGGCCCAGGATCGGAATCTTACGTAGGCCCACAGCACAACGGCAGGTGCACTGTGCAATTGCAAATCGGGGGCTTGTGCCTGCGGGAAGCTTCCAACCCGAATTTCTCACCCATTATATTATGATCACTCTGCCCCAGAGGCTCCTTTAGTATGCGATTGCTAATATACCCTGTCTCATTACACAATAGAAAAGTTAAAATAGCCTGTTCCCTGGTTGGTTACATGGCATATTGTTCGAGAAAACTCTCCATTATATTGATGACTGGTGCCATCTCCAATACATTTTACAATATATTGATGACTGGGACTATTTTCTGTCTGTTAACTGAACTGCAAAGATTCATTAAAATTGCATTTAATTTCCGATCCTCCATCATCTTCAAAATTTCCATCTTTGAAACTTACCTAAACTTGCTCTGCGCCTCTATCTCCATTTCAGAGGATAGGCTGTCCACTAATATCTACTATAAACCCACCGACTCCCACAGGTATCTTCATTATACCTCCTCCGAGCCTGCTTCCAGGAATAACGCTGTTCCATTCTGCCAGTTTCTCCATCTCTGCTGGATCTTCTGAGTTTCCAAAATCTCTTCATTCTTCCACAGCCATGGATTCCCGTCCACTGTGGTAGACATGGCCCAAGACCATGTCAATCCAACTTCCAGCATTAATGTCATCACCCCGTACCCTCCCTGCTGGAACCAAGATAGGGTTCCCCTGGTCCTCACCTTCCACTCCAACTGCCTCCACCTTCAACAGATCATGCTCTGCAATTTCCACAAATCTAGCTAAGGCTGTTGGCAAACATATTTTTCACTCCTTCTCCGCCCCTCCCATACCCCATCCCCTTGCGTCTGCCTGGTCCACTCTTCCATCACCCCCAACATCCGCTGCCTTTCCCCTGACACCAATCTATGCAAACAGAGAAGTTGCAGCACCTACCCTTTCACGTCCTTCCTTCCCACCGTCCAGGGTGCCAAACATTCCTTCCACACAATTAGCGATGTACTTGTACTTCTTCCAGTTCAGTGTACTGTGTTCACTTCTCAGGATGCAGTATCCTTTTAATTGGGGAGGATAAACGCAGATTGGGTGAAAGCTTTGCTGAAAATCTTGGTTCAGTCTGCAAGCGTGACCCGGAGCTTCCAGTCGCTTGCTGCTTCAATTATACGTCTAAATCCCGCTATCGTCACTCTATCCTCGGCCTCCTGCACTGATCCAATAGATTTCAATGAGGAACAGCTCTGTATTTTTCGATTAGGCTCTTTATTGTCTGCCGGACTGAACAGGGAGGTTACAAACTTCAGGTCATAACCACCTCTCCCGTTTTCTCAGACAGCATGTGCTGGTAATGGGGGATGGTTAATCTGGAGCCAATGGGAGTGGAGGAGGTGTGAGCTGGTGCTCTCGGTGGGGATCCCCTATCGGTGCACAGCCTGGGGCTGGTCCAAACCCCTGTGGCCTACCCGCACTTTACCCTCTTTTCTCCATCACAATCCCAGGCCATAGGATCCGTCTCTGCTTTGCGAGATTAACCATAATTCCCTCCCTGCGCTATTCTGCTATAAACATTTACACCGCCTCTGGACCAGTATTTTTTAATTGTCCCATTCAGCATCATCATCACACTTTTGCTATTGAATCACACTTGCCATCCAGCCGATCACAGACCTCCGCGTTCTTGTTTCCTCCACTACCCCAGATTTCTCCAGCTCTATCAATCCTATAAAAGTGTTAACTGTAATATCTTCCACTTCTGCAGAAAGGTGATCGACCTCAAAATTTAACTGTTTCTCTCTCCACATAAGAACATACGAACATAAAAATAGGAGGAGGAGTAGTCCATTTGGCCCCTCTAGCCTGCTCTGCCATTCAAGAAGTTAATTGCTGATCTTCTACCTTATCTCCATTTTCCTGCGCTGTCCCCATATCCTGTGATTCCGTTAATATTAAAAACCTATCGATCTCTCTCTTGAATATACTCAAAGACTGATCCTCCATAGCACACTTGTTTAGAGAATTCCAAAAATTATCCACGCTCTGAGTGAAGAAATTTCTCCTCACCACAGTCCTAAATGGCCGACCCCATATTCTGAGTATGTGACCCCTGGGTCTAGACTTCCCAGCCAGGGAAATCATTCTCCCTGCATCTACCCTGTCAAGCACTGCAAGAATTGTGCATGTTTCAATGAGATCACCTCTCATTCTTCTAAACTCACGAGTATATATGCCTGGTCTACTCAATCTCTCCCCATTAAGACAATCCCTCCAATCCAGGAATCAGTCTGGTAAACAATTATTGCACTCTCTCAATGGCAAGTATACCTTTCCTTAGATAAAGAGATCAAAACTGTGCACAATACTCCAGGTGTGGTCTCACCGGGGTCCTATATAATTGCAGAAAAACGTCTTTACACTTATGCTCAAATCATCATAAAATAAAGGCCAGCATACCATTTGCTTTCCTAATTGCTTACTGTACGTGCATGTGAACTTTCACTGATTCGTGTACAAGGACACCCACGTCCGACTGAACTCCAACATTTCCCAATCTTTCACCATTTAAAAATAATCTGCTTTGCTACTTTTCCTACCAAAGTGGATAACTTCGTAATTCTCCACAATTTGCCATGTTCTTTCCCACTCACGTAACCTGTCTATATCCCCTTGAAGCTTCCTTGCACCCCCCTCAAAACTTATATTCCCACTCAGATTTCTATCATCAGCAAACTTTTATGTATAAAATGTTTCCCCTCATGCAAATCATTGCTGTAGATTGAGAATAGCTGAAACTGAATATTGATCCTTCCGCTAGCCCACTAGTTACAGCCTGCCAACCCAATAATGACCTGTTTTTCCCTAATCTGTGTTTTCTTTCCTATAATAAATCCTCAATTCCTGATAGTATATTGCTCCCAATCCAATAAGCACTGGGTTTGTTTGATGACCTCTTGTACGTCATTCAATCGAAAGCCATCTGAAAACCCAAATACACCACATCAACTCATTCCCCCTTATCTATTCTATCAGCTGCAAACTCAAAAATCTCTAACAGATTCGTCAAACAGGATTCCCGTTTCATAAATCCATGTTGTCTTCCAAATCGGCCCAGATATCCGGATCGGAGGCTTCCCTCATGTGCAAGCCCCCGACCTGCACTTACCTAGCGCGCCGGCCGTTGCGCTGTGGGCCCGCTTGGGATTCTGCTGCTGGGCCTCCTCAAACTGCCAGCGCGCAGTGCTTGCATATCCCAGGGGCGCAGTTAGTTCGAAGCGTCCCCTGGGATCACGTGAGCCAAACGTAGCAGGGAATCTCTATTCATAGATTTGACAGGAAGACCTGTCAATTTATGAATACAGGTCAATCGCAAATCATAACTAAAACTTCAAATAAATTTAAAAAAAACATCACATTTTTAAAATATCTATAATTTACATACAATAACTGTTTTGAACAATAATTTAAATTTTTGAAAATGTTATTTACAGTTTCTAACGCGGCGAAAAATAAATTTACCTTTCTCTGAAATATTTAAAAATAATAAAACTGTGGAAAAAATGTTTTAATTTTACTTAATTCACCACTTACCTTGTTAAAAGCAGCTCTTGCGACTGCTTTTTAAAAGCGTAGCTCCTGGAAATTAACCCTCCCAGAGGAAACTGCACTCGATCGACCTGTGAGGCGCTTCGTTTAATTCAACAGAATTTCTGGTTTCCCGCGCATGTGCAGTGCATGCACGAAACTGGCACTTTCCTTGGGCCTACGCGTGAGTACCCAACGCATACTCACCCGTGGTGACCCGAAGTTCTGGCCCAATATTATTATATTCAAAGTGTCCTGTTACCACGTCCTAAACAATAGATTCTCGCATTTTCCCTACTACTGATGTCAGGCTAACTGGTCTGTAGTTCCCCGTTGGGGGTGGGGGGAAGCACTCCAGCTCCTCCTGGCCCACAAGCAGTGCTGTGAAGACAGTTACTGTCTCCTCGAAACTGTCCTCGCCTCCCTTCAGCTACCAGGTTTCGCGCGAGGTTTGGGAAACCCAACCCGCCACAATTAAACCCGTACAACAGGTTAAATCAAAGGCTGCCAGCCGCAATAGATTATTAAATTGCTGGCCCACCTTCTGGGAGCACTCCATTGCCCGCCCCCTGCTCCGCATCGGTTTAACCCGGAAGTGGCGAGCTGGAGTCGGGATGAAGAATTTTTATATTTTACTGTCCGAACAGACTCCAATCCTGCCGTTTTTGGTGCTAAAATACAGCCCTTACTTTCTTGGCTTTGTCAAGGAGAATGTTTGATTAGTAATGTCCAGACTTTTCTCCTTTTTCTTACAGTTAATTTTGTGGCGATTGTGATCCTGTCCCGGGGAAAGTGCGGGCTTTCCACCTGAACCACTCGCTACCTGGTTGCCATGGCAGTCGCGGATCTAATGGTCATTATCACTGAGGTCATACTGTGGCAGATCAGTTACTATTATTTCCCAGGATCTTTCCTGGACATCACCCCTGTGTGTAGTGTTCAAAGTATCCTGAGTCGTGCAGCCGCAGGCTATTCTACCTGGTTCACCATCACTTTCACTTTTGATCGATTTGTGGCCATTTGTAGCCAGAAGCTGAAAACAAAATATTGCACCGAGAAAACTGCAGCTGTGGTTGTAGCAACAAGCTGCATTCTGCTCTGTTTAAAAAGCGTTCCCTTCTACTTTATATATGAACATAGACAGATAACCGACAATGTGCCGTAGCTCTGTTATGTAAAGCCAAGCTATTTTACTGAGCCCAAATGGGCGGGATTTGACTGGTTTGATACGGTTTTTCACCCCACTGCTCCCATTCGCTTTAATTCTGTGGCTCAACGCTCTGACAGTCAGACACATTTTAATGGCCAGTCGGGTCGGTAAGGGGCTGAGGGGTGAGAGCAAGGGAGAGAATGGCAGAGACCCAGAGATGGAGAGCAGAAGGAAGTCTATGGTTTTATTCTTCACCATATCCGGCAGCTTCATACTCCTGTGGTTGGTATTTGTTATAGATTTCTTATATTATTTTATTGGAGGAACAAATCCCTATTATTATAATGATTCTTTGTATACATTTGAAGAAGTTGGATATATGCTGCGGAGTTGAAGTTGCTGCACAAACACGTTTATTTATGGGGTGACCCAGTCCAAGTTCAGAGAGCAGGTGAAGAGTGTGGTGAAATATCCGGTTACCTCAATTATTCAATTAATTACGAATCACAACAACTGAGCTCAGGCCAGAGGCGGGTCCCAGTGTTTCCAGTCCAGGAATGTAATATTTAGCGCCAGACTCCCAGCATCTGAAATACACCAGGATTCGCTGGTGATCTGAAAATAGGTCATGGCACTATTTCTGACTGACAGTTCCGTTATTTTCTTTCGGGACAGGACCAGTAGTTTGCTGAATGTCACCTAAGCTCTTCTGTAAAGAGTCAATTCAGCTATTTAGTGCAGAAATTAGGAGGATTACATTTCATAGAATATACAGCATATAAACAGGCCATTCGTCTCAACTATTCTATGATATCTATGCTCCACACTTGTCTCCTCCCACTGCATCTTCCTCATCCCTGCCTTTCAGCTTATCTTTCTGTTACCTTTTCTCTCACATACTCGTCTGGTTTGCTTTTGACAGAATCAAGGCGTCAACTCGCACCAAAGACCGGTAACCCACCACCCCTGAGCTCGCTGACCTACATTGGCTCCCTGTTCGTCAACACTTTAATCTTACAATTATCATCCTTGATTGCAAACCTCTACATGGCCTCCCTTGCTCTGTAACCACCACCAGCTCTACGTACGCAGCACCGCTCCACACCCACCGAGATCTCTGAATCCTCCAAATCTGGCACCTTGCACATGCATGATTTTAACCACGCCGCCATTACCGGAGGTGCTTTCAGCTGCCTGGGCCCTGAGTATTGGTATCCCCTCCCTAAAGCTTTCCCTCCTTAACTCTCTCCCCTCCATTAATATGTTCCTCAAACATTACCTATTCGACCAAGTGTTAGGTAATCTGTCCTAATATTTCCCATGTGGCTCGGTGTCAATATTAATTGATGACGCTCCTGTGAAGCACCTTCGTACATTAAACTATGTTAAAGGCGCTATATAAATGCAAGCTCTTTTTTTAGAGGAAAATAATGCACTTTCTCCGGTACATCCATGTCCTTTTTAAAGTATGGAAACCACAACTATGCAGAGTTCTCTAAGTGTGAGCTGACCAGGGTCCTATACAAATGTAACACAAATTACGAATCAGTTACAGCACAATGACAGGCCATTCGGCCCCAAATGTCCATGTCGGTGTTCAAGCTCCAGACCAACCTCCTCCCACTCTCCTTCTTTCAACACAGTCAAAATACCCTTCTATTCATTTCACCCTCGAATGCTTAACTCACCTCCCCTTCAATACATCCAAGCTCTTCGCATCAACTACGGCTTGTGGTAGCGAGTCCACATTCTGACAAGTAAATAGGGAACTCATTTCCTCCTGAATTTTATATTGGATTTATTGGTGGCAATCATATATCTGTAGCCTGGAGTTCTGTTCTCTCCCGCAAGTGGAATTATCTTCTCAACGTCTATCCCATCAAAGCCTTTCACAACTCTAAAGACCTCTATCAGGTCACGCCTCAGTCTTCTCCTTTCAGTAGAAAAGAGCCTCAGCCTGTGCAATCTGTCCTGGTAGATATAACCTCTCAGTTCTGGTATCATTCTAGTAAATCCTTTTTGCACCTACTCCAGTGCCAATTTGCCCATTTTATATGCTGGAGACCAGTAATTTTCGCAGTGCTCCAAGTACGGTCTAACCCATGTTTTATATAAGTTATAATAAATTATCTGCTTTACAATTCTATCCCTCTGGAAATGAATCCATGTGTTTTATTTGTCTTTTATGGCCTTATCAACCTGCATCGCGACTGTTAGTGATTATTGTATCTCTACCATCACATCCCTCTGTTCCTCAATCCCATTGAGACACTTATTTCCCAAGGAGTATGTGACATCCATAATCTTCCTATTAAAATGCACTACCTCATACTTCTCTATTTTGAAGTTAGTTTGCCAATTACACGCCCACTCTGCAGGTTTATTAACGTCTTCCTGTATTTTGTCGCAGCCCTCCTCTGAATTAACTATAAAACCACATTTTGTGGTCAAGGCCCAGCCGAATGGTGGAGCAGGCACGAAGGGCCGAATGGCCTAATCCTGCTCCTATTTCTTGTGGTCTTATTTTGACCAGTCATTCTACATAAAGCTAAGTCTGTTACTATTGTCCTCATTGTGTACAACAATTCCGAGTTTCGCTTCATCTGCAAACTATAAAACGGTGTCATGCTTACCCAACCCTAGCTTATTAATATGCATCAAACAGAGCATTAGAACTAATAGCGACCCCTGGCGTACACCACTGTCTGCCCCTTTAATCCCACGGGTGACAATTTTCTGAACAGTTCTATTCTGTGCTACTTCTGCAAACTCCTTTTGAAAATCCACCCACACACCATGAACCACATTACACTCATGAAGTTCCTATTTTTCTATCAACTCGCATTCATCTATGCTAAGGTTCATTTGTCACTTAACAGCACAGTCTGCAAGTTTTCTTATCTCTTTTGTGAGATGTCATTTAGTGAAAAATTTCTTCAATATTTGAAGCGAAGCATCAGTTGTGTTGAATAAAAGCAATAATAATAAATAAAGGCAGATATCTACAACTGTGTGAGGTTTTGATAATTTCATCAGAAAATCTGAAGATTTATTGCAGAGTAAAGTCCTTGTTTGTCACTTTGTACGATTGCTTTTCGAAAAAGTGGATGAAATTTGTATTTATTTCAACAAAGAGAACTGCTGTCCTGTTTGCATCAGAGCCTCTTTGTGTCTTTCATTAGCTATTTATACCTTTAGGTTTCAGCTCTGGCTCAGTGAGTAGCACATTCGCCTCTGAATCAGAAAGTTGTAGCTTCCAATCCCACTTCCAGGGACTTAAGCACATAAAGCTCAGCAGACACTCCAGTGCAATGCTGAGGGAGTGCTGCACTGCAGGAGGTGCCGTCTTTTGGATGAGACTTTAAACCGAGATCCCATCTGCTCCCGTCCTGACAAAGTGTTTCGACCTGAAACCTTGACGCTATTTCTCTCCACGAATGTTGCCTGGCCTGCTGAGTTTTTCCAGCATTTTCTGTTGTTATTCCCGTCTGCTCTATCAGGTAGTGGTAAAAGATCCTGCGGCACTATTTCGAAGGAGAGCACGGCAGTTCTCCCCGGTGATCAGGTCAATATTTATCCCTCAAACAACATAACAGAAACAGATTATCGGGTCATTAGCACATTGCTGTTTGTGGGAGTTGGCTACCGCGTCTCCTACATGACAACTGTTACTTCACCCCAGAAGGACTTCATTGGCTGTAAACTGCTTGGAGATTTCTGGTGGTCGACATAAGTTCCTCATTATCCTCAGTTGTTCCCAACACCGCCTAATATCAGCAGCTCCACACACCCCACACAATATCCTCAGCTCCACCCCACCCCACCATATATTCTCAACTCCACCCAGCCACTTACCCAGCGCAGCTCCTCCTTAATATCGTCATCTCCTCCCCACCCCAAGAATATCCAAATCTCCTCCTCACCACAAGTAATACCTTAGCTCTTCCCCACCCCACCTAAAAGCCTCAGCTGCTCCCCACGCCAAGCTAACATCCTCAGCACCTACCTAATCCTGCCAGGTAAGCTCTTCTTCCTACCCGCTTATTATCATCAGCTCTTCCCCATCCCACCTAATATGCTCAGCTCCTCCACAGCCCACCTAATTATCTCAGCTCCTCCCACCCCACCTAATATACTCAGCTCCTCGCCACACCAACTAATATCTCTGCTCCCCCCGACCCCACCTCTATCCTCTGCTCCTCCACACCCCAGCAACATCTTCAGCTCCTCCCCACCCCACCTAATATATTCAAACCCACCCACATCAACTAATATCCTCAGCCCCTCCCCACCTCATCTAATATCCTCATCACCTCCCCACAGCAACTATGATTTCTGCCCCTCCCCACCCCACCTCTATCCTCAGCTCATCCACAACCTATCTAATATCCTCAGCTACTCTGCGCCACAACCTAATATCCTCAGCTCATTGCTCACCTGCTCATATCCTCAGATCCTCCACAACCCACCTATTAACCTCAGTTCCTCCCCACCCCACCTAATATCCTCAGCTCCTCCACACCCCACCTAATATCCTCAGCTACCCACCACCCCACCTAACTGCATCAACTCCTCCATCTTCCTAACATTCTCAGATCCTCCCCAACCCACCTGATAGCCTCAGTTACAACCAGTCCCAGTTAACATGCTCAGCTCCTCCGCAATTCATCTAATATCAACAGCTACACACGCCTCCACCGAACATCCTCAACATCTCTGCACTTATCTCTGCATACATTCAACAGCTGCCAATCCAGTGGGTGCGATGAGCTGTCATAGATTATCAATCAAATAGAGCAAGATGTTCCTGTCAATTCTTTGCAATTCGATGTAAGAGCAGAAATCCGCTGACAAATCCCTGGAGGAGAAATTGTGATTGACAGCTGTAGCCTGTTTGCAGAAATAGGTGAAGGGAGTACCTTCCCCTCCATAAACTGTCAAAGAACTCCACGTGCTTATGTATGCACGCAGTCTGCAGCTGTCAATCAAACCTTCTCCTCCTGTGAACGGTGCGGGAACTTCCTGCTCTTACATCAAGCTGTAACCAATTGACAGGAAGTTGTTGTTGTTCTATCTGATGCGGAATCTATGATAGTAAATTGTATGAATATAACAGAAGAACCTCCAGTTGTATTTTAAATGTCGTTATTTAACGTCTACGGAAAATATTTTTTTAATATTGGTCATATTGCACAGATGTGTTCAATAATGGTAATGCTCTGATCGCCCTCTCTGCTCCGTGCAGTAACTGCAGATAATTAGTGACTGAACACGGTGCTGCTACATTTTTCATTGTAAAGTGGAAATATTTTAGCCCGTATTTTCCGCACGCGCTGAAAACCGATACTGCTGATCTGTCAATAATCCTCTTTAGAGATCGCACGCCTGCCCTGGAGGATGGCCTCTGCAGGTGGAGAATTCCACTTTCTGCAGAATCTCTGCCCACTGATAACATTTAAAAATCTTATGCCTGGTAAAGGTAGGTGTGAGGGCTTCTTTTACCAGCATAAGAGTTTCCTTTTTCTTTTTAAAAAGGTTATTCGCTCATTTATATTTTAAAAATGCTTTCAGAAAAGCTAAGTTTATTTTTAGCCCCTTAAAAAAGTAATTATTTTTTTCAAAGTTTTAATATATTTAATTTAATGTAATTTTATCTAATTAAGTACGTGAATTAATTTTTTTAACATTTTAGTTTTTTTTGATTGATCACCATTCAAAATTTTGAAAGGTCTAAGCTGAGAGGCCGGTCAAAACTGTGAAGGGTGATTCCCTCCTTCGATTGGTTCCATTGAACCCGGGGGCGCTTGCAAACTGCCTGCATTTCAGGGATACCAGGTCCTCTGCGCACGTGCACCAGGTGAAGCACAGGAGTGGAAGTTTCTGGAGCTCCGGAACCCACAGGTAAGGGCGTAATATTTTTTCCAGATTGGGAGCATCCAAACTTAGGAAGCCTCTGATAGAAAAATCAGGGCCAATTGTGCAACAAGAAAGATTGCTAAACTGCGTTTTTGAAGAATTACTTATGACTGTTGAATCGAACCATATAGCTGACTTGAGTCATGCTCTTTCTGAAAAATTGCAGTCGTGTAAATGGTGTGTCATAAATCGCAACTTCTACAAGAAGTAACTCAGGAAGTACTACTGAACGGCCAGCTGAGGGCGCCGCCCGAGGAGTATAAATATTCAGGCGTGGGCCCAGCGTGGCCAGAGACATTCTGGAAACAGGAAGCTAGTGGCTACTAACTAGACCTCCATGTTTTGTTACAAGTCGATTAAAGCCTTGCATTATGTACAACCAAGTGCATAGTGAGTCTTTATTACGTCAATTTAATCGACTTGTTATCGTCTCCAAGCCTTGGGTGATTCGGCACAGCCAGCTGCAAGTCGAACTGCAGAAAGGGACCTGGGCAAGAAACTGATCCATCATGGAAAAACTCCTTAGACCCACTCATCTTGACTTGGATGCGAATGCACCTGTGGCAGCGAAGGTATGGAAGCATTCATTTCGTACCTTTAGCAACTTTCTTGAAGAATGTGGGGCAGGTGCCTCTAATAAGTTATGAATGCTTATTAACTACGTATCCCCTCATGTGTATGATTATATTGAGGACTGTATAGACTACGACACTGCTATCGAAATTTTACAGCAGGTGTTTTTCAAGTCCCTGAATGAAATCTTTGCTGGACACCTATTGGCCACAAATCGGCAGCAGCCTGGGGAAGCATTCGAAGAATTCCTCCAGAAACTTCGCAGGCTCAGCAAAGATTGTAACCTTAATGCGTTACAGCTGAACAGTATCAACAGGAACTAATCAGCGATTCCTTTATCAACGGGATTGTGTCCCCTTTTATACATCAGCGCCTGCTGGAAAATAAAACCCTCAATTTACGGGCTGTTTGTGACCAGGCGTGTTCCCTGGACTTGGACAAGAAGAATGCAGGCACTTATATCACACCAAATGGACGGGTGGCGGCTATCACCCTCAATAATTCTTTCGATATGTCTCGTGTTGATGCCCCAGCTGATGATGACTCTACTCTAACGGACGACGACCCTACCCTAGAGGCCTTTGCTGATGATGACCCCGCCCTAGCAGCATCCTGGCAATGAGGAAGAAAGTGTTTCTTTTGTGGGGGTGTATTCCATTACAGAAAATTTTGCCTGGCTCGTAATGCGACCTGCAATCATTGCAGCAAGAAAGGGCACTTTTCCAAGATATGCCAATCACGGGCCTCTGCTAACAAGAAAGGCCGATCCTCTAAAATACACCGGTCGAGAGCTCCTGTTAGCTTCACAGCTGCTATCTATGGAGATGCTCCTCCCCCAAGAACCACTGCTAAGGCTACAGCTGCCGAAGGAAAAATTACCACTCCTCCAATCACAGCTGTTCTTCCCCAAAGTTTGTCCCATGCAGCTACGAAGGTTTCAGTAAATGGGCAGACTCTAAGCGTGCTAATCGACTCCTGCAGCTCTGAGAGCTTCATTAGTAAGCGGGCTGTAAGTAGGTTAAAACTTTGCATTTATCTCTCGGACAGGGAGATTGCAATGGCTCTGACGACTCTGACCACCAATTCTTCTGGCTTCTGTCTTATCAACCTCATCCTCTATGGTCACACGTCTACCTCCACCTGGCTCGGAGTACTCAAAAACTTATGTAGCGATGGGCTTCTGGGACAGGTGTTCCAGAAGCAGCACAAAAGAATCACTTTTGAGTTTGGAGGGTCGAAGTCGGAGCTTACCATTTCTAAAGTGCCGTTTTGTGCGCTCTCGGCGGCCTTACTCGGTGAGCCCTCCCTGTTTGCCAATCTCTCCCCCCGCTGTAAACCCATAGCCACCAAATCGCGGCAATTTACCCAAGACGACCGAGCATTTATCGAGGCAGATATCTCTCGCCTTTTAGCTGACGGTATTATCGAGCCATGCTGAACCCCCTGGCGGGCTCAAGTCATCATTGTGAAAAGCCCTTGAAAACAACATAAGACACGTCTGTGTATTGATTATTCACAGAGTAGTAATCAATATATCGGTTTGGATGCCAACCCGATACAACGCATAGATGTCATGGTCAACAACATTGCCAAATACAAGGTATTTTCAACCTTCGATTTAAAGAGCGTGTACCATCAGGTACCACTGAAAGACTCTGACAAAAAGTATATGGCCTTTGAGGGCACTGGTCGGCTTTATCAGTTTTGTTGCCTTCCATCTGGGGTCACCAATGCGGTGGCCATCTTCCAACGGGCCATGGATGGCCTAGTCCGGCAAGTGAACTTGACATATACCTTTCCATATTTAGACAATATCACTATTGCCGGCCAAGATGAAAAGGAGCATGACGCCAATCTTCAGAGATTTTTTGACGTTCTCTGTCGTCACCACTTAACATTAACCGAATCCAAATCAGTGAAATCGGTGCCATCAGTGAACATTCTCGGCTACTGGGTGGGCAACGGTGTTATTAAACCGGACCCAGAGTGACTTCATCCACTTCAGGAGCTCCCTCCCCCTACGAATCTCGGCTCTCTTCGTCAGGCACTTGGCATGTTTGCTTATTTGGCAAAGTGGATAGCTCACTTCTCCGATAAAATACAGCCCCTGCTTCATGCGAAGTGTTTTCCACTAGAAGCAACGTCTATTTCTGCCTTCAACCTCCTCAAACGACAGCTGGAGAAAGCCACGCCTCACTCCATTGACGAAAACCTACGTTTTGTGGTCGAATGCGATGCATCGGAGGTGGCGATCTCGGCTACCTTGAATCAAGGCGGTCGGCCCATGGCATTCCTATCCAGAACCATACAGGGTAGCGAACTCCATTACCCCCCCGTCGAGAAGGAGGCTACAGCCATCATCGAGGCTGTATGCCACTGGAGTCATTTTCTTGCTCGGCGTCATTTCACGCTCGTAACTGGCCAGCGCTCCGTGGCCTTCATGTTGGATAACCAGAAGTGCACAAAAATTTAAAATAATAAAATTCAACTCTGGAGGATGGAGCTGGCCGCCTTTGAATATATTATCCTTTACCGACCCGGCAAATAGAATTTTGCCCCTGATACCTTCACACGGGCATTTTGCTCTTCAATATCAACGTCGACTCTGGTGGATCTGCATATGGACTAATGCCATCCTGGCGTTACCCTTATCTTGCACTTTGTGCGCTCCAAAAATCTATCATTGTCAACGGAAGACATAAAGAAAACTTGCTCCTCCTGTAGGATTTGTGCAGAATTGAAACCACAATTCTTCTGCCCATCAGATGACTTGCTCATACATGCAATGCAGTCTATGCAGAGGCTCAGCATAGACTTTAAAGGGCCATTGCCTTCGTCGACGCAGAACACCTACCTACTTACAATGGTAGACAAGCATTCACACTTTCCCTCTGCCTTCCCTGTCCTAATATGCTTACCTCTATGGTAATTAAATGCCTCGATCAGGTCTTTTCCCTTTGCTGGATGGCCAATTTTATCCAAATGGATTGGGGTCCCTCCTTTATGTCGAGTGAACTTAAAAGGTATCTCTCGCAACGGGGAATCATCTCGAGTAAGACGACACCATCTCACCCAATCGACAATGGACAGGTTGAAAGCTACAATGCCATTATCTTGAATGGTGTCTGTCTGGCGCTGAGGTCATGCAACCTACCAGACCAGCAGTGGGAAACTGTGCCGCTGACGTGTTACACTCTATCAGGTCTCTCCTCTCCAACTCCACTAATTTCACACCTCATGAGCGATTCTTCAAGTTCCGGCGTCGCTCTACACATGGGACATCTCTACCATCATGGTTGGTGGCTCCAGCCCCGTGCTACTCCAGAGGTTTGTCCGGTCGGCCATGAATGAACCTCTCGTTGACGAGGTGGAGTTAACGGAGGGAAACCCAACATATGCACACGTGCAGTACCCTGATGGCCGGGGGTCCATTGCCGCGCTCAGAGATCTGGCTCCATGCCCAACTGGTCACACAGGCCCGAATGATGTAGGATCCCATGACGATGATGTCAACACTCCGCACCCCTATGAAGATGATGCCCTACCTGGGACATCGAGGGATCTGCCGGCAGTGCTACCGGATCAACTCAGGGAGCCGAACGCTCCCTGTAGGATGGCCACACGAAATGAGGACGCCGGACAATCTCCGGCTATGACCCAGGATGAGGCCAGCTCCATGCCTGTGAGGACCCGCACCCAGATTCATGATATTCCCAGACCTCCACAGGACGATCAAGACAACGTGGACTCTACCGACTTACCGGTATGGGCCAAGCGACCCAGGGCCCAGGACACGGTCCGGGGAGATGTGCCCTCCGGTCACAAGCAGAAAGCTAAATGACTACGGCTATTTTTGGTCTGCCTAGTCCGTTAAAGGAAGAGTGGACTTCCAAACCTTTTAGGGAGGAAGAATTTCATAAATTGAAATTTCCACAGGGAAGTACTACTGAACGGCCAGCTGAGGGCGCCGCCCAAGGAGTATAAATACTAGGGCGTGGGCCCAGCTTGGCCAGAGACAGTCTAGAAACAGGAAGCTAGTGGCTACTAACTCGACCTCCATGTTCTGTTACAAGTCGATTAAAGCCTTGCTTTATGTACAACCAAGTGCGTAGTGAGTCTTTATTAATCACAGGGTACTGAATTTGGATTATCAGCCATGATCGCATTGAATGGCAGAGTAGGCTCGAGGGGCCGAATGGCCTACTCCTGCTCCTATCTTCCATGTTTCTATGTTTCTTTGTTTATCGTTTTGCCTTCTGATCGTTATTTGCAATGCAATAGGACATTGCAATTGCACCTCACTTTGCATTGTAGCAGTCATTTGCAATGCAATTGCACATTGTAATTGAATATCCTTGAAACATAATCGCCATTTGCAATGCAATATAACATTGCAGTGGAATATCACTTTGCAGTATAATAGTAATTTGCCATGCAATAGCACATTTCAATGGAATATCACTCTGCAATATAATTCATTTGCAAGGCAATAGTACATTGCAATGGAATATCAATTTGCAATATAATTGACATTTGCAATGCAATAGAACATTGCAATGGAGTATCACTTTGCAATACATTCTACATTTGCAATGCAATAGAACTTAGCAATGGAATATCGCTTTGTAATATGATCGTCATTTGCAATGCAATAGAACATTGTAATGGTTTGTCTCTGCAATATAACCGGCATTTGCAATGCAATAAACGTTGCAATGGAATATCAGTTTGCAATATAAAAGTCATTTGCAATGCAATCAAACATTGCAATGGAATATAACATTGCCTTATAATAGTCATTGCAATGCAATGGAACATTGCAATGGAATATAACTTAGCTCAATAAAAGCAATTTGCAATGTAATAGACAATTGCAATGGAATATAGCTTTGCCTTCTGATCGTCATTGCAATGCTATAGGACTTTGCAATTGAACCTAATTTTGCACTGTAGCAGTCATTTGCAATGCAATTGCACATTACAATGGAATATCACTTTGCAATATAATAGTAATTTACATAGCAATAGCAGATTGCAATGGGATATCACTTTGCAATATGATAATCATTTGCAATGCAATAGAACGTTTCAATGATGTATCACTTTGCAATATAACCGTAATTTGCAATGCAATATAACTTTGGAATTAAATATCACTTTGCAATATAATAGTCATGGCAATGCAATGGAACATTGCAACGGAATATTATTTTGTAATATAATAATAATTGCAATGCAATGGAACATTGCACTCGATTATCAGTTTGCATATTAATCGTCATTTGCAATGCAACAGAATATTGCAATGGAATATCGCTTTGTAATAAGATCATGATTTCCAATGCAATAGAACATTGCAATGGAATATTGCTTTTGGATATGATCGTCATTTGCAATTCAGTAGAAAATTGCAAAGGATTATCACTTTGCAATATAATCATCATTTGCAATGCAATAGCACTTTACAATGTAATGTCACTTTGCAATATAATAGTCATTTGCAATGAAATATGACATTGCAATGGACTATTTACTTGCAATGTAACAGTCACTTGCTACACAATATCACATTGCAATATAATATCACTTTGCAATATGATCGTCATTTGTAATGCCGTAGAATTTTGCAATGGAATAGCACGTTGCAAAATAATAGTAATTTGCAATGCAATAGCACATTGCAAATTAGTATCACTTTACAATATAATTGCCATTTGAAATGCAATAGGACATTGCAATGTAATTTTAGCTTGCAATATTATATTAATTTGCAATGCAATAGGATATTGCAATGGAATATCACTTTGCAACATAGTAGACATTTTCAATGCAACAGAACATTGTAATTGATTATCACTGCAATATAATTGTCCTTTGAACTGCAATTAACATTGAAAAGGAATATCACTTTGCAATATAATTGTCATTTGCAATGCAATCAAATATAGCAATGTAATATAACTTTGAAATGGAATAGTGATTGCAATGCAATGATCATTGCAATGGAATATCAGTTTGCAATATAATAGTCCTTTGCAATGTAATAGAAAATTACAAATCAATGTCGCTCTGACTTCTGCCCATCGTTTGCAATGCAGTAGAATATTGCAATGGAATATCACTTTGCAATATAATCGTCATTTGCACTGCAATAGCACATTGAAATGGAATATCACTTTGCAATATAATAGTCATTTGCAAAGCAACATGACATTGCAATGGACTAGTAACTTGCAATATAATAGTCATTTGCAAAACAATATCACATGGCAGTATAATATCGCTTTTATAATATGATCGTCATTTGCAATTTAGTAGAACATTGCAATTGATTAGTGCATTGCAAAATAATAGTAATTTGCAATGCAATAGCACCTTGCAATGGAGTATCACTTTACAATATAATTGTCATTTGAAATGCAACAGAAGATTGCAATGGAAATATAACGTTGTAATATATTTGTCCTTTTACACTGCAATAGAACATTGCAATGGAATATCACTTTGCAATATAATCCTCATTTGTAATGTAATCAAACATAGCAATGGAATATAACTTTGCAATATATTAGACATTGCAATGCAATGGAACATTGCAATGGCATTTCAGTTTGCAATATAATAGTCCTTTGCAATGTAATAGAAAATCACAATTTAATTTCGGTTTGACTTCTGATCATCATTTGCAATGCAATAGGTCTTTGCAATTGAACCTCACTTTGCATTGTAGCAGTCATTTGCAATGCAATTGCACATTGCAATGGAATATCACTGCAATATAATCGTCATTTGCAGTGCAGTAGAACATTGCAGTGGAATATCAATTTGCAATATTACAGTAATTTACAATGCAATGTCACATTGCAATGGGATATAACTTTGCAATATAATTGACATTTGCAATGCAATAGCACATTACACTGGAGTATCACTTTGCAATATACTCTTCATTTGCAATGCAATAGAGGTAAGAAATGAAGTATCACTTTGCAATATAATAGTCATCACAATGCAATGGAACATTGCACTGGAATATCAGTTTGAAATATAATAGTCATTTGCAATGTAATACAAAATTACAATTTAATATCCCTTTGACTTCTGGGCATCATTTGCAATGCAATAGGACCTTGCATTTCAACCTCACTTTGCATTGTAGCAGTCATTTGCAATGCAATTGCACATTGCAATGGAATATCACTGCAATATAATCGTCATTTGCAATGGAATAGAACATTGCAGTGGAATATCAATTTCCAATATAACATTAATTTACAATGCAATGGCACATTGCAATGGAATATCACTTTGCAATATAATTGACATTTGCAATGCAATAAAACATTGCACTGGAGTATGACTTTGCAATATATTCTTCATTTATAATGCAATAGAAGTTTGGAATGCAGTATCACTTTGCAATATAATAGTCATTGCAATTCAATGGAACATTGCAAATGAATCTTACTTTGCAATATAATACTCATTGCAATGCATTGGAACATTGTACTGGAATATCAGTTTGAAATATAATAGTCATTTGCAATACAGTATAACATTGCAATTGAATATAACTTCACCATATAATCATCATTTGCAATACAATAGCACGATGCAAAAGAATATCACGTTGCAATATAATAGTGATTTGCAATGCAATATGACATTGCAATGGACTAGTAACTTGCAATATAATAGTCATTTGCAAAACAATATCACATGGCAATATAACATTGCCTTGCAATATGATTGTCATTTGCAATTGCAGTAGAACATTGCAATTGATTAGCGTGTTGCAAAATAATAGTAATTTGCAATACAACAGCTCATTGCAATGGAGTATCACTTTAAAATATAATTGTCATTTGAAATGCAACCAAACATTGCAATGGAAATATAACTTGCAATATAATATTCATTTTCAATGCAATATGACGTTGCAGTGGAACTTCCTTTTGCAACATAGTATTCATTTGCAATGCCACAGAATATTGGAATTGATTATCACTGCAATATAATTGTCATTTGCACTTCAATAGAACATTGCAATGGAATAACACATTGCAATAAAATAGTCATTGCAATGGAATATCAGTTTGCAATATAATAGTCATTTGCAATGTAATAGAAAATTACAATTTAATAGCGCTTTGACTTCTGTTCGTGATTTGCAATGCAATAGGACTATGCAATTGAACCTCACTTTGCATTGTAGCAGTCATTTGCAATGCAATTGCACATTGCAATGGAATATAACTGCAATATAATCGTCATTTGCAATGCAATAGAACATTGCAGTGGAATATCAATTTCCAATATAACATTAATTTAAAATGCAATGGCACATTGCAATGGAATAGCACTTTGCAATATAATTGACATTTGCAATGCAATAGAACATTGAACTTGAGTAACATTTTGCAATATACTCTTCATTTGCAATGCAATAGATGTTTGGAATGAAGTATCACTTTGCAATATAATAGTCATTGAAATACAATGGAACATTGCAATGGAATATTACTTTGCAATATAATAGTCATTGCAATACAATGGAACATTGCACTGGAATATCAGTTTGAAATTTAATAGTCATTTGCAATGCAATAGCACATTGCATTGGAATATCACTTTGCAATATAATAAAGATTTGCAGTGCAATATGACATTGCAATGGACTAGTAACTTGCAATATAATTGGCATTTGCAAAAGAATATCACATGGAAATATAATATCGCTTTGCAATATGATTTTCGTTTGCAATGCAGTAGAACATTGCAATTGATTAGCGCATTGCAAAATAATAATAATTTGCCATGCAACAGCACATTGCAATGGAGTATCATTTTAAAATATAATTGTCATTTGAAATGCAACCGAAAATTGCAATGGAAATATAACTTGCAATATTATATTCATTTGCAATGCAATAGGACGTTGCAGTTGAATATCCTTTTGCAACATAGTATTCATTTGCAATGCAACAGAATATTGCAATTGATTATCACTGCAATATAATTGTCATTTGCACTGCAACAGTACATTGCAATTGAACATCACATTGCAATATAATCGTCATTTGCAATACAGTAGAACATTGCATTGGAATATAAATGTGCAATGTAACATTAATTTACAATGCAATGGCACATTGCAAAGGAATATCACTTTGCAATATAATTGACATTTGCAATGCAATGGAACATTGCACTGGAGTATCACTTTGCAAAACACACTTCATTGCAATGCAATAGAAGTTTGGAATGAAGTAGCACTTTGCAATATCATGGCCATTGCAATGCAATGGAAAATTGCAATGGAATATTACTTTGCAATAGAATAGTCATTGCAATGCAATGGAAAATTGCACTGGAATATCAGTTTGAAATAGAATAGTCATTTGCAATGAAATAGAACATTGCAATGGAATATAACGTTGCAATTTAAACGTATTTTGCAATGCAATAGCACATTGCAATGGAATATCACTTTGTAATATAATAGTAATTTGCAAAACAATACCACATGGCAACATAATATCGCTTTGCAATATGGTAGTCATTTGCAATGCTTTAGAACATTGCAATTGATTAGCGCGTTGCAAAATAATAGTAATTTTCAATGAACAGCACATTGCAATGGAGTATCACTTTACAATATAATTGTCAATTGAAATGCAACAGAACATTGCAATGGAAATATAACTTGAAATATTACATTCATTTGCAATGCAATAGGACGTTGCAGTGGAATATCCCTTTGCCACATTGTAGTCATTTGCAAAGCAATAGAAAATTGTAATGGATTATCACTGAAATATCATCGTCATTTGCAACACAATAGAATATTGCAATGGAATATCACTTTGCAACATAATAGTCATAGCAATGCAATGGAATTTTGCTATATAATATCAGTTTGTAAGATAATAGTCATTTTCAATGCAATAGAGCATTGCAATGGAATATTAATTTGCAATGGAATAGTAATTTGCAATGCAACAGAACACTTCAATGGAATAAGACATTCCAATGGAATATCACTTTGCAACTTAATGTTCATTGGCAATGTAACAGAACATTGCAATGGAATAGCACTTCAATATAATCGTCATTTGCAATGCAATAGAGCATTGGAATGGAATATCACTTTGCAATATAATGGTTATTTGCAATCCAATATGACATTGCAATGGTCTTTTAACTTGAAATAAATTCATCATTTGCAGAACAAAATCACATTGCAATATAATATCGCTTTGCAACATGATCGTCATTTGCAATGCAGAACATTGCAAAGGATTATCATGTTGCAAAATATCAGTAATCTGCAATGCCGTAGCACATTGCAATGGAGTATCACTTTACAATATAATTGTCATTTGAAGTGCAATAGAAGATTGCAATGGAATTTTAACTTGCAATATTATGTTAATTTGCAATTCAATACGGCGTTGCAATGGAATATCACTTTGCAACAAAGTTGTCTTTTGTAATGCAACAGAACATTGTAATGGATTATCCCTGCAATATAATCATCATTTGCAATGCAATACAGTGCTCCATTGCTCCATCCAAGTCAGTCATAAATACGGTGAACAGTTGATGATCTAAGACAGATATCTGGGGGACGGCACTTGTCACATCTGACTCCGCTGCTAACGAGCATGTCTTTTGTGGGTGGGTTAATATTTCTGAAGTGATGGTGGTCTGAGGCAGTCAATCCGGATTTGTGGGAGAAATGTGCTGTACAGGTTGGATTATGGACAAGTAAATTGAATTTGTGGGAGATGCAATGATGCACTGCAGCCAATGAAAGTACTATTGTGAGATTTGAATTGCAAGAGCCCCGATAGCTCAGTCGGTAGAGCATCAGACATTTAATCTGAGGGTCCAGGGTTCAAGTCCCTGTTCGGGCGCTGCTTTTAAATCGCAATTCTGAACTTTACATTCGGACGTTGATCATTTAACAAAGAAAATAACAACAGGAGCAGGCCATTTCATGCCTGGAGCCTTTCTGCCATTTAATTAAATCATCGATCGATATTCCTTTGCTCCAGATCTCTTAATACCTTTGGTTAACAAACATCTCTCAATCTCAAGTTTAAAATTGACAATTGGCCCAGCTTTAATTGCTTTTTGCGGAAGTGTGTTACAAATTTCTGTCACACAAACTTCTCTCCTGAAACGCTTGCATCTAATGTTGAGGCTATGGCCCCTTCTCCCAGATGGGTCAATCATCAGAAATAGCTTCTCGCTATCTAAACTAGCATTTCCTCTTAATATCGTGAATACTGCAATCAAATCATCACTTAAGCTTCTAAATTCCAGGTAAAAAAGCCGTGTTTGTGCAATATCCCGTTGTAATTTGTCCCTTGGACTCTATGTCTCCTTCACTTTTTAAGCCTAATAATACATTCCCAAGCTGTGATGCCGAGAATTGAACACAGTACCGCAGCTGTGGCCTAACCAGTGCTTTGTATAGCTGTGGCATCATTTCACCCTCTTATATTGTAATCCTACAGATATAAGTATCACTTTTCAATTAGCTTTTTGATTCATTTCTGTACCTGTCCATGACCATTTAATGATATATGTACAGGGACACAAGTCTATTTGGATATCAACTGTTTCCAGCTTAACATTATAAGGAGTGTATTCTAAATACTCCGATAAAGATCGGTAGTGGATCACGTCACACTTGCTGATATTTAAATCAATTTGCCAGAAAATTACACATTCACTTAATCTATGAATATCTGGTCAAATGTCTTGCTTCCATCTCAACTGATTATAATGCCGCCTATCTTTTTTGTCATCCTCAAACTTGGATGTGTGGCTCTCAATCCCATCAAGTAAGTCGTTAATGAAATCGGTGATTAGTTGAGTTCCCAAAAGTGATCAATCAGAGACACCACTCGTCATAATCTGCCAATTAGTGTACCTGATCATCATCTGCAAACTTTGTCTCCTGCCGTGCCACCAATTTCCTAACCAGGTTAATAATTTGCCTTCAATTACATGCGTTTCAAATTTAGCCCAATGTCCCATATGCGAGACTTTTTGAAATGTCTTTGCTTCATGTCTACAAGCAAATAATAATTTGTGAACTGGGACTCATAAACCTCTTTGCTCCTCAACAGTTAATAGCTTCCCATTATTTAGAAAATACTCAGAACTATCTTACTTTGTTCCAAAGTGGCTGGTGTCACACTTGCGTACATTGAACTCGATTTGCCTTTGTTTTGCGGGCTTACTGTGTCTGTTTCTGTCCGTTTGGTTACCTCCATTTCCCAACTGCACTACAAGCGGACCGTCTAACTTAGTGCGCTCTTCAAAATATGATGTACATTGCTCCATCCAAGTCAGTCATAAATACGGTGAACAGTTGATGATCTAATACAGATATCTGGGGGACGGCACTTGTCACATCTGTCTCCGCTGCTAACGAGCGTGTCATTTGTGGGTGGGTTAATATTTCTGAAGTGATGGTGGTCTGAGGCAGTCAATCCGGATTTGTGGGAGAAATGTGCTGTACAGGTTGGATTATGGACAAGTAAATTGAATTTGTCGGAGATGCAATGATGCACTGCAGCCAATTAAAGTACTTTTGTGAGCTTGGCATTGCAAGAGTCCGGATAGCTCAGTCGGTAGAGCATCAGACTTTTAATTTGAGGATCTAGGGTTCAAGTCCCTGTTCGGGCGCTGCTTTTAAATCGCGATACTCAACATTACATTCGCACTTTGATCATTTAACAAAGAAAATAACAACAGCAGCAGGCCATTTCATGCCTGGAGCCTTTCTGCCATTTAATTAAATCATCGATCGACATCCGTTTGCATTCCTTTGCTCCAGATCCCTTAACACCTTTGGTTAACAAACATCTCTCAATCTCAAGTTTAAAATTGAGAATTGGCCCAGCTTTAATTGCTGTTTGCGGGAGTGTGTTACAAATTTCTGTCACACAAACTTCTCTCCTGAAACGCTTGCATCTATTGTTGAGGCTATGGCCCCTTCTCCCAGATGGGTCAATCATCAGAAATAGCTTCTCGCTATCTACACTAGCATTTCCTCTTAATATCGTGAATACTTCAAACAAATCACCACTTAAGCTTCTAAATTCCAGGAAAAAAAACCGAGTTTGTGCAATATCCCGTTGTAATTTGTCCCTTGGACTCTATGTCTCCTTCACTTTTTAAGCCTAATAATACATTCCCAAGCTGTGATGCCGAGAATTGAACACAGTACCGCAGCTGTGGCCTAACCAGTGCTTTGTATAGCTGTGGCATCATTTCACCCTCTTATATTGTAATCCTACAGATATAAGTATCACTTTTCAATTAGCTTTTTGATTCATTTCTGTACCTGTCCATGACCATTTAATGATATATGTACAGGGACCCAAGTCTATTTGGATATCAACTGTTTCCAGCTTAACATTATAAGGAGTGTATTCTAAATACTCCTATAAAGATCGGTAGTGGATCACGTCACACTTGCTAATATTTAAATCAATTTGCCAGAAAATTACACATTCACTTAATCTATGAATATCTGGTCAAATGTCTTGCTTCCATCTCAACTGATTATAATGCCGCCTATCTTTTTTGTCATCCTCAAACTTGGATGTGTGGCTCTAAATCCCATCAAGTAAGTCGTTAATGAAATCGGTGATTAGTTGAGTTCCTGATGCGCTATCAATTACTCATAAAAGACTGAGAGTTAGAAGAGTAACCAAAGGCTTTATTTAACAACAGAATGGAGGTCTGCCTCGAGTGGTCGACCGGTCCAGGATACAAGGGCTGGGGAGCAGTCACCTTTATACTAGGACCTGTGGGAGGAGTCAGCCGAGGCATGTCCAGGCATGTACACAGTGGAATACAAACAGGACAAACAGGAATACAAACAGTGTTTTACCACATTCACCCCTTGTTTAAAATTGAGTCCGGCGGGGTGAAGTGTATTAAAAGTTAGTGAATTGGAGTCTCTCCGGAGGTCTTGTCTGCCGCTGTGATCTGCGTGGCGACGGCAGGGGTAGTGAAGTTTCCGGCGTCGAGTCCAGCGTAGGCTGTGGCACAGGCGTGTCTTCCTCGTAGATGTCGAGCGGGTCGCGGGGCCCAGGCCTGCCATCTGCTGGGGCTGGATATCGGATCGTGGGGGGGGTGGTAGTGGGTAGTGGGTTACTGCGGCCCCCGATGGTGCAAGGTCTCTTATGGAGACTGTGTCCTCCAGCCCGTCCGGGTATGCGATGTAAGCATACTGGGGGTTGGCGTGGAGGAGGTCGACCCTCTCGACCAGGGGGTCCGTTTTATGGGTCCTCACGTGTCTTCTCAGTAGGACCGGCCCTGGGGACGTCAGCCATGGCGGTAGCGATGTCCCCGATGTGGACTTCCGCCACCCCTTTTCTCATGAGGGGTGGCGTTAGTGGCAGTGCAGAGCAGTGACCGAATAGAGTGGAGCGCATCGGGGAGCACATCCTGCCAGCGGGAGGTTGGAAGGCCCCTAGACTTTAAGGCTAGCAGGACGGCCTTCCAAACTGTCGCATTTTCTCTTTCCACCTGTCCGTTCCCCCGGGGGTTGTAACTGGTGGTCCTGCTTGTGGCAATACCCCTAGTTAGCAGGTACTGACGGAGTTCGTCGCTCATAAACGATGAGCCCCGGTCGCTATGGATATAGCTGGGGAAGACGAACAGGGTGAAGAGGTTGTTCAGACATTTAATGACCGTGGCACTGGTCATGTCCGGGCAGGGGAAGGCGAACGGGAAACGGGAGTACTCATCAATAATATTGAGGAAGTACACATTGCGGTCGGAGGAGGGGAGAGGCCCTTTAAAATCGACGCTCAGGCGCTCGAAGGGGCGAGTGGCTTTTATCAGGTGGGCCCTGTCTGGTCTATAAAAGTGCGGTTTGCACTCAGCGCAGACTTGGCAGTTCCTGGTCATGGTCCTGACCTCCTCAATAGAGTAAGGCAGGTTGTGGGCCTTGATGAAGTGGAAGAACCTGGTGACCCCCGGGTGGCAGAGGTCATTGTGGAGGGCACGCAGTCTCTCGATCTGCGCGCTGGCGCAGGTGCCACGCGATAGCGCATCCGGGGGTTCATTTAGCTTCCCGGGCCGGTACAAGATCTCGTAGTTGTAGGTGGAAAGTTCGATTCTCCACCTCAAGATCTTGTCATTTTTGATTTTGCCCCTCTGCTTGTTGTTAAACATAAAAGCAACTGAACGCTGGTCAGTGAGCAGGGTAAATCGTTTTCCGGCCAGGTAGTGCCTCCAATGACGCACAGCCTCCACAATCGCCTGGGCCTCCTTCTCAACAGTGGAGTGTCTGGTCTCCGGGCCTTGGAGGGTTCGTGAAAAGAAGGCCATGGGTCTCCCCGCCTGATTGAGGGTAGCGGCCAGGGCAAATTCAGACGCGTCGCTTTCCACCTGGAAGGGGATGGATTCGTCCACTGCGTGCATGGTGGCTTTGGCAATGTCCTCCTTGATACGGTGGAAGGCTAAGCTGGCCTCTGCCGTCAAGGGAAAAGAGGTGGACTTGATCAGCGGACGGGCCTTGTCCGCATAGTAGGGGACCCACTGGGCGTAATAGGAGAAAAACCCTAGGCACCTCTTCAGGGCCTTGAGGCAGTGGGGCAGTGGAAGTTCCATAAGGGGACGCATCCGGTCGGGGTCGGGGCCAATGACTCCGTGTTCCACAACACAGCCAAGGATGGCGAGGCGGTTTGTGCGGAATATGCACTTCTCCTTGTTATATGTCAGGTTTAGGAGTTGGGCGGTGCGAAGGAATTTTTCGAGGTTTGCGTCATGGTCCTGCAAGTCACGGCCGCAGATGGTCACATTGTCCAGATATGGGAAAGTGGCCTGCAACGCATTTTGATCGACCATCCGGTCCATCTCCCTTTGGAAGACGGAAACCCCGTTGGTGACGCCAAAGGGAACCCTAAGGAAGTGATAGAGGCGGCCGTTTGCCTCAAATGCAGTGTACTGGCGGTCCTCAGGGCGGATGGGGAGCTGGTGGTACGCTGATTTCAGGTCAATGGTCGAGAAGACGCGGTACTGCGCGATCTGGTTGACCATATCAGCTATACGGGGGAGTGGGTAGGCGTCCAGCAGGGTGTAGCGATTTATTATCTGGCTGTAGTCGATGACCAGGCGCTGCTTCTCGCCGGTCTTAACGACCACAACCTGGGCTCGCCAGGGGCTGGTGCTGCCCTCAATAATCCCTTCTTTCAGGAGCCACTCCACTTCGGTTTTAATGAAAACCCTGTCCCCGGCACTGTATCGCCTGCTCTTTGTGGCGATGGGCTTACAGTCGGGGGTGAGGTTAGCAAACAGTTGGGGGGTGGTGACTCTGAGTGTGGAGAGGTTGCACCTGGTGCGCGGCGGGCAGTTTGGAAGCTGCTGGCTGCGGACTGTGAGTGGGGGTAGGGGTCCACCGTACGCCATCGTAACACTTTTAAGGTGGCACTGAAAATCTAACCCCAGCAGGACAGCAGCGCAGAGGTCAGGCAGGACCAGAAGTTTAAAATGATCGTACACGGTCCCGTCTACTACGAGTGTCACCACGCAGCAGCCGCCGATGTCCGCCGACTGGGACTCGGAGGCCATAGAAATCCGCTGTTGCGCAGGCAGGACTGGGAGAGAGCAACGCCGCACCGTGTCGGGGTGGATGAAGCTCTCCGTGCTCCCAGAGTCAAAAAGGCAGATTGTATCGTGACCATTTACCTTAATGTCCATTGTGGAACTGGCCAGTTGGTGCGGTCTCGCTTGGTCCAGTGTAACGGATGCCAGCGTAGGGGTCGGTGTGTCGCTGCGTGTATCAGATGAGGCGGTGTCGGGGGCCTGCTGCGTCCTGGCTGTCGCCCAAGATGGCGGCGTCCATGATCCCCATGTGGCTGGAGGCGTCCAAAATGGCTGCTGTACCGGTGATTCGCACATGGCCGGGGAGGTCCAAGATGGCGGCCCGCATGGCCCACATGCGGCGCTGCTGGGGTTCGGGGTGGCTTTGGCCCTGCAGATGCTAGCGTAGTGTCCCTTCTTCCCGCAGCCCGAGCAGATCGCGTTTTCCGCCAGGCAGCGCGCTCTGGGGTGTTTTGCCTGGCCACAGAAGTAGCATTTCTGGCCTTGGGGCACTGCTGTCTGGCCTTGGGACACTGCTGCGGTAGTTGGGCCGTTGTTGAGGTGTGGCTGGGGTGGCACGGCGCTATGAGGCGGTCCTACCGTGTCCCAGGCTGTCATTCCCCGCGGCGTCCACGGTGCAGAGGAGTAGGCATCCATGCCCTGGTAGGCTGCATCCAACGATAGTGCGAGTTCAGAGGCCTTGTTGAGGTCGAGGTTACTCTGCTCCAACAGTCGCTGTCGGGTGTAATTGGATCTGTGGCCCGCTACAAAAGCGTCCCGGATAAGTTCCTCTGTGTACACGGCGGCCTTTACATCCTTACAACCACAGGCCCGGCCAAGCACAGACAGTGCCTGAAGGTATTCCACGGTCGATTCCCCAGGTTGTTGTTTACGACGCCCCAGGAGGTGCCTGGCGTAAACTTCGTTCACTGGGCGCGTGTACTGGTCCTTGAGGAGCTTGATAGCGTCCGCGTACGAGGTCGCGTCTTGGATGACCGAGTACACTCGGTGGTTCACTTTGGAGGTCAGGACATCCAGTTTGTCCTCGTCCGATTTGATTGCTTCGGAGGCGGTCAGGAATTTTTCGAAACACTTAAGCCAGTGAGTAAACTTGGTGGATGAGTCCGCCTCCCGATGATCTAAGTCCAGGCATGCTGGTGTGAGAATCTTCTCCATTATAAAAATGTTGTTAATAAAATTGATGCGCTATCAATTACTCATAAAAGACTGAGAGTTAGAAGAGTAACCAAAGGCTTTTATTAACAACAGAATGGAGGTCTGCCTCGAGTGGTCGACCGGTCCAGGATACAAGGGCTGGGGAGCAGTCACCTTTATACTAGGACCTGTGGGAGGAGTCAGCCGAGGTATGTCCAGGCATGCACACAGTGGAATACAAACAGGACAAACAGGAATACAAACAGTGGTTTACCACAGTTCCCAAAAGTGATCAATCAGAGACACCACTCGTCATAATCTGCCAATTAATGTATCTGATCATCATCTGCAAACTTTGTCTCCTGCCGTGCCACCAATTTCCTAACCAGGTTAATAATTTGCCTTCAATTACATGCGTTTCAAATTTAGCCCAATGTCCCATATGCGGGACTTTTTCAAATGTCTTTGCTTCATGTCTACAAGCAAATAATAATTTGTGAACTGGGACTCATAAACCTTTTTGCTCCTCAACAGTTAATAGCTTCCCACTATTTAGAAAATACTCAGAACAATCTGACTTTGTTCCAAAGTGGCTGGTGTCACACTTGCGTACATTGAACTCGATTTGCCTTTGTTTTGCCGGCTTACTGTGTCTGTTTCTGTCCGTTTGGTTACCTCCATTTCCCAACTGCACTACAAGCGGACCGTCTAACTTAGTGCGCTCTTCAAAATATGATGTACAGTGCTCCATTGCTCCATCCAAGTCAGTCATAAATACGGTGAACAGTTGATGATCTAATACAGATATCTGGGGGACGGCACTTGTCACATCTGACTCCGCTGCTAACGAGCGTGTCTTTTGTGGGTGGGTTAATATTTCTGAAGTGATGGTGGTCTGAGGCAGTCAATCCGGATTTGTGGGAGAAATGTGCTGTACAGGTTGGATTATGGACAAGTAAATTGAATTTGTCGGAGATGCAATGATGCACTGCAGCCAATGAAAGTACTTTTGTGAGGTTGGCATTGCAAGAGCCCGGATAGCTCAGTCGGTAGAGCATCAGACTTTTAATCTGAGGGTCCAGGGTTCAAGTCCCTGTTCGGGCGTTGCTTTTAAATCGCGATACTCAACTTTACATTTGCACTTTGATCAATTAACAAAGAAAATAACAACAGCAGCAGGCCATTTCATGCCTGGAGCCTTTCTGCCATTTAATTAAATCATCGATCGATATCCGTTTGCATTCCTTTGCTCCAGATCCCTTAATACCTTTGGTTAACAAACATCTCTCAATCTCAAGTTTAAAATTGACAATTGGCCCAGCTTTAATTGCTGTTTGCGGAAGTGTGTTACAAACTTCTCTCCTGAAACGCTTGCATCTAATGTTGAGGCTTTGGCCCCTTCTCCCAGATGGGTCAATCATCAGAAATAGCTTCTCGCTATCTACACTAGCATTTCCTCTTAATATCGTGAATACTTCAATCAAATCACCACTTAAGCTTCTAAATTCCAGGAAAAAAAACCGAGTTTGTGCAACATCCCGTTGTAATTTGTCCCTTGGACTCTTTGTCTCCTTCACTTTTTAAGCCTAATAATACATTCCCAAGCTGTGATGCCGAGAATTGAACACAGTACCGCAGCTGTGGCCTAACCAGTGCTTTGTATAGCTGTGGCATCATTTCACCCTCTTATATTGTAATCCTACAGATATAAGTATCACTTTTCAATTAGCTTTTTGATTCATTTCTGTACCTGTCCATGACCATTTAATGATATATGTACAGGGACCCAAGTCTATTTGGATATCAACTGTTTCCAGCTTAACATTATAAGGAGTGTATTCTAAATACTCCTATAAAGATCGGTAGTGGATCACGTCACACTTGCTAATATTTAAATCAATTTGCCAGAAAATTACACATTCACTTAATCTATGAATATCTGGTCAAATGTCTTGCTTCCATCTCAACTGATTATAATGCCGCCTATCTTTTTTGTCATCCTCAAACTTGGATGTGTGGCTCTCAATCCCATCAAGTAAGTCGTTAATGAAATCGGTGATTAGTTGAGTTCCCAAAAGTGATCAATCAGAGGCACCACTCGTCATAATCTGCCAATTAATGTACCTGATCATCATCTGCAAACTTTGTCTCCTGCCGTGCCACCAATTTCCTAACCAGGTTAATAATTTGCCTTCAATTACATGCGTTTCAAATTTAGCCCAATGTCCCATATGCCGGACTTTTTCAAATGTCTTTGCTTCATGTCTACAAGCAAATAATAATTTGTGAACTGGGACTCATAAACCTCTTTGCTCCTCAACAGTTAATAGCTTCCCATTATTTAGAAAATACTCAGAACTATCTTACTTTGTTCCAATGTGGCTGGTGTCACACTTGCGTACATTGAACTCGATTTACCTTTGTTTTGCCGGCTAACTGTGTCTGTCTCTGTTCATTTGGTGACCTCCATTTCCCAACTGCACGACGAGCGGACCGTCTAACTTAGTGCGATTTTCAAAATATGATCTACAGTGCCCCATTGCTCCATCCAAGTCAGTCACAAATACGGTGAACAGTTCATGATCTAATTCAGATATCTGGGGGACGGCACTTGTCACATCTGACTCCGATGCTAACGAGGGTGTCCTTTGTGGGAGGGTTAATGTTTCTGAAGTGATGGTGGTCTGAGGCAGTCATTCTGGATTTGTGGGAGAAATGTGCTGTGCAGGTTGGATTATTGACAAGTAAATTGAATTTGTCGGAGATGCAATGATGCACTGCAGCTAATGAAAGTATTTTTGTGAGGTTTGTTTGGCAAAAGCCGGGATAGCTCAGTCGGTAGAGCATCTGACTTTTAATCTGAGGGTCCAGGGTTCAAGTCCCTGTTCTGGTGCTGCTTTAAATCACGATACTCAACTTTACATTTGCACTTTGATCATTTAACAAAGAAAATAACAACAGGAGCAGGCCATTTTATGCCTGGAGCCTCTGTGCCATTTAATTAAATCATCGATCGATATCCGATTGCATTACCTTTGCTCCAGATCCCTGAATGCCTTTGGTTAACAAACATCTCTCAATCTGAAGTTTAAACTTGACAATTTGCCCAGCTTTAATTGCTGTTTGCGGAAGTGTGTTACAAATTTCTGTCACACAAACTTCTCTCCTGAAACGCTTGGATCTAATGTTGAGGCTATGGCCCCTTCTCCCAGATGGGTCAATCATCAGAAATAGCTTCTCGCTATCTACACTAGCATTTCCTCTTAATATCGTGAATACTTCAATCAAATCACCACTTAAGCTTCTGAATTCCAGGAAAAAAACCCGAGTTTGTGCAATATCCCGTTGTAATTTGTCCCTTGGACGCTATGTCTCCTTCACTTTTTAAGATTAATAATACATTCCCAAGCTGTGATGCCGAGAATTGAAAACAGTACCGCAGCTGTGGCCTAACCAGTGCTTTGTATAGCTGTGGCATCATTTCACCCTCTTATATTGCAATCCGACAGATATAAGTATCACGTTTCAATTAGCTTTTTGAGCCTTTTCTGTACCTGTCCATGACCATTTAATGATATGTGTACAGGGACACAAGTCTATTTGGATCTCAGCTGTTTCCAGCTTAACATTATAAGGAGTGTATTCTAAATAATCCTGTAAAGATCGGTAGTGGATCACGTCACACTTGCTAATATTTAAATCAATTTGCCAGAAAATTGCACATTCACTTAATCTATGAATATCTGGTCAAATTTCTTGCTTCCATCTCAACTGATTATAATGCCGCCTATCTTTTTTGTCATCCTCAAACTTGGATGTGTGGCTCTCAATCCCATCAAGTAAGTCGTTGATGAAATCGGTGATTAGTTGAGTTCCCAAAAGTGATCAATCAGAGACACCACTCGTCATTTTCTGCCAGTTAATGTAACTGATCATCATCTGTAAACTTTGTCACCTGTCGTGCCACCAATTTCCTAAAGAGGTCAATAATTTGCCTTCAATTGCATGCGTTTCAAATTTAGCCCAATGTCCCATCTGCGGGACTTTATCAAATGTCTTTTGCTCCGTGTCAACAAGCTAATAATAATTTATGAACTGGGACTCATAAACCTCATTGCTCCTCAACAGTTAATAGCTTCCCTTTATTTAGAAAATAATCAGAACTATCTTACTTTGTTCCAAAGTGGGTGGTGTCACACTTGCGTACAGTGAACTCGATTTGCCTTTGTTTTGCCGGCTTACTGTGTCTGTCTCTGTCCGTTTGGTTACCTCCATTTCCCAACTGCACTTCGAGCGGACCGTCTAACTTAGTGCGATCTTCAAAATACGATCTACAGTGCTGCATTGCTCCACCCAAGTCAATCATAAATACGGAGAAAATTTGATGATCTAATACAGATATCTGAGGGACGGCACTTGTCGCATCTGACGCCGTTGCTAACGAGCATGTCTTTTGTGGGTGGGTTAATATTTCTGAAGTGATGGTGTTCTGAGGCAGTCAGTCTGGATTTGTGGCAGAAATGTGCTGTGCAGGCTGGATTATAGACAAGTAAATTGAATTTGTCGGAGATGCAACGATGCACTGCAGCCAATGAAAGTATTTTTTGAGCTTGGGGTTGCAACAGCCCGGATAGCTCAGTCGGTAGAGCTTCAGACTTTTAATCTGATGGTCCAGTATTCAAGTCCTTGTTCGGCTGCTGCTTTCAAATCGCGATACTGAACTTTACAGTCGTGCTTTGATCCTATAACAACAGGAGCAGGCCCTTTACTGCCTGGAGCATTTCTGCCATTTAATTAAATCATCGATCGATATCCGTTTGCATTCCTTTGCTCCAGATCCCTTAATACCTTTGGTTAACAAACATCTCTCAATCTCAAGTTTAAAATTGACAATTGGCCCAGCTTTAATTACTGTTTGCGGAAGTGTGTTACAAATTTCTGTCACACAAACTTCTCTCCTGAAACGCTTGGATCTGATGTTGAGGCTATGGCCCCTTCTCCCAGATGGGTCAATCATCAGAAATAGCTTCTCACTATCTACACTAGCATTTCCTCTTAATATCGTGAATACTTCAATCAAATCACCACTGAACCTTCTAAATTCCAGGGAAAAAAACCCGAGTTTGTGCAATATCCACGTTGTAATTTGTCCCTTGGACTCTATGTCTCCTTCTGGCAAATCTACGCTTCACTTTTTAAGCCTAATACTACATTCCTAAGCTGTGATGCCAAGAATTGAACACAGTACCGCAGCTGTGGTCTAACCAGTGCTTTGTATCGCTGTGGCATCATTTCACCCTCTTATATTGTAATCCTACAGATATAAGTATCACTTTTCAATTAGCTTTTTGTATCTTTTCTGCAATGCATTAGTACATTGAGATGGTATATCAGTTTGCAATGTAATAGACATTTGCAGTGCAATAGCACTTTAAACTGGAATATCACTTTCGAATATAATAATCTTTTGCAGTGCAATAAAAAATTGCAATGGAATATCATTTTGCAATATACAATCATTAGCAATGCAATACGACATTACAATGGAATACCCCTTTAAAATATCGTAGTCATTTGCAATGCAATAGAACATTGCAATGGAATATCGCTTTGCCTTTGTGGTGATTATTCTTTATGTTTAGTAAGAAGTATTGTGATTGGTTGTTTGTTTCCTGCCTTGGGATATATGCTGTAATCTCATTGGTAGTTGATGTCATGTGATTTGTGGTGGACATCTTAAATTCAGTTCTTTCCAGCCTTTCGTTGGGACTGGGTGTTGAAGATGTGCTACCGGATTTTTAAGTTAATAAAGCCTAGATTAGATAGGCAAATCTATTCTTTATTTCAATTTATTAACTTTATGTCAGAATGGAGCGATATCTTCAAACAGAACGATTCAATGCTGACCCTAATTCTGCAGGAGTGGATGATAAATGGAAACATTGGTATTGTACATTTAAAAACTTTTTGGGCCTGTTGGATCAAGAGTCTCTAAATAAGCTGAATATGCTGATCAAATACATTGCTCCGGATGTGTATAAGTATATTTTGGACTGTAAAACTTACGAAGTGGCTATTTCTACATTGGAAAAGATTTTTGTTCAACCAAAGAATGAGGTATTTGCACGTCACCTTCTATCTGCCCGTAGACAGCAGGTGGGAGAATCTTTGGATACTTAATTACAAGCACTTCGGTGCCTTAGTGTTAACTGTAATTATAAGGCCGTGACGGCTGAAGAATATAAGGAAGAATCGGTACGGGATGCTTTTATTAATGGATTACTGTCTAGATCAATTCGTCAGCGGTTGTTAGAAAATAAGACTTTGGATCTTAAGAGTGCTTTTGAGCAAGCTTCTACATTGGATGTGGCTCAGAGAAGTTCGGATTCTTTTGCTCTTTTTAACCAGCCTGTGACTGTGGTTTCGGCAGTTCCGGATGAAAAGGAATTATGTGAACTTAATAGGAGTGGTTTACTAGATTCTGAAACAGTTTCTACTACAGCGGCTGTTGCCTCTAGGATTCAGAAGTGTTATTTTTGTGGGAACGTCCCGCACCCTCGTCTGAATTGTCCTGCTCGGGAGGCTGTGTGTAGTAAATGCAGCAAGAGAGGTCATTACGCACGTGTGTGTAAATCATCAGGTTCAATTGCCTCCTCTGTGACTATTCAGCCTTTAGATAGGGCGTTTATTGCATCAATTTCTGCTGCATTTGCTCATGGCCGAAACAAAGCTATAGTTACGGCCCAAGTTAATGGGTTGGAAGTGAAGGCCCTTATAGATACGGGCAGTACTGAGAGTTTTATAAGTCTTCAGTTTGCAAAGGAGAAGCATTTGAAAATTTCGCCTGTTTCCTATCAGGTGTGTATGGCTCAGACGACTCTCACTTCACAAGTAGCTGGTTGTTGCCTTGTGAAATTGATTCTTCTAGGTAATACGTATACTGATGTACGCCTATCTGTTTTGCCTAATCTCTGTGCAGATATTTTGATTGGTCATGATGTGCTTCAGTTACACGAGAGTCTCAGTCTTTCATTTGGAGGGACTAAGCCACCTTTATCTATTTGTGGATTAACCTCTTTATCCATTTCTCCATTATCACTTTTTTCCAATTTGATGCCGGATTGTAAGGCAATTGCTACCAAGTCAAGAAGGTACAGCAGTCAGGATAGAGAATTTATTAATTCTGAAGTTCAACGTCTCTTATTGGAAGGAATCATTGAACCTAGTTGTTCGCCTTGGCGGGCACAGGTAGTTGTCACGACTAACGAGAGACATAAGAAACGAATGGTGATAGACTATTCCCAAACTATTAATAGGTATACTCAATTAGATGCGTACCCTTTGCCTAAGTTTGATGAGCTTATCAATAAAGTATCTCAGTATAAGGTTTTTAGCACTATTGATCTAAAGAGTGCTTATTATCAGATTCCTATTGTTAAGAAGGATCAACCATATCCGGCCTTTGAGGCTGGTGGAAAGCTGTATCAGTTTTGCCGAATATCATTTGGTGTTACTAATGGTGTTGCTTGTTTTCAACGGGCAATGGATGCTTTTATAAGCGATAACTCTCTTTCTGACACCTTTTCATATTTAGATGACATCACGGTGTGTGGCAAATGAAGGGTGGAGCATGATTCTAATTTAGAAAGATTCCTTCAAGCTGCGGAAAAGTTGGTTTATCTTTCAATAAAGAGAAGTGTACCTTTTCGACCACTGAGGTAAATCTACTGGGGTACATTATCTCGGGAAACAAGATTAAACCAGACCCAGAACGTCTGCGACCATTGATTGATTTACCTTGTCCTACTAATTCTCAGGCTTTGCAAAGAGTTGTTGGACTGTTTTCTTACTATTCTAATTGGATTGCAAATTTTTCACAGAAGATCCGGCCTCTTATTCGGGTTACGACATATCCTCTATCATGGGAGGCCAGGACGTGTTTTGATAATTTTAAAAAGGATATCCTTGGAGCAGTTGTGCATTCTATTGATGAGCAGGTTCCTTTTGTGATTGAGACAGAGGCTTCTGATTTTGCAATTGGGGCTACTCTGTGATGCGCTATCAATTACTCATAAAAGACTGAGAGTTAAGAGAGTAACTAAAGGCTTTTATTAACAAAAGAGTGAAGGTCTGCCTCGAGTGGTCGACCGGTCCAGAATACAAAGGGCTGGGGAGCAGTCACCTTTATACTAGGACTTGTGGGAGGAGTCAGCCGAGGCATGTCCAGGCATGTACCCAGTGGAATACAAACAGTGGTTTACCACATTCACCCCTTGTTTAAAATTGATTCCGGCGGGGTGAAGTGTATTAAAGTTAGTGTATTGGAGTCTCTCCGGAGGTCTTGTCTGCTGCTGTGATCGGCGTGGCGACGGCAGGGGTAGTGGAGCTTCCGGCGTCGAGTCCTGCGTAGGCTGTGGCACCAGCGTGTCATCCTCGTAGATGTCGAGCGGGTCGCGGGGCCCAGGCCTGCCATCTGCTGGGGCTGGATATCGGATCGTGGGGGGGGGGGTGGTAGTGAGTAGTGGGTTACTGCGGCCCCCGAGGGTACAAGGTCTCTTATGGAGACTTTGTCCTCCCGCCCGTCCGGGTATGCAATGTAAGCATACTGGGGGTTGGCGTGGAGGAGGTCGACGCTCTCGACCAGGGGTTCCGTTTTATGGGTCCTCACGTGTCTTCTCAGTAGGACCGGCCCTGGGGACGTCAGCCATGGCGGTAGCGATGTCCCCGATGTGGACTTCCTTGGGAAGACAAACATTTTCTCATGAGGGGTGGCGTTAGTGGCAGTGCAGAGCAGTGACCGAATAGAGTGGAGCGCATCGGGGAGCACATCCTGCCAGCGGGAGGTTGGAAGGCCCCTAGACTTTAAGGCTAGCGGGGCGGCCTTCCAAACTGTCGCATTTTCTCTTTCCACCTGTCTGTTCCCCCGGGGGTTGTAACTGGTGGTCCTGCTTGTGGCAATACCCCTAGTTAGCAGGTACTGACGGAGTTCGTCGCTCATAAACGATGAGCCCCGGTCGCTATGGATATAGCTGGGGAAACCGAACAGGGTGAAGAGGTCGTTCAGACATTTAATGATCGTGGCACTGGTCATTTCCAGGCAGGGGATGGCGAACGGGAAACGGGAGTACTCATCAATAATATTGCGGTCGGAGGAGGGGAGAGGCCCTTAAAAATCAACGCTCAGGCGCTCGAAGGGGCGAGTGGCTTTTATCAGGTGGGCCCTGTCTTGTCTATAAAAGTGCGGTTTGCACTCAGCGCAGACTTGGCAGTTCCTGGTCATGGTCCTGACCTCCTCAATAGAGTAAGGCAGGTTGCGGGCCTTGATGAAGTGGAAGAACCTGGTGACCCCCGGGTGGCAGAGGTCATTGTGAAGGGCCCGCAGTCTGTCGATCTGCGCGCTGGCGCAGGTGCCACGCGATAGCGCATCCGGGGGTTCATTGAGCTTCCCGGGCCGGTACAAGATCTCGTAATTGTAGGTGGAAAGTTCGATTCTCCACCCCAAGATCTTGTCATTATTGATTTTGCCCCTCTGCTTGTTGTTAAACATGAAAGCAACTGAACGCTGGTCAGTGAGCAGGGTTAATCGTTTTCCGGCCAGGTAGTGCCTCCAATGACGCGCAGCCTCCACAATCGCCTGGGCCTCCTTCTCAACAGCGGAGTGTCTGGTCTCCGGGCCTTGGAGGGTTCGTGAAAAGAAGGCCACGGGTCTCCCTGCCTGATTGAGGGTAGCGGCCAGGGCAAAGTCGGACGCGTCGCTTTCCACCTGGAAGGGGAAGGATTCGTCCACTGCGTGCATGGTGGCTTTGGCAATATCATCCTTGATATGGTGGAAGGCTAAGCGGGCCTCTGCCGTCAAGGGAAAAGAGGTGGACTTGATCAGCGGATGGGCCTTGTCTGCATAGTAGGGGACCCACTGGGCGTAATAGGAGAAAAACCCCAGGCACCTCTTCAGGGCATTGAGGCAGTGGGGCAGTGGGAGTTCCATAAGGGGACGCATCCGGTCGGGGTCGGGGCCGAAGACTCCGTGTTCCACAACACAGCCAAGGATGGCGAGGTGGTTTGTGCAGAATATGCACTTCTCCTTGTTGTATGTCAGGTTCAGGAGTTGGGCGGTGCGGAGGAATTTTTCGAGGTTTGCATCATGGTCCTGCAAGTCACGGCCGCAGATGGTCACATTGTCCAGATATGGGAAAGTGGCCTGCAACGCATTTTGATCTACCATCCGGTCCATCTCCCTTTGGAAGACGGAGACCCCGTTGGTGACGCCAAAGGGAACCCTAAGGAAGTGATAGAGGCGGCCGTTTGCCTCAAAGGCAGTATACTGGCGGTCCTCAGGGCAGATAGGGAGCTGGTGGTACGTTGATTTCAGGTCAATGGTCGAGAAGACGCGGTACTGCGCGATCTGGTTGACCATATCAGCTATGCGGGGGAGTGGGTAGGCCTCCAGCAGGGTGTAGCGATTTATTGTCTGGCTGTAGTCGATGGCCAGGCGCTGCTTCTCGCCGGTCTTAACGACCACGACCTGGGCTCGCCAGGGGCTGGTGCTGCCCTCAATAATCCCTTCCTTCAGGAGCCGCTCCACTTCGGTTTTAATGAAAACCCTGTCCCCGGCACTGTATCGCCTGCTCTTTGTGGCGATGGGCTTACAGTCGGGGGTGAGGTTAGCAAACAGTGGAGGGGGGTGACTCTGAGTGTGGAGAGGTTGCACCTGGTGCGCGGCGGGCAATTTGGAAGCTGCTGGCAGCGGACTGTGAGTGGGGATAGGGGTCCACCGTACGCCATCGTAAAAGTTTTAAGGTGGCACCGAAAATCTAACCCCAGCAGGACGGCAGCGCAGAGGTCGGGCAGGACCAGAAGTTTAAAATGATCGTACACAGTCCCATCTACTACGAGTGTCACCACGCAGTAGCCGCCGATGTCCACCGACTGGGACTCGGAGGCCATAGAAATCCGCTGGTGCGCAGGCAGGACTGGGAGAGAGCAATGCCGCACCGTGTCGGGGTGGATGAAGCTCTCCGTGCTCCCAGAGTCAAAAAGGCGGATTGTATCGTGACCATTTACATAATGTCCATTGTGGAACTGGCCAGCTGGTGCGGTCTCGCTTGGTCCAGTGTAACGGGTGCCAGTGTAGGGGTCGGTGTATCAGATGAGGCGGTGTTGGGGGCCTGCTGCGTTCCGGCTGTCGTCCAAGATGGCGGCGTCCATGATCCCCATGTGGCTGGAGGCGTCCAAAATGGCTGCTGTACTGGTGGTTTGCACATGGCCGGGGAGGCCCAAGATGGCGGCCCGCATGGCCCACACGCGGCGCTGCTGGGGTTTGGGGTGGCTTTGGCCCTGCAGACGCTAGCGTAGTGTCCCTTCTTCCCGCAGCCCGAGCAGATCGCATTTTTCGCCAGGCAGCGTGCTCTGGGGTGTTTTGCCTGGCAACAGAAGTAGCATTTCTGGCCTTGGGGCACTGCTGTCTGGCTTTGGGACACTGCTGCGGTAGTTGGGCCGTTGCTGGGGTGTGGCTGGGGTGGCACGGCGCTATGAGGCGGTCCTACTGTGTCCTAGGCTTTCATTCCCCACGGCGTCCACGGTGCAGAGGAGTAGGCATCCATGCCCCGGTAGGCTGCATCCAATGATAGTGCGAGTTCAGAGGCCTTGTTGAGGTCGAGGTCACTCTGCTCCAACAGTCGCTGTCGGGTGTAATTGGACCTGTGGCCCGCTACAAAAGCATCCCAGATAAGTTCCTCTGTGTACACGGCGGCCTTTACATCCTTGCAACCACAGGCCCGGCCAAGCACAGACAGTGCCTGAAGTTATTCCACGGTCGATTCCCCAGGTTGTTGTTTACGACACCCCAGAAGGTGCCTGGCGTACACTTCATTCACTGGGCCGTGTACTGGTCCTTGAGGAGCTTGATAGCGTCCGCGTACGAGGTCGCGTCTTGGATGACCGAGTACACTCGGTGGTTCACTTTGGAGGTCAGGACATCCAGTTTGTCCTCGTCCGATTTGATTGCTGCGGAGGCGGTCATGAATTTTTTGAAACACTTAAGCCAGTGAATAAACTTGGTGGATGAGTCCGCCTCCCAGCGATCTAAGTCCAGGCATGCTGGTGTGAGGATCTTCTCCATTATAAAAATTTTGTTAATAAAATTGATGCGCTATCAATTACTCATAAAAGACTGAGAGTTAAGAGAGTAACTAAAGGCTTTTATTAACAAAAGAATGAAGGTCTGCCTCGAGTGGTCGACCGGTCCAGAATACAAAGGGCTGGGGAGCAGTCACCTTTATACTAGGACTTGTGGGAGGAGTCAGCCGAGGCATATCCAGGCATGTACACAGTGGAATACAAACAGTGGTTTACCACACTCTGAACCAAAATGGAAGACCTGTGGCCTTTTTCTCACGTACCTTGAACAATAGTGAAAAAAGGCATTCTTCAATAGAGAAAGAGGCGTATGCAATAGTAGAAGCACTGCGTAAATGGAGACATTATTTATCGGGGCGACATTTTACGGTGGTAACTGATCAAATGTCTGTGTCCTTTATGTTTGATGTCAAACATTTTGGAAAGATTAAGAATGATAAAATAATGAGGTGGAGGATTGAGTTGGCATGTTACCATTTTGATATAGTTTATCATCCGGGGAAGGATAATGTTGCTGCTGATGCGCTGTCGAGGGCTTATTGTTCTGTGATTCACGGAGATACGCTTATTAATCTTCACAATGCCTTATGCCATCCTGGGGTTACGAGGATGATACACTTCGTACGCAGTAATAATTTGCCCTTTTCAGTTGAAGACGTCAAGCGGATGACTTCATCATGTTCTATCTGTGATCAGTGTAAACCGAATTTCTTTAAGCCTCAACGAGCTCATCTTATAAAGGCTACTTCTCCTTTTGAACGTTTGAGCGTCGATTTCAAGGGGCTTCTTCCTTCAACTACTCAAAACCGATATATATTTACTGTTGTGGATGAGTTTTCAAGGTTCCCTTTTGCTTTTTCTTGCGCAGATGTATCAGCTGCTACAGTTATCAAATGTCTGACTCAACTTTTTGTCATCTTTGGGATGCCTGCGTATATCCATTCGGATCAGGGAAGTTCTTTTATGTCTTCCCAGTTGAAGGAATTCCTCCAGAGTCGGGGAATTTCTACTAGCAGAACTACCCCGTATAATCCCCAGGGTAATGGACAGTGCGAATGATACAATGGGGTGATCTGGAAGGCAGTTATGTTGGCTTTGACATCCCAGAACCTTAAGAATACACAGTGGGAAATGGTACTGCCTGACGCCCTGCATTCCATTAGATCATTGCTTTCAACGGCTACTAATGTGACCCCCCATGAAAGGCTCTTTAACTATCCACGGAGATCTACTACAGGATATTCGGTACCTTCATGGCTTACTATGCAGGGATCTGTGCTGCTTCGACGCCATGTTAGATTGTCAAAATATGATCCTTTAGTGGAGGAGGTGGAGCTGTTGGAGGCAAATTCCCAATAAGCTCATATTCGATTCCAAGATGGGAAAGAAAGTACCGTTTCAATTAAAGACTTGGCTCCTTGTGGTGGCCAGCCCTCTTCTGAGGATATTAACAATAGTCATGATTCAGATAATGTGGATGCTGTTACAGATACTACGAATATTTCCAATCCGACTGCAGATAATTATACTTCTATTAGTCAGCCCTCGATGGATGTTCATGACCGTCCCAGTTTACCTCCTGATGGGATTTCTAATCCGGAAACCGTTGAAAATCGGGATATGGATAGCCTTCCTGCAGGAGATACTTCTGTGTCTCCTGGTGTGGGAGGGCAAGGAATTTCACCAAGGTTAAGAAGGTCAACACGAACAAGATATCCGGTCGACCGATTGAAAATGGACTTTTAAATTGATAGTAATGTTTTAAAATTGTTGAAATATTATATTATATTGTTTTAGTTGAGAGATACTTAATACTTATGTGCAATGTTATTATTTGTTGTTGCTCACTTAGTATTGTGTCATGTTGAATAGTTTTATTTTGTCTGTGCATAGTTTTAGTTGTAAATAATTAATTATAAATTGTGAAGGTTATTTAGGTTGGAATATTTTTTAAAAGGGGGTGAATGTGATGATTATTCTTTATGTTTAGTAAGAAGTATTGTGATTGGTTATTTGTTTCCTGCCTTGGGATATATGCTATAATCTCATTGGTAGTTGATGTCATGTGATTTGTGGTGGCCATCTTAAATTCAGTTCTTTCCAGCCTTTAGTTGGGACTGGGTGTTGAAGATGTGCTACCAGATTTTTAAGTTAAAAAGCCTAGATTAGAAAGGCAAATCTATTCTTTATTTCAGCCATAGAATCATTATTTGCAACGCAATAGCACATTGCAATGGAATATCACTTTGCAATATAAAAGTCATTTGCAGTGGTACAGAACATTGCAATGGAATATCATTTTGCAATATGACGGTCATTCGCAATGCAATAGGACATTACAATGGAATAACACGTAACAATATCGTAGTCATTTGCAATGCAATAGAACATTGCAATGGAATATCATTTTGCAATATAATAGTGCTTTGTAGTGCAAACTTCCTTTGCAATGGAAGCAGGCTTTGCATTACAATAGTCATTTGCAATGAAATTGCACTTTGCAATGGAATATTCCTTCGTAATATATTATTCATTTGAGGTGCAATAGCAGAAAGCAATGTAATATCACCTTGCAATATAATAGTCGCTTGCAATGCAACAGAACCTTGCAATGAAATATCACACTGCAATATAAGAATCATTAGCAATGCAATAGGACAGCAAAGCGGCATAGTCGTTAGCACTGTTGCCGCACAGCGCCAGGGACCCGGGTTCGAATTCTGCCTCGGGTGACTGTCTGTGTGGGGTTTGCACATTCTCCCCATGTTTGTGTGGGGTTTTCTCCGGGTGCTCCGGTTTTTTCCCACAGTCCAAAGATGTGTGGATTACGTTGATTGGCCATGATAAATTGACCATGAGTGTTAGGGAGATTAAAATATATGGGGATAGGGTGGGATATGTGTTGGTGTAGGAGTTACGGGAATCGGGTGGGATATGGCTTGATGGGCCGAAATGGCCTCTATTTGCATTGTGGGGTTTCTGTGATTACAATGCAATACCATTTTAAGATATCGTAATCATTTGCAATGCAATAGCACGTTGCAATGGAATTTCATTTTGCAATAAAATAGTCATTTGCAATGCAAAAAATATTGAAACAGAATATCTGTTGGCAATATCATAGTCATCTGCAATGCAATAGCACATTGTAATGGATTATCGCTACACAATATGATCATCATTTGCAATGCAATAGCACATTGCAATGGAATATCGCTTTGCAATATAACCGTCATATGCAATGCAATAGAATATTGCAATGGAATACCACTTAGCAATATAATTGTCATTTGAAAAGCAATAGAACGTTGAAATGGAATAACATTTTGGAATATAATAGTCTATTTCAATGCAATAGAATATTGCAATGGAAAATCCCGTTATAATGTAATAGTCATTTGCAATGCAATATCACATTGTAATGTAATATCGCTTTGCAGTATAACCCCCATTTGCAATGCAATAGCACATTGTAATGGAATATCACTTTGCAATATAATCATAAGTTGCAATGCAATAGAATATTAGGATGTAATATATATTTGCTGTATATTGAGTTCTTTGCAGCCGAGAGCGAGAGTCCCGAAGGCTGTGTTGAATGCCCGGTGCCAGGGTTAAGGACATCTCCTCTGGACTGGAGAGAAACTAGGAGTGGGAGGGGGAGGATCCAGTTGTCATGGTCCATGTTGATACCAACGACATAGATAGGAAAAGGAAGGAGGTTCTGCTGAGGGAGTTTGTGCAGCTAGGGGCCAAATTAAAAAGCAGAACCACAAGGGTAATAATCTCTTATTACCTGAGCCATGAGCGAATTTGGCTAGGACAAATAAAATTAGAGATTTAAATGCGTGGCTCAAAGACTGGTGTGGGAGAAATGGGTTTTGCTTCCTGGGACACTGGCACTAGTACTGGGGCAGGAGGGAACTGTTCCATTGGGATGGGCTTCACTTGGCCAGTGCTGGGACTAGAGTCCTGGCGGATCATATAACTACGGCTGTAGAGAGGGCTTTAAACTAACTAGTGGGGGGGAGGTTCCAAGAGAGCAAATAATAAAAATGACAACAGAGAAGGTCATAGACTTAGGTAGCAGTGGGGAAATTAAAAACCAGAGCGTGTCAGGAAAGGGCAGAAGGTATGGAGAAAAAGGTAAGGTAATAAAAAGGGCAAAAGCAGGAACTAAGTGTCACAAAAGATATTTGAAAGTTCTCTATCTGAATGCACGTTGCATTCGTAACAAAATAGACGAGTTAATGGCACAAATAACTACATATGGGTATGATCTTGTGGCCATTACAGAAAAATGGCTGCAGGTGACAATGCCTGGGAACTAAACATACCAGGTTATTTAACGATCAGGAAGGACAGGCAGGAAGGGAGGGGAGGTGGGGTGGCTATGTTAATAAAGGAAGGAATCACTGTAATACAAAGAAATGATATTGGGTTAAAAGATCAGGATAATGAAACAGTTTGGGTGGAGATAAGGAATAATAAGGGAAAAAAAACACTAGTGGGCGTAGTCTATAGGCCTCCGAACATTTGCAACTCTGTTGGACGGAGTATCAATCAGGAAATAGTTGAGGCTTGTAATAAGGGAGCATTTATAATGATGGGGTATTTTAACTACCATATTAATTGGACAAATCAAATTGGGCAGGGCTGCCTTGAGGATGAGTTCATTGAGTGTATTAGGGATGGGTTTCTTGAGCAGTATGTAACTGAACCGACCAGGGGGCAGGCAACCTTAGATCTGGTCCTGTGTAACGAGACAGGATTAAATAAAAATGTCCTAGTAAAGGATCCCCTTGGAATGAGTGACCATAACATGGTTGAATTCCATATTCAATTAGAGGGTGAAAAGGTTGGATCTCAAACAAGCGTGCTAAGCTTGAATAAAGGAGATTATGAAGGTATGAGAGCGGAGTTGAGTAGAGTGGATTGGGAAAATAGATTAAAGGGTAAGACGCTACATGATCAGTGGTGTACATTTAAGGAGTTATTTTACAACTTCCAAAAAATATATATTCCACTGAGAAGAAAAGGGAGTAAAAGAAAAGACAGCCATCCGTGGCTAAGTAAAGAAATTAAGGATAGTATTCGACTAAAAACAAGGGCATATAAGGTAGCCAAATCTAGTGGGAGGGTAGAGGATTGGGAAAACTTTAAAAGACAGCAAAAAATAACAAAAAGATTGATTAAGAAAGGGAAGATAGATTATGAAAGTAAATTAGCAAAAAATATAATAACAGACAGTAAGAGTTTTTATAGTTATATAAAAAGAAAAAGGGTGGCTAAAGTAAATGTTGGTCCCTTAGAGGATGAGACCGGGAAATTAATGGTGGAAAATATGGAGATGGCAAAAACACTGAATGAATATTTTATATCAATCTTTACAGTAGAAGACACTAAGAATATCCCAACACTGGACAAACAGGGGGCTAAAGGGGGGAGGAGCTAAACACGATCAAAATCACTAAGGAAGTGGTACTCGGTAAAATAATGGGACTCAAGGCGGATAAATCACCTGGACCTGATGGCTTACATCCTAGGGTCTTGAGGGAAGTGGCAGTAGGGATTGTGGATGCATTGGTAATAATTTTCCAAAGCTCCCTGGACTCGGCAAAGGTCCCGGCAGACTGGAAAACTGCTAATGTAACACCCTTATTTAAAAAGGGCAGTAGACAGAAGGCTGGAATCTATAGACCGGTTAGCCTAACATCTGTGGTAGGTAAAATTTTGGAGTCCATTATTAAGGAGACAGTAACAGGACATTTGGATAATCATAATTTAATTGGACAAAGTCAGCATGGTTTTATGAAGGGGAAGTCATGTTTGACAAATTTGCTGGAGTTCTTTGAGGAAGTAACGTATAGGGTGGATAAAGGGGAACCAGTGGACGTAGTGTATTTAGTCTTCCAAAAGGTATTTGACAAGGTGCCACACAAAAGGTTATTGCTTAAGATAAAAAAAATCACGGGATTGGGGGTAATATTCTGCCATGGATAGAGGATTGGCTATCTAACAGAAGGCAGAGAGTTGGGATAAATGGTTCATTCTCAGACTGGCAATCAGTAACTAGTGGTGTTCTGCAGGGGCCAGTGCTGGGTCCCCAACTCTTTACAATCTATATTAACGATTTGGTGGAGGGGACCGAGTGTAACATATAAAATTTGCAGTTGATACTAAGATGGGAGGGAAAGTAGTGAGTCAGGAGGACATAAAAAACCTACAAGGGGACATAGACAGGCTAAGTAAGTGGGCAGAGATTTGGCAGATGGAATACAATACTGGAAAGTGTGAGGTTTTGCACTTTGGCAGGAAAAATCGTAGAGCAAGTTATTATCTTAATGGCAAGAAACTGGAAAGTACTGAAGTACTAAGGGATCTGGGGGTCCTGATGCACGAAACTCAAAAGGTTAGTATGCAGGTACAGCAAGTGATTAAGAAGGCCAATGGAATGTTGGCTTTCATTGCTAGGGGGATAGAATATTAAAATAGGGAGGTATTGCTTCAGTTGTACAAGGTATTGGTGAGACCGCACCTGGAATACTGCGTACAGTTTTGGTGTCCATACTTAAGAAAGGACGTACTTGCACTCGAGTCAGTACAAAGAAGGTTCACTCGGTTAATCCCAGGGATGAGGGGATGGACATATGAGGAGAGGTTGAGTAGATTGGGACTCTACTCATTGGAGTTCAGAAGAATGAGAAGCGATCTTATAGAAACATATAAGATTGTGACGGGGTTGGATCGGGTGGATGCGGGGAGGATGTTCCCGATGATGGGTGAAACTAGAACTAGGGGGCATAGTCTTAGAATAAGTGGCTGCTCTTTCAAAACTGAGATGAGGAGAAACTACTTCACTCAGAGGGTGGTAAGTCCATGGAATATGCTGCCCCAAAAAGCTGTAGAAGCTACATCATTACATACATTTAAAACAGAAATAGACAGTTTCCTAGAAGTAAAGGGAATTAAGGGTTACGGGGAGCGGGCAGGAATTTGGACATGAGTCTAGGTTCGGATCGGTCATGGCCCTGTGGGTAGCGGAGCGGGCCCATGGGCCGTGTAGCCTGATCTGGATCCTAATTCTTGTGTCTAATTCTGTTAGATTCAGGAGATGTTTCTGTGATAGTGGATTGGCGGTTAGGATCAGATCAGCCTTGATCTTATTGAAAGGCGGAGCAGGCTCGAGGGGCCGATTGGCCTACTCCTGCTCCTTTTTCTTATGTTCTTCTTATGTTCTTATAATAGTCACATTGCAATGGAATATCATTTTGGAATATAATAGTTATTTGCAATGCAGCAGAACCTTGCAATGGAATATCACATTGCAATATAATAGTCATTTACAATGCTAAAGCAAAATGCAATTGAATATCACACTGCAATATAACAATCATTAGCAAAGCAATAGAATATTACAATGGAATGCCACTTTAAAATATCGTAATCATTTGCAATGCTATAGCATATAGCAATGGAATATCATTTTGCAATATAATAGTCATTTGCAATGCAATAGAATATTGCAATAGAATATCTCTTTGCATTATGATAGTCATATGCAATGCAATAGAAGAATGTAATGGGATATCTCTTTGCAATATAATCGTCATGTGCAATGCAATAGAACATTGCAATGGAATCTCTCTTTGCAATATAATAGTCATTTGCAATGTAAATGCACATTGCAATGGAATATCACTTAGCAATGTAATAGTCATTTGAAATGCAATTGCAAATTGCAATGGAATATCATAGTCATTTGCAATGCAATAGAACATTGCAATGGAATATCATTTTGAAATATAACAGTCATTAGCAATGCAATAGGACATTACAATGGAATACCACTTAATGGCCCAGAAATTCGGGTCTCCACGAGTGAGTACGCACGGGGTACTCACCCGTAGGCCTGATGGAAGTGTCAGTTTCCTGCATGCACTGAGCATGCACGGGAAACCGGCACTTCCATTCCTCTGAAGGAAGGGGTTCAGAGGTCGAATGCGTGCGCGGGGGAGGCTGCGCGTGCGCATCAAACTTACATTTTTTTACACGTTTTCCCTGGATCGAAAACCTGCAGGATTTAAAAATGTAAAAAGTGGCATAAGGCCTGCTTTTTAAAAGGTAAGTGATGAAAAATTATAATTAAACCTTTTTCCACAGTTTTATTATTTTTAAATACTTTAATGGAAGGTAAGTTTATATTTAGCTCCGTTAGAATATAAAATTACTTTTTTCAAAAATTTAAATTATTGTTTAAAATAGTTATTTCATGTAATTTATAGTTTCTTTAAAAAATGAGATCTTTTTTAAAAATGTATTTGAATGTTTAGTGCTATTTTGGTGGCATAGTATTTATAAGTCTTGACAGTTCTTCCTGTCAGATTACGAATGAAGCATTACCTGCTCCGATTGGCTGCCCATGGCCCACGTGATCCCAGGGGATGCATCGAACTAACTGCGACCCTGGGATACGCAAGCCCTGCGCACCGGCTGCTGGACCAGGCCCAGGATCGGAATTCCATGGGGACCCGCAGCTCAACAGCCGGCACACAAGGTAAGTGCACATCGGGGGCTTGCACCCGCGGGAAGCCTCTGACCCGAATTTCTGGGCCATTAATATAACGTAGTCATTTGCAATGCAATTGAACATTGTAATGGAATATTGCTTTGCAATATAAACGTCATTTGCAATGCAATAGTATATTATGATGGAATATATCTTTGCTATATAATAGTCATTTTCAATGCAATAGCACATTGGAAGGTAATAAGATTTTGCAATACAACTGTCATTTTAAAAGCAATAGGACATAGCAATGGAATATCACTTTGCAATATCATAGTAATTTGTAATGCAATAGATTACTGCAATGGAATATCGCTTTGCAATTTAACCGTCTTTTGAAATGCAACAGAGCATTGCAATGGTATATCTCTTTGCAATTTAAATGTCATTTGCAATGCAAAAGCATATTGCAATGGAATATCACTTAGCAATGTAATAATCATTTGAAAAGCAATGGCACAATGCAATGGAATATTAATTTTGAATATAAAGTCATTTGTAGTGCAGTAGAACATTGCAATGGAATATCATTTTGCAATATAACAGTCATTAGCAATGGAATAGGACATTACAATGGAATACAACTTAATATATCTTAGTCATTTGCAATGCAGTAGCATATTGCAATGGAATATCACATAGCAATATAATTGTCATTTAAAATGCAGTAGCACATTGCAATGGAATATCATTTTGGAATAATATAGTCATTTGCAATGCAATAGAACATTGCAATGGAATATCATTTTGCAATATAACAGTCATCAGCAATGCAATAGGACATTAGAATGGAATACCACTTAACAATACCATAGTCATTTGTAATGAAATAGAGCATTGCGATGGAATATCAATTTGCAATATAATATTCATTTGCAGTGCAATAGGACATGGCAATGGAATGCCAATTAATAATATCGCAGTCATTTGCAATGCAATAGAAAATTTTAGTGGAATATCATTTTTCAATATAACAGTCATTAGCATTGCAATAGGACATTAGAATGGAATAGCACTAAACAATATCGTAGTAATTTGCAATGAAATATATAGGATTGCAATGAAATATCGGTGGCATCGTGGTTATGTCACTAGATTTGTAAGCCATGAAACTCAATCAAATGCTTTGAGGCATATGGGTTCAAATCCCCCCACGGCAGCTGGAGGAATTTAAATTTAATTCTGGAATTAAAATGTTAGACTTAGTAATGGCGACCAAGATACCATTGTCGATTGTTGCAAAAACCCATCTGGTTCATTAATGTCCTTTAGGGAAGGAAATCTGCCGTCCTTACCTGGTCTGGCCCACATGTGACTCCAAGACCCACAGCAATGTGGTTGACTCTTAATGCTCTCTGAAATGGCGTAGCAAGCCACTCAGCTGTAAACAACTGCTACAAGAAAAGAATAAGAATAAAACCGGTTGGACCACCCGGCATCGACTTCGGCACCGGAAACGACAATAACAACGGCAAACCCAGCCCTGTCGACCCTGCAAAGTCTTCCTTACCAACATCTGGGGGCTTGTGCCAAAATTGGGAGAGCTGTCCCACAGACAAGTCAAGCAACAGCCTGACATAGTCATAATTACCGAATTTTACCTTAAAACCAATGTCCCAGATGCCACCATCACCATCGCTGGGTATGCCCTGTCCCACTGGCAGGACAGGCCCACCAGAGGTGGTGGCACAGTGGTATACAGTCGGGAGGGAGTAGCCCTGGGAGACCGCAACATTGACTCAGGACTCCATGAGGTCTCATGGCATCAAGTCAAACATGGGCAAGGGAACCTCCTGCTAATTATCACCTAACACCCTCCCTCAGCTGATGAATCAGTACTCCTTCATGCTGAAAACCAATTGGAAGAAGCTCTGAGAGTGGCAAGGGCACAAAATATCCTCTGGGTGGGGGACTTCAAAGTCCATCACCAAGAGTGGCTCGGTAACACCTCAACTGACTGAGCTGGCCGAATCCTAATGGATATAGCTGCCAGACTGGGTCTGCGACAGGTGGTGAGGGAACCAACAAGAGGGAAAAAGCTACTTGATCTCGTCCTCACCAATCAACCTGTTGCAGATGCATCTGTCCATGACAACATTGGTGGAAGTGACCACCGCACACTCCTTGTGGAGACGAAGCCCCGTCATCATGTTGAAGATACCCTCCACCGTGTTGTGTGGCACTACCACCGTGCTAAATGGGACAGATTTCGAACAGATCCGGCAACTCAAAACTGGGCATCCATGAGGCGCTGTTGGCCATCAGCAGCAGCAGAATTGTAGTCAACCACAATCTGTAACCTCATGGCCCGGAATATCCCTCACTCTACCATTACCATCAAGCCGGGATATCAACCCTGGTTTAACGAAGAGTGCAGGAGAGCATGCCGGGAAAATCACCAGGCACACCGAAAAATGAGGTTGCAACCTGGTGAGGCTACAACACTGGACTACCTGCATGCCCAACAACGGAAGCAACATGCGATAGACAGAGCTAAGCGATCTCACAACCTTCGGAACAAGTCAAAGCTCCACAGTCTTATCACATCCAGTCGTGAGTGTTGGTGGACAATTAAACAGTTAACAGGAGGAGGTGGCTCCAAAAATATCCCCATCCTCAACGATGGTGGAGCACAGCACGTGAGTGCAAAAGACAAGGCTGAAGCATTTGCAACTATCTTCAGCCAGAAATGCTGAGTGGATGATCCAACTCGGCCTCCTACTTAGGTCCCCAGCATCACAGATGCCAGTCTTCAGCCCATTCAATCCACTCCACGTGATGTCAAGAAACGGCTGAAGACACTGGATACTGCAAAGGCTATGGGCCCTGACAACATTCCGGCAACAGTACTGAAGACTTGTGCTCCAGAACTAGCTGCGCCCCTAGCCAATCTGTTCCAGTACAGCTACAACACTGGCATCTACCCGGCAATGTGGAAAATTGCCCAAGTGTGTCCTGTCTACAAAAAGCAGGACAAATCCGACCCGGCCAATTATCATCCCATCAGTCTACTCTCAATCATCAGCAAAGTGATGGAAGGTGTCGTCGAAAGTGCTATCAAGCGGCACTTACTCAGCAATAACCTGCTAACTGACGCCCAGTTTGGGTTCCGCCAGGGCCACTCAGCTCCTGACCTCATTACAGCCTTGGTCCAAACATGGACAAAAGAGCTGAACTCAAGAGGTAAGATGAGAGTGACTGCCCTTGACATCAAGGCAGCATTTGATCAAGTGTAGCATCAAGGAGCCCTAGCTAAACTGAAGTCAATGGGAATCATGGGGAAAACTCTCCATTGGTTGGAATCATACCTAGCACAAAGGAAGTTGGCTATGGTTGTTGGAGGTCATTCATCTCAATCACATGACATCACTGCAGGTGTTCCTCCGGGCAGTGTCCTAGGCCCAACCAACTTCAGCTTTTTCATCAATGACCTTCCCTCCATCATAAGGTCAGAAGTGGGGATGTTCGCTGATGATTGCACACTGTTCAGCACCATTCGAGACTCGTCAGATACTGACGCAGTCCGTGTCCATATGCAGCAAGACCTGGACAAAATTCAGACTTGGGCTGACAAGTGGCAAGTAACATTCACACCACACAAGTGCCAGGCAATGACCATCTCCAAAAAGCGAGACTCTAACCATCTCCCCTTGACATTCAATGGCATTACCATTGCTGAATCCCCCCCTATCAACATCCTGGGGGTTACCATTGATCAGAAGCTGAACTGGACCAGCCATATAAATACTGTGGCTGCAAGAGCAGGCTAGAGGCTGGGAATTCTGCGTCGATGTCTCACCTTCTGACTCCCCAAAGCCTTTCCACCATCTGCAAGGCACAAGTCAGGAGTGTGATGGAATACTCTCCACTTGCCTGGATGAGTGCAGCTCCAACAACACTCAAGAAGCTCGACACCATTCAGGATAAAGCAGCCCGCTTGATTGGCACTCCATCCACCACCTTCAAAATTCATCCCCTCCACCACCGGCGCACTGTGGCTGCAGTGTGTACCATCTACAAGATGCACTGCAGCAACACGCCAAAGCCCCTTCAACAGCACCTTCCAAACCCACGACCTCTACCACTTAGAAGGACAAGGGCAGCAGACACATGGAAAGATCACCACCTACAAGCTCCCCTCCAAGCCACACACCATCCTGACTTGGACCTGTATCACCGTTCCTTCACTGTCGCTGGGCAAAATCCTGGAACTCCCTTCCTAACAGCATTGTGGTTGTACCTACACCATAAGGACTGCAGCTGTTCAAGAAGGCGGCTCACCACCATTTTCTCAAGGGCAATTAGGGATTGGCACTAAATGCAGGCCTAGCCGGCCAGCGACGCCCACATCCCATCAATGAAATAAATAAAAAAAAGGGTAAACAGCCTGTCAGCATCCGCACAGTCAAGCCCTGAAAGAATATATATGTTCTTCCTTCGTACAGTCTGCTGATTTCATGTCACCACAGAAAACAATGTTTAACTGGATGGACAAGCTGCCACAGATTTCTTCTCCTCCCACATTCTCTGACACGCACGCGGCCGTATAAAGGGACAAAAGCAGCACACGAGAGAAAAGGCGATTAGACTCCCGTCCGTAGTGTCTAATTGCCTCAATTTGGCCGAACGCCATATGAAGCAACAATTTGAATCAAACATTGCACTTCATTTCAGTCTCAAAACGTTAAGCGATCACACACTGAAAACCGCACGCAAAAGGAAAAGGACAAGGCCCGTGACAGTCACTAAACTGCATTCAAACATAGCAACCAAATCAGCTCGCTTCAAAGATTTTGTGATTAGAAATTCATACCTCTAGAATTTGGCTGAAAAGAAGAGATTGCAAGGGCTGCTCGCTTCTCGGCCGCAGCGCCGGCGATAGGAACAAATCATCCGCTCAAAACCGAGTCCTTCAACCTGCTGGAGCTGACGCTAACCGAGCGCTCAATCCTCAGGACCTGATTGGACACATTCAAATGGGGGCGTTCTTGCGCCGCTGTGTGTGATTGGTTGGTTGTTGCCACGTGATCAGGGTGCGGAGCGATGCAAGGAAGCTGAAGTTGTCTGGCAATTGTTATTGTTTCAAGGTTTCCGTTCTAATCCATGTAAGTGTAAAACTGAGGAAAGTATACAAAAGTGTTTTCAGAATGGATTATCTACTGTGGCCGATATTCCTGCTGGATTTTCATGGCAAGAAATCTGCACTTGGAATATTGGTATAAGGGAAGTAGAATATACAGGCTGCCTGGCAGAAGACGGATCGATGAAGCGATTGTTCCCATTGGAAGCAGGAAGGCAGCAGCAGTATGCTCACCACTGTTCCTTTCACGGAATCAAAGACTCCATTTTTGTACAATAGATATATTTGTAAAAAGTAAAACCTGGTCACGTCTCTGGATGGGCTCGAGCCACCAATCTTTTAATTAACGGCCGAACGCACTGGCTTATTGCGCAACAGAGACAGATCAAAAGCGCTTTGCAATTGGAATTGGAATTAATTCACAGGAACCCAAGTGCTTATGTAACAGAGCATTCACAGCAGAGGCATCGATTTTGCAGCAAATGAGAAGGTACTTGGGTCCAATCGACTATCGGGGTAGTCGAGGCCGAGTGGTTAATGCGATGGATTTAAAATCCATTGGGGTTTCCCTCTGCAGATTCGAATCCTGCCGACTACGGAAATGAGGACCTCTTCCCAAGTGATCCGTTTTTACTGCATTTTAACCGCTGCCTTTCGGTTCCTGAGACACATTCAAAGCTACAATCAAACAACGATTCAAGCAGAAAGTTAAACAAGCACTTCACCCCATTATTACATAAAGGCATCATGAGAGGCCTGGGCCACAAGAGAAATACTACATTGTTTAATTCTCTTGAAACCGTGAAAGCAATTTTAACCGTCGAAAATATTTATTTTGCAACCCATTGAAGAAAATGCACGTCGTCCGCGCAGCCATTATCCAGTTCATCCTACTACCTACTGCGATGATTATTAATGAACTAAGCCAGACCAACCACAGTTCTCAACACCGCCGGCCAAAATCGGTTCTTTACAACATAAGAAAGAGGAGCAGGATTTGGCCATGCGGCACTCGATCCTGCTCCGCCATTCAATAAGGTCATGGCTGATCCTCTACCTCAACTGAAAATTACCGACCTAGCCCCATATACCTTGATTTCCGTAATGAAAAATCCATCTCTGTTAGGAATGTACTCAGACTTCCACAGCCCACTGCGGTAGAAGATTCCAAAGACACTCAACCCTTAGAATGAAGCAATTTCTCCTCATCTCAATCCTAATTGGCTGGCCCCTTATTCTGAAACTTTGACCCCAAGTTCAGGACTCCACAGCAAGGGTAAACAACCTCTAAGCATCGGCTAAGTCAAGCCTGGAAAGAATTTACATGTTCTTCCTTCGTCGAGTCTGCTGATTTCATTTCGCCACAGAAAACAATGTTTAACTGGATGGACAACCAGCAGGAAATACAATGCAGCCGCAGATCTTTTCTCCAACCACATTCCCTGACACGCACGCGGCCCTGTAAAGAGCAAAAGCAGCACACCAGAGGAAACGCGATTTAAATCCCGTTCGTAGTGTCGAATTGCCTTCATTTGACCGAACGCCATATGGAGCAACAATTTGAATCAGACATTGCATTAAATTTCAGTTTCAAAACGTTAAGCGATCACACAATGCAAACCGTACGCAAAAAGAAAAGCACAAGGGCGGTGCGAGTCACTAAAACACATTCAAATACAGCAGCCAAATCAGTTGTCAAAGATTTTGTGATTACAAATTCATACCTCTAGCATTTGGCTGAAAACAAGAGATTGCAGGGGCTGCTCGCTTCTCGGTCGCGGCCCCAGCGACAGGAAGAAGTCATCCGCTCACAACCGAGTCCTCCAACGTACTGGAGCTGATTGTGACGGAGCAGCTCAATCCTCAGGCCCTGATTGGACACACTCAAATGGGGGTGTTCTCTCGCCACTGTGAGAGATTGAATGGTTGTTGACACATGATCAGGGTGTGGGGCGATGCAAGGAAGCTGAAGTTGTCTGGCAATTGTTATTGCTTCAAGCTTTCCATTCTTGTCCATGTAAGTGTAAAACTGTGGAAAGTGTATAAAAGTGTTTTCAGAATGGATGATCTACTGTGGCCGAATTTCCAACTTGATTTTCATGGCAAGAACGCTGCACTTGGAATATTGGTGTAACCGAAGTAGAATATCCAGTCTGCCTGGCAGAAGACTGATCGCTGAAGCGATTGTTCCCATTGGAAGCAGGAAGGCAGCAGCAGTATGCTCACCACTGTCCATTTCACGGAATCAAAGACTCCATTTTTCTACAACAGATATGTTTGCAAAAATTAAAAGACGCTTTCGTTCCTGGGTGGGCTCGAACCACCAACCTTTCTAGGTAACAGGCGAACGCGCTGGCCCATTGCGCCACAGGAACAGGCGGAAAAATTCTTTGCAATTGGAATTATTCCACAGCCTCCCAAGCGATTATATGGCAGAGCGCTCACAGCAGAGGCACCTATTTTGCAGCAAATGAGAAGCTGCGTGGGTCCAATCCACCGTCAGCGTTCTCATGCCCGAGTGGTTAAGGCGATGAACTAAAAATCCAGTTGGGGTTTCCCCGCGCAGGTTCAAATTCTGCCGACTACGGCACCGTGGACGTCGTCCCAAATGATCCGTGTTTACTTAATTCTGTGCCGAGATTCAAAGCTATAATCAAACAACAATTCCAGCAGAAAGTATGACAAGCACATCACGGCATCAATAGAGACCTCGGCCGCAGGCGAATACTATGTTGTTTAATGCTCTTGAAACCGTGAAAGCAATTTTAACCATCGAAAATATTTATTTTGCAACCCATTGAAGAAAATGCACGTCGTCCGCGCAGCCATCTTCCAGTTGAAGCTGCTTCCTACTGCGATGTTTATTTAATGAACTAAGCCAGACGAGCCACTGTTCTCAACCCCGCCGGCCAAGATCGGTACATTAGATCATAAGAAATAGGAGCAGGATTTGGCCATGCGGCACTCGATCCTGCTCCGCCATTCAATAAGATCATGGCTGATCCTCTACCTCAACTGAAAATTACCGACCTAGTCCCATATAGAATGATTTCCGTAATGTAAAAATCCATCTAGGTTAGGAATGTACTCTACGAATGAACAGCCACAGCTCTCTGCTGTAGAGAATCCCAAAGATACACAATCATTAAAATTAAGCAATTTCTCCTCAACTCAATCCTAAATGGCCGGCCCCTTATTCTGAAACTTTGTCCCCTAGATCAGGACTCCACAGCCAGGGTAAATAGCGTCTCAGCATCCGCTCAGTCAAGCACTGAAAGAATTAATATGTTCTTCCTTCGAACAGTTTGCTGATTTCATTTCACCACAGAAAACAATGTTTAAGTGGATGGACAACCAGCAGGAAATAGAATGCAGCCTCAGATTTATTCTCCAACCACATTCTCTGACACACACGCGGCCGTATAAAGGGACAAAAGCAGCACATGAGAGAAAAGGCGAGTTGAATCCAGTTCCTGGTGTCGAATTGCCTCAATTTTGCCGAACGCCATATGAAGCAGCAATTTGAATCAGGCATTGCACTTCGTTTCAGTCTCAAAACGTTAAGCGATCACACACTGCAAACCGCACGCAAAAAGAAAAGCACAAGGCCCGTGAGAGTCACTAAACCGCATTAGAACGTAGCAACCAAAACAGCTCGCTTCAAAGATTTTGTGATTAGAAATTCATACTTCTAGAATTCGGCTGAAAACAAGAGATTGCAGGGGCTGCTCGCTTCTCGGCCGCAGCGCCAGTGACAGGAACAAGTCATCTGCTCACAACCGAGTCCTCCAAACTACTGGAGCTGATTGTGACGGAGCAGCTCAATCTTCAGGCCCTGATTGGACACATTCAAATGGGGAGTTCTCGAGCCGCTGTATGTGATTGGTTGGTTGTTGTCACGTGATCAGGGTGTGGAGCGATGCAAGGGAGCTGAAGTTGTCTGGCAATTGTTATTGTTTCAAGCTTTCCGTTCTAATCCATGTAAGTGTATAACTGAGGAAAGTATAGAAAAGTGTTTTCAGAATGGATTATCTACTGTGGCCGATTTTCCTGCTGGATTTTCATGACAAGAACTCTGCACTTGGAATACTGGTATAAGGGAAGTAGAAAATCCAGGCTGCCTGGCAGAAGACTGATCGATGAAGCCATTGTTCCCATTGGAAGCAGGAAGGCAGCAGCAGTTTGCTCACCACTGTTCTTTTCACGGAATCAAAGACCCCATTTATATACAATAGATAGATATGTTTGCAAAAAGTAAAACCTGGTTACGTCTCTGGATGGGCTCGAGCCACCAACCTTTCAATTAACAGTCGAATGCGCTTGCCTATTGCGCCACAGGGACAGCTAAAAAAAACGTTTGCAATTGGAATTATTCCACAGGAACCCAAGTGATTATGTAACAGAGCGTTCACAGCAGAGGCACCGATTTTGCAGCAAAGGTGAAGGTGCGTGGGTCCAACTGCCTAACGCGGTAGTCGTGGCCGAGTGGTTAAGACGATGGACTTGCAAATCTATTGGTGTTTCCTCGCGGAGATTCGATTCTGTTCAACATATGGAAATGAGAACGTCGTCCCATATGACCCGTTTTTACTGCAATTTAACCGCTGCCTTTCGGTTCCCGAGACACAATCAAATCTACAATCAAACAAAGATTCAAGCAGAAAGTAAAACAAGCACTTCACCCCATTATTACATCACGGCATCACGAGAGGCCTAGACCACAGGTGAAATACTACATTGTTTAATGCTCTTGAAACCGTGATAGCAATTTTAACCGTCGAAAATATTTATTTGGTAACCCATTGAAGAAAATGCATGTCGTCCGAGCAGCCATTTTCCAGTTTATGCTACTTCCTACTGCGATGCTTATTAATGAACTAAGCCAGACCGGCCACAGTTCTCAACCCCGCCGGCCAAGATCGGTACATTAGATCAAAAGGAATAGGAGCAGGATTTGGCCATGCGGCCATCGATCCTGCTCCGCCTTTCAATAAGATCGTAGCTGATCCTCTACCTCAACTGAAAATTACCTACCGAACCCCATATACCTTGATTTCCGTAATGTACAAATCTATCTCGGTTATGAATGTACTCAACGACTGAAAAGCCAGAGCCTTCTGCGGTGGAAAATTCAAAAGATACACAACTCTTAGAATGAAGCAATTTCTCCTCATCTCAATCCTAACCGGCCGGCCCCTTATTCTGAAACGTTGACCCCTAGTTCAGGACTCCACAGTCAGGGTACACAATCTCTCAACATCCGCCGAGTCAAGCACTGAAATAATTTAACTGTTCTACCTTCGTACAATCTGCTGATTTCTTTTCACCACAGCAAACAATGTTTAACTGGATAGACAAGCAGCAGGAAATAGAATGCAGCCGCAGATTTATTCTCCAACCATATTCTCTGACAGGCACGTGGCCGTATAAAGGGACAAAAGCAGCACACGAGAGAAAAGGCAATTTGAATCCCATTCGTAGTGTCGAATTGCCTCAATTTGGCCGAACGCCATATGAAGCAGCAATTTGAATCAGACATTGCACTTCATTTCAGTCTCAAAACGTTAACCGATCACACACTGCAAAAAGAAAAGCACAAGGCCCGTGCGAGTCACTAAACCGCATTCAAACGCAGCAACCAAATCAGCTCGCGTCAAAGATTTTGTGATTGGAAATTCATAACTCTAGCGTTTGGCTTAAAACAAGACATTGCCGCTTCTCGGCCGCGGCGCCAGCGACAGGAACAAGTCAACCGCTCACAACCGAGTCCTCCAACTTACTGGAGCTGATTGTGACGGAGCAGCTCATTCCTCAGGCCCTGAATGGACATATTCAAATGGGGGCGTTCTCGCGCCGCTGCTTTTGATTGAATGGGTGTTGTCACGTGATCAGGGTGCGGGGCGATGCAAGGAAGCTGAAGTTGTCTGGCAATTGCTATTGCTTCAAGCTTTCCGTTCTTATCCATGTAAGTGTAAAACTGAGGAAAGTGTAGAAAAGGTTTTTCAGAATGGATTATCTACTGTGGCCGATTTTCCAACTTGACTTTCATGGCAAGAACGCTGCACTAGTAATATTGGTATAAGGGAAGTAGAATATCCAGGCTGCCTGGCAGAAGACTGATCGATGAAGCGATTGTTCCCATTCTAAGCAGGAAGGCAGCAGCAGCAAGCTCACCACTGTTCCTTTCACGGAATCAAAGATTCCATTTTTATACAATAGATATGTTTGCGAAAATTAAAAGCTACTCACGTCCCTGGGTGGGCTCGAACCAACAACTATTTAAGTTAGCAGCCGAACGTGCTAGCCCATTCCGCCATAGAAACAGACGAGCAATACTTTGCAATTGGAATTATTCCACAGGAACCCACTGATTATATACCAGATCTTTCACAGCAGAGGCACCCATTTTGCAGCAAATGCGAAGCTGTGTGGCTCTAATCGATCGTCGGGGCTGTCGTGGCCGAGTGGTTCAGGAGATTGACTCATAAATCCGCTGGGACTTCCCCGCGCATGTTCGAATCCCGACCGACTTACCTTCTCACCATAAGCAGAGAAAGGGCCCTGATGGGCGAGTCTGTGCGACTTTTTCTCTCTCATGGGTGGAAATAAGGTCATGTGGGGGAGTTTGCTAGACTTACCATCTCACATGGGCCAACCACAAATTAGACTGCAGCAGAGTGAATTTAGGGACCCCCTCCGATCAGAAGCTTAACGGGCAGTTGAGCCAATAATAGCAGACTTATTACAAACCGGTATGGTGACAAAGACCAGCTCCCCGGTATGGCCAGTGCAGAAACCAGATGGATCCCGGAGAATGACCATTGATTATACGGCTCTAAATCGGGTCACTCCCAAGCTCCATGCCTTAGTGGGGAATCCCGCCACTTTTTTATAACGGCCTCCACCCAGCCCTGTCCATATTCGGCGCTGGACATCCGAAACGGATTTAGGACATGTCCGTTGGCTCCTGGATCCCAAGAGTGTTTCACTTTCACTGTACGGTCCATTCAATATACATGGACCTGTTTGCCTCAGGGATTTCACAATGCCCCTACTATTTTTCACGAGAGCCTGGAAAAGGCTCTCCAGCCGGCATTGGCTGATACCCAAATGCAAGATCCTGCCTGTCTTCAATAAGTAGATGACATTCTCATTGGTAGACCCTCGCCCTCAGCGCCTCTGGACGCCCTGATACAATATAACAATAATACTTTATTTCAAATTAACCTATCCAGACAGTGAAAGTTATATTCAGGCAAGGATCAGAGAAGATCCCTTCTGTATAATTAGGTGTTGAGATGGGCTCTGTGTTCAGGATGAGTGTCATATGTGTTTCTATTCCAGTAGTCTGAGAACGTGTGATTTGTAGGGCAAATATTCCCTATTATTCTCTGCTCTTATAATTATGCCAAATTTCAGGCTCAATGCGGCAGGAATAAGTCAGTTGAGAGAGAGCTAGCAGGAAGCTCAAAATGTGCCGCCTATCCTCAGAATTTTAATACCACAATTGGCTAATTTCTCAAATATTTTCATATGGAAATGATAATTTTTCATTTTTTCTACCGTTGTTTCTTTCTTCCCTCAGGCTCTCTTTCTCTGCTCTCACTGACTCTCTACCGTCGGTTCTCCACAGTTTATTTTTTGTCCTCTTGCACTGTTTTCCTCAGGCTCGCACGCTTTTCTCAGACTTGTATTGCCTTAGTGCCTTTCTCCACCTCAGGACGACCCACAGCGCTTTACAACCAATGAAGTATTTTGAAGTGTTTTTATTTTGCAATGTTGGAAACGGCGCAGCCAATTTGCACAAAAAATCTCCCACAAGCAGCAATGTGATAATGATCAGCTCAACTGTTTTATTCGTGCTGTTGATTTTGGGATAAGTTATGAATTAAATTTACAATCTTTGTGCGTCAACAAACATCTATGTATTAGTGTTGCCCGGTGAACACGTTGCTTCTTCTGATCTAATGGGTTGCATCAGAAGAGATTTTGCCGTCTACGAATTTAAATTCCCTTTATTTCCCCTTTATTTATCAAGACAAAGACACAGTTCAATCATCAGTTACTAGTTTCAAAACCGCGGTTAGTTTATGTGGTAGCCTAGGCGAGTGGTTGAAGGAGCTGGGTTCAGGTTTTCGTCCCTGCGGAAACATGGGTTCAAATCCCACCGCTGCTCGATGTTGTGGCTTTTATAAATTTCGCTGCTTCATCCAGAGCAGGTAACCATGCAGACAGGGAGGCTTGTTCGTATCATGTCATTTCTTCATGACTGTCTTTTAGTGGTTGTTGGAAGGCAGATGCGATTTGAAGAATTTCCTCTGGTCCATAATTGGCCTGAGCCCAGCAGCGAACACTAGATACACCGTCACCCAAGAAACTGAATTCAGGCAGTTTTCTCACTCTTCTCCACACCTCACTTATTCAGATATACAGCACTTTTACATTTGTGTTTCTTCCATTTCTTGCAATCAATCGACCGCGCCACCCATTGCTGTCACTGACACACCCACCATCTCTCTGTCATTTCCCCGTTCGCCCTTCAAAACGTTCAGCAGCACCTCCCATTTGCTCCTGTGCTCCAATCCGCTTAATATAACACGAATATATTCTTTCAATCTAACCTATCCAGACATTACATTAAGAAATTGTTAAAAGATGATCCATTCTTCAATGTAAAAAAACTTGGGGGGATCAGGACTCTGTGTTCAGGATGTTAGTCAGATGTGTTTTTCATACCATTAGTCTGAAACACTTGTGATTAGGAGGGCAAATATTCCCTATTGCTCTCTCCTCTTATAATTATGGTAAATTTCAGGCTCAGTGCGGCAGATATTTTTATCGCACTTTACGCTTTACTTACAGCAACTTCCTTCTTGCAATAAACACAATAACCTGCAACCCAAATTTCGAATCAATTTATATGCACCAACATAAGTTGCAAATGCTGCATACTTGCAGCAGCCTTGCCCTTCCTCTTTCTCTCCACGCATTCCTGCAGCGCCGCCTCTCCAGCACCAGATGGTGCTCTTGTCCTTTACACAACAGGGAATAGCTTCACACAAGAGGGAACACCGTTACACAACACGGAGAACCTTTACACAACAGGAAACATATTACTCAATAGCGGACATCTTTACAAAGCAGACAACATCTCTAAACAACAGGGAAAACCGTTACACAACAGCGAACATTTTTACACAACAGAGAACACGTTTGTATAACAGGGGACATCTTTACACAACAGGGAATTTCTTTACACAGCAGAAAGCACCTTCATGCAAGACTTCCTCTTCATCTCAGTCTCCGTTTCCCTGTCTGTCTACATCCCTCTCTGTTTCTCTCGCAGTCTCGGTCTTTCCCTCAGTCTCGGTCTCCCCCTCATGTTATTCAGTCTGTTTGTCTCTCTCTCCTTCTGGTTTCTTCGATGTCTTTCTCTGTCGCTCCCTCTGTGTGGCTAACAAGACCCTTGCTGGTTGTCTGTGTCTGTCCCATTGTGGGTGGTGTAATTCTGAATGTCCTTGTGATATTGTGCAGCCATGTGAGGCTGCCAACACAGTTGCTGCGGGATCCGGGTCTCTGGGCTGTTTGCGGGCCAGGCTATACCTTTCAACACAGCCTGGATACTGTAATTTGTCTCGCTAACACACAGCACTGTGGAGCATCGGACCCTAAACACCAGCCAGGCTCCTGCACCAACCGCTAGCAGAGTGGCGCAGTGGATCATACTGGATTAAATTCCATTAGTCTGCGGAAATTGTGATTAGGAGGTCAAATATCCCATATTATTCTCTCCTCTTCTAATTATGGTAAATTTCAGGCTCAATGCGGCCGGAATAGTTCAGTTCAGAGAGAGCATTTGAGCAAAGATGAAAAGATGACGCCTTTACTCGGAAAGTTATTCCCACAATTGGCAAAATTCTCAAATATTTCCATATGGAATTGATTATTTTTCTTGCTTTCTACCGTTGGTTCTTTCTTCCCTCAGGCTCGTTCTGTCCGCTCTCGCTGACTCTCTGCCGCCGGTTCTCCCACTTTCATTTGTTGTCCTCTTTCACTGTTTCCCCTCAGGCTCGCACGCTCTGCTCAAACTTGTATTACTTTAGCGCCATTCACGACCTGAACACCGCCCAAAGCGCTGTACAGCCAAAGAAGTACTTTAAAGTGTAATTCCTGTTGTAATGCAGGAAAAGCCGCAGTCATTTTGCGCACAGCAAGCTCCGAAAGGCAACAACGTGATAATGACCAGATATCTCAAGTTTTGTTCGTACTGTTGCTTTCGGGATCAATTTTGAATTAAATTTGCAATTGGTGTGTTCAAACATCCATCTATTTATGGGTGTTGCCCTGTGAACAAGTAGTTTCGTCTGATCTAGTGTGTTGCAATATCAGAAGAGAGTTTGCCGTCGACTACTTGAATTTCCTTTGTTACCCTTTGAAACACAATGCCATTTTTGAATCACCAGTCACTAGTTTCAGATGCTGATACTGTCTCTCTGATAGCGTGGCCGAGTGGTGTAACGAAATGGATTTTAAGCTCTGATTTTTTCTGAGGCGAGGCTTCGAATCCCACCGCTGCCAGTTATTGCGGCATTTTTAAATTGTGTTGGTTCACAAAAAGCGTTATATTGTGCAGACTGGCTAGTTTTAATAATATCTATTTCACTTCTTAAACGTTCGATGCCATCATTTCTGTTCACTCTCACGTCTCCACGCGTGCTGCATCTCACTTACTCAGATTCCACCACTTCTATCATTTTGTTGCTCCTTGCTGCCACCATCTCACCGCCGCTTCCCTGTTCCCCCTTCCAAACTTACCGGTTGAACAGCACCTCCCATCTGCTCCTGCGCTCCATTCCGATTAATATATCAAGAATATATTCTCAAGCTGACACAGAGGGAGTAATAGACTGGATTTTAGCGGTGTTACTGTTCCAGAGAGCAGTAATGCGTTGCACTCTGGTGTTATAGGTGCTTACTCTCTGATCGCCTTCAAGAATGTTGGGGAAACACATGGCAGATGGAAGTTAAGGCAGAAAGGTGTGGCGTAGTATAATTTGTTAGGACGAATGAGGAGAGGCAATATGAATGAAAGCTTATGGGAAGTTGGCTTTATCAATAGAGGAATAGTGAAAAAAGTAAAGAAGTTACGCTAAATCTTCCTAAAACACTGGTTACACTCAGCGGGAGTAATTTGCTGAATTACCGGCATATATTTTGGGAAGGATGGCAAGGCCTTGGAGAGGATGCAGAGGAGATTCCTAGAATGGTACCAAGGTTAAGGGATTTAGTTATGTGGAGTGATTGGGGAACCTTGGATTGTTCTCCTTAAAGCAGATACGGTAAAGGGGAGGCTTAATAGAGATATTCAAAAACTTGAGGTGATTAGATAGAAAAGCAGGAAAACTATTTCCTCTGACAAGTGGAATGGTAACCAGAGGTCATAGATGTAATATATTTTGGCGCACAGACGCTTGTTAAGTGCAGGAACATATTACCTAAAAAGGTAGTGGAGTCAGATTCGAAGCAACTTCAAAAGGAAATTGGACATGTTTTTGAATGGAATTAATCTGCAGGCTCGTTGGAAAAACGCTGGGGTGTGAGATGAAATTGGACATCACTTTCAAAGGCATGACAGTCTATGATTTTAACCTCTCCTTAATGTCAAATGCCGACATGAGCTCTACTCTCAGTCTACATTTTTCCGAGAAGCAATAGGCCAAATAATTACCAAAGACTTCCATCTCATTTCACATTCCATTTTTCCTGGAGTGACGAGGCCAGAATTCTTCTCTTCACCCACAGTTGCATCAGGTGCTCCTTCTTCAGCACAGACATAGAAAACAAAGGAAGATTAGAAAGAAAAGGCAGCCAGGTCTTCTCTACTACATTGCAACAAAGCATCAGTTCTGGATGTAGTTCAGTGGTTGAGCGCATACTTCGCATGTATGAGGTCTTGGGTTCAATTCCCAGCATTTCCAAATGTTGTTTCTCACAGCTTCCTTTTCGGCAAAATGTTGTTTTAGGCGTTCCAGAATCTGAGGCCCAGGTTAAACCTTTTTTCCAGTCCTTATAATCTATCGACCGCGCCACGCTTGCTGCCACTCTTGCACCCAACATCTCACAGCCGCTTCCTCGTTCGCCCTTCCAAACTTCCCTGTTGAACAGCGGAGCTCACCTGCTGCTCCGGCCCAATCTGATTAGTATAACAAGAATATATTCTCAACCTGTCCGATCCAGACAGTGAACGTTACAATAAGACAACGATAAGAGAAGATCCATTCACTATAAAAAGGTGGTGAGCTGGAACCTGTGTTCAGGATGAGGGTCAGATTTGTTTTTCATTCCATTTATCTGATGAACTTGTGATTAGGAGTGCAAATATACTCTATTATCTATTGTATAAAAATAGAGCCTTTGATTCCGTGAAATGAACGGTGGTGAGCATACTACTGCTGCCTTCCTGCTTCCAATGGGAACAATCGCTTCAGCGATCAGTCTCCTGCCAGGCAGCCGAGATTTTTTACTTCCCTTATACCAATATTCCAAGTGCAGCGTTCCACAGTTCAGCGTTTAGGGAGTTGATCACACCGCGGGTAAAGGCTGCACAGGCAGGAAGAGAATGGGTGACTTCCAGGCAGAGTAGTAGGCGCATGCAGTTAGTGCAGATGTCCCCTGTGACCAACCCCTTCTCAAAGAGATATACCGCTTTGGATATTGTTGGGGAGGATGGCTTATTAGGGGAAGGAAGCAGCAGCCAACTTCCTGGCACAGATGGTTCTGCTGCACAGGACGGGAGCAAAAAGAGGGGTAGAGCTATATTAATGGGGGATTCTAATTTAAGGCGAATAGAGAGGCGTTTCTGTGGCCGCAAACGTGACTCCGGGATGGTATGTTGCCTCCCTGGTGCAAGGGTCAAAGATGTCTCAGATTGGCTGCGGAACATTTTGGAAGGGGAGGATGAACAGCCAATTGTCGTGGAGCATATAGGTAACAATTTTATAGGTAAAAACGCGACGAGGTCCAAAAAGCTGAATATAGGGAGTTAGGAGGTAAATAAAAATTGAACCGCAAAGTTAGTAATCTCAGGATTGCTACCAGTGCCACGTGCTAGTCAGAGTAGAAATAGAAGGATATTTCAGATGAATACGTTGCTGGAGGAATGGTGCAAGGGGGAGGGTTGCAAATTCCTGGGACATGGGAATCGGTTCTGGGGGAGGTTGGACCAGTACAAATCAGTACTATGGTCCACCATAGCAGCCCCGGGCATTAAAACAGAACCTGTAGCAGTCATACAAGAGGCTCGACTCTGTTACAATTATAATGCACCGGGCCACCTGGCTAAGGAATGCACCAGCCGAGAGATGGTTTACTAATTGCGGGCGGACAGTGCTTCAACAGGCCGACTGTTACCGACAGGGTGGAGGGAGAGAGGGGCAGAGATCGAACCGGCCCGCTTTAGGCCCCCCAGGGAATACCCAAGAGAGGCTTGTCTCACCAAGAGATGGAGGCGTTCCGAGCCCTCCTCGCCAGCTACTAGGACGTGACGGTCTCCACGGCCGGGGAATCGAAGTCCAAACGCCCGTGTCTAAATGTACTGTTAGGAGGCCGGCAGTACTGCGCCATTTTAGGCACGGGGGCATCGGTGTCGATAACTGACACAGAATTTCCCACCTTAGCTCAAAGCATTCAGATAACTGGGGTTAGTGGAGAAAGGGTGATCCTCCATCGGAGTGTTCAACTTCCCCGGCAACTGTCGCTATGAGTTCATACCTGGTGGGTCAAGGCAGAGTCCAAGCCCTCCACCCGGTTAAGTGCACATGGGCGGAGGAAGGACCATTGGGGAGAGTTTGCGAGGCTTACACACTTACATGGGCCACTCACAAATTAGACTGTGGTAGAGCAGTGATGGATCCAGTGAGGCTCCACGGTCCCTAACACGAGGCCCACCGACAATCCGCGCTCCGATCAGAAGCTCAACGGACACTAGTGGGTTTTGGCGTCACGAGGCCCAGTACGTGGTTCCTACATCGATTCAACATGCCCTGATACAATCTTACCACGAGCCCGTGCATTTCGGAGGGTATAAGTTATATTAGATTATAGCTGACACCTGGTGGTGGCCCAGCATGGCCAGAAAGTTCCACGAGTATGGGCGCCTATGTCTACCTTGCCTCCAAACGGGAATCGGGAGTCACATATGTATACGTAGGGGGCACGCCCGGTGTCCCAGGGGACCCTGGACGCAGTTACAAATGGATTTCAAAGGACCCCTACCCCCCAGCGGCGGGTATAACCATGTCCTTGTAGTCATCGATCTTTTTAACCGTTGGGCCGAGGCTTTCCCCACTAGGAGTAATATAGCCGAAGCAGCTGCGAAAATCCTAGCGATGGAAGACATTCCCCGATGGGGGGGTGCCTTACCAGATAGATTCCGACGAGGGAACCCATTTCACCGGCAAGGCCATGAAACAGGCTTTAGCCCTCCTGGGTGTTTGACAACTGGTCAACATCCCATCCACAATCCTCAGGAATGGTGGAACGGATGAGCCGCACTTTAATTCAGTCTGTGACGAAGGCCAATTTACAGACCAGAAAGGGGTGGCACGCAGTCCTCCCCGCCATTTATTGTGGCTTACGAGCCACGCCAGCCAAAGGCACTGGCTTAACCGCGTTTGGACTAATGACAGGACGAGCTATGGTGTCACCACATGACGCACCTCGTCAGGGTACGGGGACACTTCCCAATTCCAGACAACTCTCCTGACATATCTATGCCTGATCAGTGAGGCAAATCATGCCACCCACTTTCGGGTTCAACACTTACAGGAGGCACATGATGCCAAAAGACAAAGGGGAATTTGGGAAGCGCCCCCTCGTGTAGGACATAGATACATAGATACATAGAAGATAGGAGCAGGAGTAGGCCATTCGGCCCTTCGTGCCTGCTCCGCCATTTAATGAGATCATGGCTGATCCTTTAATTCAGTATCCCGTCCCCGCCTTCTCTCCGTAACCCTTAACCCCTTTTGCCCGTAGAAATATATCTAATTCCCTCTTAAATATATTTAATGAGCTGGCGTACACTGCCCTCTGTGGCAATGAGTTCCACAGGTTCACCACTCTCTGAGTGAAGAAATTCCCCCTCATCTCTGTCCTAAATGGTTTAGCCCTTATCCTTAAATTATGTCCTCTAGTTCTGTTCTCACCCGCCAAGGGAAACATTCCTTCTGCATCCAGTCTGTCTAGACCTGTCAGAATTTTATACACTTCTATGAGGTCCCCTCTCAATCTTCTAAACTCCAGTGTGTACATCCCTAAACTACATAGTCTCTCCTCATAGGTCATTCCCGCCATTCCTGGTATCAGCCTGGTGAATCGCCGCTGCACCCCCTCCATGGCAAGAACATCCTTCCTCAGATGAGGCGACCAAAACTGTACACAGTACTCGAGGTGTGGTCTCACCAGTGCCCTGTACAGCTGCAGCAAGGTATCCCTGTTCCTGTATTCTAACCCTTTTGCTATGAAGGCCAGCATACCGTTTGCCTTCTTGACCGCCTGTTGCACCTGCATGCTCGCCTTCAGTGACTGGTGTACAAGAACACCCAGGTCTCTCTGTACTTCCCCCTCTCCCAATCTATTGCCATTTAAATAATAATTTGCCCTCCCGTTCCTGCACCCAAGGTGGATAACTTCGCACTTGTCCACATTATAGTGCATCTGCCATTTATCCGCCCAATCGCCCAGTCTGTCCAAATCGCTCTGGAGCTTCCTGGTCTCTTCCTCTGAGCCCACCCCACCTCCTAGTTTAGTGTCGTCTGCAAATTTGGAAATGCTGCATCCGACTCCCTGATCCAGGTCATTAATGTAAATTGTGAACAGCTGGGGGCCCAGGACAGATCCCTGTGGTACCCCACTTGTTACTGCCTGCCATTCAGAAAATGAGCCGTTTATTCCAACTCTCTGTTTTCTATCTGACAGCCAGTTCCCTATCCACGCCAAAACTTTCCCCTTTATCCCATGAGCCTCAATTTTCCATGCTAATCTTTTATGTGGGACCTTATCGAAGGCCTTTTGGAAGTCCAGGTACACCACATCTACTGGCTCTCCCCCATCTATTCTACCAGTTACTCCCTCAAAAAATTCCAATAGATTAGTCAAGCACGATTTACCCTTTGTAAATCCATGTTGACTCTGTCCTATCCTGTCCCCATTTGCTAAGTGCTCCGCTATTTCATCCTTAATGATGGACTCCAGCATTTTGCCCACAACTGATGTAAGGCTTACAGGTCTGTAATTACCTGCTTTTTCCCTACCCCCCTTTTTGAATAGTGGGGTAACGTTAGCTACCCTCCAATCCATCGGCACTGTTCCCGAGTCTAATGAATTCTGAAAAATCATCCTTAGTGCATCCGCTATCTCTAGGGCCACCTCCTTCAGTACCCTAGGATGCATGTTATCAGGCCCTGGGGATTTGTCCACCTTCAATCCCTTTAGCTTCCTTAACACCATATCCTTAGAGATATTGATTTGCGTCAGTTCCTCCTTTGCCAATGTCCCTATTTTTCCCGATATCCCAGGGAGGTTTTTTGTGTCTTCCTTCGTAAAGACTGACCCAAAGTATGCATTTAGTTGATCTGCCATTTCCTTATTTCCCATTATATATTCCCCCGTATCTGACTGCAATGGACCAACTTTGGTTTTCACCAGTCTTTTCCTTTTGATATATTTATAAAAGCTTTTGGAGTTAGTTTTTATATTTTCCGCCAGCTTGTTTTCGTAAGCTATTTTGCCCCTCTTGATCATGCCCTTTGCCCTCCTTTGCTCTATCTTAAACTGTTCCCAATCTTCCGCTCTGGCGCTTTTTTTGGCTATTTTATACGCCCTATCTTTGGATTTTATGCTGTCTCTAATTTCCCCTGTTATCCACGGTTGAGTCACCTTTTTAGATTTCCTTTTATGCCAGATTGGTATAAACAATTTTTGCAATTTTGTCATTCTATCTTTAAATGTTTGCCATTGTTTATCTACCTCCAGTCCTCTCAGGAACGTTGTCCAATCAGACCTACTCAGTTCCCGTCTCATGGCATCATAATTCCCCTTGTTTAAATTCAGGACCTTAGTCTCTGAGTCAATTTCTTCGCTCTCCATTTCGAGTGAGAAATCGATCATGTTATGATCGCTCTGACCCAAGGGTCCCCGTACAACAAGATTACTGATTAGTCCCTTCTCATTGCACAGTACCCAGTCCAATATAGCCTGTTCCCGAGTTGGTTCCTCGACATATTGATCCAGATAACCATCCCTTAAACACTCAAGGAATTCCTCCTCCTCATTATTTTTACTGATTAGGCTAGTCCAATCTATATGTAAGTTAAAGTCACCTATGATGACAGCTGTGCTCTTATTGCACGCTTCTCTAATTTCCCTCGTGATGCCCTCCCTAACCTCTATTTTACTATTTGGAGGCCTATATACCACTCCTATTAATGTTTTTCGCCCCTCGCTATTTCTTAGCTCCACCCATATAGATTCTGTATTAACTGAGTTAATATCCTTCCTTTCAATTGCATTTATCCCCTCTTTTACTAGCAATGCTACCCCTCCTCCCTTTCTTTTTTGTCGATCCTTCCTAAATACTGAATACCCCTGTATGTTAAGCTCCCAGCCCTGCTCACCCTGCAACCATGTTTCCGTAATCCCAATTAGATCATAATTATTAACCTCTATTTCCACAGCTAATTCATCTACCTTGTTCCTGATGCTTCTCGCATTAAGGTATAAAACCCTCAGGCTTTTTTTATGCTCACATTTTTTATGAATTAGTTTGGCCCTTTGTTTTTTGTTCCTCACCCTTTTACCATTTATTTCTATCTGCCTTTCACTTTCCTCTATTTCACAGTGGGTGATAGTTCAGCGACCGGTTCCAGGTACCTTTGAGCCACGGTGGGATCGGCCCTTCCAGAGCCTCCTAAGTACAGGATCCACCGTTTGCCTACAGCAAAAATTGGATGAAAAATGGAGACACTGGAGCCAGAGCAAGCCAGTGATGGAGCCCGGGGAAGAGATTTCCTCATCTCTTGGGGACCCTATGATTAAAAGGAAATAATAACGAGTATTGACCTCTCTTTTCTCCCCTATATTTGATCAGGGCCGGATTTCGAAGAACTAATTCGATTCTTCAGGTCGCTATTTTACCTGTCCCTTTCTTACAGATGAGCGCGCCCGACCTCAGTACTGCCACCACTTCCGGGGATGTCGACCTTTCTGCAGTCCAGTTTTTTGACTTAACCAGAGATCCTGCGAACTCTCACTACTATACGACTCTAACCTTCCTCGGAACTCACCCCTTCACTCTAGAGTTCCGATTATCTCCCTTTTCTCGTAGCACTACCGGACCCCTCGTTATACATCCCAACAGAACTCAGAATCTTTTATTTACCCTACCCCGCACAGAGGAGATAGACCGGTTCCGACACACAGCTGCTCTTTGGGAACTGCTGGTGTCGGGACTGGAGGACGTTCCCGAGGGGATATCCACTCCATTTTATAGGCCCTCCTGCCTCCGAAGGAGGGCAGTGCAACCTGTCTTCACACATTCCCGTCTGATGGCTGCTAACCCTCACCGAATTACGAAAAGTCAAGTAAGTTATATTGAGCCACTGTCACAACGCCACCGCCTCTGCCGCAATGCCAGGTATGCAGTAGCCTTAACACCGCTCTGAGCCTTGCGCCCACGGCTAATAGCAGGACAGACCGAAAGGGGCTTGGAGGCAGACAGAGGGTGAGAGAGGGAGAGCCTGTTAGTTACCACAAGCTAGTGCCGAGAATGCTAAATGAACTGGACTCCTTATGCATGGCGGTGGTATAGAATAACGATGGGGTGGCTTATCTTGGGAATGATAGGGTTACTGTTCAGCCAACAAACAACACCCTCCATGGTGCTGGGGTTCAGCGTCGACCGGCCGGGAGCCCCCTTTTTCTGTGAGATGACTACTGGTCCACACAAAACACACAAGGGGGTCTGTACCAGTAAAATCACAGGAAGGAAGGACAGGATATGCTGCCAGAATAATGCCGGGCGTTGGGACCCCTTATGTACGTACACCCTAGAAATGTGAAACTTTCAGGATTACAGAACAATACGAGGATCCCGGGAAACCTCCTGTGATTGAATGCTACTGGGGTGCCCCACCCACACCCCCACCCCCACTGGCTTCCGTGACACCATCCTCCCCGGAGCGCGAACCACTGACATGCCCCCCCATGACAAAGGGACCTGCTAGTGGGCTGGTGTTCACTCGACCTGGGGATATATTGTATGATAACGTGCGTCCTGAATTAGTGTCAGTGGTGCTGAAGCTGGCCAACACCATCCTGCCTGCTTCGTGTTCACTACAAACTCAACAGTTATACCAGCGCCTTCTAACACAGGTATTGAAACAATGCGCAGATCGATATTCAAGGCGATATTCCATTTCAATATTCGATTATATTGCAAATGACTATTGTATAGCTAAGTGATGCTCCATTGCAAAGTCCTATTGCATTGCAAATGACGATGATATTGCCAAGCAATATTCCATTGCAATGTGCTTTTGCATTGCAAATGACGATCATATTGCAAAGTGATATTGAATTGCTATGTGCAATTGTATTGCAAATGTCTATTTTATTGGAAAGTGATATTCCATTGCAATGTGCAGTTGCATTGCAAATGACTGTTATACTGCAAAGTGACATTTCATTACAATGTTCTATTGAATTGCAAAATACATTAATATTGCAAACTAAAATTCCATTGCAATATACCATTGCACTGCAATGACTATTCTGTTACAAAGAAATATTCTATTGCAATGTTCTATTGCATTGAAAATGACGATTGTTTTGCAGTGATATTTCATTGCAACGTTCTGTTGTTTTGCAAATGACTACTGTGTTGCCAACTGCACTTCCATTGCAATGTGCTATTGCATTGCAAATGAATATAATATTGCAAGTTAACATTCCATTGCAATGTCTATTGCATTGCAAATGAATATTATTTTGGAAAGTGCTATTCCATTGCAATGTTGTATTGCATTGCCAATGACGATCAAAGTACAAAGCAGTATTCCATTGCAATGTTCTATTGCATTGCAAATAACTACTATATTGCAAAGCGATATTCCATTGCAATATGCTATTGCATTGCAAATGACTATTATATTTGAAAACTATATTGCATTTCAATATTATTTTACATTAAATACTATTATATTGCAAAGTGATATTCCATTTGCAATAACTTTTTGCATTACAAATGAATATTATATTGGAGAGTGCTATTCCATTGCAATGTTCTATTGCATTGCAAATGTCAATTATATTGCAAAGTGATATTCTATTGCAATGTGCTATTGCATTGGAATTGAATTATATTGCAAAGTGATCTTGCAATGTGCTATTGCATTGCAAATGACTTATTATGTTGCAAAGCGATATTCCATTGCAATGTTCTACTACATTGAAATTGACGATTATGTTGCAGTGATATTCCATTGCAATGTTACATTGCATTGCAAATTACTATTAAATTGCAGAGCGATATTCCATTGCAATATTCTATTGCATTGCAAATTACTAATATATTGCAAACTGACATTCCATTGCAATGTTCTATTGCTTTGTAAATGATGTTCACATTGCAACGCAATATTCCATTGCAATGTGCTGTGGCATTGCAACTGATTAAAATATTGCAAGGTGATATTCCATGGCAATGTTCTGTTGCATTGCAGATAATGTTTATGTTGCAGTGATAGTCTATTCCATTGTGCTATTGCATTGCAAATGAAAATATTATAAGTTGATAGTCCATTGCAATGTTCCCTTGCATTGCAAATGACTCTTATATTGCAAGTTAATCGTCCACTACAATGTCCTATTGCATTGAAAATGACTATTATATTGCCTAAGTAATATTCCATTGCAATGTGGAATTGCCTTGCAAATGACTGTTATATTGCAAAGTGATATTACACTGCAATGATGTATTACATTGCAGATTATTATTATATTGCAAAGTGATATTCCATTGCAAAATTCTACTGCACTGCAAATATCTACTATATTGCCAAGCGATGTTCCATTGCAAAATACTACTGCATTGCAAATTACAATCATATTGCAAACTGATATTGCAATTTTGCATTGCATTGCAATAACTATTATATTGCGAAGATATATTCCATTGCAATGTAATATTGCTTTGCACATGACGATTATATTGCAAACTGATATTCTGTTGCAATGTTCCATGACATTGCAATGACTATTGTATCGCAAATTAAAAATCCATACCAATGTTCTATCACACTGCAATTGACAATAACATTGCAGTCAAATTCCATTACAATGTTCTATTGCATTGCAAATTCCTATTATATTGCAAAGTGCTTTTCCATTGCAATGATTTGTCCATTGCAAATGATGATTAAGTGCAAGGCGATATTCCATGGCAATGTGTTAATGCATTGCAAGTAACTATTATATTGCGAGGTAATATTCCAGTGCAATGTTCTATTATGTTGCAAATGACTATTGTATTGCAAAGTGATGTTCCATTGCAAAGTCCTATTGCATTGCAAATGACAATCATATTGCTAAGGGATATTCCATTGCAATGTGCTATTTCATTGCAGATGAATATAATATTGCAGGTTAATTTTCCATTGCAATTTTCTATTGCATTGCAAATGACTATTACATTGCAAACTACTATGCTATTGCAATGTTCTATTGCATTGCAAATGACTATTATATTGTAAATTGATACTCCATTGCAATGTTCTATTGCATTGCAAATTACAATCACTTTGCAAGGCAAGATTCCCTTGCAATGTGCTATTGTATTGCATCTGAATATTATATTGCCAAGCGATATTCCATTGCAATTTTCTGTTGCATTACAAAGGACTACTAAGTTGCAAAGTGATCTTCCATTGCAATGGCCTATTGCATTTCAAATGGCAATCATGTTGCAGTTTAGTATTCCATTGCAATGTGCTATTGTATTGCAAATGACTATTATATTGCAAGCTAATAGTCCATTGCAATGTTCTATTGCATTGCAAATGACGATTATATTGCAGTGCTATTCCATTGCAATGTGCAATTGCATTGCAAATGACAACAATATTGCAAAGTCATGTTCCATTGCAAAGTCCTATTGCATTTTAAAAGAATATCATATTGCAAAGCGACATTCCATTGCAATGTTCTATTGCATTGGAAATGACTTGTATATTCAAAAGTTATATTCCAATGCAATTTTAAAGTACACTGCAAATGACGATGTTATTTCAAGTCGATTATGCATTTCAATGCGCTATTGCATTGCAAATGTGTATTATATTTCGAGGTAATATTTCACTGCAATGTTCTATTCCATTGCAATGTCATATTGCATTGCAAATGACGATCATATTGCGAACCATTATTCCATTGCTATGAGCTTTTTGATTGCAAATGAGTATAAAATTTGTTCCAGTCCTACTCAGGTCCCCTCCCTCCCCTCTTTTTCTGATACATCGATGACTGCATTGGTGCCGTTTCCTGCTCTCGCCCTGAACTAGATAAGTTCATTCACTTTACTTCCAATTTCCACCCTACCCTCACCTTCACATTGTCCATCCCTGACTCTTCCCTTCCCTTCCTTGACTTCTCCCTCTCCATTTCCGGCGATCGGCTTTCAACAAACATCCGCTAACAGCCCACCGACTCCCACAGCTACCTGGACTACACTTCCTCCCACCCCGCTTCCTGTAAGTACTCTATTCCATTCTCCCAGTTTCTCTGTCTCCGCCACATCTGTTCTGACGATGCCACCTTCCATACTAGTGCTTCTGACATGTCTTCCTTTTTCCTCAACCGAGGATTGCCCTCTACCATGGTTTATATGGCCCTTGACCGTGTCCGTTCTATTTCCCGCACTTCTGCTCTCAGCCCTGCAACTCCCTCCCAGAACCACGGTAGGGTTCCCCTTGCCTTAGCTTTCACCCCACCAGCCTCCACATTCAACCGATCATCCTCCGCCATTTCCGCCACCTCCAACGTGATCCCACCACCAAGCACCTCTTCCCCTCACCTCCCCTTTCAGCATTCCGAAGGGACCTCTCCCTCCGTGACACCCTGGTCCACTCCTCAATCACACCCAACAGCCCTGCTCCATCACCTGGCACCTTCCCATGAAAGCACAGGAGCTGCAGCACATGCCCTTTTACCTCCTCCCTTCCCACTGTCCAGGGCCCCACACACCCCTTCCAGGTGAAACAGCGATTTACTTGTACTTCTTGCAACATACTGTATTCGCTGTTCATGATGCGGTCTCCTCTACATTGGTGTGGAGATGCCGGAGTTGGACTGGGGTGGACAAATGTAAAAAGTCACACAACACCAGGTTATAGTCCAACAGCTTTATTTGAAATCACAAGCTTTCGGAGCGCTACTCCTTCTTCAGGTGAAGTGGAGAAATGCATAAAGACACAGCTTATATAGTCAGAGAATCATGTCAGATGTTTGCAGGTAACCTTTCCAACTGCCATTAATCACACCTCGGCAGAGAGATAATCACAACAGTCAAAGGTGTGAATGGTGTCCAAACAGGTCAGTCAGGGAAATATTACATCAAAGAACAATGAGGTGGGGTCACAAGGGGTCAAATATTGCAGATGCTGGGGTCTGTATGAAAAACAAAAAAACAGACAAAAAACATTTTTTTTTTTTGGATGGAAATCACAGCAGGTCCGGCCGCATCCGTGTAGAGAGAACAAGCCAATGTCGACTCGAGTCTGGATGACCCTGCATCAGGTGGGGTTACATGTAGCGTGACATGAACCCAAGATCTCTGTTGAGGCCGTCCTCATGGGTGCGGAACTTGGCTATCAGTTTCTGCTCGACGATTTTGCGTTGTCGTGTGTCTCGAAGGCCACCTTGGAGAATGCTTACCCGAAGATCGGAGGCTGAATGTCCTTGACTGCTGAAGTGTTCCCCGACTGGGAGGGAACACTCCTGCCTGGTGATTGTTGCGCGGTGTCCGTTCATCTGTTGTCGCAGTGTCTGCATGGTCTCGCCGATGTACCATGCTCCGGGGCATCCTTTCCTGCAACGTATGAGGTAGACAACGTTGGCCGAGTCACATGAGTATGTACCATGTACCTGGTGGGTGGTGTCCTCACGTGTGATGATGGTATCTGTGTTGATGATCTGGCATGTCTTGCAGAGGTTGCTGTGGCAGGGTTGTGTGGTGTCGTGTTCGTTGTTCTCCTGAAAGCTGGGTAATTTGCTGCGAACGATGGTCTGTTTGAGGTTAGACGGCTGTTTGAAAGCGAGTAGTGGAGGCGTGGGGATGGCCTTAGCGAGGTGTTCATCATCATCGATGACATGTTGAAGGCTGCGAAGAACATGGCGTAGTTTCTCCGCTCCGGGGAAGTACTGGACGACGAAGGGTACTCTGTTGGTTGTGTCCCATGTTTGTCTTCTGAGGAGGTCTATGCGATTTTTCGCTGTTGCCCATCGGAACTGTCGATCGACGAGTCGAGCGTCATATCCCGTTCTTGCAAGGGCGTCTTTCAGAGTCTGTAGGTGTCCATCGCGTTCCTCCTCGTCTGAGCAGATCCTGTGTATTCGCAGGGCTTGTCCATGGGGGATGGCTTCTTTAATGTGGTTAGGGTGGAAGCTGGAGAAGTGAAGCATCGTGAGGTTGTCCGTGGGCTTGCGGTAGAGTGAAGTGCTGAGGTGTCCGTCTTTGATGGAGATTCGTGTGTCCAGGAATGAGATTGATTCTGAGGAGTAGTCCATGGTGAGTTTGGTCACCAACAGCCATGGGGACCAAATTCGCACCCCAATACGCAAACATCTTCATGCACAAGTTCGAGCAAGACTTCTTCGCTGCACAGGATCTCCAACCAACGTTATACACCAGATACATCGACGACATTTTCTTCCTATGGACCCACGGCGAAGAATCACTGAAAAGACTACACGATAACATCAACAAGTTCCATCCCACCATCAAACTCACCATGGACTACTCCTCAGAATCAATCTCATTCCTGGACACACGAATCTCCATCAAAGACGGACACCTCAGCACTTTACTCTACCGCAAGCCCACGGACAACCTCACGATGCTTCACTTCTCCAGCTTCCACCCTAACCACGCTAAAGAAGCCATCCCCTATGGACAAGCCCTGCGAATACACAGGATCTGCTCAGACGAGGAGGAACGCGATGGATACCTACAGACACTGAAAGACGCCCTTGTAAGAACGGGATATGACGCTCGACTCGTCGATCGACAGTTCCGACGGGCCACAGCGAAAAATCGCAGAGACCTCCTCAGAAGACAAACACGGGACACAACCAACAGAGTACCCTTCATCGTCCAGCACTTCCCCGGAGTGGAGAAACTACGCCATGTTCTTCACAGCCTTCAACATGTCATTGATGACGACGAACACCTCGCTAAGGCCATCCCCATGACTCCACTACTCGCTTTCAAACAGCCGCCTAACCTCAAACAGACCATCGTTCGCAGCAAATTACCCAGCTTTCAGGAGAACAATGACCACGACACCATACAACCCTGCCACAGCAACCTCTGCAAGACATGTCAGATCATCAACACAGATACCATCATCACACGTGAGGACACCACCCACCAGGTACATGGTACATACTCATGTGACTCGGCCAAAATTGTCTACCTCATACGTTGCAGGAAAGGATGCCCCGGAGCATGGTTCATCGGCGAGACCATGCAGACACTGCGACAACGGATGAACGGACACCGCGCAACAATCACCAGGCAGGAGTGTCCCCTCCCAGTCGGGGAACACTTCAGCAGTCAAGGATATTCAGCCTCCGATCTTCGGGTAAGCATTCTCCAAGGTGGCCTTCGAGACACACGACAACGCAAAATCGTCGAGCAGAAACTGATAGCCAAGTTCCGCACCCATGAGGACGGCCTCAACGGAGATCTTGGGTTCATGTCACGCTACATGTAACCCCACCTGATGCAGGGTCATCCAGACTCGAGTCGACATTGGCTTGTTCTCTCTACAAGGATGCGGCCGGACATGCTGTGATTTCCAGCCAAAAAAAAAAATGTTTTTTGTCTGTTTTTTTGTTATTCATACAGACCCCAGCATCTGCAATATTTGACCCCTTATTACCCCACCTCATTGTTCTTTGATGTAATGTTTCCCTGACTGACCTGTTTGGACACCATTCACACCTTTGACTGCTGTGATTATCTCTCTGCCGAGGTGTGATTAATGGCAGTTGGAAAGGTTACCTGTAAACATCTGACATGATTCTCTGACTATATAAGCTGTGTCTTTATGCATTTCTCCACTTCACCTGAAGAAGGAGCAGTGCTCCGAAAGCTTGTGATTTCAAATAAAGCTGTTGGACTATAACCTGGTGTTGTGTGACTTTTTACATTTGTCCTCTACATTGGGGAGACCAAATGCAGATTGGGCGACCGCTTTGCAGAACACCTCCGTTCAGTCCATATGGTTGACCTGAGCTTCCGGTTGCCTGTTAATTCAATTCACCGCTTCACTCCCACTCTGATCTCTCTGTCCTCAGGCTATTGCATTGTTCCAATGAAGCTCAACGTAAGCTCGAGGAACAGCACCTCATCTTTCGATTGGGCACTTTGCAGCCTGCCGGACTCAACATTGAGTTCAACAATTTCAGATAATTAACCCTGCCCCCATTTTTCATGCAGTATGATTTTTCCATTTCCATTTGCAACATTTTATCTTTCCTGCCTCTTACACAAGTACAGGATGCTCTTTCTATTTCTTCCTCCCCTGCTAACCCTCCCCCCTGTCTCTGTACCTTCTTAATATCTGTTACATCTCCAGCTTTTTCCAGTTCTGATGAAGGGTCCCAGACCTGAAATGTTATCTCTGTTTCTCTCTCCACGGATGCTGCCTGGCCTGCTGAGTATTTCCAGCATTTTCTGTTGTTATTTCAGATTTCCAGCATCCACAGTATTTTGCAATTATAAAATTGCCAATTATTATTCCATTGCAATGATCTATTGCATTGCAAGTGAACATTAAATTGCAAAGTGATATTCCATTGCAATCTGCAATGACTATTATATTGCAAAGTGATATTCGATTGCGTTGTGCTATTGTATTTCAAATGACTATTATATTGCAAATTTATATGCCAATGCAATTTTATATTGCATTGCAAATGGTGATCGTATTGCAAGGTGATATTCCATTTCAATGTGCTATTGCATTGCAAATTACTATGATATTGCAAAGTGATATTCTATTGCAATGTGCTATTAAATTGCAAATGACTATTATATTGCAAAGATATATTCCAATGCAATTTTATATTGCATTGCAAATGTTGATCATATTGCAAGGTGATATTCCATTTCCATGAGCTATTGCATTGCAAATGACTATAATATTGCAGAGTGATATTACAATGCAATGTGCTATTGCATTGCAAATGACGATCTTGTTGCAAGGTGCTATTCAATTTCAATGTGCTATTGCATTGCAAATGAGTATCATATTGCAAAGTGATATTCCATTGCAATGTGCTATTGCATTGCAAATGACTATTATATTGTGAAGTTATATTCCAATGCAATTTTATCAAATCAAATCAAATCAAACTTTTATTGTCATTGTTAGTGCACAAGTGCAGCACAATGAAATTTAGGCTTGCGGCTCCTGAGAGTGTACATTTAGATTAAGGCATTTAAACATTCAACATACATTTGGCTTGAAATACATTAACATAAACATAACCATAATAAAGTGCATTGGCAGATGTGCAGGCTTTAGAGTTTATTTGTGGCGTTCAGTAGGATGACAGCCCTGGGAAAGAAGTTGTTCCTAAATCTGATCGTATGGGTGCGAATGCATCTGTAGCATCTCCCAGATGGCAGGAGGGCAAACAGACTGTGGCTGGGGTGGGTAGGGTCTTTGATGATGGACCGTGACCTCGGTAAACAGCGTTTCTGGTATATGTGCTCTATGGTCGGTAGCTGGGTGCCGTTAATGCATTGGGCAGTTTTGACTACCCGCTGCAGGGCTTTCCGGTCATAGTAGCTACAGCTGCCATACCATACTGTGATACAGTTCGTCAGGATGCTCTCTATTGTGTAGCGGTAAAAGTTAGAGAGGAGCAGGGGTGACAGGTTACATCCCTTCAGCCTCCTTAGGAAATATAGGCACTGCTGGGCCTTCTTCACCAGAGAGGAGATATTGAGGGACCAGGAGAGGTCTTCCGTGATGTGGACTCCGAGGAACTTAAAGCTGGCCACCCTTTCCACCACAGCCCCATTGATGTGGATGGGGGTGTGACTTCCACCTTTAGACATCCTGAAGTCCACAATGCTTTGTTTGGTTTTCTTGATGTTAAGAGCCATGTTGTTATCTGTGCACCACTTCACGAGATGCTGGACCTCCTCCCTGCAGGCTGACTCATCATTGTTGGAGATCTGGCCTACTACCGTGGTATCATCCACAAACTTGATGATGGTGTTGGAACCATGAACAGCCACACAATCGTTTGCATTGCATTGCAAATGTCGATCATATCCCAAGGTGATATTTCATTTCCATGTGCTATTGCATTGCAAATGACTATCATATTGCAGAGTGATATTACAATGCAATGTGCTATTGCATTGCAAATGACTATTATATTGCAATGTGATATTCCACTTCAATATTCTATTGCAGTGCAAATGACGATCATATTACAAAGCGATATTCCATTGCAATATTCTATTGCTTTGCAAATCACGATTTTATTGCATTAATATTCCATTGCAATGCTCTACTTCATTGCAAATTGTACTATATTGAAAAACGATATTCAATTGCAATGTACTATTGCATTGGAAGTGACTATTATATATCAAAATGATATTCCACTGCAATCTTCTACTGTATTTGAAATATCTATTATTTTGGAAGTTAATAGTATGGTGCAATGTGCTACTGCATTGCAAATGCATATCAAATTGCAAAGTGATATTGTATTGCAATGTGCAATTGCATTGCAATGACTATTATACTGCAAAATCATATACCATTGCAATATCCTATTGCATTGCAAATGAAGGAAGATTATATTGGAGTGATATTCCATTGCAATGTTCTCTCGCATTGCAAATGAGTACTATATTGCAAAGTGATATATTGCAATATCCTATTGCAATGCAAATGATGATCATTTGCAAAGCGATATTCCATTGCAGTTCGCTATTGCAATTCAAATGACTTTTATATTGTGAAGTGATATTCCATTGCAACGTTCTATTGCAATGCAATGTTCTACTGCATTACAAATGACTATTATATTGCAAAGTGATATTCATTGCAATATTCTGTTGCATTGAAAATGACTACTATGTTGCAAAGTTATACTCCATTGCAATATCTTTTGCATTGCAAATGATGATCATATTGCAAAGCAATATTCCATTGCAATGTGCTATTACATTACAGATGCCGAATATAGTGCAGTGATAATCCTTTGCAATGTTCAGTTGCATTGCAAATGACGATCACATTGCAAGGAAATAGTCCATTGCAATGTGCTATTGCATTGCAACTGACTTTTATACCGCAGAGTGATATTTCATTGCAATGTTTTTTTGCAGGGCAAATGATGATTATGATGCAAACTGATATTCCAAAGCAATTTTCCATTGCATTGCAATGACTTTTATAGTGCAAAGTGATATTCCATTGCAATGTGCTATTGCATTGCAAATGACTGTTATATTGCAAGGTGATATTCCATTGCAATGTTCTATTGCATTGCAATTGATGATTATGCTGCATGGATATTCCATTTTTAAGTGTTATTGCATTGCAAGTTGCTATTAAAATGCAAAGTGATACTCCATTGCAATGTTCCATTGCATTGCAAATGACGATCAAACTGCAAGGCAATATGCCATTGAAATGTGCAATTGCATTGCCACTGATTATTATATTGCAAGGTGATATTACATTGCAATATTCTATTGCATTGCAAATGACTACTCTATTGCAAAGCGATGTTCCATTGCAAAGTCCTACCGCTTTGCAAATGATGATCATTTGCAATGCGATATTTCATTGCAATGTTCTATTGCGTTGCAAATCATTATTATATTGCAAACTGATATACCATTGCAATGTTCTATTGCATTGCAAATGGGTACCATATTGCAAAGTGATATTCCATTGCAATGTAATATTGCAATGCAAATGATCATTTTGCAAAGCGATATTCCATTGCTATGTGCTATTTAATTTCAAATGACTATTATATTGCGAAGTGATATTCCATTGCAATGTGCTACTGCACTGCAAATGACTATTATATCGCAAAGTGATTTTCCTTTGCAAAGCTCTGTTGCATTGCAAATGATGATCATATTGCAAAGCAATATTCCATTGCAATCTGCTATTGCATTACAAGTGACGAATATGTTGCAGTGATAATCCATTGCAATGTTCTATTGCACTGCAAATGACTATTACATTGCAAGGTGAAATTCCATTGAAATGTGCTATTGCATTGCAAATAATTATTTAAGTGCCAACTGATATTTCATTGCATTGTTCTTTGCATTGCAAATAACGATTATATTGCAAGCTGATATTACATTTCAATGTTCCATTGCATTGCAATGACAGTGATATTGCAAAGTGATATTCCACTGCAGTATTCGATTGAATTGCAAGTGGCGATTATATTGCAGTGATATTCCATTGCAATGTTCTATTGCATTGAAAATGACTATTTATTGCAAACTGATATTCCAATGCAATGATTCAGTGCATTACAGTGAATTTTATAAGAAAAGTGATATTCCATTGCAATATTATATTGCATTGCAAATGGCGATCATATTGCAAACTGATATTCCATTGCAATGTTCCAATGCATTGCAATGATAATTATATTGTAAAGTGAAATTCCATTCCAATGCTCTATTGAATTGCAAATGACGATGATATTGCAGTGCTATTCCATTGAAATGTGCAGCTGCATTGCCAATGACTACTATGTTGCTAAGTGTTATTCCATTGCAATGTCCTATTCCATTGCAATGTTCTTTCGCATTATAAATCACTATTTCATTGCAATCTGATATTCCATTGCAAAGCTCTATTGCATTGCAAATGACAATTATATGGCAAAATGATATTAATTTGCAAAATTCCATTGCATTGCAATGACTATTATATTGCAAAGTGATATTCTATTGCAATGTGCTATTGCATTGCAAATGACGATTATATTGCAGTGATAATCCATTACAATGTTCTGTTGCATTGCAAATGACTACTATGTTGCAAACTGATAGTCCATTGCAACCTCCTATTGCATTGCAAAAAAATATAATATTGCAAGTTAAAATTCCATTGCAATGTTCTATTGCACTTGAGGCTTGTAATAAGGGGACATCTACAATTATGGGGGATTTTAACTATCATATTAATTGGACAAATCAAATTGGGCAGGGCTGCCTTTAGGATAAGTTCATTGAGTGTATTAAGGATGGGTTTCTTGAGCAGTATGTAACTGAACCGACCAGGGGGCAAGCAACCTTAGCTCTGGTCCTGTGTAACGAGACAGGATTAATTAAAAATGTCCCAGTAAATGATCCCCTTGGAATGAGTGACCATAACATGGTTGAATTCCATATTCAATTAGAGGGTGAGAAGGTTGGATCTCAAACAAGCGTGCTAAGCTTGAATAAAGGAGGCTATGAAGGTATGAGAGCGGAATTGAGTAGAGTGGATTGGGAAAATAGATTAAAGGGTAAGACGATACATGATCAGTGGTGTTCATTTAAGGAGTTATTTTACAACTTCCAAAAAAAGCCATATTCCACTGAGAAGAAAAGGGTGTAAAAGAAAAGACAGCCATCCGTGGCTGAGTAAAGACATTAACGATAGTATTCGACTAAAAACAAGGGCATATAAGGTAGCCAAATCTAGCGGGAGGATAGAGGATTGGGAAAACTTTGAAAGACAGAAAAAATAACAAAAAGGTGGATTAAGAAAGGGAATATAGATTATGAAAGTAAATTAGCAAAAAATATAAAAACAGATAGTATGAATTTTAATAGTTATATAAAAAGAAAAAGGTTGGCTAAAGTAAATGTTGGTCCCTCAGAGGATGAGACCGGGAAATTAATGGTGGGAAATATGGAGATAGCAAAAATACTGAATGAATACTTTGTATCATTCTTTATAGAAGAAGACACTAAGAATATCCCAACACTGGACAAACAGGGGGCTAAAGGGGGGGAGGAGCTAAACACGTTCAAAATCACTAAGGAAGTGGTACTCGGTAAAATAATGGGACTCAAGGCGGGTAAATCACCTGGACCTGATGGCTTACATCCTAGGGTCTTGAGGGAAGTGGCGGTAGGGATTGTGGATGCATTGGTAATAATTTTCCAAAACTCCCTGGACTTGGCAAAGGTCCCGGCAGACTGGAAAACTGCTAATGTAACACCCTTATTTAAAAAGGGCAGTAGACAGAAGACTGGAAACTATAGAGCGGTTAGCCTAACATCTGTGGTAGGTAAAGTTTTGGAGTCCATCATTAAGGAGACAGTAACAGGACATTTGGATAATCATAATTTAATAGGACAAAGTCAGCGTGGTTTTATGAAGGGGAAGTCATGTTTGACAAAATTGCTGGAGTTCTTTGAAGCAGTAACATATAGGGTGGATAAATGGGAACCAGTGGACGTAGTGAATTTAAACTTCCAAAAGGCATTTGACAAGGTGCCACACAAAATATTATTGCTTAAGATAAAAAAATCATGGGATTGGGGGTAATATTCTGGCATGGATAGAGGATTGGCTATCGAACAGAAGGCAGAGAGTTGGGATAAATGGTTCATTCTCAGACTGGCAATCAGTAACTAGTGGTGTTCCGCAGGGGTCAGTGCTGGGTCCACAACTCTTTACAATCTATATTAATGAATTGGCGGAGGGGACCGAGTGTAACATATCAAAGTTAGCAGATGATGCTAAGATGGGAGGGAAAGTAGAGATTGAGGAGGACATAAAAAACCTGCAAGGGGACATAGACAAGCTAAATAAGTGGGCAGAGGTTTGGCAGATGGAATACAATACTGGAAAGTGTGAGGTTATGCACTTTGGCAGGAAAAATCGTAGAGCAAGTTATTATCTTAATGGCAAGAAACTGAAAGTACTGAAGTACAAAGGGATCTGGGGGTCCTGGTGCACGAAACTCAAAAGGTTAGCATGCAGGTGCACCAAGTGATTAAGAAGGCCAATGGAATGTCGGCTTTCATTGCTAGGGGGATAGAATATAAAAATAGGGAGGTATTGCTTCAGTTGTACAAGGTATTGTTGAGACCGCACCTGGAATACTGCGTACAGTTTTGGTGTCCATATTAAGAAAGGACATACTTGCTGTCGAGTCAGTACAAAGCAGATTCACTCGCTTAATCCCGCAGATGAGGTGATGGACACATGTGGAGAGGTTGAGTAGACTGGGACTCTACTCATTGGAGTTCAGAAGAATGAGAGGTGATCTTATTGAAACATATAAGATTGTGAAGGGGTTGGATCAGCTGGATGCGGGGAAGATGTTCCCGATGATGTGTGAAACTAGAACTAGGGGGCATAGACTTAGAATAAGGGGCTGCTCTTTCAAAACTGAGATGAGGAGGAACTACTTCACTCAGAGGGTGGTAGGTCCATGAAATATGCTGCCCCAAAAAGCTGTAGAAGCTACATCATTACATAAATTTAAAACAGAAATAGACAGTTTCCTAGAAGTAAAGGGAATTAAGGGTTTCGGGGAGCGGGCAGGAATTTGGACATGAGTCTGGATTCGGATCGGTCATGGCCCTTTGGGTAGCGGAGCGGGCCCAGGGGCCATGTACCCTGATCCTGCTCCTATTTTGTGTGTCTAATTCTGTTAGATTCAGGAGATGGTTCTGTGATAGTGGATTGGCGGTTAGGATCAGATCAGCCATGAACTTATTGAATGGCGGAGCAAGCTCGAGGGGCTGATTGGCCTACTCCTGCTCCTATTTCTTATGTTCTTATGTTCAAATGACAATTATTTTGCAACACGCTAATCCATTGCAATGTTCTACTGCATTGCACACGATGATCATATTGCAATGCGATATTCCTTTGCAATGCATTATTGCTTTGAAAATTACTATTATATTGCAAGTCAATAGTCCATTGCAATGTCATATTGCATTGCAAATATCAATTATATTGCAAAGTGATATTCCATTGCAATGTGCTATTGCGTTGCAATTGCCTGTTATATTGCAAGGTGATATTCCATTGCAATGTTCTATTGCATTGCAATTGATGATTATGCTGCATGGATATTCCACTTTTAAGTGTTATTGCATTGCAAGTTGCTATTAAAATGCAAAGTGATACTCCATTGCAATGTTCCCTTGCATTGCTAATGACGATCAAACTGCAAGGCAATATGCCATTGAAATGTGCTATTGCATTGCCACTGATTATTATATTGCAAGGTGATATTATATTGCAATATTCTATTGCATTGCAAATGACTACTCTGTTGCAAAGCGATGTTCCATTGCAAAGTCCTACTGCTTTGCAAATGATGATCATTTGCAATGCGATATTTCATTGCAATGTTCTATTGCATTGCAAATCATTATTATATTGCAAACTGATATACCATTGCAATGTTCTATTGTATTGCAAATGGGTACCATATTGCAAAGTGATATTCCATTGCAATGTAATATTGCAATGCAAATGATGATCATTTTGCAAAGCGATATTCCATTGCTATGTGCTATTTAATTTCAAATGACTATTATATTGCGAAGTGATATTCCATTGCAATGTGCTACTGCACTGCAAATGACTATTATATCGCAAAGTGATTTTCCTTTGCAAAGCACTGTTGCATTGCAAATGATGATCATATTGCAAAGCAATATTCCATTGCAATCTGCTATTGCATTACAAGTGATGAATATGTTGCAGTGATAATCCATTGCAATGTTCTATTGCGCTGCAAATGACTATTACATTGCAAAGTGAAATTCCATTGAAATTTGCTATTGCATTGCAAATAATTATTTAAGTGCCAACTGATATTTCATTGCACTGTTCATTGCATTGCAAATAACGATTATATTGCAAGCTGATATTACATTTCAATGTTCCATTGCATTGCAATAACAATGATATTGCAAAGTGATATTATTTTGCAGTGATATTCCATTGCAATGTTCTATTGCATTGAAAATGACTATTTATTGCAAACTGATATTCCAATGCAATGATTCAGTGCATTGCAGTGAATTTTATAAGAAAAGTGATATTCCATTGCAATATTCTATTGCATTGCAAATGGCGATCATATTGCAAATTGATATTCCATTGCAATGTTCCAATGCATTGCAATGACAATTATATTGCAAAGTGAAATTCCATTCCAATGCTCTATTGAATTGCAAATGACGATGATATTGCAGTGCTATTCCATTGCAATGTGCAGTTGCATTGCCAATGACTACAATGTTGCTAAGTGTTATTCCATTGCAATGTCCTATTCCATTGCAATGTTCTTTCGCATTACAAATCACTATTTCATTGCAATCTGATATTCCATCGCAAAGCTCTATTGCATTGCAAATGACAATTATATGGCAAAATGATATTAATTTGCAAAATTCCATTGCAATGCAATGACTATTATATTGCAAAGTGATATTCTATTGCAATGTGCTATTGCATTGCAAATGATGATTATATTGCAGTGATAATCCATTACAATGTTCTGTTGCATTGCAAATGACTACTATTTTGCAAACTGATAGTCCATTGCAACCTCCTATTGCATTGCAAAAAAATATAATATTGCAAGGCAAAATTCCGTTGCAATGTTCTATTGCATTTGAGGCTTGTAATAAGGGGACATCTACAATTATGGGGGGTTTTAACTATCATATTAATTGGACAAATCAAATTGGGCAGGGCTGCCTTGAGGATGAGTTCATTGAGTGTATTAGGGATGGGTTTCTTGAGCAGTATGTAACTGAACCGACCAGAGGGCAAGCAACCTTAGATCTGGTCCTGTGTAATGAGACAGGATTAATTAAAAATGTCCCAGTAAATGATCCCCTTGGAATGAGTGACCATAACATGGTTGAATTCCATATTCAATTAGAGGGTGAGAAGGTTGGATCTCAAACAAGCGTGCTAAGCTTGAATAAAGGAGACTATGAAGGTATGAGAGTGGAATTGAGTAGAGTGGATTGGGAAAATAGATTAAAGTGTAAGACGATACATGATCAGTGGTGTACATTTAAGGAGTTATTTTACAACTTCCAAAAAAAAACATAATCCACTGAGAAGAAAAGGGTGTAAAAGAAAAGACAGCCATCCGTGGCTAAGTAAAGACATTAAGGATATTATTCAACTAAAAACAAGGGCATATAAGGTAGCCAAATCTAGTGGGAGGATAGAGGATTGGGAAAACTTTGAAAGACAGAAAAAATAACAAAAAGATGGATTAAGAAAGGGAATATAGATTATGAAAGTCAATTAGCAAAAAATTTAAAAACTGATAGTATGAATTTTTATAGTTATATAAAAAAAAAAAGGGTGGCTAAAGTAAATGTTGGTCCCTTAGTGGGTGAGACCGGGAAATTAATGGTGGGAAATATGGAGATGGCAAAAATACTGAATGAATAATTTGTATCAGTCTTTATAATAGAAGACACTAAGAATATCCCAACACTGGACAAAGAGGGGGCTAAAGGGGGGGAGGAGCTAAACACGATCAAAATCGCTAAGGAAGTGGTACTCGGTAAAATAATGGGACTCAAGGTGGATAAATCACCTGGACCTGATGGCTTACATCCTAGGGTCTTGAGGGAAGTGGCGGTAGGGATTGTGGATGCATTGGTAATAATTTTCCAAAACTCCCTGGACTTGGCAAAGGTCCCGGCAGACTGGAAAACTGCTAATGTAACACCCTTATTTAAAAAGGGCAGTAGACAGAAGGCTGGAAACTATAGAGCGGTTAGCCTAACATCTGTGGTAGGTAAAATTTTGGAGTCCATCATTAAGGAGACAATAACAGGACATTTGGATAATCATAATTTAATAGGACAAAGTCAGCATGGTTTTATGAAGGGGAAGTCATGTTTGACAAATTTGCTGGAGTTCTTTGAGGCAGTAACATATAGGGTGGATAAATGGGAACCAGTGAACGTAGTGAATTTAGACTTCCAAAAGGCATTTGACAAGGTGCCACACAAAATATTATTGCTTAAGATAAAAAATCATGGGATTGGGGGTAATATTCTGGCATGGATAGAGGATTGGCTATCTAACAGAAGGCAGAGAGTTGGGATAAATGGTTCATTCTCAGACTGGCAATCAGTAACTAGTGGTGTTCCGCAGGGGTCAGTGCTGGATCCCCAACTCTTTACAATCTATATTAACGAATTGGAGGAGGGGACCGAGTGTAACATATCAAAGTTAGCAGATGATACTAAGATGGGAGGGAAAGTAGAGATTGAGGTGGACATAAAAACCTTTAAGGGGACATAGACAGGCTAAATAAGGAGGCAGAGATTTGGCAGATGGAATACAATACTGGAAAGTGTGAGGTTATGCACTTTGGCAGGAAAAATCGTAGAGCAAGTTATTATCTTAATGGCAAGAAACTGGAAAGTACTGAAGTACAAAGGGATCTGGGGGTCCTGGTGCATGAAACTCAAAAGTTTAGCATGCAGGTGCAGCAAGTGATTAAGACGGCCAATGGAATGTTGGCTTTCATTGCTAGGGGGATAGAATATAAAAATAGGGAGGTATTGCTTCAGTTGTACAAGGTATTGGTGAGACCGCACCTGGAATACTGCGTACAGTTTTGGTGTCCATATTAAGAAAGGACATACTTGCTGTCGAGTCAGTACAAAGCAGGTTCACTCACTTAATCCCGCGGATGAGGTGATGGACATATGAGGAGAGGTTGAGTGGATTGGGACTCTACTCATTGGAGTTCAGAAGAATGAGAGGCGATCATATTGAAACATATAAGATTGTGAAGGGGTTGGATCGGGTGGATGCAGGGAAGATGTTCCCGATGATGGGTGAAACTAGAACTAGGGGGCATAGACTTAGAATAAGGGGCTGCTCTTTCAAAACTGAGATGAGGAGGAACTACTTCACTCAGAGGGTGGTAGGTCCATGAAATATGCTGCCCCAAAAAGCTGTAGAAGCTACATCATTACATAAATTTAAAACAGAAATAGACAGTTTCCTAGAAGTAAAGGGAATTAAGGGTTACGGGGAGCGGGCAGGAATTTGGACATGAGTCTAGATTCGGATCGGTCATGGCTCTTTGGGTAGTGGAGCAGGCCCAGGTGCCGTGTACCCTGATCCTGCTCCTATTTTGTGTGTCTAATTCTGTTAGATTCAGGAGATGGTTCTGTGATAGTTGATTGGCGGTTAGGATCAGATCAGCCATGAACTTATTGAATGGCGGAGCAAGCTCGAGGGGCCGATTGGCCTACTCCTGCTCCTATTTCTTATGTTCTTATGTTCAAATGACAATTATTTTGCAACACGCTAATCCATTGCAATGTTCTACTGCATTGCACACGATGATCATATTGCAAAGCGATATTCCTTTGCAATGCGTTATTGCTTTGAAAATTACTATTATATTGCAAGTCAATAGTCCATTGCAATGTCATATTGCATTGCAAATTACTATTATATTGCAGTGAAATTCCATTGCAATGTGCTATTGCATTGCCAATGATGATTATATTGCAAAGTGATATTGCATTGCAAATGATGATCATATTACAAAGCAATATTGCATTGCAAAGCTCTATTGCATTGCAATGATATTATATTACACAGTAATAGCCCATTGCAATGTTCCATTGCTTTGCAATGACTATTATATTGCTAAATGATATTTCATTCCAAAATTCTATTGCATTGCAAATGATGATTGTATGGCAAAGGGATACTCCATTGCCATGTTCTATTGCATTGCAAATATCAATTATATTGCAAAGTGATATTCCATTGCAATGTGCTATTGCGTTGCAATTGATTATTATACTGCACGGATATTCCATTTTTAAGTGTTATTGCATTGCAAGTTGCTATTAAAATGCAAAGTGATACTCCATTGCAATGTTCCATAGCATTGCAAATGACGATCAAACTGCAAGGCAATATGCCGTTGCAATGTGCTATTGCATTGCCACTGATTATTATATTGCAAGGTGATATTATATTGCAATGTTCTATTGCATAGCAAATGACTACTTTGTTGCAAACCGATATTCCATTGCAAAGTCCTACTGCTTTGCAAATGATGATCATGTTGCAATACGATATTTCATTGCAATGTTCTATTGCATTGCAAATCATTATTATGTTGCAAACTGATGTATCACTGCAATGTTCTATTGCATTGCAAATGGATACTATATTGCAAATTGATATTACATTTCAATGTAATATTGCAATGCAAATGATGATCATTTTTCAAAGCGATATTCCATAGCTTTGTGCTATTTCATTTCAAATGACTATTATATTGCGAAGCGATATTCCATTGCAATGTGCTACTGCATTACAAGTGACAAATATGTTGCAGTGATAATCCATTGCAATGTTCTATTGCACTGCAAATGACTATTATATTGCAAAGCGAAATTCCATTGAAATGTGCTGTTGCATTGCAAATAATTACGTTAGTGCCAACTGATACTTCATTGCAAGGTTCTTTGCATTGCAAATAATGATTATATTGCAAGCTGATATTACATTGCAATGTTCCATTGCATTGCAATGACAATGATATTGCAAAGTGATATTCCACTGCAGTGTTCTACTGAATTGCAGGTGATGATTATATTGCAGTGATATTCCATTGCAATATTCTATTGCATTGCAAATGGCAATCATATTGCAAAGTGATATTCCATTGCAATGTTCCAATGCATTGCAATGACAATTATATTGCAAAGTGAAATTCCATTCCAATGCTCTATTGAATTGCAAATGATGATTATATTGCAGTGCTATTCCATTGCAATGTGCAGTTGCATTGCCAATGACTACTATGTTGCTAAGTGTTATTCGATTGCAATGTCCTATTCCATTGCAATGTTCTTTGTCATTGCAAATCACTATTTCATTGTAATCTGATATTCCATTGCAAAGCTCTATTGCATTGCAAATGACGATTATATTGCAAACTGATATTACATTGCAAAATTCCATTGCATTGCAATGACTATTATATTGCAAAGTGATATTCTATTGCAACGTGCTATTGCATTGCAAATGACGATTATATTGCAGTGATTATCCATTACAATGTTCTGTTGCATTGCAAATGACTACTATGTTGCAAACTGATAGTCCATTGCAACCTCCTATTGCACTGCACTAAATATAATATTGCAAGTTAAAATTCCATTGCAATGTTCTATTGCATTTCAAATGACAATTAATTTGCAACACACTAATCCGTTGCAATATTCCATTGCATTGCACGCGATGATCATATTGCAAAGCGATATTCCATTGCAATGTGTTATTGTTTTGCAAATTACTATTATATTACAAGTTAATACTCCATTGCAATGTCATATTGCATTGCAAATGACGATTATATTGCAGTGATATTCCATTGCAATGTGTTATTGCATTGCAAATGACGATTATATTGCAAAGTAATTTTGAATTGCAATGTTCTGTAGCATTGCAAATGATGATCATATTACAAAGCGATATTCCATTGCAATGTTCTATTGCATTGCATATTACTATTATATTGCAAACTGATATTCCAGTGCAATGTTCCAATGCATTGCAATGACTATTATATTACACAGTAATTGTCCATTGCAATGTTCCATTGCTTTGCAATGAGGATTATATTGCTGAATGATATTTCACTCCAAAATTCTATTGCATTGCAAATGATAATTATATGGCAAAGGGATACTCCATTGCAATGTTCTATTGCATTGCAAATGTAAATTATATTGCAAGGTGATATTCCATTGCAATGTGCTATTGCATTGCAAATTAATTATTTTTAAAGTGATATTCCATTCAATGCGCTATTGCTTTGCAAACGACCATTACATTGCAAGGTGATATTCCATTGCAACGTGGTATTGCATTGCAAATGAATTATATTGAAAGTGATACTCCATTGCAATGTTCTATTGCATTGCACATGACTACTATATTGCAAAGTTGTATGCAATTCCAAATGAATTATATTGGAAAGTGAGATTTCATTGCAATGTGCTATTACATTGCAAATGAGTATTATATTTCAAGCTGATATTCCACTGCAATTTTCTACTGCATTGCAAATGACGATTACATTGCAGCAATATTCCATTGCAATGTGGCATTGCATTGCAAAAGAATTATACTGCAATATGATATCCAATTGAAATGTTATATTGCATTGCAAATGAATTCTATTTATTAGTTATATTCCATTGCATTATGCTATTGCCCAGCAAATGACTATCATATATTCCATTGCAATGTTCTATTGCATTGCAAATGACGATTATATTGCAAGCTGATATTTCTTTGCAATGTTCCATTGCGTTGCAATGACCAGTATATTGCAAAGCGATACACCATTACTATGTTCTATTGCTTTGCAAATGACGACTGTATTGCAGTGATATTCAATTGTAATGTGCAATTGCACTGCAAGTGACTACTATATTGCTAAGTGATATTGCATTGCAAACGACGATCATATTGCAAAGTGATATTCCATTGCAATATTCTGTTGCATTGCAAGGGACTAATATATTGAAAACTGATTTTCCATTCAATTATTCCATTGCATGTCAATGACTATTACATTGTAAAGTTACATTCCATTGCAATGCTGCATTGCATTGCAAATGGCAATAACATTGTAAACTGATATTCTATTGCAACTTTCCATTTCAATGTAATTACTTTTATATTGCAAATTGCTATTCCATTGCAATGTTCCATTGCATTGCAAATGATGATAATATTGCAGTGATATTGCATTGCAATGCTCTCTTGCAAATTACTATTATATTGCAAAGTGATGTTCCATTGCAAAGTCCTATTTCATTGCAAATGATGATCATATTGCGAACTGATATTCCATTGCCATGTGCTATTGCATTGCAAATGACTATTATATATCAAAGCGGTATTCCGTTGCAATGTGCTACTGCATTGCAAATGACAATCATATTGCAAAGAGATATTACATTGCAACATCATATAGCATTGCAAATGACTATTACATTGCAAATTGCTGTTCCATAGCAATGTGCTATTGCATTGCAAAGGAATTATACTGAAAAGGGATTTAGCACTGCAATGTTCTATTGCTTTGCAAAGGCCGAACATATTACAACGCAAAATCTCATTGCAATGTTCTATTGCATTGCAAATTACTAATACATTGCAAAGTGATATTCCCTTGCAATGTTCCATTGCATTGCAAAGGGCGATCACATTGCAAGGCAATATTCCAATGCTTTGCAAATTACTATTAGAGTGCATAGTGATATTCCATGCAATGTTCTATTGCTTTGCAAACGACTACTCTATTGCAAAGTGCTGTTCCACTGCAAAGTCATATTGCATTCCAAATAACGATCATATTGCAAAGTGATCTTCCATTGCAATGCACTACTGCATTGCAAATGACTATATTCCAAACTGTTATTCGATTGCAATGTTCCATTGCATTGCAATGACTAATAAATTGCCAATTCATATTCCTTGCAATGTGCAATTGCATTACAAATGACCACTGTATTGCTAAGCGATGTTCCATTGCAATGTTCTGTTGCATTGCAAATTATTATTATATCGTAATATGATATTCCATTGCAATGTTCAATTGCATTGCAAATTAATTTCTATTGCAAAGTGATACTTCATTGCACTCTCCTATTGCATTGCAAATGGTGATCATATTGCAAAGCGATAGTCCATTGTAATATGTTATTGCATTGAAAATGAATAAAATATTGCAAGTTAATATTGCAAAGTGATATTTCATTGCAATGTTGTATATATTGCAAAGTGATGTTCCCTTCCAATGTGCTATTGCATTGCAACTGCCAATAATATTGCAAGTTTATATTCCATTGCAATGCTCTATTGCATTGAAAATGACGTCTATATTGCAGTGATATTCTATTGCAATGTGCCAATGTATTGCAAATGAAAATAATATCACCGGTTGATATTCCATTGTAATGTTGTATTGCATTGCAAACGACTATTATATTACAATTTAATATTTCATTAAAATTTGCTATTGCATTGCAATTGAATATTAAATAGCAAAGCAGTATTCCATTGCAATCTACTATTGCATTGCAAATGACGATTATATGGCAAACTGATATTTTATTGCAAGATTTCTTTGCATTGAAATGTTGTACGGCATTGCAAATTAGTATTATATTGCAAACTGATATTCCATTGCAATGTTCCATTGGATTGCAATGACTATTATATTGGTAAGTGATATTCCACTGCAATGTTCTATTGCATTGCAAATGATGATTATATTGCAGTGACATTCCATTGCAATGTGCAATTGCATTGCAAATGGCTATTATATTGCAAAATGATGTTGCATTGCAATGTTCTATTGCATTGCAAATGACGTTTCTATTGCAGCGATCTTCTATCGCAATGTACCATTGCACTGCAAATGAAAATATTATTGCCAGTTGATATTCCATTGCAATATTCTATTGTATTGCAAACGACTATTATATTGCAATGTCATATTTCATTGCAATGTGCTATTGCCTTGCAAATGACTATTATAATGCAAAGCGGCATACCATTGCAATGTTCTATTGAATTGCAAATGACGATTATATTGCAAACTTATATTCCATTGCAAGGTTGATTTGCATTGCAATGACGGTCATATTGCAATGCGATATTCGATTGCAATGTTCTGTTGCAGTGCAAATGTTTTTCATATTGCAAAGTAATATTACATTGCAATGTCATTTTCCATTGCCAATGAAAATAATACTGCAAGTTAAAATTCCATTCCAGTATTCTATTGCATTGCAAATGAATATTATATTGCATGGTGATATTCCATTGCAAAGTTCTATTGCATTGTCAAATAAAATTATATTGCAAAGTGATATTCCACTGCAATGTGCTATTGCATTGCGAATGACTTTAATATTGCAAATTGATATGCCATTGCAATGTTCTATTGCACTGCAACTGACGACAATGGTGCAGTATTATTCCCTTGCAATGTGCAATTGCATTGCAAATGACTATTATATTGCAAAGTGATATTTCATTGCAATGTCCTGTGGCATTGTAAATGTATATATTATTTCAAGTCAAAATTCCATTGCAACATCCTATTGCATTGCAAATCAATGTTGCAATGCAAAGTGATACCCCATTGCAATATTCTATTGCATTGGTTAATAATATTATATTGCAAAGTGATATTCCATTGCAATGTGGTATTGGATTGCAAGAAAATATTATATTGCAAAGTGATATACCATTGTAATATCCTATTGCATTGCAAATTGCAATGGTACTGCAAAGTGAAAATCCACTGCAATGTGCTATTGCATTGCAAATGAATATAATATTGCAAGTTAATATTCCATTGCAATATCCTATTGCATTGCAAATAAATATTGTATTGCAAATTGATACTCCATTGCAATATTCTATTGCATTGCAAAATAATATTATAGTGCAAAGCGATATTCCATTGCACTGTGGTATTGGATTGCAAAATAATATTATATTGCAAAGTGATATACCATTGGAATATCCTATTGCATTGCAAATGGTGATGGTACTGCAAAGCGATATTCCTTTGCAATGTGCTATTGCATTACAAATGAATATAATATTGCAAGTTAATATTCCATTGCAACGTTCTATTGCATTGCAAATGAATATTATATTGCAAAGTGATATTCCATTGCAATGTTCTATTGCAGTGCAAATTACTTATATATTGCAAATTGTTACTCCATTACAATGTTCTATTGCAGTACAAATGATGATCACGTTACAAGGCCATATTCCATTGCAATGTGCTATTGCATTGAAAATGACTATGATATTACCAAGATATATTACATTGCAATCTTCTATTGCATTGCAAATAACTTTCATATTGCAAAGCGATATTCCACTGCAATGTCATGTTGCATTGCAAATGACTATTATATTGCTAACTAATATTCCATTGAACTGTTCCATTGCATTGCAATGACTATTATATTGCAAAGGGATATTCCACTGCCATGTTCTATTGCATTTCAAATGACATAGGCCTAGAAATTCGCTTGGTAGTGCCAGCGATTAGCGCCTAAAGAGCATGAGAATTGGGGCATTACCCAATTTTTGGGCAGGCGCTGTGAATACAGCGGCACCTCCCATATTGAGTATGATTTTAGCACTGGCGCTAACTCTTTGCGCGCGCCCGCGGGTGCAGGCAGATCATGACGTCATTTCTTTGTGCAACACCATTTTTGCACCCCGGACCGGATATTCGGTGGCGCCCGCAACCTTTCTGCCTGGCGCTATTAATGACAGTTGGATGGAGCGTTCCCAGGCCATGCTCGGACTCGGGGCCGCTATTTAAAGGGGACAGCACGAGTACAAAAGCTGCAGCCATTTGGGCTGGCCATCCTAATCATTGCTGGAGTGAGTTGCTGACCTTCTGTTGGACAGTCACTTTCTCATTGAGCCTTCGGAGGCACTGGCACTGGCAGCTTGAAGGCCCGGCTCCTGAGCTGGTGATGCAGCATCTGAAAGCAGGGAGGTGGAAGAGTGGATTTAGCAAAAGGACTGGTTCACAGCAAGGGATGCCAGATTGTGGCAAGGCTATGACATGGGTCCACAGTGAGAAAGCATGCTGGCGGGGGGAACAAGTAGAAGGAGACAGTTGTAAGAGGTGAGAACTTTACCATCGCTTTCAACAATGGGGTCGGTAGCTGCATTGGTTACAGGATCACTCAGACATCCTCCAAGAATCTGGTGGACTCTCTCCTCGAGATCCGTGAGAGTGACCACTTGTGGATGTCCTCCACTGGTACTAAGGTGGAATTTGCCAATCCTCGCCAGCATGGACTGCATGGGAAAAGAGGGGAATTTATGTTACCTGATGCCCTCAGTGATCATCACATGCCTCCCATGGTGCAAGAGCCCTTACATGATGCCCTGAGTCAAATGTGCATATGTTTGCCCAGAAAGGGCCATGGGTGCTTGCTGGCAGATGGCCAATGGGGCACAGGCCACCCTGTAGCCATAAAGTCAGGTGCAAATGAAGGGTTGCAGAAGTTTGCAGGTGCAACACCTACCCTCACAACCCGTGTGAGGTTGTTGAATTTCTTTCTGCATTGGACAGGGCTCCTGGTCACCATGCTGCTGGAGTAGACCCTCTGGCATACATCCCTCCAAGCTCATCGGTAGTCCTTATGATTCGGCCTCCTGCCATTGCCTGGGTAGAGAACATCTTGCTGGCGCTCCACTGCGGCCACCAATTGCTCCAGAGCCTCATTGATGAAGCGCTCTCCTCTCTGTCTCACCTTCTCCATCTGGTCCAAGTTTTTATCACCAGAGAAGGGCCTGCGCTGATTCTGAGGTCTGCAAGGCGCAGAGTGTGGATGCTGAAGCTGACTGCCACACCCATTTAAGAGCTCGCCAGCGCCTGGAAGTCTCGTGGTCATTGGTAATTGAGTGCAGTTGCGCTGAGCCCGTCCACTCCAATATTGGGTTGCGCCGGACGTTTAGCACCTTAGGAGTCTTGTGTAATGCCTGAATTCGCGCCTCAATCATCTTTAGGGGCGATGCAACCCAATATCGCGCCAGGCGGCGATAAATTTCATCTGGCTATAAACTTTGCACAGTGCCAGTTCTAATGCCTCAAGCCAGGCTATACCCAATTTCTAGGCCATAGTATCATACAGACATAGAAGATAGGAGCAGGAGTAGGCCATTCGGCACATTGCAATAGAAGATCACTGCAATAAAAATGTCATTTGCAGTGCTAACAAGGAAAGGAAATACAAATTAAATGGTAGGACACTGAGTAGTGTAGCGGAACAAAGGGACCTTGAAGTGCATGTCCACAGGTCGCTGAAGGTAACAGGCCAAGTAGATAAGGTGGTTAAGAAGTCATACGGAATGCTTGACTTTATTAGCCATGGCATAGAATGAAAGAACAGATTATGCTTCAATTGTATAAAACACTAGTTAGGAAACAGCTAGAGTACTGCGTGCAGTTCTGGTCACCACATTATGAAAAGATGTGATTGCTCTAGAGAGGGTACAGAGGAGATTTGCCATGATGTTGCTGGGAGTAGAGAACCTTAGCTGTTAGGAAAGACTGCATAGGCTGGGTCTGTTTTCCTTGGAACAGCGGAGGCTGAGCGGACACCTTATTGAGGTGTATAAAATTCTGAAAGGCATCGATAAAGTGGATAAAAAGGGCCTATTTCCCATAGCAGAGTGGTGAAAATCCAGAGGGCATAGATTTAAAGTAATTGTGGGTAGTTTTAGAGTGGCTTTGAGGGGAAATGTCTTCATCCAGAGTGGTGTGGAAGTCTAAAACTCACTGCCTGAAAGGGTGATATAGGCAGGAACCCTAACCACATTCCAAAAGTACTTGGATTTACACTTGGGAAGCTCTAAGATGCAGGGCTATGGCCCAAGAGGTGGGAAGTGGGATTAGGCCGGATAGTTCTTAGTTGGCCGGCATGGACACAATGAGCCGAAATGACCTCCTTCCATGCTGTAACATTTTTTGATTCTGTGATTCTATGATAGCAATGGAATATCACTTTGCAATATAATAGTCATTTGCAATGCAGCAGCATATTGCAATGGAATATCGATTTGCAATGGAATATCACTTGGCAATATACTAGTCACTTGCAATGCAATAGAACATTGCAATGAAATATTACTGCAATATATTCGTCATTTGCAATGCAATAGAACATTGCAATGGAATATCGCTTGGCAATATAATAGTCATTTGCAAGGCAATAGGATATTGCAATGGAATATCACTTTTCAAAATAATAGTCATTTGCAATGCAATGGAATATTGCAATGGAATATCAACTGACAATATTATTTTCATTTGCAATGCAATGGCACATTGCAATTGTATATCGCTACAATATCAACGTCATTTGCAATGCAATAGAACATTGCAATGGAATATCACCTTGCAATACAATAGTCAGTTGCAATGCAATAGCACATTGCATTATCGAACATCACTGCAACATAATCGTCATTTGCAATACAGTAGAACAACACAAAGGAATTTTAACTTTGCAGTATAATAGTCAGTTGCAATGCAATAGCATATTGCAAGGGAATATTGCCTTGCAATATGATGGTCATATGCAATGCGGTAGAAAATTGCAATGGAATAGAGCTTTGCAATAAAATAGTCATTTGGAATGCAATAGCACGTAGCAATGGCATATTGCCTTGCTATGTGTTTGTCATTTGCAATGCAATAGAACATTGCAATTGAATATCATTTTGAGGTATAATAGTCATTTGCAATACAATAGCATATTGCAATGGAATATATCTTTCCAATGAGATCGTCATTTACATTGCAGTAGAACATTGCAATGGAATATCAATTGGCAATATAATAGTCATTTGCAATGCAAAAGAACATTGCAATGGAGTACTAACTTGCAATATTATGTTCATTTGCAATGCAGTAGCACATGGTAATGGAATATCACCTTGCAATATAATAGTCATTTGCAATGCAATTGCACATTTTAATGGAATATCACTGCAGTTTAATCGTCATTTGCAATGCAATACAATATTGCAATAGAATGTCACTGCAGTTTATTCGTCATTTGCAATGCAATAGAATATCGCGATGAGATATCAGTTCGCAATATAATAGTCATTTGCAATGCTATACAACACTGCAATGGAATATCACTGCAATATAATTGTGATTGGGCAGATATATGGCAGATGCAGTATAATGTGGTCAATGCGAGGTTATCCACTTTGGTGGCAAAAACAGGAAGGCAGGTTAGTATCTGAACAACAGTAGATTGGGAGAAGGGGAAGTACAATGAGACATGGGTGACCTTGAGCCCCAGTCGCTGAAGGTAAGCATGCAGGTGCAGCAGCTGGTTATGAAGGCAAATGGTAGGTTGGCTTTCTTAGCGAGAGGGTTTCAGTACAGGAACAAAGATTTCTTGCTGCAGTTGTACAGGGCCTTGGTGAGACCACACCTTGTGTATTGTGTGCAGTTTTGTTTGCCTTATCTGAGGAAGGATGTTCTTGCCATGGAGGGATTGCAGCAAAGATTAACCAGAATGAGACCTGTGATGGAAGGAATGATGTATGAGGAGAGATTGGGTAGATTGGGCTTATACTAGCTGGAGTTCAGAAAATGAGAATGGATCTCATTGAAACATATAACATGTTAACAGGACTAGACAAACTAGATGCAGGAAGGATGTTACTGATATCGGGGGAGTCCATAACCAGGGGTCACAGTCTAAAGATAAGTGGTATGCCATTTAGGACAGAGACGAAGAGGAATTTCTTCACCCAGATGGTGGTGAACTTGTGGAATTCTCTACATGAGAAGGCAGTTGAGGCCAATGCATTATATGTATTCAAGAAGGAGTTAGATATATTTCTTAAGGCTAAAGGGCTCATGGATATGGGGAGAAGGCAGAGACAGGGTACTGAGTTTGAATAATTAGCCATGATCTCATTGAATGGCGGGGCAGGCTCAAGGGGCCGAATGGCCTACTCCTGTTCCCATCTTCTATGTTTCTACAATTCTATGTCATTTGCAATGCAATAGAACATGGCAGTGGAATAACCCTTTGCAATAAAGTAGTCATTGCAATGAATTGCAATGGGATATTGTATTGCCAATGAACATACTATTGCCAGTTGATATTCCATTGCAGTGTGCTATTGAATTGCATGTGTCGATTATATTACTGAGTGATATACCACTTCATTGCTCTATTGCATTGCAAATGATGATCATATTGCAAAGTTATATTACATTGCAATGTTCTATGGCATTGCAAATGATTATTTTATTGCAAACTGATATTCCATTGCAATGTTCCATTGCATTGGAATAACTATTATATTGCAAAGCTATATTCCATTGCAATATTATATTGCATTGCAAGGTTGATTATATTGCAAACTCCAAAGCACTATTCATTTGCAAAGGGATATTCAATTGCAATGTTCTATTGCACTGCAAATTATTTTATACTGTAAAGAGATATTCCATTGGAATGTTCTATTAAATATGACTATTATATTGCAAAATGATATTCTATTGCAATGTTGCATTTCATTGCAAACGACTAGTATATTGCAATGTGATATTAGATTGCAATGTGCTATTGATTTGCAATTGACTATTATATTAAAAATGACATTCTATTGCAATGTGCAATTGCCTTGCAAATTACTATTATAATGCAAAATCTGATTCCATTACAAAGACAGATTCCAATCCAAAGCATTATTATATTCAAAATGATATTCCATTGCAATGTGCAATTGCATTGCAAATGAATATTATATTGCAAATTTTGATTCCATTGTGAAGGCAGATTCCAATCCAATGCACTATTATATTGCAAAGTGATATTCCATTGCAATGTGCTATTGCATTGCAAATATCTATTATATTGAAAAGTAATATTCCATTGCAATGTTCTATTGCATTGCACATGACTATTACATTACAAAGTCATATTCTATTGCAATGTTACAATGCATTGCAAATGACTACTATATTGTTAAGTGATATTCCAGTGCAATGATCTATTTCAATGCAAATGACTACGATATTGTTAAGCGATATCACATTGCAATGTTCTATTGGATTGCAATTGAGTATGATATTGTTAAATGATATTGCATTGTAATGTCCTAATGCATTGTGAATGCCTATTATATTGCAAAATGATATTCCATTGCAATGTTATATTGCACTGCAAATGACTATTATATTGCAAATTAATTTAAATTTCAATGTGCTATTTCATTTGAAATGGCTATTATATAGCAGAGATACTCCATTGCAATACTCTACTGCATTGTAAATCACGATTATATTGCAAAGTTAAATTCCATTGCAATGTGCTATTGCATTGCAAATGATGATTATATTGCAAAGCGAGATTCCATTACAATGTGCTATTGCATTGCAAAAGACTAGTTTATTGCAAATTGATATTCCATTGCAATGGTTTGTTGCATTACAAATGACTATTATAATGGGAATTCATATTTCATTGCATTGTACAATTGCAATGCAAATGACTATTATATTGCAAATGCAGATTCCACTCCAAAGCAAAATTATATTGCAAAGTGATATTCCATCGCAATGTGCTATTGCATTGCAAATGACTATTATATTGTGAACTGATATTCCATTGCAATGTCCTATTGCATTGCAAATGACGTTTACATTCCAAAGTGACGTTTCATTGAAATGTGCAAATGCAAATGACGATTATATTGCAAAGTGATTTTCCATTGCTTTCTTCTATTGCATTGAATATTGACTATTATATTGCAATGTGATATTAGATTGCAAGGTGCTATTGCATAGAAAATGACTATTATATTCCGTTTTAATGTTCTATTGCATTGCAAATGACTATTATATTCCAAACAGATATTCCATTGCAATATTCTATTGCATTGCAAATGACGATTATATTGCAATGTCATAGAGTCATAGTCATAGAGTTATAAAGCACAGAAAGAGACCCTTCGACACATCGCGTCTGCGCCATCAAGCCCTGTCTAATCTAATCACATTTTCCAGCATTTGGTCCATAGCCTTGTATGCTATGGCATTTCAAGTGCTCATCCTAATGCTTCTTGTATGTTGTGAGGGTTCCTGCCTCTACCACACTTTCAGGCAGTGAGATCCATATTCCAACCTCCCTCTGGGTGAAAAAGTTCTTCCTCAAATTCCCTCTAAACCTCCTGCCCTTACATTGAATCGATGTCCCCTTGTTATTGAACCCTCTACTAAGGTAAAAAGTTCATTTCTATCTACCCTATCTATGCCCCTCATAATTTTGTACACCTCAATCAGGTCCCCCCTCAGCCTTCTCTGCTCCAAGGAAAACAACCCCAGCCTGTCCAGTCTTTCTTCATAGCTGAAGTGCTCCAGCCCAGGTAATATCCTGGTGAATCTCCACTGCACCCTCTCCAAAGCAATCACATCCTTCCTATAGCGTGATGATCAGAACTGCACACAGCATTCCAGCTGTGGCCTAACTAGCATATTGTACAGCTCCATCATAACCTCCCTGCTCTTATATTCTATGCCTCGGCTAATGAAGGCAAGTATCCCATATGCCTTTTTAACCATCTTATCCACCTGTTCTGCTGCCTTCAGGGATCTATGTACATGCACACCAAGTTCCCTCTGATCCTCTGTCTTTCCTAGGGTCTTACCATTCATTGTGTATTCCATTGCCTTGTTACTCCCTCCAAAATGCATCACCTCACACTTTTCAGGTTTACATTCCATTAGCCACTGTTCCGCCCATCTGACAAACACATCTATATCATCCAGCAGACTGAGGCTCCCCTCCTTGCTATTTACCACCCCACCAATTTTTGTGTCATCTGCGAACTTACTGATCATAACTTTTACATTCACATCCAAACCATTAATGTAGACCACAAACAGCAAGGGACCCAGCACCGATCCCTGCGGTACCCCACTGGACACAGGCTTCCAGTCACAAAAACAAACTTCGACCATCACCCTCTGCCTTCTGCCACCAAGCCAGTTTTGGATCCAATGTGCCAAGGCACCCTGGATCCCATGGGCCCTTACCTTCCTGACCAGTCTCCTGTGCGGGACTTTATTGAAAGCCTTACCAAAATCCATGTATAACACATCCACTGCGCTACACTCATCCACACACCTAGTCACCCCCTCGAAAAATTCAATCAAATTGGTCAGACATGATCTTCCCTTGACAAAGCCATGCTGACTATCCCTGATTAATCCTTGCCTCTCCAAGTGGAGACTAATTCTGTCCCTCAGAATGTTTTCCAATAATTTCCCTACCACTGATGTTAGGCTCACTGGCCTGTAATTCCCTGGTTTATCCCTACTACCCTTCTTGAATAATGGTACTACGTTAGCTGTTCTCCAGTCCTCTGGCATGTCCCCTGTGGCCAGAGAGGTTTTGAAAATTTGTGTCAGAGCCCCTGCAATCTCCTCCTTTGCCTCACACAGCAGCCTGGGATACATTTCGTCCGGGCCTTTGGTTTTATCCACTTTAAAGCCAGCTAAAACCGCTAGTACCTCCTCCCTCTCGATGCTAATATGTTCAAGTATATCACAGTCCCCCTGCCTGATTTCTATATCTACATCATCCTTCTCCATAGTGAACACAGATGCAAAAAATTCATTTATAACCCCACCTACATCTTCTGGCTCCACACACAGATTGCCACTTTGGTCCCTAATGGGCCCTACTCTTTCCCTAGTTATCCTCTTGCCCTTAATATACTATTAAAACACCTTAGGATTTTCCATTATTTTGCTCGGCGGCGTTATTCCATGGCACCTCCTCGCTCTCGTAATTTCTTTTTTAATTATCCCCCTGCACTTTTTATACTCCTCTAGGGCTTGCTCTGTCTTTAGTCCTTTGTATCTGCCAAAAGCCCCCCTTTTTTTCCAAATCCATTCTCGTTCATCCCTTGACATCCAAGGTTCCCTGGGCTTGCTTGACCCACCCTTGACCTTTACGGGAACATGTTGCCATTGTACTCTCTCAATTTCCTTTCTGAAAGACTCCCATTGCTCCGATGTGGATTTTCCTACAAGTAGCTGATCCCAGTCCACTTTGGCCAGATCCTGCCTTATATATTAAAATCGGCCTTCCCCCAATTTAGAACCTTTATTTCTGTTCCATCTCTGTTCTTTTCCATGACTACCTTAAATCTCACCAAATTATGGTCACTGTCACCAAAGTGCTCACCTACTAACACTTCTACCACTTGCCCGGCCACATTCCCTAGAATTAGGTCCAGTACCGCCAGCTCTCTTGTAGGACTTTCTACATTCTGGCTCAAAAAGCTCTCCTGGATGCACTTTAAAAATTCTGCACGCTCTAAGCCTTTCACACTCTGACTATCCCAGTTAATATTGGGGAAGTTGAAATCCCCCACTACTATTACCCTATTATTTGCAAATTTGTCTGAGATTTACCTACATATCTGTTCCTCTATCTCCCCCTGGCTGTTTGGGGGCTTATAGTACACTCCCAGCAAAGTGCTTCCCCCCTTTTTGTTTTTAATTTCTACCCATGTGGCCTCATTAGATGAACCTGTTAATATATCATCCCTCCTTACAGCAGTAATTGACTCCTTAATTAATATTGCGACACCCCCTCCTCTTTTACCCCACCCCCCTCTGCCTCGCCTGAAGATTCTATATCCCGGAATATTGAGCTGCCAGTCTTGCCCCTCTCTCAACCATGTCTCCATAATAGCAACAATATCATACTCCCATGTGTTCATCAACAGCTTCAGTTCATCCACCTTATTCGCAATGTGATTTTCCATTGGAATGTGCTATTGCATTGCAAATGACTTTTATATTGCAAACAGATATTCCATTGCCATATTGCATTGCATTGCAAATGGCGATTATGTTGCAGAGTGATATTCCATTACAATGTGCTATTGCATTGGAAATGACTATTATATAGCAATGTGATATTTCATTGCAATTTGCTAATGCATTGCAAATGACAATTATATTGAAAAGTGATGTTCCATTGCAACCTTCTATTGAATTGCATGTTGACTATTATATGGCTGCGTGATATTAGATTGCATTGTTCTTTTGCATGGCAAATGATGATTATATTTCAAAGCAATAGTCCATTGCTATTTGCTATTGTATTGCAAATGACTATTATATTGCAAAGTGATATCCCATTGCAAGGTGCTGTTGCATTTCAAATGACGCTTATATTGCAAAGCGATATTCCATTGCAATGTGCTATTTCATTGCAAATGATGATTGTATTGCAAAGTGATATTCCATTGCAATGTGCTATTGCATTGCTAATGATGATAATATTGCAAAGCAATATTCCATTGCCATGTGTGATTGAATTGTAAATTAATATTGTATTGCCAATTGATATTCCGTTACAATATTCTATTGCATTGCAAATGACGGTTATAGTGCAAAGCGATATTCAAGTGCAATGTGCTATTGCATTGCAAATAGCGATTATATTGCCAAGTGACTTTCCATTGCAAAGTTCCATTGCATTGCAAATGATGTTGATATTGCTAAGTAATATTCCATTGAATCGTTCTATTGCATTTCCAATGACAGTTATATTACAAACTGATATTCCATTGCAGTGTTCTATTGCACTTCAAATGACTATTGTACTGCAAAGTGATATTCCATTGCAATGTGCTATTGCATTGCATATTAATATTTTATTTTAAAGTGAGATTCCATTGCAAGGTTCTATTGCTTGCAAATGACGATTATATTGCAAAACGATATTCCATTGCAATGTGCTGTTGAATAGTGAATTAATATTGTATTGCAAAGTGATATTCCATTGCAATGTTCTATTGCATTGCAAATGACGATTATATTTCAAAGTAATATTCAATTGCAACGTGCTATTGATTTGCAAATGAAGATTATATTGCAAAGTGATATTCCATTGCAATATTCTATTGCATTGCAAATGACTGCGATATTGTTAATTGATATTTCATTGCAACGTTCTATTGCATTGCAAATGTTGATTATATTTCAAAGTGATATTCAACTGCAATGTTCCATTGCATTGCAAATAACTATTATATTGCAAAGTGATATTCCATTGCAATGTTCCATTGCATTGCAAGCGACTATTACATTACAAAATGATATTAGATTGCATTGAGCTATTGCACCTCAAAGGACTATTATATTACAAAGTGATATTCCATTGCAATGAGCAATTGAATTGGAAATGACTATTACATTGCAAAGTCTGATTTCATTGCAAAGGAAGTTTCTGCAACAAAGCACTTTTATATTGCAATGTGATATTCCATTGCAATGTGCTATTGTATTGCAAATGACGATTAAATTGCAAAGTTATATTCCATTTCAATGTGCTATTGCATTGCAAATCACTTTTATTTGAAAGAATATTTTAAGAGGTCATTTTGATTGAGGAGGATTCTTGTGATGATTTTCCCTGTGGCAGACAGCAGCCAAACTCCTATGTTATTACCGCAATCGGACTTGTCACCTTTCTTGAAGAAGGTTATGATTATGGCGTTGGATTGCAGGATGGTATCAGGTAGCAAATAAATTTGAACTATGTCTGTCTTTCTCTGTCTTTACCTCTCTTTGTCTGTTTCTGTCGCTATCGGTGTCTCTCTCCATATAGAACAATGTCTCTGTCTGTCTGTATCTGTCTACCTGTCTCGTTCTCTGTGTCTCTGTCTCTGTCTGTCTGTGTTTCGCTATCTGCATCTGTCTGTCAGACTGAGGCTTGTCTGTCTGACTCTGTCTATCTCCCTGTCTGTATGCCTCTTTGTCTGCATCTGTCACTTTGACTGTCTCTTTCTCTGTGTATGTCGATCAATCTCTCTCTGATTGCCTGGGTCTCTGGCTCTCTGTTTCTATGGATATCTCTCTCACTGTCTGGTTTATCTATCTTTCTGTCTCTCTATCTCTGGTTCTCATGCTCTGTTGTCCCTCTCAGTCCGTGTCTGGCACTGCCTGTCTGATTGACTCTGCATATCTGTCCCTGTCTGTATGTCCATGTCTGTGTGTCTGTTTCTGTTGGACTGTCGATGTCCATCTGTGTCTCTGTCACTGTCTGTCTATGTTCTTGTCTGAATGTGTATCTGTCTGCCTGTGTGTGTCTTTGTGTTTGATTCTCTGTCTGTGTCTGTCTGTCTCTCTCCCTCTCTCTGGCTGTGTCTGTCTTTGCCATTCACTATGTCAGTTTCAGCTGCTGTCTTTGTCTGCTGTCTGCCTGTCTCAGTCTGTTTGCTTGTCTCTCTGTCTCTCTGTCCAGCCCTGTCATTCTTTGTCTCACTTCTATTTCTGTCAGTTGATGTTGCTGTCTGTGTTTCAGTACGTCTGCATCCATTTCTCTTTCTGCCTGTCTTTCTCCATCTATTTCATTCTCTGTGTCTACCTCTGTCTGGCTCTGTCAACCTGAGCCTATTCCTCTGTCTGTCTGTCTGTGCTCTGCCTGTCTGTTTCTGTCTGTCTCTGTCTATTGGTCTGTCTTGGTATGTCAATTTACATATCTCTGCCTATGTCTCTCTCTCTGTCTGGCTCTGCCTGTCTTTCTGTCTCTCTCTGTCTCTCCTTGTTGTTGTCTCTCTGTCTCAGTCTGTCTATATCCCTGTCTGACTCTTTCTCTGTCTGCCTGTTTCTCTGTCCACATACTTCTCTCTGACTATCATTCTCTCTCTGTCCATCTGTGTCTCTTTTTCTGTCTGTCTGTCACATTCTGGCTATGTTTCTCTGTCTCTGTCTGTTCTCTCTCTCTCTCTCTCTGTCAGTTTCTGTCGCAGTCTCTGTCTCTGCCCGTCTGTGTCCCTAGCTCTGTCATTCTGTCTCTACCTGCCTGTTTCTTTCCCCTGCCTACCTCTGTCTGTTTCTTTGTCTCGTTCTGTCTCTTTATCTGTCTCTGTCTGTCCCTCTGTTTCTCTCTGTCTGTCTGTATCTTTTCGCCCATCTCTCTCTCTCTTAATCTCTCTCTCTCTCTCTCTCTCTGGTGTTTCTCCCTCTGTTGTGTCTGTTAGTCTGAGTCTGTCCCTGCTTGTACTTCTTTCTCTGCATATCTGTCCCTGGTCTGTCACTGTACATCGTTGTCTCTGTTTGTCTATCTCCCTCTGTCTGTTTCTTGCTGTTGCTGTCTTTCTGGCTCTTTCTGCCTTTGTCTTTCACGCTGGCAGTTTATGTCAGTGCGTTTGCCTGCAGCCTGCCTGTCACATTATGTCTGTCTCTGACTGTCTCTATTTCTGTTTGTATCTGTCTTCCTCTCTCCCGTTTTCTCTGTCTTTCTCTCTCTCTCTCTCTTTCTGACATTTGGGGTTACTGTCTGTTTTCCGTCCATCTGCGTCCCTCTCTCTGTCTGACTGTCTCTTTCTCTGTGTTTAACTCTGTCTGGCTCTGTCAGTCTGAGTATATTCCTCTTTCTGCCTCTCTATCTCTGTCTGTCTCTGTCTTTCTGTGTCTCTGTGTTCCTGTCTCTCTCTATGTATCTGTCTCTCTGCCTATGTCCATCTGACTATCTCAGTCTGTCTGTCACTGTCTGTCAGTATCTCTCACTTTGTTTGTCTCTGTCTGTCTCTATCTCTCTACCAGTCTCTGCCTGTTACTTTTTAACTCTCTCTTTATGTCTGTCCGGGTCTCTGTTTGTGTCTCTCCCTCTGTCTCTGCATATCTCTCTCTGTCGCTGTTTCTGTATGTCTATCTTTCTCCCTTTCTGTCTGTGGTAAACCACTGTTATACCTGTCTGCATGTGTATGTGTATTCCACTAGGTACAGGCTGACTCCTCCCACTATTCCCGGTATATAAGTGACTACCTCCCAGTCCCTAAGTATTCTGGATGGGTCGACCACTCGAGACAAGACCTTCATTCTTTAGTTAATAAAAGCTTGGTTGTTACTCGCTTAACCTCAGTCTTTTGAGTAATTGATGGCGCATCAATTTTATTAACTAAATTTTTTATAATGTAGAAGATCCTCACACCAGCACTAAGTTTGCTCACTGGCTCATGTGCTTCGAGACATTCCTGACTGCCTCCACTGCGGTCGTAACGGATGCGGACAAACTGTCTGTCCTGATCTCCAAGGTGAACCACCGAGTGTACTCAGTCATCCGGGACGCGACCTCGTACACAGCCGCCCTCCAGCTCCTCAAGAACCAGTACACGCGCCCTGTGAACGAAGTATATGCCAGGCACCTTCTGGGGAGTCGCAAGCAACAACCTGGGGAATCGACTGAGGAATACCTCCAAGCACTGTCCGTGCTTGGCCAGGCCTGTGGGTGTAAGGCGGTAACGCCCGCTAAGTACACGAAGGAACTGATCCGGGATGCCTTCGTAGTGGGCCACAGGTCCAACTACACCCGACCACGACTGCTGGAGCAGAGTGACCTCACCCTCGACAAAGCCTCCGAAATCGCACTAACGCTGGATGCAGCCTACCGGGGCATGGAAGCCTACTCCTCTGCACCGTGGATGCCGCGGGGAACGACAACCTGGGACACGGTAGGACAGCCCCATAGCACCGTGCCATCCCAGCCACAGCCCAAGGACGGCCCAACTACCGCAGCAGTGTCCCAAAGCCAGACAGCAGTATCCCAAGGCCAGAAATGCTACTTCTGTGGCCAGGCCAAACACCCCAGAGCGCACTGCCCGGCGAAGAATGCGACCTGCTCGGGCTGCAGGGAAAAGGGACACTACGCCAGCATCTGCAAGGCCAAAGCCACCCCGAATGCCAGCAGCGCCACATGTGGGCCGTGTGAGCCGCCATCTTGGGCCCCCAACATGCCCACTTGTGGGCCGTGCGGGCCGCCATCTTGGGCCTCCCCAGCCATGTGCGAACCACCGCAGCAGCAGCCATCTTGGACGACTCCAGCCACATAGGAATCATGGATGCCGCCATCTTGGACACCAGCCGGGACACAGCAGACGCCAACCCCCCCCGATCTGATACCCGCAGCGACACACCGACCCCTACGCTGGCCTCTGTTACGCTGGACCAAACGAGACCGCACCAACTAGCTCGGTCCAAAATGGACGTTAAGATAAACGGCCATGCAATAAACTGCCTTTTTGACTCCGGGAGCACAGAGAGCTTCATCCACCCCGACACGGTGCGGCGTTGCTCTCTCCCAGTCCTGCCTGCGCACCAGCGGAATTCTATGGCCTCCGAGTCCCAGTCAGCGGACATTGGCGGCTACTGTGTGGTGACACTAGTAGTAGACGGGACTGTGTTCAATAATTTTAAACTCCTGGTCCTGCCCGACCTCTGCGCTGCCGTCCTACTGGGGTTGGATTTCCAGTGCCACCTCAAAAGCGTTACGCTGGCGTATGGTGGCCCCCTCCCCCCACTCATAGTCCGCAGCCAGCAGCCTCCAAATTGCCCGCCACGCACCAGATGCAACCTCTCCACACTCAGAGTCCCACCCCCCCCACTGTTTGCTAACCTCACCCCCGACTGTAAGCCCATCGCCACAAAGAGCAGGCGATACAGCGCCGAGGACAGGGTTTTCATCAAAACCGAAGTGGAGCGGCTCCTGAAGGAGGGGATCATTGAGGGCAGCTCCAGCCCCTGGCGAGCCCAGGTTGTGGTCGTTAAGACCGGCGAGAAACAACGCCTGGTCATCGACTACAGCCAAACAATAAACCGCTACACCCTGCTGGACACCTACCCACTCCCCCGCATAGCTGACATGGTCAACCAGATCGCGCAGTACCGCGTCTTTTCGACCATTGACCTGAAATCAGCGTACCACCAGCTCCCCATCCGCCCTGAAGACCGCCAGTATACTGCTTTTGAGGCAAACGGCCGCCTCTATCACTTCCTTAGGGTTCCCTTCGGCGTTACCAACGGGGTCTCCGTCTTCCAAAGGGAGATGGACCGGATGGTCGATCAAAACGCGCTGCAGGCCACTTTCCCTTACCTAGACAATGTGACCATCTGCGGCCATGACTTGCAGGACCATGACGCAAACCTCAAGAAATTCCTCCGCACCGCCCAACTCCTGAACCTGACGTATAACAAGGAGAAGTGCATAGTCCGCTCAGACCGGCTCGCCATCCTTGGCTGTGTTGAGGAACACGGGGTCATCGGTCCCGACCCGGAGCGGATGCGTCCCCTTATGGAACTCCCTCTGCCCCACTGCCTAAAAGCTCTGAAGAGGTGCCTAGGGTTTTTTTCCTACTACGCTCAGTGGGTCCCCTACTGTGCAGACAAAGCCCGTCCGCTGATCAAAACCACCTCTTTTCCCCTGATGGCAGAGGCCCGCTTGGCCTTCCACCGTATCAAGGAGGACATTGCCAAAGCCACCATGCATGCAGTGGACGAATCCATCCCCTTCCAGGTGGAAAGCGATGCGTCCGACTTCGCTCTGGCCGCCAACCTTAATCAGGCGGGGAGACCTGTGGCATTCTTCTCACGAACCCTCTAGGGCCCGGAGACCAGACACTCCGCGGTCGAGAAGGAAGCCCAGGCTATTGTGGAGGCTGTGCGTCATTGGAGGCACTACCTGGCCGGAAAACGATTTACCCTGCTCACTGACCAGCGTTCAGTTGCTTTTATGTTCAACAACAAGCAGAGGGGCAAAATCAAAAATGACAAGATCTTGAGGTGGAGAATCGAACTTTCCACCGACAATTACGAGATCTTGTACCGGCCCGGGAAGCTCAATGAACCCCCGGATGCTCTATCTCGTGGCACCTGCGCCAGGGCACAGATCGATAGGCTGAGGGCCCTCCACAATGACCTCTGCCACCCGGGGGTCACCAGGTTCTTCCACTTCATCAAGGCCCGCAACCTGCCTTACTCCATTGAGGAGGTCAGGACCATGACCAAGAGCTGCCAAGTCTGTGCTGAGTGCAAACTGCACTTTTATAGACCAGACAGAGCCCACCTGATAAAAGCCACTCGCCCTTTCGAACGCCTGAGCATCGATTTTAAAGGGCCTCTCCCTTCCTCCGACCGCAATGTGTACTTCCTCAACATCATTGACGAGTACTCCCGTTTCCCGTTCGCTATCCCCTGACCGGACATGACCAGTGCCACGGTCATTAAATCTTTGAACAGCCTCTTCACCCTGTTCGGTTTCCCCAGCTTTATCCATAGCGACCGGGGCTCATCGTTTATGAGCGACGAACTCCGCCAGTACCTGCTCGCTAGGGGTATAGCCACAAGCAGGACCACAAGTTACAACCCAAGGGGGAACGGACAGGTGGAAAGAGAGAATGCAACAGTTTGTAAGGCCGCCCTACTAGCCTTAAAGTCTAGGGGCCTTCCGACCTCCCGCTGGCAGGAGGTGCTCCCCGATGCGCTCCACTCGATTCGGTCACTGCTCTGCACTGCCACCAATGCTACCCCTCACGAGAAAATGTTTGTCTTCCCAAGGAAGTCCACATCGGGGCATCATTACCACCACGGCTGACGTCCCCAGGGCCGGTACTACTGAGAAGACACGTGAGGGCCAATAAAACGGACCCCCTGGTCGAGAGGGTCGACCTCCTCCACGCCAACCCCCAGTATGCTTACATTGCGTACCCGGACGGGCGGGAGGACACAGTCTCCATACGAGACCTCGCACCCTCGGGGACCGCTGTAACCCACTACGACACAGTCTCCATACGAGACCTCGAACCCTCGGGGACCGCTGTAACCCACTACCCATTACCACCCCTCCCCATGACCCGATATCCAACCCCAGCAGCCGGCTCGCCTTGGACCGTCACCCACGAGGATTACACTCCAGGGCCCCAGCCTACACGGGACGCAACACGGGACGCGACGCCGGAAGCTCAACCACCCCTGCCGTCGCCACGTCGATCACAGCAGCAGACAAGACCTCCAGAGAGACTCCAATACACGAACTTTTAAATACACTTCACCCCGCCGGACTCATTTTTAAACAAGGGGTGAATGTGGTAAACCACTGTTATACCTGTCTGTATGTGTATGTGTATTCCACTAGGTACAGGCTGACTCCGCCCACTATTCCAGGTATATAAGTGACTACCTCCCAGTCCCTTAGTATTCTGGACGGGTCGACCACTCGAGACAAGACCTTCATTCTTTAGTTAATAAAAGCCTGGTTGTTACTCGCTTAACCTCAGTCTTTTGAGTAATTGATGGCGCATCACTGTCTGTCTGATTTTGTTCGTCGGTCCCTACTGTCTATTATGTTCCATTTGTGTCTCTGTCTGTCTTTCTGCTTCTGTCTGTTTCTCTATCTCTGTCTGCCTGAGTCTCCAATTCTCTGTCTGTCTCCATCGCTGTCTGTCTGTGTCTGCCTGTCATTGTCTGTTAATCTGTCTATCTGTGTGCCTGTCTGTGTCCCTGTTGTGTCCTCTTTTTCTCTTTCTGTATATCTCTGTATGTCTCTGCCTCTGTCTCGCTGCCTGTGTCTCTGGCTTTGTCTGTCTCTCTGTCTCTCTCTGATTTTAAGTCTCTGTCTGATTGCCTTTCACAGTCTGCCAGTCTCATTCTGCCTCATTCTCTATCAGTTTCTGTCAGATTCAGTTTGCCACTGTCTCAGTCTTTCTTTGTCTGTCCTCTCTGTCTCTCAGTCTGTCTCTTTCTGTTTGGCTGTCTCTCTCTGTCTGTCTGTCACAACCTGTCTGCTTGTCTCTGTCTGTCTCTTGCTGCGTGCCTGTCTCTGTCTGACTGCCTGTCTCAGTGAGTCTGTCTCTGATTGTCTCTTTTTCTGTCTGTCGCTTTCTCCCTCCCTCCGGCTCTATCTTTCTGTCTCTCTCGCTCTCTCTGTCGGTTTGTGTTGCTGTCTGTGTCTCTGTCCGTCTGCGTACCTCTGCCTGTCTGTTTGTCTGTCTGCCTGTCTCTTTCTATGTGTCTACCTATGGCCTTGTCATAACCAACACTGTGTTCCATCAGAGGGACAAGTACAAGACTTCATGGCTACATTCTCGCTCCAAACACTGGCATCTGCTGGACTATGCCATTGTCCGCAAGGATGTCCACATCACTCGTGCCATGACAGCAGCTGACGACTGCTGAACGGACCACCACTTAATCCACTCTGTCATCTCCATCAATATAGACCCAAAAGATGGCGGCAGCAGAAAAAATTCCGCAGGAAAATCGAAGCTGGAGCACTCAAACACCCTGCTAAGAAAGCCCGAATCAGCCTCAGTCCCACATCCAACCGGGCGACTCCCAGTGATTCAGAGAAACAGAGTGTCCACAGCACCTGGTCTGCACTCAAGGCCTCCATAATCAGCACCTGTGAAGAGACGCTCGGTCACTCTACTAGGAAACATCAAGACTGGTTCGATGAGAACACCCAGGAGATCCAGGCACTAATAAGCGGAAAGCACAAGTCATTCGAGAGCAAGAAAGCAGCTCGACAGACGCCTGAACACAACCTAAAGAACAGATGGTGTGTGGAGAAAGCGCAGGAGATCCAGCAGCTAGCCGACAACCATGACGTGAGTGGATGTTTTAGCTACCTACAGCCCAAGAACGCAAGGTCCTACCCCACTGCGGGCCAAGAATGGAGAAGTACTCATCAAGGACAGAGAGGCAGTCAGTGCCCGCTGGAAGGAGCACTTTGAAGATCTCCTTAACCAAGACTCTGTCTTCGATGTGAGTGTCCTCAACTCCATCTCAAAGCATGCTACCCGCCACCACCTCAGCACAACCCCAGCCCAGCAGGAGTTTGAAAAAGCCATCCGACAACTGAAGAACAACAAAGTCTCAGGAGCAAATGGAATCCCTGCCGAGGCACTAAAGCATGGTGCAGAAGCACTGCTGGCATGAATTCATGAACTAATATCTCTTATCTGGAAGGAGGAAAGCATGCCAGTGGATCTCTAAGGTTCCATAATCGTGACCATCTTCAAGAAAGGTGACAAGTCCGATTGCGATAATTACAGAGGAGTCTCCCTGCTGTCTGCCACAGGGAAAGTAATTGCAAGAATCCTCCCCAATCGCCTTCTCCCAGTGGCTGAAGAGCTCCTCCTAGAGTCACAATGCGGATTCTGCCCACTGAGGGACTCAATGGGCATGATCTTCACCACACATCAACTACAAGGGAAATGCAGGGAACAGCACCAACCGTGGGACATGGCCTTCTTTGATCTCACAAAGGCCTTCTACACTGTCAACTGTGAGGGCTTATTGAATGTCCTCCTCAAATTCTGCGGCTCTCAAAAGTTTTTCACCATCCTCTGCCTGCTTCAAGACGACATGCAAGCCGTGATCCTGAACAATGGTTCTACCACAGACCCAATTCAACTACGGACCCGCGTCAAAAAAAGGCTGTGTCATCGCACCAACGCTCTTCTGGATCTTCCTCGCTGCAATACTCCATCTGACTCTCAGTAAGCTCCCCACTCGAGTGCAGCTAATTTACAGAACAAATGGTAATCTCTTCAACCTCCGTTGCCTCCAGTCCAGATCCACAGTCGTTCCATCCACTGTCGTCAAATTACAGTATGCAGACGACGCTTGTGTCTGTACACACTCTGAGGTCGAACTCCAATCCATCGTCAACTCCTTCACCGAAAAGGACGAGAGACTGGGCCTTACACTAAACATCCGTAAGACATAGGTCCTCTACCAAACTGCCCCCGCCACACAGTACTGCCCCCCAGTTATCAAAATCCACGACGAGGCCTTGGACAACGTGGACCACTTTCCATTTCTCGGGAGCCTACTCTCAACAAGGGCAGCCGTCGATGACGAAGTCCAACGCTGCCTTCAGTCTGCCAGTGCAGCCGTCGATCTCTTGAGGAAGAGAGTGTTTGCAGACCAGGATCTCAAACCCGGCAACAAGCTCATGGTCTACAGAGCAGCAGGGATACGCGCACTGCTGTATACCTCAGAGACATGGACCATGTACAGCAGGCACCTCAAAGTACTGGAGACGTACCAGCAACACTGCTTCCGCAAGATCCTGCAAACCCATTGGCAGGATAGGCGCACCAACGTCAGTGTTATCACTGAGGCCAACATCTCCCGCATCGAAGCTCCGATGGACAGGCCATATCGTCTGCATGCCCGATACGAGACTCCCTAAACAAGCAGTCTACTCGGAGCTCCGACATGGCAAGTGAGCCCCATGTGGGCAGAGGATACCCATCAAGGACACACTCAAAGCCTCATTGAAAAAGTGCGGCATTACATTCAACACCTGGGAATCCCTGGCCCAAGACCGATCAAAGTGGAGGAGAAGCATCCCGGAAAGCACAAAATACCTCGAGTCTCTTCGCTGGGAGCATGCGGAAGCCAAGCACAAACATCGGAAGGAGTGCACATCAACCCAAGCACCCCACCCACCTGCCCCTACAACAACCGTCTGCCTCCCCTGTGACAGAGACTGTAGGTCCCGCATTGGACTTAGTGTTCACCTTAGAACTCATCTTTAGTGTGGAATCAAGTCATCCTCAGTCCGAGGGATTGCCTAAGAACAGAAGAGTCTACCTGTGTCTGGCTCTGTCAGTCTGAGTCTGTTTATTTTTCTGCCTCTCTATCTCTGTCTGTCACTTCTTTCTATATATCTGTCTCTGTTTCCATGTACGTCTGACTATCTCAGTCTGTCTGTCACTGCCTGCCTGCTTATGTCTCTTTTTTGTCTCTGTCACTTTGTTTGTCTCTGCCTGTCTCTATCTCTCTAGCTGTCTGTCTAAGTCTATCTCGCTGTCTGTGTCTGTCTGTCTGTGCCCCTCCATCTGTCTGTGTATATCTCTGCCTGTCTGTCTGTCTTTTTCTGTTCCCCTATGTGTCTGCCTGTCTGTCGGTGTCTCTGTCTTGGCCTCTCTCCTCTGTCTCTCTATATCTATATATCTCTCTGCATCTGTCTGTCTGTATCACTGCCTGTGTCTCTGGCTTTTTATGTCTCTCTGTCTCCTTCTGTTTATCTGTCTCTTTCTGATTGTCTGTCTCATTCTGCGTCGGTCTCCATCAGTCTCATTCAGTCACTTCAACAGTCTTCCGCTGCCTGTCTCTTCTGTCTGTCTCAGTCTGCCTCTGTCTTGCACAGTCTGTCTGTTTCACGTTGTCGGTCTGTTTCTGCATGTGTGTCTCTGTCTCTCCGTTCGGCACTTTCTGTCTGTTTAATGTCATTCTCTGCCTGCCTGCCTCTGTCTGGGTGGGCGAGTGTGCTGTGAGGAGGATGCCGAGAAACTACAGGATGATTTGGACAGGTTGGATGATTGGACAGAAGCATGGCAGATGCAATATAACGTGGATAAATGTGCGGTTATCTGCTTTGGTGGCAAAAACAGAAAGACAAATGATTATCTGAATGGCAATGGATTGGGAGAAGGGGAAGTGCAGCGAGACCTGGGTGTCCTAGTGCACCAGTCGCTGAAGGTAAGCATTCAGGTGCAGCAGGCGGTTAAGAAGGCAAATGGTATGTTGGCCTTCGTAGCGAGAGGGTTTGAGTACAGGAACATGGATGTCTTGCTGCAGTTGTAGAGGGCATTGGTGAGACCACATCTTGAGTATTGTGGGCAGTTTTGGTCGCCATATCTGAGGAAGGATGTTCTTGCCATGGAAGGAGTTCAGCGAAGGATCACCAGGCTGATACCTGGGATGGCAGGAATGACGTATGAGGAGATATTTGGTCGATTGGGCTTGTACTCGCTGGAGTTTAGAAGAATGAGAGGGGATCTCATTGATACTTTTAAAATTATGATAGGACTCGACAGACCAGATGCAGGAAGGTTGTTCCCGATGGTCGGGGAGTCCAGAACCAGGGGTCACATTCTAAGGATAAGGGGTAGGCCACTTAGGACAGAAATTAGGAGGAATTTCTTCAGCCAGAGAGTGGTGAACCTGTGGAATTCTCTAGCACAGAAGGCAGTAGAGGCCAATACATTAAATATATTCAAGAAGAGTTGGATAAATTTCGTAAGGCTAAAGGGATCAAGGGTTATGTGGAGCAAGCAGGGACCGGGTACTGAATTTGGATGATCAGCCATGATCGCATTGAATGGCGGAGAATGCTCGAGGGGCCGAATGGCCGACTCCTGCTCCTATCTTCTATGTTTCTATGTCTGTCTGGCACTGTCTGTCTGTCTGTCCATCTCTTTTGTGTTTCTGCGTGTGTGCATACTTGTGTGTGTCTCTGCGTGCATGTATGCGAGGCAGACAGAGGCAGGCAGACAGAGAAAGGCATAGAAACAGACAGACTGTGCCAGACACATAGCCAGAGACAGACACTCAGAAAGAGACCAACAGAGAGAAGTAGACCGACTGTGCCTGACAGAGGCAGACTGAGAGAGGAAGTATTAAGGGGCTTGGAAGCTTTGAAAGTGGATATACCACAGGCCCGGATGAAATCCCAGGCTCTTAAGAGAAGCAAAAGAGGCAATAGCAGAGGCTCTGACCATCACTTTCCAATCCTTTCTGGCTACAGTTGCGGTGCCGGAGCACTGGAGGACTGCTAACATTGTACCTTTGTTTAAATGTGGAGAAAGGGATAGAGCGAGGAATGGTTTCCTTCCATGCTGTAAATCTCTATGATTCTATTTTTATGATACTATGTGTGCATGTCCATGTATGTGTGTGTCTCTCTCTGTCTGCGTTTTTTGTTCAGTCTCTGTCTGTCTCTGTATGTTTATTTCCATCTGCCTGCCTCTGTCTGTCTCTGTCCAATTCCAATTCCAATTCCAATTAAAATGCTTTATTGGCATGAAAGTTTACAGAGAACCATATTGCCAAAGCTTACATAGCAAAAAGGTACAGTTTTCCAACATTCTGTAGGTGTCAATCGATTTGACATTTGTTGGGTACATACAATATTACTTTTAAACAATATTAATTTTAAACAGTCTTTGTACTTCATTTGGTACGTTCAATATTAATTTTAAACAGTCTTAATTTTAAACAGTCCTCAGGTTGTCTCTCTCTCTCTCTCTCTCTCTGGCTCTGTTTGTCTATCTGTCTCCCTCTGTCTGTCCTTGTTGCTGTCTCTCTGTCTCAGTCTGGCTGTGCCCCTGTCTGTCTGTGTCTCTGTCTTTCTCTTTGTCTGACCATATATTTCGGGCTACTTGACGGACTCTTTCTGTCCATCAGTGTCTCTTTCTCTGTCCAGCACTCTCATTATGTCTATGTGCCTCTGTCTCTGTGTGTCCCTCTCTCTTTCTCTGTCAGTTTCTGTCGCTGTGTGTGCCTCTGTCTGTCTGTGTCCCTGTCTATATCATTCTGTCTCCATCTGCCTGTTTCATTCTCTACCTACCTCTGTCAGTTTCTTTGTCACTCTGTTTGTCTGTCTGTCGCTGTTTGTCTGTCTGTATCCGTCTGCCTCTCCGTCTGTGTCTCTCTGTCTGTCTCTCTGTTACTCTCTGTCTGTCTTTATCTATTCGACTATGTCTCTGTCTCTGTCTCAGTCTCTCTCCCTGGTTCTCTCCCTCTGTTGTCTCTGTCTGTCTGAGTCGGTCCATGCCTATCTCTCTGCCTCTGCATAACTGTCCCTGGCTGTCTGTCCATGTCCGTGTGCCTGTTTCTGTTGCTCTGCCACTGTACATCTGTGTCTCTGTCTGTCTATCTCCCACTGTCTGTCTCTCGCTGCTCCTCTCTACCTGGCTCTGTCTGTCTTTTTGTCTCTATCTGTTTGTCTCTTCTGCTGTCTGTCTCTGTCTGTCTATGTCCCCGTCTTAATGTTTCTCTGCCGCCTATCTATAGCTGTCTGTCAGTCTGTCCATCTGAATTCGTGTCTCTGTCTGTGTCTCTGTGTTTGTTTCTCTGTCTATGTCTGTCTGTCTCTGCCTCTATGTGGATCTGTTTTTCTCTGTCTCTCTCTTTGGCTTTGTCTGTCTTTGTCTTTTACTCTGTCATTTTCTGTCTCAGTCTGTCTGTCTCTGACTATCTATGTTTCTGACTGTCTCTGTTTATCTCTCTCCAGCTCTGTCTATCTTTGTCACTCTCTCTCTCTCTGTCAATTTCTGTTGCTGAATGAGTCACTGACCTTCCGCGTCCATTTCACTGATTCTCTGTCTGTCTGTATCTCTGTGTCTACCACTGTCTGGCTCTGTCTGTCTGAGTCTATTTCTCTTTTTGCTTCGCTATCTCTGCCTTTCTGTGTCTCTGTCTGCCGGGCTCGATGCATATATCTGTCTCTGTCCTTGTCGGTCTGACTATCTCAGTCTGTCTGTCACTGCCTGTCTGTCTCTGTCTCTTTGTTTGGCTCTGTCTGTCTCTAGCTCTCTGTCTGTCTTTTTTAATTCATTTATGAGATGCGGGCATCGCTGGCAAGGCCAGCATTTATTGCTTAAGTAGCTGGTGGTGAGCCGCCTTCTTGAACCGCTGCAGTCCGTGTTGTGCAATTACCCTCACAGTGCTGTCCCGGAGGGAGTGGAAGGATTTTGACCCAGCGACGATGAAGGATGTGCGATATACTTCTAAGTCAGGATGGTGTGTGACTTGGAAGGGAACTTGGAAGTCGGGTGTTCCCTTGCGCCTGCTACCCTTGTCCTTCTAGATGGAAGAGGTCGCAGGTTTGGGAGGTGCTGCCGAAGATGCCTTGGCGAGTTGCTGTAGTGCATCTTGTAGATGGTACACACTGCAGCCACGGTATGCCGATGGTGTAGAGAGTGAATGTTTAAAGTGGTGGATGGGGTGCCATTCAAGCGGACTGCTTTGTCCTGGATGGTGTCGAGCTTCTTGAGTGTTTTTGGAGCTGCACTCATCCAGGCAAGTGAAGAGTATTCCATCACATTCCTTATTTGTGCCTTGTAGTTGGTGGAAAGGCTTTGGGAAGTCAGCAGGTGAGACACTCGCCACACAATATGCAGCCACTGACCTGCTCTTCTTGCCACAATATTTATGTGGCTGGTCCAGTTAGGTTTTTGGTCAGTGGTGACCCCCCAGGATGTTGGTGGTGGGGGATTCGGCGATGGCAATGCTGCTGACTGTCAAGATGAGGCGGGTAGACTCTCGGTTGCTGGAGATAGTCATTGCCTTGCACTTCTGTGGCGTGAATATTACCTGCCACTTATCAGCTGAAGCTTGAAATTCATCGAGGTCTTGTTGCATGTGGGCACGGACTGTTGCATTATCTGAGGAGTTAAGAAAGGCTCTGAACTCATCATCTGCAATCATCATCGAACATCTCCATTTTTATCTTATGTTGGAGGGAAGGTCATTGATGGAGCAGCTGAAGATGGTTGAGCCTAGGACACTGCCCAGAGGAACTCCTGCAGTGATGTCTTGGCCTGAGATGATTGGCCTCCATCAACCACAACCATCTTCATTTGTGCTAATTATGAATCCAGCCAGTGAATAGCTTTCCACTAATTCCCATTAATTTCAATTTTGCTAGGGCTCCTTGATGCCAAACTCGGTCAAATTCTGTCAGTCTCACCTCACCTCTGGAATTCAGCTACTTCGTGTATGTTTGGAGCAAGGCAGTAATGAGGTCTGGAGCCGAGTGATCCTGGTGGAGCCTGAACTGAGCATTGGTGAGCAGCTTATTGCTGAGTAAGTGCCACTTGATAGCACTGTCTATGACACTTTCCATCACTTTGCCGATGGTTGAGAGTAGAATGATGGGGCGGTAATTGGCCGGATTGGATTTGTCCTGCTTTTTGTGGACATGACATATCGGGGCTGTTTTCCACATTTTCCGATTGATGCCAGTGTTGTAGCTGAACTGGAGTAGCTAGGCTAGAGTCTTGGCTAGTTTTGGAGCACAAGTCTTCAGCACGACAGCCGGGATGTTGTCAGGGCCCATACATTTTGCTGCATCCAGTGCACTCAGCCTGTTCTTGTTATCACGTGGACTGAATCGAATTGGCTGAAGACTGGCTTCTGTGTGGCAGGACTGCAGAGCTTTGTTCTGATCCGTTGATTGTGGGATCGCTTAGGCCTGTCTATAGCACACCGTTTCCGCTGGTTAGCATGTTTACTCCACTATAACTTTCCTACTTGTTTGTGGCCAATAAAATACACCTAGTAGTGTAATGACACCGCTATTATTTCTTAACTCTAACAAAATAGATTCTGTCCTTGTCACTTCCAGGATATCCTCTCTCTCCTTTACTGTAATATTCCCCTGAATCAATACTGCCCCATCACCTCACAGATAATAGGAGCAGGAGTTGGCCATTCGGCCCCTCGAGCCTGCTCCGCCATTCAATGCGATTATGGCTGATCATCCAAATTCAGTACTCTGTCCCTGCTTTCTCCCCATATCCCTTGATCCCCTTAGACTTAAGAAATATATCTAACACCTTCTTGAATATATTTAATGAATTGGCCTCAACTGTCTTCTGTGGTAGATAATTCCAAAGGTTCACCACTCTCTGGGTGAATAAATTCCTCCTCATCTCAGTCTAAAATGGCTTACCCCTTATCTTTAGATTATGACCCGTGCTTCTGGACTCCCCTGCCATCGGGAACAGCCTTCCTGCATCTAGTCTGTCTAGTCCTGTTATAATTTTTTAAGATTCAATGAGATTCACTCTCTTTCTTCTAAACTCCAGCGATTATATCCCAATCGACCCATTCTCTCCTGATACGTCATTCCTGCCATCCCAGGTATCAGTCCAGTGAATCTTCGCTGCACGCCCTCCATCGCAAGAATATCCTTCCTCAGATAAGGCGACCAAAAACTGCACACAATACTCAAGGTGTGGCCTCACCAAGGCCCGGTGCAACTGCATCAAGACATCCCTGCTCCTGTACTGAAACCCTCCCGCTATGAAGGCCAATACACCACTTGCCTTCTTAAATGCCTGCCACACCTGCATGCTTAACTTCCGCAACTGCTGCACAAGGACACCCAGTTCTTGTTGCACTTCCCCTTTGCCCAATCTATTGCCGTTCAAATAATAATCTGCCTTCCTGTTTTTGTCACCAAAGTGCATAAACTCGCCTTTATCCACATTACACTGCATCTGCCATGCATCTGCCCAGTCACCCAACCGGTCTAAATCATACTGGAGTTTCGCTGCATCATCCTCAGAGCACACACGCCCACCCAGCATTGTGTCGTCTGCAAACTTGGAGATATTACATCTAGTTCCTTCGTCTAGATCATTAATATATATTTCGAATAACTGGTGCCATAGCACCGATCCCTGCGGTACCACACTATTCACTGCCTGCTACTCAGAAAAAGACTCGTTTATTCCAAATCTTTGCTTCCTGTCTGCCAAACAGTTCTCTATCCAAGTCAGTACCTTACCCCCATCCCATGTGCTTTAACTTTGTATGCTCATCCCTTATGCGGGACCTTATTGAAAGTCCAAATATACCCCATCCACTGGTTCTCCCTTATCTATTCTATCAGTTACACCCTCAATAAATTTCATTAGGTTAGTCAAGCATGATTTACCTTTTGTAAATCCATGTTGACTTTTTCCGATCCTGTCACTGTTTTCCAAGTGCTCTGCTATTACATCTTTTACAATGGACCATATTATTTTCCCCACTACCGATGCCAGGCTTACTGGTCTATAATTCCTCCTTATCCCTCTACAATCTTTCTTAAATAGTGGGGTTACATTAGCTACCCTCCAATCCATGGGAACTGTTCCAGGGTCTATACAATTTTGGAAGATGACCATCAATGCATCTACTATTTCTAGCGCCACTTCCTTAAGTACCCTATGATGTGGATTATCAGGCCCTGGGGATTTATTGGCCTTCAATCCCGTCAATTTTCCTAACACCATTTCCCGATAAATACTGATTTCAATCAGATTCTCCCTCATCATTAGATCCTATGTTGCCCGACATCTCTGGGAGGTTATTTGTCTTCTCCTTTGTGAAGACAGAACCAAAGTATGTATTTAATTGGTCAGCCATTTCTTTGTTCCCCCTTATAAATTCCCCTGATTCTGACTGCAAGGGACCTACCCACGCTTGACTTCACCAATCTTTTTCTCTTCACATATCTACAGAATCGTTTACAGTCAGTTTTTTATGTTCCCTGCAAGCTCTCTCTCATACTCTATTGTCCGCCTCTTAATTAATCCGTTTGTCCTCCTTTGCTGAATAATAAACTACTCCCAATCCACAGGTTTGCTGCTTTTCTGGCCAATTTATATATTCTCTCCTTGGATCTTATGCTATACATAATTTCTCTTGTTAGCCACGGTTGTGTCACGTTTTTTGTTTTATTTCTATGCCAAACAAGGATGAACAAATCATGTCGTTCATCCATGCGATCTTTAAATGTTTGCCATGATTATTCACCGTCAACCCTTTAAGTAACGTTCCCCAATCCATCCTAGCCAACTCGCACCTCATACCATCGTAGTATCCTTTATTTAAATTCAGGACCCTAGTCTCTGAGTCAACTACTTCGCTCTCCTTCTTAATGAGGAATTCTATCATATTGTGAGCGTTCCTCCACAAGGGGCTACACACAACAAGATTGCTAATTACTCCTTTCTCATTACATGACATCCAGTCTAAGATGGCCTGATCTCTAGTTGGTTCCTCGACATGTTGGTCCAGGAAACCATGCCGTATCCACTCTAGGAATTCCTCTTCCACAGTACTGTTACTAATTCGGTTAGCCCAATCTACAAAGAGATTAAAGTCACCCATGATAACTGCTGTGCCCTTATTGCAAGTGTCAATAATTTCCCATTTCTTGCCACCCCCAACCTCAGCATTATTTTTTCGGGATCTGTATACAACTCCCACTAACGTTTTGGGACATTTGGTATTTCTCAACTCTACCCATACAGATTCCACATCATCAGAGCTAATATCCTTCCTTACTATGGTGTTAATCTGCTCTTTAACCAGCAATGGTACCCCACGTGCTGTTCTATTTTGCCTGTATTTCCAGAATATTGAATACAACTGCATGTTTAATTCCCAGCCTTGGTCACCCTGGAGCCATGTCTCTGTTATCTCAATTATATCATATCCGTTATCATCTATTTGCACAACTAATTCTTCCACCTTATTACGAATGCTCCTCGCATTAAGACACAAAGCCTTCAGGCTTGCTTTTTTAACACTCTTAGCCCATCCAATATTTAGAACTGAATACCGGTTAGAGAGTGTGATGCACCCAGGGGACTCCTGCACTACCTGCCTGGTCCTGCTTGTCTGTCTGGCGCTCACCCATTCCCTCTCTGCCTGCACACTATTAAGCTGCGGTGTGGCCACCTCCTGAAACGTGCTATCCACGTAGCTGTCAGTCTCCCGGATACACCGCAGTGGCGCCAGTTGCTGCTCAGTGTCCAAAACCCGGACTTCCAGCTCCTCCAGCTGACGACATCTCCTGCACATGTGGTTGTCCAGGAGACGGAAGATTACTGGTGTTACCACATGGCACAAGATGTGCACTCCACGGGAATGAGGTGCCCTGCCTCGTCTTTATTTAATAGGCCATTATTAACTTACCAGAAATAAACTCAGGACTTTCAAAAATATTTTTAGAATTTCCTTTGTTAAACTGTTCTAATAATCTGTACAATCAGTTCTTGTTTGCCGCGTAATCATCTCATGCTGTCTGCCAAGTGAGATCCCGTGAACTGTGAGTTTGTGGGAACACGAGATTACAGGACTTTGGACCAGAGAGGTGGTGGGCGGGTCTGGCTAGTAGTTTGAGGAGCTGTAATAGTTTGAGGTGCTGTATTAACTTTTGGGTTCGCATTCACTTGAGATACTCTATTAGGTTGAAATGTTGTATTAGGTTGAGGTGCTGCATTAGGGTGTGGCAGACTCTGGAACAGTACCCGTGGATTGGAGGGTAGCTAATGTTACCCCACTATTCAAAATAGGTGGTAGAGAAAAAGTGGGGAATTATAGACCGGTAAGCCTGACATTGGTAGTGGGGAAAATGCTAGAGTCTATTATAAAAGATGTAATAGCAGAGCACTTGGAAAGCAGTGACAAAATCGGACCAAGTCAACATGGATTTACAAAAGGTAAACCATGCTTGACTAATCTACTGGAATTTTTTGAGGATGTAACTGGTAAAATAGATAAGGGAGAACCAGTGGATGTGGTTTATTTGGACTTTCAGAAGGCTTTCGATAAGGTCCCACATAAGAGATTAGTGTGCAAAATTAAGGCACATGGGATTGGGGACAGGTATTGACTGGGATAGAGAACTAGTTGGCGGACAGAAAGCAAAGAGTTGGAATAAACGGGTCGTTTTCCAAGTGGCAGGCAGTGACTAGTGGTGTACCGCAAGGATCGGTCCTAGGACCCCAGCTGTTCACAATATATATTATTGATCTGGACGAGGGAATTGGATGTAATATCTCCAAATTTGCAGACGACACAAAGCCGGGTGGGAGGGTAAGCTGTGAGGAGGATGTCGTGAAACTCCAGTACGAACTGGACAGGTTGGGTGATTGGGCAGAAGCATGGCAAATGCACTATAATGTGGATAAATGTGAGGTTAACCACTTTGGTGGCAAAAACAGGAAGGCAGACTATTATTTGAACGGCAATAGAATGGGAGAAGAGGAAGTGCAAAGAGACCTGTGTGTTCTTGTGCACCAGTCGCTGAAGGTAAGCATGCAGGTGCAGCAGGTGGTTAAGAAGGCAAATGGTATGTTGGCCTTCGTAGCAAGAGGGTTCGAGTACAGGAACAAGGGTGTCTTGCTATATTTGTACAGGGCCTTGGTGAGGCCGCACCTTGAGTATTCTGTGCAGTTTTTGTCGCCTTATCTGAGGAAGGACGTGCTTGCCATGGAAGGAGTGCAACGAAGATTCACCAGGCTGATACCTGGGATGGCAGGAATGACGTATGAGGAGAGATTGTGCCGATTGGGCTTATACTCACTGGAGTTTAGAAGATTGAGAGGGGATCTCATCGCAACCTATAAAATTCTGTCAGGCCTGGACAGACTAGATGCAGGAAGGATGTTTCTGATGGCCGGGGAGCCCAGAACCAGGGGTCATAGTCTAAGGATCAGGGGTCAGCCATTTAGGACTGAAATGAGGATTAATTTCTTCACCCAGAGAGTGGTGAACCTGTGGAATTCTCTGCCACAGAGGGCGGTGGAGGCCAGTTCATTAAATATATTCAAGAAAGAGTTGAATATATTTCTTAAGGCTAAAGGGGTCAAGGGATATGGGGAGAAGGCAGGGACAGGGTACTGAATTTGGATGATCAGCCATAATCTCATTGAATGGCGGAGCAGGCTCGAAGGGCCGAATGGCGTACTCCTGCTCGAATCTTCTATGTGTCTATGTTTCTATGTATTAATATAACGTGCTGCATTATTTTAGGTAATGTATTAATTTGAGCGGCTGTAATCGATTGAGGTGCTGTGTTAGTTTGAGGAGCTGTATTAGTTTGAGGGGCTGTATTAGTTTGAGGTACTGTATTAGTTTGATGAGCTGTATTAATTTAATGGGAAGTATTACTTTCAGGCACTGTATTAGTTTGTCGGTCTGTATTATTTTGAGGTACTGAATTAGTTTGAGGGTCTGTATTAGTTAAACGGGCTGTATTAGTTTGAGGGGCTGTATTAGTTTGAGGTACTGTATAAGTTTGATGCGCTGTATTAATTTGAGGGGAAGTATGAGTTGAAGGAATTGTATTAGTTTGAGGGGCTGTAATAGTTTCAGGGGCAGTATTAGTTTGAGCTACTGTATTATTTTGAGTGGCTGTATTAGTTTGAGGATCTGTATCAGTTTGCGGTACTTTGGTTTGAGGACAGCTTTAAGTTCCTCGGAGTCCACATCATGGAAGACCTCTCCCAGCAGCGCCTATATTTCCTAAGGAGGCTGAAGGGATGTAACCTGTCACCCCTGATCCTCTCTAACTTTTACCGCTGCACAATAGAGAGCATCCTGATGAACTGTATCACAGTGTGGTATGGCAGCTGTAGCTACTATGACCGGAAAGCCCTGCAGCGGGTAGTCAAAACTGCCCAACCCATTAAAGGCACCCGGCTACCGACCATAGAGCACATATACCAGAAACGCTGTTTACGGAGGTCACGGACCATCATCAAAGACCCTACCCATCCCAGCCACAGTCTGTTCGCCCTCCTGCCATCTGGGAGACGCTGCAGATGCATTCGCACCCGAATGACCAGATTTAGGAACAACTTCTTTCCCAGGGCTGTCATCCGACTGAACTCCACAAATAAACTCTAAAGTCTGCACATCTGCCAATGCACTTTATTATGGTTATTTTTATGTTAATGTATTACAAGGCAAATGAATGTTGAAATGCATAATCTTAGTATACACTCTCGGGAGCCGCAAGCCTACATTTCGTTGTACTGCACTTGTGCACTAACAATGACAATAAATTTGATTATTATTATTATAGTTTGAGGTACTGTATTAGTTTGGTGGGCTGTATTAGTTCGAGTATCTGTATTATTTTGATTGGGTTTATTAGTTTGAGGGGCTGTATTAGATTGAGGTACTCTATTAGTTTGAGGGGCTGTATTAATTTTAGCGGCTTTCTTTGTTTGAAGGTGTGCATTAGATTGAGTTTCTGTATTAGTTTCACAGAATCACAGAAACCCCACAGTGCAGATAGAGACCATTTTGGCCCATCGGGCCTGCACCAACACATATCCCACCCTATCCCCATAACCCCACGTATTTAATCCCGCTAACACTAAGGGTCAATTTATCATAGCCAATCAACCTAACCCACACATCTTTGGACTGTGGGAAGAAACAGAAGCAAACCCACGGAGAATGTGCAAACTCCACACAGACAGTCACTCGAGGCCGGATTCGAACCCGGGTCTTTAGCGCTGTGAGGCAACAGTGCTATCCAGTATGCCACCATGCTGCCCTTGAGGCGGTGTATTTGTTTGAGTGTCTTTATCAGTTTGAGGGGTGTATTAGTTGGAGGGTTTGTATTAGATTGACGTACTGTATTAGTTTTAGGGGCTGTATTAGATTGAGGTAATGAATTAATTTGATAGCTGTATTAGTTTGAGGCACTGTAGTTGTTTGAGGTGCTGCATTATTTTGAGGTTCTGTATTATTTATTGGGTCTGTTTTAGTTTGAGGGTCTGTTTTAGTTTGAGGTACTTCCTTCGTTTAAGGGGCTGTATTAGTTTGAGGTAATGTATTAGTTTGAGGGGGTGTATTATTTTGAGGAACTATATTAGCTTGATGGGGTGTATTAGTTTCAGGGGCTGTATTAGTTTGAAGGAGTGTATTAGTTTGGCAGGCCGTTTTATTTGAGGTACAGTATTAGCTTGAGGTGCTGCATTGTTTGAAGGTCTCTATTAGGTTGAGGTATTGTATTAGTTTGAGGGTCTGTATTCGTTTGAGGTGCTGTATTCGTTTGAGGAGCTGTATTAGTTTGATGTACTTTATTAGTTTGAGGTGCTGTATTAGCTTTGAGGATCCATCGACACACATTTCCCACTTTAATTGTTTAACTAAATGGCCATATTTAAGGTGGACAGCCCCATTCCAGAGTGGAGCAGAGCAGCCCTGAGAGGACACTCTAACATTTGAAATTTAATTACTGAATGGCCACAGAGAGTGAAGGACATCACTGAAACAATATGAGGTCTAGAGATGGGCCTGGTGGTGTTTGCAACAACTACACCATTGCTGGGAGAATACAGCTGGCAATTTTCATTAGTTTATTCATGTGATCAGAATTCTCCGGTCTTTGTGGTTTTCAATTTCAATCTCAGCACTAAATATATTCCATCACATCAGGGAATTAACTCGGCTGTCGTCATCTGTTTGTTCAATTGTTTTTTAAAAATAATATTTTCAGCGATGTTGAAACCTCAATGTCCCCGTGGAGATCCGGCAGCGTATAAATGAAAGGCTCTGGGAATGTCCCACCTCAGAGTTTAATTCAGAGAGATTGCCTGCACCACGAAAGAACACATCGCTTCAATCAGAAAATGCATCAGCCAATTCAACATGTGGAAAAATAATTCTACGTGATCATTGCCGTCATTGGTGTTCCTGGTAAGTGAGTATAACTATTGAAGTTGTGTCAATCTTTGTGTGAGCTGGTCTCTGGTTTTGCTTTGTGACTGATATTGTTACATCCTGAACTAGTGGTCACCGTTATACAAACACCCGATCAATTATAGCATTTCGTTTAGTCAAATGTCCAGAATTACCTCTGAAGTTTTATTCAATTGCCTCGAAGAAAGGTTAAGCTCCGCTTGTATCACATGGGCTCGCTGTGTTATGAAGTTATTGCCTTTAGTGTAATATTGTGTACTGTTGAAACAGACCTCAGTGTAAGCAACTCTCTGAGTGAAGGTATCAGTGGAAGGGACTGTCACTGTAGAACTACGCAGTGTGGGTCGCTAATTGGAGTGGAACACCGGACCCCAGTGTCCATGTATTATTGGGAGTATCAGTCACTGTAGAATTGCGCTGAGTGTGCCTCACTAACAGGAGTGGAACACTTGACCCCAGTGGCCATGTATTACTGGGAGTATCTGTCACTGTATAATTATGTTGAGTGTGGATCAATAACCGGAGTGGAACACCTCATCCCAGTGGTCATGTATTACTGGGAGTATCTGTCACTGTAGAACAACTGAGTGTGGTTCACTAACTGGAGTGGAACACCTCTTCCTAGTGGCTCAGTATTACTGGGACTATCTGTCACTGTAGAACTACTGAGTGTGGTTCACTAATTGGAGGGGAACACCTCATCCCAGTGGCTAGGTATTACTGGGAGTATCTGTCACTGTAGAAATGCACTGAGCGTGGGGCACTAACCAGAGTGGAACACCTGACCCTAGTGGACAAACAATACTGGGAGTATCTGTCATTTAAAAATTGTATTGAGTGTGGGCCACTAACCGGACTGGAACTCCTGACCCCAGTGGCCATGTATTATTGGGGGTACCTGTCACTATCGAATTATACAGAGTGAGGATCACTAACCGAAGAAGAACACTTCATCCCAGTGGCCATATACCACTGCGATTATCTATCACTGTAGAATTGTAGTGGGTGTAGGTCATGATGCAGAGTGGAACAGCGCAGCCCAGAAGCCATGTATTACTGGGAATATCTCTCATTGTAGAATTGTACTGAGTGTGGGTCACTAACCGGTGTGGAACACCTTATCACAGTGGTCATGAATTACTGGGTGTATCTGTCACTGTTGAACTACTGAGTGTGGGTCACTAACAAGTGTGGAACACCTGACCCTTGTGGCCAGGTGTTACTGGGAGTATCTGCCATTTTAGAATTGTATTGAGTGTGGGTCACTAACCAGAGCGGAACAACTGATCCCAGTATCCATGTATTAATGGGAATATCTTTCACTGTAGAATTGTACTGAGCGTGGGTCACTAACTGGAGTGCAACACCTGACCCCAGTGGCCATGTATTGCTGGGAGTATCTGTCACTGTAGAATTGTACTGAGTGTGGGTCACTAACCGAAGTTGAACATCAAACCCCAGTGGTCCTGTATTACTGGGAGTGCCTTGCACTGTAGAACTGTACTGAGTTTGAGTTGCCAACCGGAATGGAACACCTGGCCCCTGGCCAAGTATTAATGGGAGTATCTCGCACTGTAGAATGTTACTGAGTCTGGATTACTTACCGGAGTGAAACACCTCACCCCTGTGGCCATGTATTACTGGGAGTATCTGTCACTGTAGAACTGTACTGAGTGTGGGTCAGTAACCGGAGTGGCACACCTGACCCGAGTGGTCATGCATTAGTGGGAGTATCTGTCACTGTAGAACTGTACTGGTGTGGGTCACTAACTGGAGTCGAACAACTCAGTTCCAATTTTACTTTTTTTTAGATGACTGATCGCTCCCCTTCATGGAGCTGCATTTGTGTTTTCCGATTATAATCAATGGCTAAGTGGAAGATTTTTGCTGTTGGTTGAAGAAGTTTGGTTATAAGCATATGTGGCGCTGCAGTGAAGGTTCACGACATTGATTCCTGGGATGAGAGGGCTGTCCCATTATGAGACATTGTGTAGAATGGGCCTATACTCACTGAAGTTCAGAGGAATGAGAGGTGATCTCATTGAAACATACAGGATTCTTAAGGGGATTGCCAGATTTGGATGCTGACAGGTTGTTTCCCCCTGTTTGAAGTGTCTAGAACTAGCGGCATAGTCTCAGGATAAAGGATAGGTCATTTAAGACCGAGATGTGAAGGATATTCTTCACTCTTTTTGGCTGTGAATCTTTGGAATTCTCTGCCCCAGAGGCCTGTGAATATTGAGTCTTTGAGTATATTCAAGACTGTGATAGATGGATTTTTGGACCCTGGGGGAATCAAGGGATATGGAGACCGGGCAGGAAAGGGCTCTTGAGGTCGATGATCAGTCATGATCTAATTGAATGGCAGAGCTGGCTCCAGGGGCCGTATGGCCTACTCCTGCTCCTATTTCTTATGTTCTTATGTACATACGTAAGTTGAAATCTATTGATATTGCATTTTTGCCCATTGAACTGCACCAACAGAAACAGATGTTAACTAATTACTGACAGGTAAGCAGCAGGATAGCAGTGTTACAGTATTCAAATCCTCTGTATAATGAGTCATTCTTACTCTATGTAGAATTATTATAAACACTTTAATTGTTTTGGTGCTGATTAATCCCCTTCCCCCCACATGTTCCTGAGAATCTGTGTGTCTTGAGTCCTGAATGTTTCCGTTAGACAGGATGAATATTGTGCTGTGGTTATTGATTATTCCACATCTGTACCGGATTATGTTTTGACGAACCAGTTCTTATCTCTGATTCAGTCTCTACACAGGTAACCTGCACCGATCTCAGTGAGGTGAGACCCTGCGAGAAGAGTGACGTATAACTGAAGAACATGCATATCAGGTTTTCATAATACAGAGATCAGTTCGGGGCCAGTGAATTATAGCATTAAAATGGATAATAATGAAATAAATAGTGCAGTGCTTCAATAAATAGCACACTTCAATATCTGCAATGATTAACTGAACTGATGAATGTGATTAATTTGTAATCAAGTTACGGAGAACTCCTTGGAATTTGCTTTCACCCTCGTGTACTTCTCCAGCTTCCCCTTAAATGAATCTCTGCTATTCGCCGCAAGTACTCCAAGTTGTAGCGATTTCCACATTCTAACCAATCTCTGAATAAAGAACCGTCTCCTCAATTCCATATGGGATTTATTAGTTATTATCTTTTACCGATAATCTCCAGTGTTGCACTCACGCCACAAGTATAAACATCTACCCTGTGTTATCCTTTCAAAATTTAAAGCCCTCTATTAGGCCACCTGTCCACCTTCTCTTTTGTAAAGAAAGGAGCCCCAGTCTGTTCAACCTTTCCTGATGGTTATAATGTCTCAATTCTGGTGCCATCCTTGTAAAAAATTGCACTTTCTCCTGAGCCTTAATATCCTTTATGTAATATGGAGATCAGTACTGCACACAGTACGCTCAGTGTGGTATAAACTAGGTTCTATATAAGTTTAAGCTAACCTCTTTGCTTTACGATTCTATTCATCTGGAAATGAACCCCAGTGCTTTGATTGCATGTTTATGGCTTTGTAAACATGCATTGCTACTTTAAATGATTTGGTAATCAGCACCCCTCTACCCCATTTCCACTCTGATTTTCCAAGGAGGATTTGGAAACATTATTCTTTCTACCAAAACGCAGTGCCTCTCACTTAGCTATATTGAAATTAATTTTCCATTTAAACGCCCTTTCTGTAAGTTCATTACTGTCTTCAGGTATTGTGCTGCATTCTTCCTCTGTATTAACTGTACTCGTAATTTGGATTCTTCTGCAAGTTTTGACTTTGTGCTTCTGCTTTCCGAATCAACATCGTTTATGTAAATGGTGAACAACAGTGGTCGCAACGCCGATCCTTGTGGAACATCATTTCTCACCATCCACCGATCTGAGTAAATAGCTTCATGCACTTCTCCCTATTGTCTGTTCTTGCAGCCATCTTTCTATCCATTCTGCTGCTTGTCCCCAACTCCATTTGCGCTGTGATTCAGTCTGCTATGTGGTACTTTATCGAATGGCTTTAAAAAATCAATGTATATTACATCGACTGCATTACCGCTATCAACTCTTTCTGATATGTATTCAAAGTATTCACTAACGTTACTCAAACAAGACATTCTAAAGCGGGTGCAGGAACAGAGGGACCTGGGGGTACATGTACACAAATCGTTGAAGGTGGCAGGGCAGGTTGAGAAAGCGGTTAATAAACCTGACGGGAATCTGGCCTTTCTAAATAGAGGCATAGAGTAAAAAAGCAAGGAGGTTATGAGGAACATCGATAAAACATTGTATCGGCCACAACTGGAGTATTGTGTCCAATTCTGGGCACCGCACTTTAGGAAGTGCATGATGGCTTTAGAGAGGGTGCAGAAAAGATTTACAAGAATGGTTCCAGGGATAAGGAACTTCAGTTACGTAGATATACTAGAGAAGCTGGGGTTGTTCTTCTTAAAGCAGAGATGATTGACAGGAGATTTGCTAGATATGATCAAAATCATGAGGGGTCTAGACAGAGTAGATTGAGAGAAGCTGTTCCAATTGGCAGAACGTTCGAAAACCAGAGGACACAGGTTTTAGGTGATGTACAGAACATCCAAAGGCGACATGAGGAAAAACCTTTTAAGGCAGTGATGCGCTATCAATTACTCATAAAAGACAGAGAGTTAGGAGAGTAACTAAAAGGCTTTTATTAGCAAAGAACAGAGCATGCCTCTCGTGGTTGACTGGGTTCCAAGAAGGCAGGGGGCTGCAGAGCAGTCACCTTTATACCTGGGCCTGTGGGTGGAGCCAGGGGCGGAGCCAGCAGACACATGCTGAGGCATGCATAGGTACAACAGTGTGCAACAACAACAACAACGGTGAACAACAATAAAAGTGGTTTACCACATTCACCCCTTGTATAAAATTGAGTCCGGCGGGGTGAAGTGTACTAAAGGTTCGTGTAAGGACGTCTATCAGGTGGCCTTTTATGCCGCCCTGATCGTCGTGGTGGTGGCGGTGATGGTGCAGCATCCAACGTTGAATCAGGCGTCTCATTGAGTGGTTGGGTGGTCAATGACGGGTCCTGGGGCTGCGGCATGCCGTCTAGCGGGGTTGGGTTGTGGGTAGTGGTGGATGGCAATGGTAGTGTTTCAGGGGCACCCGAAGGTGCGAGGTCTCGTGTGGAGGCTGTGTCCTCCCGCCAGTCCGGGTACGCTACATAAGCGTACTGGGGTTAGGCGTGGGTAGTGGTGGGTGGCGAAGGAGGTGTTTCGGGAGCACCTGAAGGTGCGAGGTCTCGTATGGAGACTGTGTCCTCCCGCCCGTCCGGGTACACCATGTAAGCATACTGAGGGTTGGCATGGAGGAGGCTCACCCTCTCGACCAGGGGGTCTGTCTTATGGGACCTCACGTGCTTCCGCAGTAGGACGGGTCCTGGAGAAGTCAGCCATGTCGGTAACGAGATCCCCGATGTGGACTTCCTGGGGAAGGAGAACATTCTCTTATGAGGGGTGGCATTGGTGGCTGTACAGAGCAGTGACCGAATGGAATGGAGCGCCGCAGGGAGGACCTCCTGCCAGCGAGAGGTTGCAAGGCCCTTAGATTTCAAGTTTAAAAGGACTGCCTTCCAGACCGTCGCATTCTCCCTTTCCACCTGGCCATTCCCCCGGGGGTTGTAGCTGGTGGTCCTGCTTGTAGCAATACCTCTCGCGAGCAGGTACTGACGAAATTCGTCGCTCATAAATGATGAGCCCCTGTCGCTATGAATATAGCTAGGGAAACCGAACAAGGCGAAGAGGTCATTCAGACATTTAATGACCGCGGTACTGCTCATGTCTGAGCAAGGGATGGCAAACGGGAAACGGGAGTACTCGTCAATTATGTTGAGGAAGTACACATTGCGGTCAGAGGAGGGGAGGGGCACTTTAAAATCGACGCCCAGCCGTTCAAAGGGGCGCGTGGCTTTGATCAGGCTTGCTCTGTCTGGCCTATAAAATGCGGTTTGCACTCGGCACAGATTTGGCAGTTCCTGGTCAGCGTCCTGACCTACTCGATGGAGTAGGGCAGGTTACGGGATTTGATGAAGTGAAAAAACCTGGTAACCCCCGGGTGGCAGAGGTCATTGTGGAGGGTCTTCAGTCGATCAACCTGCGCGTTGGCGCATGCTCCACGTGATAGGGCATCTGGGGGCTCATTGAGTTTCCCGGGCTGGTACAAGATATCGTAATTGCAGGTGGAGAGTTTGGTTCTCCACCTCAAGATCTTGTCATTTTTGATTTTGCCCCTCTGCTTATTATTATACATAAAAGCTACTGAACGCTGGTCAGTGAGCAGGGTAAATCGTTTTCCGGCCAGGTAATGCCTCCAATGTCGCACAGCTTCCACAATGGCCTGGGCCTCCTTTTCGACAGAGCAGTGTCGAATCTCGGGGCCCTGGAGGGTCGTTGAGAAAAAGGCCACGGGACTCCCCGCCTGGTTAAGGGTTGCAGCTAGGGCAAAGTCGGATGCGTCGCTCTCCACTTGGAAAGTGATGGACTCATCCACTGCGTGGATCGTGGCCCTCGCAATATTTCTTTTTATGAGAGTGAAGGCTGCACAGGCCTCTGCTGTCAGGGGGAAGGAGGTGGACTTGATGAGGGGTCTGGCTTTGTCCGCATAGTTGGGCACCCACTGAGCATAGTACGAGAAAAACCCTAGGCATTTCTTCAGTGCTTTTTGGCAGTGGGGGAGGGGGAGCTCCATAAGGGGGCGCATCCTGTCGGGGTCGGGGCCGATGACTCCGTTCTCCACTACACAGCCAAGAATGGCAAGGCGCGTGGTACGAAACATACATTTGTCCTTGTTGTATGTTAGGTTCAGCCGCTGGGCCGTACGGAGGTATTTCTCTAGATTAACATCATGGTCCTGCTGGTCGTGGCCACAGATGGTGACGTTGTCTAGATAGGGGAAAGTGGCCTGGAGTGCGTTCTGGTCAACCATCCGGTCCATCTCCCGTTGGAAGACTGAAACCCCGTTGGTGACGCCGAAGGGAACTCTGAGGAAGTGGTCGAGACGACCGTCAGCTTCAAAAGCTGTGTACTGGCGGTCCTCACACCTGATGAGGAGCTGGTGGTATGCCGACTTCAGATCAATCGTCGAGAACTCCCGGTATTGTGCTATCTGATTGACCATGTCAGATATGCGGGGGAGTGGGTATGCATCTAGCTGGGTGTAGCGATTGATCGTCTGTCTGTAGTCAATAACTAGGCGTTGTTTTTCGCCAGTCTTCACTACCACCACTTGTGCTCGCCATGGGCTGGTGCTACTTTCAATAATCCCTTCCTTCAGGAGTCTCGCTACCTCAGATTTAATGAAGCTCCTATCCCCGGCACTGTAACGCCTGCTTTTGGTAGCGATGGGCTTACAGTCGCGGGTGAGGTTAGCGAACAAGGAGGGGGGGGACTTTAAGGGTGGAGAGGCTGCAAATGGTGCGCAGCGGGCGATTTAAAAGCTGCTGGCTGCAGACTGTGTGTGGGGGGAGGGGTCCGTCGTACGCTAATGTGACACTCTTAAGGTGGCACTGAAAATCCAACCCCAGTAGAATGGCAGCGCAGAGATGTGGCATGACCAGAAGTTTAAAATGATTGTATTCTGTGCCCCGTACTGAAAGGGTCACTACACAATAGCCACTGATGTCCGCTGACTGGGCTTTGGAAGCCAAAGAGATCCGATGGCGCGTCGGCAGCACTGGGAGAGAGTAACTGCGCACCGTGTCGGGGTGGATAAAGCTCTCCGTGCTCCCGCTGTCAAAAAGGCAGGTCGTGGAGCGGCCGTTTACCGTAATGTCCATCATGGACCTGGACAGTTGATGAGGGAGAGATTGGTCCAGCATCACGGAGGCCAGTGTATGGTCGAGCGAGTCGATGTGGTCATCAGATGAGGCGGTGGTTGAGTCCGGGTCCCCCGTGGTTGAAGTTGGAGACGTCCAAGATGGCGGACAAAATGGCGGCGCCCTTGATCCCGATCCCCATGCGGCTGGGGGAGCCCAAGATGGCGGACAAGATGGCTCACCCACGGTTCGCACGCGGCGCTGCTGGCGTTAGCGGTTTTACCTTTGCAGGCGCTGACATAGTGTCCTTTCTTCCCGCAGCCAGAGCAGGTAGCGTTTCTCGCCGGGCAGCGTGCTCTGGGGTGTTTTGCCTGGCCACAGAAATAACATTTCTGTGCCTTGGAGATCACAGCAGCAGTTGAAGGTGGCGGTCCTATGACCCAAGGTTGTGGCGTCCACGTTGTGGAGCGGTTAGGGGAGAAGGCGTCCATATTCCTGTGGGCCGCGTCGAGCGAGAGCGCGAGGGACACTGCCTTTCTCAGGTCCATTTCTCCCTTTTCCAACAGTCTCTGCCGGGAGTAGTCGGACCTTAGACCCACAAGGAAAGCATCTCGGATCAGTCCCTCCGTGTGTGCTGCGGCTGATACTTCTTTGCAATCGCAGCCTCAGCCGAGTATCCGTAGTGCCCGTAGGAAGGCCTCCACCGATTCCCCGGGCTGCTGTCTGCGGGATCTTAAGAGGTGCCTGGCATAGACCGTATTTACCAGGCGTGCGTATTGCCCTTTGAGCAGATCGATAGCTGCTGCGTAGGTCGTTGCGTCCTGGATTATTGTATAAACTTGGTAGCTCACCTTTGAGGCCAGGATTTCCAGCATGTTTTCGTCCAGGGTCACAGTTGAGGCTTGCAGGTAAGCCTCAAAGCAACGCAGCCAATGCGCGAATTTGGTAGCCGAACCCGCTTCTTGGGGGTCTAGGTCCAGGCATGTTGGTCTGAGGGCTCGCAGCAGCTCCTGCTGCTCAGCGTTTGGTGCAGCAGCCTGCTGCTCAGCGTTTGTTGCCGACATTTTGTTTTTGCTAATAAAATTGATGCGCTATCAATTACTCATAAAAGACGGAGAGTTAGGAGAGTAACTAAAAGGCTTTTATTAGCAAAGAACAGAGTTTGCCTCTCGTGGTTGACTGGGTTCCAAGAAGGCAGGGGGCTGCAGAGCAGTCACCTTTATACCTGGGCCTGTGGGTGGAGCCAGGGGCGGAGCCAGCAGAGACATGCTGAGGCATGCATAGGTACAACAGTGTGCAACAACAACAACAACGGTGAACAACAATAACAGTGGTTTACCACAGGCAACGAATGGTTACGATCTGGAATGCACTGTCTTAACGCGTGGTGGAGGCAGATTCAATCGTGGCTTTCAAAAGGAAATGGGATAAGTAACTGAAGGAAAATCATTGCAGGGCTTCGGAGAAAGGGTGGGGGGTTGGGACTAGCTGAAGTGCATGTGCAGAGAGTGAGCACGGGCTCGACGGGCCGAATGGCCTCCTTCTGTGCTGTAACCATTCTATGGTTCCATTTTGGAAAATCGACTGACTACTTGTTATTATATTTTGTGTTTCTAGATATTTTTCTGTTACACCTTTGAGTAGGGATTCAATTACCTTTCCTACCATCGACGTTATGCTAACTGGTCTGTAGATCCTTGGAATTGTTCTATCTTCCATTTTAAACACAGGAATAACGTGTAAATGGTGAACCACAGAGGCCTTCCCTTCCCTTCCTCGAATTCTCGATCTTCATTTCAAGGGCTAGGCCGTCCACCAATATCTACTATAAGCCCACCGACTCTCGCAGGAATCTTGAGTAGACTTCCTCCCACCCGGCTTCCTGGAAGGGCACTATTCTATTCTCACAGTTTTCCACCTCGGTTGCATATGTTCTGACGATGCCACCTTCCACACCCGTGCTTCTGAAATGTCTTCATATTTCCTCAGCCGAGTAATCACCTGCATTGTGATTGACAGGGCCCTCGACCATGTCAATCCTCTGTTGCTGCCATCACCCCTTGCCCTCCCTGCTAGAACCTAGTCAGGGTTCCACTTGTCCTCAGCTTCCTCTGCAACAGCCTTCACATTCAACGGATCATCCTCTGCCATTTCCGCCATGTCTAGCTAAGTCCACCAACAAACATATCTTCCCTGGCCCTTCCGTCGCCCCGGCCTTCGCAACACCCTGGCCCACTCTTCCTTCACCCCTAACATCTGCCTTCTCCAGCACCTTCCTATGCAAGCGCAGGAGATGGAACAGCTGCCCTTTCCCCTCGTTCGTTCCCACCATCCAGGACCCCAAACATTCCAACCACGTGAAAGACTAACGTACTTGTACTTCTTCCAATTTAACACGTCATATTCGCTGCCCACGATCCAGTCTCCTGTACATTGGGTGGACTAAATGTAGATTGAATAATTGCTTTGCTGAACGCCTCCATTCAGTCCACAAGTGTGACCCTGAGCTTCAGGTCAATTGACACTTTAATTCTACATCGCACTCACAATCTGAATTCTCTGTTCTCGGCCTTCTGCACTGTTCCCCTTTTAAACTCATTGAGGAACAGCACTGTATTTTTCGATTAGGCATTTTATTGCCTTCCAGACTCAACACTAAGTTTACAAACTTCAGATCATAACCTCCGCTCCAGTTTTCTCGGGCGACATGCGCAGATAATGGAGGACGGCTCCACCAGAACCACTGAGAGTGGAGGAGGTGTAGGCTGGGGCTTGGGTGGCGATCCCGGTACATGGCCACTGCGAGTGGAGGATGTGTGGGCTGGGGCTTGGGGTGGTGATCCCGGTACATGGCCAGTGGGAGTGGAGGATGTGTGGGCTGGGGCTTGGGGTGGTGATCCCGGTACACGGCCACTGCGAGTGGAGGATGTGTGGGCTGGGGCTTGGGGTGGTGATCCCGGTACATGGCCAGTGGGAGTGGAGGAGGTGTGGGCTGGGCCTTGGGGTGGCGATTTTGATACATGGCCATCGGGCTAGTCCAAATACCTGCGGTCTACCCAAATTTCTCTTCCACGTGTGCTACCCCTCCCCCTTGTTATTCTGCTGTAACCGTTTACACCTCCTCTAGAACCACCTTCTGTTTCTTTAATTGTCCCATTCGCTTCGCACCATCATTCATTTTGTCATTCAATCACTCCTCCCCTCCACTGATCTCAATCCTTCATCGTTGTTCTTTCTTGATGCTACCGCACATGTCTCTGAATCTAGCATTGCTTTAATACTGTTCATCTCTGATATCTTCCACTTCTGATGAAATGTCACCGACCTGAAATGATCAGGCTGTCTCTCTCTGCACAGATGCTGCCTTAGCTACTGAGTATTTTCAGCAATGTGTTTTTTATCAGACTTACGGCAGTCGCAGTACTTTGCTTTTGATCAAATACTTATGCATAGTTAATAAGAGGGGTGGGTTACATAGGCGATGACACGCATGGTTTGGGGTGGATATGTAATATCAGCAAGGTGGGGGACGCCGGAGCAGGACCAGGTAGGTCTGATGCACAAATCTGGAGGGGAATGGAGCCTCCAATCCGCTGGTGTGTCCGATCACAGACCAGGGGGTTTCACTGGTCCCAGGTGTTAGACTGAGACCGGGGGTTTGACCAGTCCCGGGGGTTTGACTGGTCCAGGGTTTTTACTGGTCCCGGGGGTTTGACTGGTCCCAGGGGTTTGACCGGTCCCGGGGGTTTGAATGCACCCGGGGGGTTGACTGGTCCCGGTGGTTTTACTGTTCCCAGTGGTTTGACTGGTCCCGGGGGTTTGACCGGTCCTGGGGGTTTGACTGGTCCCGGGGGTTTGACCGGTCCCGGGGGTTTGAATGCACCCGGGGGGTTGACTGGTCCCGGTGGTTTTACTGTTCCCAGTGGTTTGACTGGTCCCGGGGGTTTGACTGGTCCCAGGGGTTTGACCGGTCCCGGGGGTTTGAATGCACCCGGGGGGTTGACTGGTCCCGGTGGTTTTACTGTTCCCAGTGGTTTGACTGGTCCCGGGGGTTTGACCGGTCCTGGGGGTTTGACTGGTCCCGGGGGTTTGACCGGTCCCGGGGGTTTGAATGCATCCGGGGGGTTGACTGGTCCCGGTGGTTTTACTGTTCCCAGTGGTTTGACTGGTCCCGGGGGTTTGACCGGTCCTGGGGGTTTGACTGGTCCCAGGGGTTTGACCGGTCCCGGGGGTTTGAATGCACCCGTGGGGTTGACTGGTCCCGGTGGTTTTACTGTTCCCAGTGGTTTGACTGGTCCCGGGGGTTTGACCGGTCCTGGGGGTTTGACTGGTCCCGGGGGTTTGACCGGTCCCAGGGGTTTGAACAGTCCTGGGGGTTTGACAGGTTCGGAGGGATTGACTGGTCCCATGGGTTTGACTGGTCCCGGGGGTTTGACTGGTCCTGGGGGTTTGATTGGACCCGGGGGTTTGACAGGTTTGGAGGAATGGACATGTCCCGGGTGTTTGACCGGTCCTGGGGTTTGGTTGGACCCGGGGTTTTGACCGGTCACAGGGGTTAGATCATTCCCGGTGGTGTGTCCAATTCCCAGTCTTGCGGATGTGGGAACCCGGGGTTCTATCCATGGGAGTCGGGCGATGGGTAGAACTTGGGGGTGCGTGGTGAAAGCATTCCAGAAGCCCAGCAAGCCCGGCCAGCCGTAGTTAAACAGGTAAAACAGGTTAAATCCGAAGCTGCCCGCCTCATTAAAAAATGTATATTGTGTACCCGCCTCTTGGGCGCGCTTCATTGCCCCACCCACCCCCAGCTTCCGTCTCCTTTAAACTCGGAAGCGGGCGGGTTGGAGGTGGGTTGGTTCGGGAGGATGTTGTTCAATTTTCACCTCAGACCCGACCCGAACCCAACTGTTTTTGGTGCGTTAAAATCCATCCCTTACTGTCTGGGCTCATACACGGAGAATGTGTGATCAGTAATTACCAGTCTCTTTTCCCTTCTGTGTTTTACAGTGAATTTGCTGGCGATTGTGATCCTGTCCTGGGGAAAGTGCGGGCTCTCCACCTGCACCACTCGCTACCTGGTGGCCATGGCAGCGGCCGATCTCTTGGTCATTGTCACTGAGGTCATACTGCGGAGGATCAGCATGTATTATTTCCCATGGTCTTTCCAGTCCATCACCCCTGTGTGTAGTGTAAACACTGTCCTGACCGCTGCAGCCACAGACTTTTCTGTCTGGTTCACCGTCACTTTCAACTTTGATCCATTTGCGGCCATTTGTTGCCAGAAGCTGAAATCTAAATATTGCACCGAGAAAACTGCGGCTGTGGTTCTAGCAACAACCGGCATTCTGCTCTGTTTTAAAAACGTTCCCTTCTACTTTGCAATTCAACCCAGGTGTACAATTGACAACGTGCCGTGGTTCTGTGACTCAATCCTGAACTATTATACTGAACCGGGTGGGTGGGATTTACCTGGTTTGATCGGGCTTTAACCCCATTGCTCCCATTCGCTTTAATTCTGTCGCTCAACGCTCTGACAGTCAGACACATTTTAGTGGCCAGTCTGATCCGTAAGGGGCTGAAGGGTGAGAACAAGGGAGAGAAAGCCAGAGACTCAGAGATAGAGAGCAGAAAGAAGTCTGTAATTTTGCTCTTCACCATATCTGCCAGCTTCATACTGCTCTGGCTGGTCTATGTTATAAATTTCTTATATTATAACATTGCAGGAACAAGTTCCCATTATTACAATGGCTCTTTAATTATCTTCAGACAAGTCGGAGTTATGCTGCAGATTTTAAGTTGCTGCACAAACACATGTATTTATGGGGTGACCCAGTCCAAGTTCAGAGAGCAGCTGAAGAGCGCCGTGAAATATCCACTTACCTCAATTATTCAATACATTAATAATCAGAAATAACTGAATGCAGCCCAGAGGCGGCTCCCACTGTTTCCAGTCCAGGAATGTATTATTCAGCCCCAGACTGCCATCCACTGACTTACACCAGCAATCGCTGGAGATCTGAAGATACGGCCAGCGGCGGGGCGAGCACTGTATTTAGGACTCGGCGCTGTTTCTAACTGACATTTCCCACGTTGTCTTTCGGGCAGGAACACTAGTTTGCTGCTTTCACTCTGAGCTCTTCTGTAAAGAGTCCCTTCAGCGACTGAGGGCAGCAATTCATTTGCAGCTTCCAGAGCAACAGCCTGGTCAATAAGTAGGCAGACAGAGCTGAGCTGCAGTTCAGAGGATTATATTACATGGAACATACAGCACGCAAACAGGCCATCCGGCCCAATCAATCTGTGCTGGTGTTTATGCTCCACTCCAGTCTCCTTCAATTGAATCTACCTCACCTCAGCCTCTCAGAATATCTTTATATACCACTTTCTAGCATTTACACGTCTAGTTTCCTTCTGAAAAAATCTAAAGTATTTTCCTCAAGCACTTCCTGTGCTAATATGTTCCACATTCTCAACACTCTCTGAGTACAGAAATTGCTCCTTATTTACCTATAGAATTTATTAGTAACTGTCTTGTATTTATGACCCCAAGTCTTGCATTCTCCCACAAGTGTAAAGAGTCTCTCCACATCCACCCTGTCCAACCCATTCATAATTTTCAAGATCTTTATCAGGCCTCATCAAAGTCGTCTCTCTTCTATAGCAGAAAGGCCCAACCTTTTTAATCGTTCCCGATAGCTGCAATCTTTCAGTTCTGGTGCCATCCAAATAAATATTTGTAAGACCGAAGCTATTCTTCCCGTTCACAAACTCCGTTGCCTAGGCAACGACTCCATCCCTCTCCTTAGCACCAGTTTGCTGTTTGCAACATTGGTGACTTATTTGAGCACGGGATGATCTTCCGACCAGATATTCACTCCATCACCAGGACGGCATACTTCCAACTCCGTAATATCGCCGAAATTCTCCCCTGCCTCAGCTCATCTGCTGCTCAAACCATCATCCATGCTTTTGGTAGCTCTAGTCTTGATAACACCAACTCTCTCCTGGCCAGTTTCCCATCTCCCACCCTCCCTAACTTGAGCTCCTCCAAACCTGTGCTTCCTGTCACCTAGACCACACCAAATCCCGGTAAACCATCACCCCTGTGCTCCGCTGAATTACATTGGCTCCCGTTCCGGCAATTCCTCCATTTTAAAATGATCATTCTTGTTTTCAAATCCTTGCATGGCCTCGCCCTCCCTACATCTGCAAGCTCTATCAGCCCCTCAAAACTCCCGAGATCTCTGTGCTCCTCTAATTCTGGCCTATTGCACATCATTGATTTTAACAGCTCCACCATTGGCGGCTGTGCTTTCAGTTGCCTGGGCCCTCAACTCAGGAATCCCCTCCCTAAACCTCTCTGCTTCTCTAAATCGCCCTCCCTCTTTAAGATACTGCTTAAAACATACCACTTTGACTAAGCTTTTGGTCATCTTTCCTAATATCTTGCTTATGTGGCTCAGGGTAAGGTTTTGTTCAATAACGCACGCATGAATCGCTTGGGCAATTTTGCTATGTTAAAGGCGCTATATAAATGAAATTGTTCTTGTTGTAAGTCTTTTTTTGCACGTTCTCCATTTGTTCTATTCCATTTTTATGTCATGCTGAGCATAACTATGCACAGTTCTCTAAGTGTGACCTGACCCGGGTCCTAGACATGTTTAATACTATTTACAAAGTATTTACAGCACAGAGACAGGCCAGTCGACTCAAAATTCCACGTGGTGTCCATGCTCCACAGGACCCTCCTTCATCTAACCCAGTAAAAATATCGTTCCATTCCATTCCCCCTCATGTGCTTGTCTCACTCCCCTTTAAATATGTATCTGCTATTCGCATCAACTCTTCCTTGTGTTAGCAAGTTGCACATTCTGACCAGTCATTTCTTAAACAGGTTTCTCCTGAATTCCCTATTAGGTTTATTAATGATTATCTTAAATCTATGACCCCAAGTTCTGGTCTCCCCTGCAAGTGCAAACACCTTCATCAATCTACCCTATGAAACCCTTTCGTAATCTCAAAGAACATAAGAACATAAGAACATATGAAATAGGAGCAGGAGCAGGCCAATCGGCCCCTCGAGCCTGCTCCGCCATTCAATAAGATCATGGCTGATCTGATCCTAACCGCCAATCCACTATCCCAGAACCATCTCCTGAATCTAACAGAATCAGACACACGAAATAGGAGCAGGATCAGGCTACACGGCCCCTGGGCCCGCTCCACTACCCACAGGGCCATGACCGATCCGAACCTAGTCTCATGTCAAATTTCCTGCCCGCTCCCCGTAACCTTTAATTCCCTTTACTTGTAGGAAACTGTCTATTTCTGTTTTAAATTTATGTAATGATGTAGCTTCTACAGCTTTTTGGGGCAGCATATTCCATGGACCTACCACCCTTAGAGTGAAGTAGTTCCTCCTCATCCCAGTTTTGAAAGAGCAGCCCCTTATTCTAAGACTATGCCACCTAGTTCTAGTTTCACCCATCATCGGGAACATCTTCCCCGCATCCACCCGATCCAATCCCTTCACAATCTTATATGTTTCAATAAGATCGCCGCTCATTCTTCTGAACTCCAATGAGTAGTGTCCCAATCTACTCAACCTCTCCTCATATGTCCATCCCCTCATCCCCGGGATTAACCGAGTGAACCTTCTTTGTACTGACTCGATAGCAAGTATGTCCTTTCTTCAGTATGGACAACAAAACTGTACGCAGTATTCCAGGTGCGGTCTCACCAATACCTTGTACAACTGAAGCAATACCTCCCTATTTTTATATTCTATCCCCCTAGCAATGAAAGCCAACATTCCACTGGCCTTCTTAATCACTTGCTGCACCTGCATACTAATCTTTTGAGTTTCGTGCACCAGGACCCCCAGATCCCTTTGTACTTCAGTACTTTCAAGTTTCTTGCCATTAAGATAATAACTTGCTCTACTATCTTTCCTGCCAAAGTACATAACCTCGCACTTTCCAGTATTGTATTCCATCTGCCAAATCTCTGCCCACTTACTTACCCTGTCTATGTCCCCTTGCAGTTTTTTTATGTCCTCCTCACTCACTACTTTCCCTCCCATCTTAGTATCATCTGCAAACTTTGATATGTTACACTCGGTCCCCTCCTCCAAATCGTTAATATAGATTGTAAAGAGTTGGGGACCCAGCACTGACCCCTGCGGAACACCACTAGTTACTGATTGCCAGTCTGAGAATGAACCATTTATCCCAACTCTCTGCCTTCTGTTAGATAGCCAATCCTCTATCCATGCCAGAATATTACCCCCAATCCCGTGATTTTTTATCTTAAGCAATAATCTTTTGTGTGGCACCTTGTCAAATGCCTTTTTGAAGTCTAAATACACTACGTCCACTGGTTCCCCTTTATCCACCCTATTCGTTACTACCTCAAAGAACTCCAGCAAATTTGTCAAACATGACTTCCCCTTCATAAAACCATGCTGACTTTGTCCTATTAAATTATGATTATCCAAATGTCCTGTTACTGTCTCCTTAATAATGGACTCCAAAATTTTTCCTACCACAGATGGTAGGCTAACCGGTCTATAGTTTCCAGCCTTCTGTCTACTGCCCTTTTTAAATAAGGGTGTTACATTTGCAGTTTTCCAGTCTGCCGGGACCTTTGCCGAGTCCAGGGAGTGTTGGAAAATGATTACCAACATCCACAATCCCTACCGCCACTTCCCTCAAGATCCTAGGATGTAAGCCATCAGGTCCAGGTGATTTATCCGCCTTGAGTCCCATTATTTTACCGAATACCACTTCCTTAGTGATTTTGATCGTGTTTAGCTCCTCCCCCCCTTTTGCCCCTGTTTGTCCAGTGTTGGGGTATTCTTAGTGTCTTCTACTGTAAAGACTGATGTAAAATATTCATTCAGTGTTTTTGCCATCTCCATATTTCCCACCATTAATTTCCCGGTCTCATCGTCTAAGGGACCAACATTTACTTTAGCCACCCTTTTTCTTTTTATATAACTACAAAAACTCTTACTATTTGTTTTTATATCTTTTGCTAATTTACTTTCATAATCTATCTTCCCTTTCTTAATCAATCTTATTGTTATTTTTTGCTGTCTTTTAAAGTTTTCCCAATGCTCTATCTTCCCACTTGATTTGGCTACCTTATATGCCCTTGTTTTTAGTCGAATACTATCCTTAATTTCTTTACTTAGCCATGGATGGCTGTCTTTGCTTTTACACACTTTTCTTCTCAGTGGAATATATTTTTTTTGGAAGTTTTAAAATAACTCCTTAAATGTACACCACTGATCATGTAGCGTCTTACCCTTTAATCTATTTTCCCAATCCACTCTACTCAATTCCGCTCTCATACCTTCATAGTCTCCTTTATTCAAGCTTCGCATGCTTGTTTGAGATCCAACCATCTCACCCTCTAATTGAATATGGAATTCAGCCATGTTATGGTCACTCATTCCAAGGGGATCCTTTACTAGGACATTTTTAATTAATCCTGTCTCGTTACACAGGACCAGATCTAAGATGCTTGCCCCCTGGTCGGTTCATAGAAACATAGAAACATAGAAGATAGGAGCAGGAGTAGGCCATTCGGCCCTTCGAGCCTGCTCCGCCATTCAACGAGATCATGGCTGATCATCCAAACCCTAGCACCCGGTCCCTACACCGACAGCCATCCCACCCAAGCCCTATCCCCGTAACCCCACATATTTAATCCCCCCTAACACTAAGGGTCAATTTTTATCATGGCCAATCAACCTAACCCGCACATCTTTGGACTGTGGGAGGAAACCGGAGCACCCGGAGGAAACCCACGCAAACACGGGGAGAATGTGCAAACTCCACACAGACAGTCACCCGAGGCCGGATTTGAACCCGGGTCCCTGACGCTGTGAGGCAACAGTGCTAACCACTATGCCACCGTGCTGCATAGTTATATACTGCTCAAGAAACCCATCCCTAATACACTCAATGAACTCATCTCAAGGCAGCCCTGCCCAATTTGATTTGTCCAATTAATATGATAGTTAAAATTCCCCATAATTATAGATGTTCCCTTATTACAAGCCTCAACTATTTCCTGATTGATACTCCGTCCAACAGAGTTGCCACTGTTCGGCGGCCTATAGACTACGCCCACTAGTGTTTTTTTCCCCTTATTATTCCTTACCTCCACCCAAACTGTTTCATTATCCAAATCTTTTGACCCAATATCATTTCTCTGTATTACATTATCTGATTTTCCCTCAGTCTTCACTTCCCTAAAGAGAAGAGCCCCAGCCTGTTGAGTCTTTCCTGACAGGTATAACCTCTCAGTTCTGGTATAATTCTAGTAAATACTTCACCTTCGCCAGTCCCTCTGTGCCCTTTTTATAAGATGGAGACTATGCTCACAGTACACCAAGTGTGGTCTAACCAAGGTTCCATACAAGTTTAAAATAACTTCTATTTATTTACAAATCTATGCCTCTAGTAATGAGCCCCAGTGCTTTCTTTGTTTTTATGGCCTTATCAACCTGCATTGCAACTTATACTGATTTATATAACTGTACCCTATCATCCCTCTGTCCCTCAACCCCGTTTAGAACTTATTTTCGAAGGAGTATGTGACCTCTGTATATTTCCTATTAAAATGCACTACCTCACATTTTTCTATATGAGGTTCATTCACCCATTCTGCCAGTTGAATAAAGTCTTCCTGGATTTTGTCGCAGTCCTCTGTATTAACTGTGAACCCTCATTTTAAGTGGCATCCACAATGTTTGCAATTGCACTTCCGATTCCTGAGTCCGAATTGTTGAAGTAAATGGTGAACAAATGTGTTCCCAGCACCGATGCTTGTGAATCATCACTTCCCACCATTGGTCAACTTCGCTTCTTTTGAATTCTATCACCTTAGAAATAAACCCCAAATAATTGTTAGCATTTTAATTACTTTGCTGTCCAGTGATACTGCTTTTAATTTTTTGTTCACCTGTAGCCCTACAGCACTTTGCACTTCTGCCAGGTTCAGTTTCTTATTTTCTAACGTATCTGTGATTATAGAATCATGGAATGATACAGCACAAAAGGAGGCCATTCGGCCCACCATACCTGTTCCGGCTCTTTGGAAGAACTGTCCAATTAATCCCACTCCTCTGCTCTTACCCCTGTATTTTTTTTATCTCAAATATTTTTTCCAAATCCACATTGAAAGTTACTATTGAATCTGCTTCCACCGCCCTTTCAGGCAGCGCATTCCAGATCACAACAACTCGCTGTATATAACAAAAACTTCCTCATGTTGTCTCGGGTTCTTTTGTATTAAGTATGTGTCCTCTGGCGACCCCACTGCCACTGGAAACAGTTGCTCCTTAATTACTCTATTAACTCTATTTAGGCTTATGAACAGACCGTGCACTCAATCGTCTCCACACCTTCTGCGTCTCGCTTATTCAGATAGCCACCACTTTTACATTGTTGTTTCTTCCATTTTTTACAATCTATCGACTGCCCCCCCCCATTGCTGCCACTCTCGCACCCACCATCTATCCGCCGTTAAGCCGTTCACCCTTCCAAACTTGCCGTTTGAACCGCACCTGCCATCTGCTCCTGTGATCCAATCCGATTAATATAACATGAATATTTTTTTTCCAATCTAACCTATCCAGACAGTGAAAATACATTAAGACAAGGATAAGCGAAGATCCGTTCTCTATAAGTAGGTGGTGAGCAGGAGTCTGTGTTCAGGATGCGGGTCAGATGTGTTTTTCATTCCATTAATCTGAGGAATGTTTGATTAGGAGGGCAAATATTCCCTTTTATTGTCTCCTCTTATAATTGTGGTAACTTTCACGCTCAATGCGTCAGGAATAGTTCAGTTCAGAGAGCTTTAGAAGGAAGGTCACAATGAGCCACCTCGGCTCAGACTTTTATTACCACAATTGGCACAATTCTCAAATATTTCTCTATGGAAATGGTTGTCGTTCTTTCTACCGTTGTTTTTTTCTTCCCTCAGGCTCGTTCTCTCCACTCTCACTGACTCTCTGCCGCCGGTTCTCCCGTTTTATTTGTTGTCCTCTTGCACTGTTTCCCATCAGGTTCACATTCTCCGCTCAAAATTGCACTTCCTTAGCGCCTTTCACCACCTCAGGGCATCCCAACGCTCTTTACAGCGAATGAAGTATTTTAAAGTGTATCAATATGAAAATAATACATTTTCAGCCTGACACAGAGAGAGGAATGGATTCGATTTTAGGCGTTGTTACTTTTCCAGAGAGCACGAACGATCAGAGACTCAGTAGGCACAACACCAGCCGGCAACTCATTTCTGCCACTGGGAACAGTTGCTCCTTAATTACCCTATTAAACCTATTTAGGCTATTGAACAGCTCTATCAAATCTCCTCTTAACATTCTCAGCTTTAATCTGAACAACCCCAGCTACTCCAGTCTCTTCACATAACTGAAGTCCCTTATCCCTGGTACCATTCTCCTAAATTTCCTCTTAACCTTCTCTGCTCTAATCGGAACAAACCCAGCTTCTCCAGTCTCTCCACATAACTGAAGTCCCTTATCCCTGATACCATTCTAGTAAACCTCCTCTTAACCTTCTCTGCTCTAATCAGAACAAATCCAGCTTCTCCAGTCTCTCCACATAACTGAAGTCCCTTATCCCTGGTACCATTCAAGTAAATCTCCTCTTAACCTTCCCAGCTCTAATCAGAACAACCCCAGCTTCTCCAGTCTCTCCAAATAACTGAAGTCCCTTATCCCTGGTACCATTCAAGTAAATCTCCTCTTAACCTTCTCGGCTCTAATCAGAACAACGCCAGCTTCTCCATTCTCTCCACATAACTGAAGTCCCTTATCCCTGGAACAATTCCAGTAAATCTCATCTTAACCTTCTCTGCTCTAATCTGAACAACCCCAGCTTCTGCAGTCTCTCCACATAACTGAATTCCCTTATCCCTGGTACCATTCTAGCAAATCTCCTCTTAACCTTCTCAGCTCTAACCTGAACAACCCCAGCTACTCCAGTCTCTTCACATAACTGAAGTCCCTTATCCCTGGTACCATTCTAGTAAATCTCTTCTGCACACGCTCAAAGGCCTTAAAATTTTCCTAAAGTTTGGTGCCCAGAATGGGACACAATACTCCACCAGAAGCCTAATCAGCACTTTATAAAATGTTCTCATAACTACTGTGCTTTTGTACTTTACTGCTTATTAATAAAGCGAAGGATCCCATATGCTTTATTAACATACTTATCAAATTGTCCGGCTGCCTTCAAAAATTAGTTCACATACATGCCTAGGTCCCTCTGTTCCTGCACTCCCTTTAAAGATGTGCCATTGAGATCACATTGTTTCTTCTCATTTTTCACTTCACAATTCTCTCTGTTAAATAGAATCTGCCAAGTGCCTGCCTAATTGAATCAGATTTCGGATTATGCTGCATGCAAAGTGATTGGATTCGGAAAGAAACGCCATCAGAGAAGAGCAGGATCATGTCAAGGACGTATCTGAAGCACTCAAAACCTCCAGCCTGAAGTACAGTTTATAAGGGTAAAGACACAGCAAACTTTTCTTGGCCTTTAGATTCTTGCTTTTGGCTCCAATTATATTTTATTCTGTTAATGCAAAATATGTCAGTAAACTGAGTAACGAGATAACTTTATATGCATGAATGAGGGTCAGTTAGAAGGTGTTGCATGAATGACATTTTAACCGAAGGTCAGCCATGATCATATTGAATGGTGGAGCAGGCTCGAAGTGCTGAATGGCCTACTCCTGCTCCTATTTCTTATGCACTCTTGTTGACCAGTCAGTCTGCATCCCCTTGAAGTATGTTACTATCCTCCTCGTTGTGTGCTGCTTTTCTGAGTTTCGATGCCCTATATACTTCCCTCCAGTATGAAAAAGAACCCGTCACCATGACTCTCTGCTTTCTGACCCTTAGCCAATTTGGTATCCATGCTGCCCTGTCCCATTAATCCCATGGGCTATAATTTTGTGACCAGGTATGTCATGTGGTACTTTGTCAAACGCCTTTTCAAAGTCCATATACACAACATCAACCACACTACCCTCATGATGCTTCTATTTTCCTACCAAAGTGCATCGCCTTGCATTAATCGATGTTAAACTTCACTTGCCACTTAACTGCGCAGTCTGTACGTTTTCTAATGTCTATTGTGAGAAGTCATATAGAGAAATGACTTTTCAATATTTGAAGCAAAGCATCAGTGTATTGAATATAAAACAATAATCCATATATATAAAAGGATTGTGGTGTCTGTCTGCGTGTCTGTGTGTCTGTCTGTCTGTGTGTATGTCCGGGCATAACTCAAAAGTTATAGAGCCTACCTACACATATCCTATAACAAAACAAAGCTTATGATTAGGGGAGTGTCATAGATGTATTTACTTTTTGGCCAGACAAACGTTGTTCGGACAGTATACAAAAAACTTTCACAAAACGGACAAAATCCACTCATTAGCTGTTGACCAATCCTACGGGGGAATCTGCTCATTAGCATTGACTGACGTGAAGGTTGACCAATCCTACGGGGGGAGCGCGCTGCGTCACGGGGGGCGTTTCATGGTGTGTGTGGGCGTGGCCTAATGCTTCAAACTGCCGTTAGTGCCTCACAAAATGGCAGCCACCCATCTTCACCCACAAAATCTGCCTCCGCTCTCACCTTTTACCGGGGGAGAGGCTGGTTTAAATTAGATTCACTCAGTGGCGTCTCTCTTTATCTGTTTTGATGCGGCCCGAGAGACAGCGTGTGGGAGTGCAGCGCCGGTGGGGTGTTTGTTATGGATAAACTCTGCCTCTGTCCGACCATGGGCCCCAGTCCCACCCTCTGTCTCCTCCTCCTCCTTCTCGCCGCTTTCTCCCCTCTCTCCTGTGACCCCGGCCTCTCCGCTCTGCAGGATGTCACTGCCGAGCTCGTCGGGTCAGGGTCCCGGGGAACCATGGCCGCTTTCGGAGACTTCAACTCGGTGACAGGTGAGGAGGGTGTTTGTTATTCACGTTAGGTGGCGGGCCGAAGTGGGAGCTCACCTCAGGTGACTCGGGCCGGGCCTCAGGTGCTACGCCGCCCATGGGGGCTCCGTGACAGCGGGCCACAGTGGGAGCTCAGCTCGGGTGACTCGGGCCTGGACTCAGGCACTACGCTGCCCACTGGGGCTCCGTGGCAGCGGGCCACAGTGGGAGCTTAGCTGCGGTGACTCAGGCCGGGCCTGAGGTGCTACGTCGTGCACGGGTGCTCTGGTCTATCTCCTTCCCTCACTCTCTCCTGCTCTCTCTCTCTCTGTCTCTCGCACCTTCCCTCTCTCTCTCTCTCCTTCCCTCTCTCTCTCTCTCTCCTTCCCTCTCTCTCTCTCTCTCCTTCCCTCTCTCTCTCTCTCATCTCCCTCCCTCTCTCTCTCTCCTTCCCTCTCTCTCTCTGTCTCTCTCCCCTTCCCTCTCTCTCTCTCTCTCTCCTTAGCACTCCCTCTCTCTCCTTCCCCGCAATGTCAATCAACAAGGCACAGGGGCAGACTTTGCACAGGCACCGCCGGGCACTCCAGCTAGTAATTAATAAAGGTTGCCATCTAAAACAATGTGTGGTTTTGGAATTTTATCCAAAAATCTGAGGATTTATTGCAGAGAAACCTCATGGCTTCTCACTTTGTACCACTGCATTTCGAAGAAGTTGGTGAAGATATTATTTATATCAAATAACAGAATTGCCCTCCTGTATGCTTCAGCCTCACTTTGTGACTTTCGAAATCTATGTATGCATCGAACATACTAAACTCCTTCCCACCCCAGCTAATATCCGCAGCTCCTCACCACCCCACCTAATATCCTCAGCTCTGCCCCACCACACCTAATATCCTCAGCGCCTCCCCACCCCATCTAATATCCTCAGCTCTGCCCCACCCCATCTAATATCCGCAGCTCCTACCCACCCCACCTAATATCGTCAGCTCTGCCCCACCACACCTAATATCCTCAGCGCCTCCCCACCCCATCTAATATCCTCAGCTCTGCCCCACCACGCCTAATGTCTTCAGCGCCTCCCCACCCCACCTAATATCATCAGCGCCTCCCCATCCCACCTAATATCCTCAGCTCTGCCCCACCACAACTAATATCCTCAGCACCTCCCCACCCCATCTAATATCCTCAGCGCCTCCCCACCCCACCTAATATCCTCAGCTCTGCCCCACCCCACCTAATATCCTCAGCTTTGCCCCACCCCACCTAATATCCTCAGCTCTGCCCCACCACACCTAATATCCTCAGCTCCTCCTCACCCCATCTAATATATTCAGCTCTGCCCCACTCCACCAAATATCCTCAGCTCCTCCCGACCCCACCTAATATCCTCAGCTCCGCCCAACCTCAGCTCATATCGTCAGCTCCTCCCCACTCCAGCTAATGTCCTCAGCTCATCCCCACGCCATCTAATATAATCAGCTCCTCCCCACCCCATCTAATACCCTCTGCTCCTCCCCAGCCCACCTAATATCTGCAGCTCCTCCCCACTCCACCTAATATCCTCAGCTCCTCCCCACCCCATCTAATATCCTCTGCTCCGCCCAACTTCAGCTCATATCTTCAGCTCCTCCCCATGCCACCTAATGTCCTCAGCTCATCCCCACGCCACTTAATATACTCAGCTCCTCCCCACCCCTTCTAATACCCTCAGCTCCTTCTCACCCCACCTAATATCCTCAGATCCTTCCCACCCCACCACCATCCAGAGCTCCTCCACACGCCACGAAATATCCTCAGCTCCTCCACACCCCACCGAATATCCTCAGCTCCGCCCTACCACACCAATATCCTCAGCTCCTCCCAACCCCACCTAACATCCTTAGCTCCTCCCCAACGCACCTAATATCCTCAGAAGCTCCTGCACCCACCGAATATCCTCAGCTCCTCTCCACCCCACCTAATATCTTCAGCTCCTCCTGAACCCATCTAATATCCTGAACACCTCCCCACACCACCTAATATGCTCAGCTCCTCCCCGCCCTACGTAATCTCCTCAGCTCATCCCCACCCAACCTATTGTCCTTAGCTCCTCCCCACCCCACCTAATATCCTCAGCTGATCCCCACACCACCTAATATCCTCAGCTCCTCCCCACCCTACCTAAAATCCTCAGCTCATCCTCCACAGACCTAATATCCTCAGCTCCTCCCCATCCCAACTAATATCCTCAGCTCCTCCCCAACCCAGCTAATATCATTTGCTACTCCTGAACCCACTTAATATCCTCAGCTCCTCCCCATCCAAACTAATATTCTCAGCTCCTCCCCAACCCAGCTAATATCCTCAGCTCCTCCCCACCCCAACTAGTATCCTCAGCTCCTCTCCACCCCAACTAATATCCTCAGCTCCTCCCCACTAATGTTCCATCGAATCTTTTTGTACTCAGCGGCTGCAATCTCTTTTGAGCTCGACCTTTTCTTCCATGGGCAAATTTTAAAACAACAAATATTAGAGCAACTTTTAGAAAAGCAACTTACCCAACAACGACAGCAGCAACAACCAGTTAAAATCATATATACAGTAATGAGATATTGCCACCCCACCACCTCAAATCATGAGGCAATCAGATAAGTTTCTGCAGGTTAAACATATCTTCCCTGCTTTTGAAATCTATTCCTCTAGAAATGAGCCCGTGCTTTATTTGCAACTTCATGGAGTTTTAACCTGCGTTGCTACTTCTGATGATTTGTGAATCTATACCCCGAGATACCTTTGCACCTCTACTCCATTTAGACTCTTATTTTCCAAGGAGTAGCTAGGCTCCTTAAACCTGCTACCACAATGCTCCACCTCACACTTACGGATATTGAAATTCATTTGTAATTTACATGCCCATTCTGCTATTTTGTTTATGGTAGAATTAATTAAAAGCTTTTAGTTCGTCATGTACAAATTCTATTTAAATAAAAACTTGTCAGAAATGACTGGGATATAAAAGAACTGCAGAATAATAAATTAACACTTCAGCAACGTCACTCAGTTACACATCGACAAACAATCCAAAAGCTCAACTTGAGCTGAATGAGGCAAATCCATTCGTGCAATTTGTATTAATTTTAAGGTTTTCAACTTATTAGCCCATCCCTCTTGTCACTATAGTAAAGGCTGCACAAGCAGCAGGCGCAGTGACTTTCCCATGGTGCTGACGTGCTGTACGTCCTGATATGTAATCAGATTAATAATTACAATGCAACCAGGCAACCAACAAATATGAAGTGCTGTAGTTCTTTAGTACACAATATTAAAAATAATTGAACAAAAACTGGTATCCATATTTCCAAATTCAATCAATCCCATTAATAAACATGGTCTTGTTGAACCGACACACCCCACATGTAACATGACAGAAATGCAGAACTTATACACAAGTGCAGAAAAACATATACACATTTTGCTTCGCTGAATTAAAAATAAAATGCAGGGAAAGCTATGATTTAACACAAATAAATATTCATCACTCCTCCTGGACAAGAGAACCATTCAGACTGACTTCGAAATATTTACTAATATGTTGATGTAAAGATGTTAATTTACAAATTTTGCTTCCAATGTTTTTTCTCTCAAACATTCTCCACAATATTAATCCCTGCTCTTATCACGAAAAGTGTTGAATTATTTTAGGCACTTCCCAAGTAAACAGCAGGAAACAAACTTTATTGTTGTCTCAATTTTCAATCTCCTAAATCAAAAATGTATACCTAATCAAAATGACAGATTAGCTGTTTAATCAAAGTATTTTGCGTGTCTTTCTCAATAAACAAGTAATGGTTTCTTCTAAAGTAGCTGCCTCCATTTTTCATACATCAATACAGAGTTCTTGTTTCTATTAACACTCCACTAATCATTTAAGAAGGAATCTATAGTTACGTTATTGCTGGGATTGTTCAGACTATAGAACGACAGACAAAATAAAATCGTTCACAATAGCAAAATACAGCGGATGCTGGAATCTGAAATATAAACAGAAAAAGCTGGGAATACGCAGCAGGCCCGGCAGCATCTGTGGAGAGCGAGAGATGAACAAAGTTAAGGCTTCAGGTCTGTGGCCTGTTGTCGCAACTGGATAAAGTTAGAGATTTAACCAGATGCAGAGGCCGGATTTAACCACTGCTGCCTTCCACCATATCACAGACCATCCCCTTTGTTCCTTCCGCCCGCCTGCATTTCGCTGACTCTGCACCTGGTTAAAATCTGTAACAACTCTAACATCTTTCATTTCTGAAGAAAGGTCACAGACCTGAAACGTTCAATCTGTTTTTCTCTCTCTCCACCGATGCTGCCTGGCCTGCTGAGTATATCCAGCATTTTCTCTTTTTATATTATGTAAAATAAAATTGTTTGTGTTTTTCCCCATTTTTGGTTCTCTTCCTAAACGTCTTAATTATATTATTATAAAATCAATAAAAAGTAATAAGTTACTCCTCCAAAACCTCCACTGCTCTCCCCGAATTCAACTGCATGTTTCTGTGAAGCTACTCACTTCATTCCATTGTTGAAAATCAAATTTTGAGCAATTTCCAATTTAAAAAGTTTTAAGCAATTTAGCGCCTGCTTAAAATAATTCCGACTTCAAGACGCGCTTGAAACTTGTTTAGATGCGGGGAACATTGATGTTTGCTTGTTTCTTCCAAAATCATATTCGAAACGTAGGGGTAAAGAAGTGTTTATAACATTTATTTTTTGAGAAAATTTCTTTACAAATCTTTAAATTATTTCTAGTCACATCGCAGCTATGACAGAAGAAGTTGCTCCAAGTTTCTCTTTCTTCTTGAAAGCTGTCTTTAAACATGCTGCAATAATATAAAATAAACTCTAATTCCAAACGGAGCTCAAATAAGAAAGTGAATAAAGTGGTTAAACTTCCTAAGAAGGCGGTGAGGTTATCTTTCCCCAGTACCATCGTGAACCATCGTCAGAGCTGGAAAAAGTTGGAGATGCAACAGGTTTTAAGCAGGTGTAAAGGCAGGGAAAGTGGGGGAGCGGAGGAAGGAAACAAAGGGACAGTCTGTGCTAGGATTGAAGGCAGGAGAGATGAAATGTTGCAAATGGGGATGGCAGAATGATCAACAGCTGCGACCTGCAAAAATAAGTTCAGGAGTTATAGTCTGAAATTGATGAACTCAGTGTTGAGTCCAGAAGTCTGTAAAGTGCCTAATCGAAAGAGGAGGTGCTGTTCCTCCAGCTTGCATTGAGCTTCATTGGATCAGTGTAACAGGCCTAGGACAGAGTGGCCTGTGTTGGAGTGGAGCGGCGAATTAAAGTGACAGGCGACCAGATGCTCGAGGTCACCATTACGGACGAAATGGACGTGTTCTGCAAAGTGGTATTCCCAATCTGGCTTTGGCCTCCCCAATGAAGAGGAGGCCGCATCATGAGCAGTGAATACAGTATACTAAATTGGAAGAAGTACAAGTAAATCGCTCTTTCACCTGGAAGGGTTGCTTGAAGCCCTGGACAGTGGGAAGGTAGGAAGTAAAAGGGCATGTATTGCTACTCCTGCACTTACACGGGAACGTGCCGGGCGAACGGGAAGGAGTGTTGGGGTGATAGAGGATTGGACCAGGGTGTTGTGGAGGGAGCGGCCCCTTCAGAATGCTGAAAGTGGAGGTGAGGGCAAGATGTGCTTGGCGGTGGTATCACGCTGGAAGTGGCAGAAATGGCGGAAGATTTTTGCAGGTGGCAGCTGTTGATCATTCTGCAATCCCCATTTGCAACATTTCATCTCTCCTGCCTTCAATCCTAGCACAGACTGTCCCATTATTTCTTTGAATGTGGAGACTGGTGGGGTGAAAGCTGATGACAAGGGGAACCCTATTGTGGTTCCGCGAGGGAGGGGAAAAGGTGAGAGCAGAAGTGCGGGAAATAGAATGGACACAGTCAAGAGCCGTGTCAACCACGGTAGAGGGGAATCCTAGGTTGAGGAAAGAGGAAGACATGTCTGAAGCACTGGAATGGAATGAGGCATCGTCAGGCCAGAAGCGGCGGAGATGGAGCAACTGGGAGAATGGAATAAAATCCTTACAGGAAGCGGGGTGGGAGGAAGTGCAGTCCAGATATCTGTGGGAGTCAGTGGGCTTATAGTGAATATAATAGAAAAATACTTCGGATATTGGACATCTTACATAACAACAAAAAACGCTGGAAATACTCAGCAGGCCAGGCAGAATATGTGGAGAGCCGAACAGAGTTAATGTTTGAGGTCTGGGACCCTTCATCAGAACTGGAGAAAGCTGGAGATGTAACAGATATTAAGCAGGTGCATGGACGGGGGAGGGGGCGTGGGTGGGAGGAATGTATTGAAGGAAAATACTGTGCTTATGTAGGAAGCGACTCATGCCCTCATTTGTTTAAAGTAATAAGCAGACAAAAACACAGGTATTTGATCAAAATGAACCCGCAGATGACCACGCACAAATAAACAACCAGAGAGGCAGACAGAGTTGGGAAACACCAGGAAATCGACAAGGAATATTGACAAGGAGTAAAGTGCTTTGCGATCAGAAAATTGCTGGATTTTGATGCTTGTTGAACGGCATCTCCCTAACAAATTTAGCTGATCACAGCATGGCTATCAATCAATTCATTGCCAGTGTGAAAAATGCAACTCTTGATACTTAGCAACGTGTGCAAGACTGGAATGAGAGAGTGCCTGGGCCGTGGTCAGTGATAGCTTATCCTGAGCATCAAGATATTCATTTGGCCTGAGCCCTTGCTGCGTAAGAAAATTTTCCTCATCTCCCCTCTGGGCCTTTTGCCGGTTATGTCCTTCGGTTACCGACCCTCCTGCCACTGCAAACGGTTTCTCCTTATTTATTCTTTCAATGCACCTTGCAATTATGAAAAACTCTATTAAATTTCCTCTTAAACTTCTGAGGAAAGCAATCTCAGCTTCTCCAGTCTCTCAACATAACTGAAGTCCTTCACCCCTCGGACCACTCTGTGAGACGTGAAACCGAGGCTCTCGCTCTCTGTGTGTCTCTCTCTATCTTTGTCTCTGTCTCTTTCTTTGTCTCTGTATACATTTCTGAGGGGGATTGACAGGGTAGATGCACGAAGGATGTTTCCCCTCTTGGGGGAATCTAGAACTAGGGGGCAAAGATTCAGGCTAAGGGGTAGTCCATTTAAAACGGAGGAATTTCTTCTCTCAGAGGGTCGTGAATCTTTGGAAATCTCTAACCCAGAGAGCTGTGGAGGCGGAGTCATTGGATATAATCAAGTCGGAGATTGACAAATATTTGAGCTGCATAGAAACGTAGAAGATAGGATCAGGAGAAGTCCATTCGGCCCCTCGAGCCTGCTCCTCCGTTCAATGCGGTCATGGCTGATCATCCAGATTCAGCATCCTGTCCCTGCTTTCTCCCCATATCCCTTGATCCCCTTATCCTGAAGAAATATTTCTAACGCCTTCTTGAATGTATTTAATGAATTGGCCTCAACTGTCTTCTGTGGTAGAGAATTCCACAGGTTCACCACTCTGGGTGAAGCAATTTCTCCTAATCTCAGCCCTAAATGGCTTACCCCTTATCCTTAGACAGTGACCCCTGGTTCTGGACTCCCGCACCATCGGGAACAGCCTTCCTGCATCTAGTATGTCTAGTCCTGTTAGAATTTTATAAGTTTCAATGAGATCCCCTCTCATTCTTATAAACTTTAGCGAATATAAGACTAATCAATCCAATCTCTCTTCATACGTCATTCCTGCCATTCCAGGTATCAGTCTGGTGAATCTTCGCTGCACTCCCTCCAGGGCAAGATCATCCTTCGTCAGATAAGGCGACCAAAGCTGCACACAATACTCAAGGTATGGTTTCACCAAGGCCCTGTAGAATTCCATCAACACATTTTTGTTCCTGTACACGAATGTTCTCGCTGTGAAGGACAGCATACCATTTGCCTTCTTAACCGCCCGCTGCACCTGCATGCTTGCCTTCAGCGACTGGTGCACAAGGACACCCACGACTCGTTGCACTTCCCCTTTTCCCAATCTATTGCCGTTCAGTTAATAATCTGCCTTCCTGTTTTTGCCACCAAAGTGGATAACCTCGCATTTATTTACATTATACTGCATCTCCCATGCATCTGCCCAATCGCCCAACCTATTCAAATCGTACACGCCCACCCAGCTTTGTGTTGTCTGCAAACTTGCTGATATTACATCTAGTTCCCCCGTCTAGATCATTAGTATATATTGTGAATAACTGGGGTCCTAGCCCTGATCCATCTGCGACCCCACTAGTCAGTGCCGTCAACTCAGAAAAAGACCCATTTATTCCAAATCTTTGCTTCCTGTCTGCCAACCAGTTTTCTATCCAAGTCAGTACATTACCCCCAATCCCATGTGCTTTAACTTTGCATGCTAGTCTCTTATGCAGGACCTTTTCGAAGGCCTTCTGAAATTCCAAATACACCACATCCACTTGTTCTCCCTTTTCTATTCTACCAGTTACATCTTCAAATAATTCCAGTAGATTAGTCAAGCACGATTTACCTTTTGTAAATCCATTTTGACTTTGTCCGACATAACAACAGAAAATGCTGGAAAAAATCAGCAGGCCAGGCAACATCCTTGGAGAGAAAATAGAGTCTACGTTGAAAATAGACCCGAAACGTTGACTCTATTTTCTCTCCACGGATGTTGCCTGGCCTGCTGAGCTTTTCCAGCATTTCCTGTTGTTATTTCGGATTTCCAGCATCTGCAGCATTTTGCTTTTGACTTTGTCCGATCCTGTCATTGTTTTGCAAGTGCTGTGCTATTACATCTTTTATAATGGACAATAGCATTTTCCCCACTACCGATGTCATGCTTACCGGTCTATAATGCCCCGTTTTTGCTCTACCACCTTTTTTAAATAGTGGTGTTACATTACCTTCCCTCCAATCCATGGGAATTGTTCCAGAATTTATAGAATTTTGGAAGATGACCAGCATTGCATCTATTATTTCTAGGGCCACTTCCTTAATTACCCTAGGATGTAGATTATCAGGTGCTGAGGATTTATCGGCCCTCAATCCCGTCAATTTCCCGAACACCATTTCCCTACAAATACTGATTTCATTCAGTTCCTCCCTTTCATTAAACCTTATGTTCCCCGACATCTCTGGGAGTTTATTGGTGTCCTCCTTTGTGAAGACAGAACCAAAGTATGGATTTAATTTGTCTGCCATGTCTTTGTTCCCCATTATAAATTCCCCTGATTCTGACTACAAGGGACCTGCGCTTCACTTTAACAATCTCTTTCTGTTCACATATCTATAGATGCTTTTACTGTCAGTTTTTATGTTCCCTGATAGCTTACTCTCATACTCTATATTCCCCCTCTTAATTAATACCTTTGTCCTCCTTTGCTGGATCCTAAACATAGAAAGATAGAAACATAGAAGATAGGAGCAGGAGTCGGCCATTCAGCCCCTCGAGCCTGCTCCACCATTCAATGAAATCATGGCTGATCATCCAAATTCAGTACCCTGTCCCTGCCTTCTCCCCATATCCCTTGATCCCATTGGCCTGAAGAAATAGATCTAACTCCTACTTGAACATATTTAATGAATTTGCCACCACTGCCTTCTGGTGTAGAGAATTCCACAGGTTCACCACACTGTGGCTTACCCCTTATCCTTAAACTCTGACACCTGGGTCTGGACTCGCTGGCCATCTGGAACATCCTTCCTGCATCTAGTCTGTCTAGTCCTGTTAGAATATTATAAGTTTCAATGAGACCCCCTCTCATTCTTCTAAACTCCAGCGAGTAAAAGCCCAGTCGACACAATCTCTCCTCATACATCATTCCTGCCATCCCAGGTATCAGTCTGGGAAACTGCTCCCAATCGTCAGATAGCCAAATTTTCTATAGTTATATAAAAAGAAAAAGGGTGGCTAAAGTAAATGTTGGTCCCTTAGAGAATGAGACCGGGAAATTAATGCTGGGAAACATGGATATGGCAAAAAAGCTGAACAATTATTTTGTATCGGTCTTTACGGCAGAGGACACTAAGAATATCCCAACACTGGACAAACAGTGGGCTCTAGGGGGGGCGGGGAGAAGCTAAATACGATTACAATCACTAAGGAAGTGGTACTTGGTAAAATAATGGGACTCAAGGCGGATAAATCCCCTGGACCTGATGGCTTACATCCTAGGGTCTTGAGGGAAGTGGCGGTAGGGATTGTGGATGCATTGGTAATAATTTTCAAAAACTCCCTGGAATCAGCAAAGGTCCCAGCAGATTGGAAAACTGCTAATGCAACACCCTTATTTAAAAAAGGTAGTAGGCAGAAGGCTGAAAACTACAGACCTGTTAGCCTAACATCTGTGGTTTGTAAAATTTTCGAGTCCATTATTAAGGAGACAGTAACGGGACATTTGGATAAACATAATTTAATAGGGCAAAGTCAGCATGGTTTTATGAAGGGGAAGTCATGTTTGACAAATTTGCTTGTGTACTTTGAGGAAGTAACATACAGGGTGGATAAAGGGGGACCAGTGGATGTATTGTATTTAGACTTCCAAAAGGCATTTGACAAGGTGCCACACAAAAGATTATTGCTCAAGGTAAAAAATCATGGGATTAGGGGTAATATTCTGGCATGGGTGCAGGATTGGCTATCTAACAGAAAGCAGAGAGTTAGGATAAATGGTTCGTTCTCAGACTGGCAATCAGTAACTATTGGTGTCCCGCAGGGGCCAGTGCTGGGTCCCCAACACTTTGCAATCTATATTAATGATTTGGAGGAGGGGACCGAGTGTAACATATCAAAGTTTGCAGATGATACAAAGATGGGAAGGAAAGTAGTGAATGAGGAGGACATAAAAAACCTGCAAAGGGAGATAGACAGGCTACGTAAGTGGGCAGCGATTTGCCAGATGGAATACAATACTGGAAAGTGTGAGGTTATGCACTTTGGCAGAAAAAAATCATAGAGCAAGTTATTATCTTAATGGCAAGAAACTGGAAAGTACTGTAATACAAAGGGATCTGGGGGTCCTGGTGCACGAAACACAAAAATTTAGTATGCAGGTGCAGCAAGTGATCAAGAAGGCCAATGGAATGTTGGCTTTTATTGCTTGGGGGACAGAATATAAAAACAGGGAGGTATTGTTGCAATTGTACAAGGTATTGGTGAGCCCGCACCTGGAATACTGCATACCGTTTTGTTGTCCATACTTAAGAAAATACATACTTGCTCTCGAGTCAGTACAAAGAAGGTTCACTCGGTTAATCCCAGGGATCAGGGGCTGGTCATATGAGAGAGGTTGAGTAGATTGGGACACTACTCAATGGAGTTCAGAAGAATGAGAGGCGATCTTATTGAAATATATCAGATTGTGAAGGGGCTTGATCGGGTGGATGTGGTGAGGATGTTCCCAATGATGGCTGAAACTAGAACTAGGGGGCATAATCTTAGACTAAGCGGCTGCTCTTTCAAACTGAGATGAGGAGAAACTTCTTCAATCAGAGGGTAGTAGGTCTGTGGAATTTGCTGCCCCAGAAAGCTGTGGAAGCTACATATTTAAATAAATTTAAAACAGAAATAGACAGTTTCTTAGAATTAACGGGAATTAGGTGTTACGGGGAGCCGGCAGGAAATTGAACATGAGTCTATGTTCGGAACGGTCATGGCCCTGTGGGTAAAGGAGCGGGCTCAGTGGCCATGTAGCCTGGTTCTGCTCCTACTTCTTATGTTCTAATTATGTGTTAGATTGCAGGAGATGGTTCTATTCCTGTTCCTGGCTGGGGTGGAAATCAACTTTTACAGAATGTAAGTACTGTAGAAATTATAGGGACAGTGATCTCCTGGACGAGTTGCAATCGCCTAGATGGGTCGGAGAGGAATGTCCCAGATTTTTATCTCCCAAATTGGCCATTGGGTTTTTTATCAGGTTTTTCGCCTCTCCCAGGAGATCACATGGGTTCGGGAGGGATGTAGAGTAATAGTAGATTTGAGGTTAGGATCAGATCAGCCATGATCTATTGAATGCTGGAGCAGGCTCGAGGGGCCGATTAGCCTATTCCTGCTCCTATTTCTTATGTTCTTTTGTTTGCTGCTTTATCTGTCCAATTGATATGTCCTCTCCTTGGAACTTATGCTATCATTAATTTCCCTTGTTAGCCAATGTTGAGGGAGTCAAGGGTTATGGGGTGCGGACGTTGAGCCGAAGATCTGATCAGCCATGATCTTATTGAATGGCGGGGCATGCTGGAGTGTCCGAATGGCATACTCCTGCTCCAATTTCTTCTGTACTTATTTTTATTTCTGTCCCTTCTGCCACTTTGTCCCTCTGTTCCCAGGTCGATTATTGCTCTGACAGATTCTGCATCTTTCAGTTCCTCGTTAGCATAGTGGTGAGTATCCCCGCCTGTCATGATAACTTATCCTGAGCAGTAAGAAAAACATTACGCCTGAGCCCTTGCTGCGTAAGCCAATTCTCCCCATACTGATTATTTTGCTGGTTATCTTCAATCGGTGTCCTCTGGTTACCGTCACTTCTGCCACTGGCAAGCGTTTCTCCTTATTGCCTCCATCTAATCCCCTTGTAATTTTGAAGGCCTCTTATTAAATTTCCTCTTAACTTCTGAGGAAAACAATCCCAGACTCGCAACATAACTAAAGTCCCTTAAATCTCGGGCCAATCAGCAAGACGTCAAACTGAGGGTCTCGCTCTGTATGTCTATTTCTGTCTACCTCTTTGTCCCTGTCTCTCTCTGTATAGGATTCTGAGGATGCTTGACAGGATAGATGCAGGGAGGGTATTTCTCCTCCTGGGGGAATCGATAACTTGGGGGCAAAGCTCAGAATCAGTGGTCGCCCAATTAAAACAGAGATGAGGAGGAATATCTTCTCTCAGAGTGTAGTGAAACTTTGGAATCCTCTACCCCAGAGAGCTGTGCAGGCGGAGTCATTGAATATAATCAAGGCGGAGACAGACATATGCTTGAGATACAGTGGAGTCACGGGTTATGTGGAGTGGGCGGAAAAGTGGCGTTGATTCGAAGATCTGATCAGCCATGACATTATTGAATGGCGTGGCAGGCGCGACGAGACGAATGGCACACCCCTGCTACAATCTCTTCTGTTCTTATTCTTATCTCTGTCCCTTCTGCCTCTTTGTCCCTCTGTTCACAGGTCGATTTTTGCTCTGACAGATTCGGTATGTTTTAGTTCCTCGTTAGTATAGCGGTGAGTATCCCTGCCTGTAATGTGGAGACAGGGGTTCATCCCCCAAATTTAATCCTTTGGGCAGCTCCTTAAAATGCTCCTGGGAGAAGTTGAACAGGACAAAATGAACTAAAATAAATTAAAATATGTACTGGCATAAGAAGAACTGTATAACAATTCCCCCATATTAAATTTCCTCCTAACCGTCGGAGGAAAACAATCCCAGACTCTCAACATAACTGAAGTCCCTTATCCCTCGGACCAATCTGCAAGACGTCAAACTGAGTGTCTCGCTCTGTATGTCTATCTTTGTCACCCTCTTTGTCCCTGTCTCTCTCTGTGTAGGATTCCGAGGGTGCTTGACAGGATAGATGCAGGGAGGATGTTTCCCCTCCTGGGGGAATCTACAACTAGGGGGCAAAGCTTCAGGATATCCGGTCGCCCATTTAAAACGGAGATGAGGAGGAATTTCTTCTCTCAGAATGTCGTGAATCTTTGGAATCCTCTATCCCAGAGAGCTGTGGAGGCGGAGTTATTGAATATATTCAAGGTGGAGACAGACATATATTTGAGCTACAGCGGAGTCAAGGGTTATGGGGAGCGGGCAGGAAAGTGGCGTTGAGTCGAAGATCTGATCAGCCATGATCTTATTGAATGGCGGGGCAGGCAGGAGGGGTGAATGGCCCACTCCAGCTCCGATTTCTGCTGCTCTTATTCTTATCTCTGTCCCTTCTGCCTCTTTGTCCCTCTGATCACAGGTCGATTTTTGCTCCGACAGATTCGGCGTCTTTCAGTTCCTCGTTAATATAGTGGTGATGTAACCCCGCCTGTCACGCGGGGGAACGGGGTTCAATTCCCCGACGGGGAGGATTTTTAACATCCCCAATTTTAAACCTTTAGGCAGCTCCTTAAAATGATCCTGGGAAAAGTTGAACAGAACAAAGTGAAGTACAATAATTTTAAAATATATACTGGCATATGAAGAACTGTATAACAACTCCCAGCACCAGTTCCTCGTTAGTAGCGTGTTCTTCTTCTGTTTGCCTGTTGTGTGGGACACTGAGGAGGGAGACTGAAAATGAGATAACAGCGGGAGAAAGCACGACTGCTCTTTCAAAGAGACAGCACAGGCACGATTGGCCGAATGGCCTCCCACCGTGCTGCCAGCCTCCATGAATGCATGACACTGAGATGGATATCTGAGACATACCCACACAAAGAGAGCACATACGGGTATTTTGTGTGTGTTTGCTGCTTTGTTTCAAGCACTGCACAACCATTTCCTCTACAATGTCGTGGATATTATCATGTTCAGTTTTCAATTCCCCGACGGCTTCTCTCTGACTTTATGCCTCTGTCTCTGAGAAAAGCATAGAAGGAAATAAATGGCAAATGGACGCCTGTGGCTCAGTGAACATTTCCTTTGTGTTTCTCCTTATTACCTCAAACAAATCACCTTGTAATTTTGAAAGCCTCTTATTAAATTTCCTCTTAACCGTTTGAGGAAAACAATCACAAACTCTCAACATAACTGAAGTTCCTTGTCCCTCGGACCACTCTGCAAGGCGTCAAACTGAGTGTCTCGCTCTGTATGTCTATCTTTGTCTCCCTCTTTGACCCTGTCTCTCTCTGTATAGGATTCTGAGGGTGCTTGACAGGATAGATGCAGGGAGGATGTTTCCCCTCCTGGGGGAATCTACAACTAGGGGCCAAAGCTCCAGGATATCCGGTCGCCCATTTAAATCGGAGATGAGGAGGAATTTCTTCTCTCAGAATGTCGTGAATCTTCGGAATCCTCTACCCCAGCGAGCTGTGGAGGCGGAGTCACTGAATATATTCAAGGTGGAGATAGACATATATTTGAGCTACAGTGGAGTCAAGGGTTATGGGGAGCGGGCAGGAAAGTGGCGTTGAGTAGAATAACTGATCAGCCATGATCTTATTGAATGGCGGGGCAGGCTCGAGGGGCCGAATGGCCCACTCCTGCTCCTATTCCTTCTGTTCTTATTCTTATTTCTGTCCCTTTTGCCTCTGTCCCTCTGTTCACAGGTCGATTTTTGCTCTGACAGATTCGGCACCTTTCAGTTCCTCGTTAGTATAGTGGTGAGTAACCCGCCTGTTATGCGGGAGACCGGGGTTCAATTCCCCGACGGGGAGGATTTTTAACATCGCCAATTTTAAACCTTTGGGCAGCTCCTTAAAAAGACCCTGTGAAAAGTTGAATAGAACAAAATGAACGAAAATAATTTTAAAATATGTACATGACGAAATATATAACAACTCCCTGCACCAGTTCCTCGTTAGTAGAGTGTTCTCCTTCTGTTTGCCTGTTGTGTGGGGTACTGAGGAGGGAGAGAGAAAATGAGATAACAGCGGGAGAAAGCACGACTGCTCTTTCAAAGAGACAGCACAGGCACGATTGGCCGAATGGACTCCCACCGTGCTGCCAGCCTCCATGAATGCATGACACTGAGATGGATATCTGAGACATACCCACACAAAGAGAGCACATACGTGTATTTTGTGTGTGTTTGCTGCTTTGTCTCAGGCACTGCATAACCATTTCCTCTACAATGTCGTGGATATTATGATGTTCAGTTTTCACTTCCCCGACGGCTTCTCTCTGACTTTATGCCTCTGTCTCTGAGAAAAGCATAGAAGGAAATATATGGCAAATGGACGCCTTCCCGCACTTGATGCTGTGGCTTAGTGAACATGTCCTTTGTGTTCTCGTCTAAAAGATGTCATCTTGTACGAAAAGTTTGCCTGGCGTGAAAGTGATCTGAATTTCAAAGCAGCAAGGAGGAAAGTCTGCGTTGCTCTGCTTGCTGGCAGGCAGCTTCTTGCAGCTTCCCTGGTGGTCTAGTGTTAAGATTCGGCGCTTTCACCGCCGCGGTCCGGGATTGTTTCCCGGTTAGGGAACAGTGCGTTTTGAGGCTGTTTGAAATGCCTCCAATCAATGCTCCCGCGCGAAGCAATGCCTGCTCTTGATCAACCTTTGCAATTTCAACACTGCTGCTGCCTCAACAGGTACACAATGCACTTCCTTGCCTTCTGTAAAATGCCTGCTGTTTCAAAGTCAGCAGGAAATTACATTTGGAACGAGACAATTTAAACGTGTACATGCCCACATTTAACTGCAGCTGACAGTGTCAGAACAGTCACGGTTATTATCAAACTTCCATGCATTTTCTTGCAGGCTGTACCCCCCTAACAAATTTAGCTTATCACAGCACGGCTATCAATCAACTCAACGCCAGTGTGAAGAATGCAACATTTGAAAGTTAGCAACGTGTGCAAGACTTTAGTGAGAGAGAGTTGGGCCGTGATAACATTTCTAAGCAGTAAGATATTCAGTAGGCCTGAGCCCTTGCTGCGTAATACAATTCTCCCCATACTGATTCTGTTATCTTCAATTGGTCTCCTCTGGTTACCGTCATACCTGCCACTGGCAAGCGTTTCTCCTTATTACCTCAATCAAATCCCCTTGTAATTTTGAAAGCCTCTTATTAAATTTCCTCTTAACCGTCTGAGGAAAACAATCACAAACTCTCAACATAACTGAAGTTCCTTATCCCTCGGACCACTCTGCAAGACGTCAAACTGAGTGTCTCGCTCTGTATGTCTATCTTTGTCTCCCTCTTTGTCCCTGTCTCTCTCTGTATAGGATTCTGAGAGTGCTTGACAGGATAGATGCAGGGAGGATGTTTCCCCTCCTGGGGGAATCTACAACTAGGGGGCAAAGCTCCAGGATATCCGGTCGCCCATTTAAAACGGAGATGAGGAGGAATTTCTTCTCTCAGAATGTCGTGAATCTTTGGAATCCTCTACCCCAGAGAGCTGTGGAGGCGGAGTCACTGAATATATTCAAGGTGGAGATAGACATATATTGGAGCTGCAGTGGAGTCAAGGGTTATGGGGAGCGGGCAGGAAAGTGGCGTTGAGTAGAAGATCTGATCAGCCATGATCTTATTGAATGGCGGGGCAGGCACGAGGGGCCGAATGGCCCACTCCTGCTCCGATTCCTTCTGTTCTTATTCTTATTTCTGTCCCTTCTGCCTCTGTCCCTCTGTTCACAGGTCGATTTTTGCTCTGACAGATTCGGCACCTTTCAGTTCCTCGTTAGTATCGTGGTGAGTATCCCCGCCTGTCACGCGGGGTTCAATTCCCCGACGGGGAGGATTTTTAACATCCCCAATTTTAAACCTTTGGGCAGCTCCTTAAAAAGACCCTGGGAAAAGTTGAATAGAACCAAATGAACGAAAATAATTTTAAAATATGTACATGACGAAATTTATAACAACTCCCTGCACCAGTTCCTCGTTAGTAGAGTGTTCTCCTTGCCTGTTGTGTGGGGCACTGAGGAGGGAGAGAGAAAATGAGATAACAGCGGGAGAAAGCACGACTGCTCTTTCAAAGAGACAGCACAGGCACGATTGGCCGAATGGCCTCCCACCGTGCTGCCAGCCTCCATGAATGCATGACACTGAGATGGATATCTGAGACATACGAGCACATACGGGTATTTTGTGTGTGTTTGCTGCTTTGTCTCAAGCACTGCATAACCATTTCCTCTACAATGTCGTGGATATTATGATGTTCAGTTTTCACTTCCCCGACGGCTTCTCTCTGACTTTATGCCTCTGTCTCTGAGAAAAGCATAGAAGGAAATATATGGCAAATGGACGCCTTCCCGCACTTGATGCTGTGGCTTAGTGAACATGTCCTTTGTGTTCTCGTCAAAAAGATGTCATCTTGTACGAAAAGTTTGCCTGGCGTGAAAGTGATCTGAATTGCAAAGCAGCAAGGAGGAAAGTCTGCGTTGCTCTGCTTGCTGGCAGGCAGCTTTTTGCAGCTTCCCTGGTGGTCTAGTGGTTAAGATTCGGCGCTTTCACCGCCGCGGCCCGGGTTCGATTCCCGGTTAAGGAACAGTGCGTTTTGAGGCTGTTTGAAATGCCTCCAATCAATGCACCCGCGCGAAGCAATGCCTGCTCCTGATCAACCTTTGCAATTTCAACACTGCTGCTGCCTCAACAGGTACACAATGCACTTCCTCGCCTTCTGTAATAATGCCTGCTGTTTCAAAGTCAGCAGGAAATTACATTTGGAGCGAGACAATTTAAACGTGTACATGCCCACATTTAACTGCAGCTGACAGTGTCAGAACAGTCACGGTTATTATCAAACTTCCATGTATTTTCTTGCAGGCTGCACCCCCCTAACAAACTTAGCTTATCACAGCACGGCTATCAATCAACTCAACGCCAGTGTGAAGAATGCAACATTTAAAAGTTAGCAACGTGTGCAAGACTTTAGTGAGAGAGAGTTGGGCCGTGATAACATTTCTAAGCAGTAAGATATTCAGTAGGCCTGAGCCCTTGCTGCGGAATACAATTCTCCACATACTGATTCTGTTATCTTCAATTGGTCTCCTCTGGTTACCGTCATACCTGCCACTGGCAAGCGTTTCTCCTTATTACCTCAATCAAATCCCCTTGTAATTTTGAAAGCCTCTTATTAAATTTCCTCTTAACCGTCTGAGGAAAACAATCACAAACTCTCAACATAACTGAAGTTCCTTATCCCTCGGACCACTCTGCAAGACGTCAAACTGAGTGTCTCGCTCTGTCTGTCTATCTTTGTCTCCCTCTTTGTCCCTGTCTCTCTCTGTATAGGATTCTGAGGGTGCTTGACAGGATAGATGCAGGGAGGATGTTTCCCCTCCTGGGGGAATCTACAACTAGGGGGCAAAGCTCCAGGATATCCGGTCGCCCATTTAAAACGGAGATGAGGAGGAATTTTTTCTCTCAGAATGTCGTGAATCTTTGGAATCCTCTACCCCAGAGAGCTGTGGAGGCGGAGTCACTGAATATATTCAAGGTGGAGATAGACATATATTTGAGCTGCAGTGGAGTCAAGGGTTATGGGGAGCGGGCAGGAAAGTGGCGTTGAGTAGAAGATCTGATCAGCCATGATCTTATTGAATGGCGGGGCAGACTCGAGGGGCCGAATGGCCCACTCCTGCTCCTATTCCTTCTGTTCTTATTTCTGTCCCTTCTGCCTCTGTCCCTCTGTTCACAGGTCGATTTTTGCTCTGACAGATTCAGCACCTTTCAGTTCCTCGTTAGTATAGTGGTGAGTATCCCCGCCTGTCACGCGGGAGACCGGGGTTCAATTCCCCGACGGGGAGGATTTTTAACATCCCCAATTTTAAACCTTTGGGCAGCTCCTTAAAAAGACCCTGGGAAAAGTTGAATAGAACCAAATCAACGAAAATAATTTTAAAATATGTACATGACGAAATTTATAACAACTCCCTGCAACAGTTCCTCGTTAGTAGAGTGTACTCCTTCTGTTTGCCTGTTGTGTGGGGCACTGAGGAGGGAGAGAGAAAATGAGATAACAGTGGGAGAAAGCACGACTGCTCTTTCAAAGAGACAGCACAGGCACGATTGGCCGAATGGCCTCCCACCGTGCTGCCAGCCTCCATGAATGCATGACACTGAGATGGATATCTGAGACATACGAGCACATACGGGTATTTTGTGTGTGTTTGCTGCTTTGTCTCAAGCACTGCATAACCATTTCCTCTACAATGTCGTGGATATTATGATGTTCAGTTTTCACTTCCCCGACGGCTTCTCTCTGACTTTATGCCTCTGTCTCTGAGAAAAGCATCGAAGGAAATATATGGCAAATGGACGCCTTCCCGCACTTGATGCTGTGGCTTAGTGAACATGTCCTTTGTGTTCTCGTCTAAAAGATGTCATCTTGGACGAAAAGTTTGCCTGGCGTGAAAGTGATCTGAATTTCAAAGCAGCAAGGAGGATAGTCTGCATTGCTCTGCTTGCTGGCAGGCAGCTTCTTGCAGCTTCCCTGGTGGTCTAGTGGTTAAGATTCGGCGCTTTCATCGCCGCGGCCCGGTTTCGATTCCCGGTTAGGGAACAGTGCGTTTTGAGGCTGTTTGAAATGCCTCCGATCAATGCACCCGCGCGAAGCAATGCCTGCTCCTGATCAACCTTTGCAATTTCAACAGTGCTAGCTGCCTCAACAGGTACACAATGCACTTCCGTGCCTTCTGGAAAATGCCTGCTGTTTCAAAGTCAGCAGGAAATTACATTTGGCACGAGACAATTTAAACGTGTACATGCCCACATTTAACTGCAGCTGACAGTGTCAGAACAGTCACGGTTATTATCAAACTTCCATGTATTTTCTTGCAGGCTGCACCCCCCTAACAAACTTAGCTTATCACAGCACGGCTATCAATCAACTCAACGCCAGTGTGAAGAATGCAACATTTGAAAGTTAGCAACGTGTGCAAGACTTTAGTGAGAGAGAGTTGGGCCGTGATAACATTTCTAAGCAGTAAGATATTCAATAGGCCTGAGCCCTTGCTGCGTAATACAATTCTCCCCATACTGATTCTGTTATCTTCAATTGGTCTCCTGCGGTTACCTTCATACCTGCCACTGGCAAGCGTTTCTCCTTATTCCCTCAATCAAATCCCCTTGTAATTTTGAAAGCCTCTTATTAAATTTCCTCTTAACCGTCTGAGGAAAACAATCACAAACTCTCAACATAACTGAAGTTCCTTATCCCTCGGACCACTCTGCAAGACGTCAAACTGAGTGTCTCGCTCTGTATGTCTATCTTTGTCTCCCTCTTTGTCCCTGTCTCTCTCTGTATAGGATTCTGAGGGTGCTTGACAGGATAGATGCAGGGAGGATGTTTCACCTCCTGGGGGAATCTACAACTAGGGGGCAAAGCTCCAGGATATCCGGTCGCCCATTTAAAACGGAGATGAGGAGGAATTTCTTCTCTCAGAATGTCGTGAATCTTTGGAATCCTCTACCCCAGAGAGCTGTGGAGGCGGAGTCACTGAATATATTCAAGGTGGAGATAGACATATATTTGAGCTGCAGTGGAGTCAAGGGTTATGGGGAGCGGGCAGGAAAGTGGCGTTGAGTAGAAGATCTGATCAGCCATGATCTTATTGAATGGCGGGGCAGGCTCGAGGGGCCGAATGGCCCACTCCTGCTCCTATTCCTTCTATTCTTATTCTGTCCCTTCTGTCCCTCTGTTCACAGGTCGATTTTTGCTCTGACAGATTCGGCACCTTTCAGTTCCTCGTTAGTATAGTGGTGAGTATCCCCGCCTGTCACGCGGGAGACCGGGGTTCAATTCCCCGACGGGGAGAATTTTTAACATCCCCAATTTTAAACCTTTGGGCAGCTCCTTAAAAAGACCCTGGGAAAAGTTGAATAGAACCAAATGAACGAAAATAATTTTAAAATATGTACATGACGAAATTTACAACAACTCCCTGCACCAGTTCCTCGTTAGTAGAGTGTTCTCCTTCTGTTTGCCTGTTGTGTGGGGCACTGAGGAGGGAGAGAGAAAATGAGATAACAGCGGGAGAAAGCACAACTGCTCTTTCAAAGAGACAGCACAGGCACGATTGGCCGAATGGCCTCCCACCGTGCTGCCAGCCTCCATGAATGCATGACACTGAGATGGATATCTGAGACATACCCACACAAAGAGAGCACATGCGGGTATTTTGTGTGTGTTTGCTGCTTTGTCTCAAGCACTGCATAACCATTTCCTCTACAATGTCGTGTATATTATGATGTTCAGTTTTCACTTCCCCGACGGCTTCTCTCTGACTTTATGCCTCTGTCTCTGAGAAAAGCAAAGAAGGAAATATATGGCAAATGGACGCCTTCCCGCACTTGATGCTGTGGCTTAGTGAACATGTCCTTTGTGTTCTCGTCTAAAAGATGTCATCTTGGACGAAAAGTTTGCCTGGCGTGAAAGTGATCTGAATTTCAAAGCAGCAAGGAGGATAGTCTGCATTGCTCTGCTTGCTGGCAGGCAGCTTCTTGCAGCTTCCCTGGTGGTCTAGTGGTTAAGATTCGGCGCTTTCACCGCCGCGGCCCGGGTTCGATTCCCGGTTAGGGAACAGTGCGTTTTGAGGCTGTTTGAAATGCCTCCAATCAATGCGCGAAGCAATGCCTGCTCCTGATCAACCTTTGCAATTTCAACACTGCTGCTGCCTCAACAGGTACACAATGCACTTCCTTGCCTTCTGTAAAATGCCTGCTTTTTCAAAGTCAGCAGGAAATTACATTTGGAACGAGACAATTTAAACGTGTACATGCCCACATTTAACTGCAGCTGACAGTGTCAGAACAGTCACGGTTATTATCAAACTTCCATGTATTTTCTTGCAGGCTGCACCCCCCTAACAAACTTAGCTTATCACAGCACGGCTATCAATCAACTCAACGCCAGTGTGAAGAATGCAACATTTGAAAGTTAGCAACGTGTGCAAGACTTTAGTGAGAGAGAGTTGGGCCGTGATAACATTTCTAAGCAGTAAGATATTCAATAGGCCTGAGCCCTTGCTGCGTAATACAATTCTCCCCATACTGATTCTGTTATCTTCAATTGGTCTCCTCTGGTTACCGTCATACCTGCCACTGGCAAGCGTACCTCAATCAAATCCCCTTGTAATTTTGAAAGCCTCTTATTAAATTTCCTCTTAACCGTCTGAGGAAAACAATCACAAACTCTCAACATAACTGAAGTTCCTTATCCCTCGGACCACTCTGCAAGACGTCAAACTGAGTGTCTCGCTCTGTATGTCTATCTTTGTCTCCCTCTTTGTCCCTGTCTCTCTCTGTATAGGATTCTGAGGGTGCTTGACAGGATAGATGCAGGGAGGATGTTTCCCCTCCTGGGGGAATCTACAACTAGGGGGCAAAGCTCCAGGATATCCGGTCGCCCATTTAAAACGGAGATGAGGAGGAATTTCTTCTCTCAGAATGTCGTGAATCTTTGGAATCCTCTACCCCAGAGAGCTGTGGAGGCGGAGTCACTGAATATATTCAAGGTGGAGATAGACATATATTTGAGCTGCAGTGGAGTCAAGGGTTATGGGGAGCGGGCAGGAAAGTGGCGTTGAGTAGAAGATCTGATCAGCCATGATCTTATTGAATGGCGGGGCAGGCTCGAGGGGCCGAATGGCCCACTCCTGCTCCTTTTCCTTCTATTCTTATTTCTGTCCCTCTGTTCACAGTTCGATTTTTGCTCTGACAGATTCGGCACCTTTCAGTTCCTCGTTAGTATAGTGGTGAGTATCCCCGCCTGTCACGCGGGAGACCGGGGTTCAATTCCCCGACGGAGAGAATTTTTAACATCCCCAATTTTAAACCTTTGGGCAGCTCCTTAAAAAGACCCTGGGAAAAGTTGAATAGAACCAAATGAACGAAAATAATTTTAAAATATGTACATGACGAAAGTTATAACAACTCCCTGCACCAGTTCCTCGTTAGTAGAGTGTTCTCCTTCTGTTTGCCTGTTGTGTGGGGCACTGAGGAGGGAGAGAGAAAATGAGATAACAGCGGGAGAAAGCACGACTGCTCTTTCAAAGAGACAGCACAGGCACGATTGGCCGAATGGCCTCCCACCGTGCTGCCAGCCTCCATGAATGCATGACACTGAGATGGATATCTGAGACATACCCACACAAAGAGAGCACATACGGGTATTTTGTGTGTGTTTGCTGCTTTGTCTCAAGCACTGCATAACCATTTCCTCGACAATGTCGTGGATATTATGATGTTCAGTTTTCACTTCCCCGACGGCTTCTCTCTGACTTTATGCCTCTGTCTCTGAGAAAAGCATAGAAGGAAATATATGGCAAATGGACGCCTTCCCGCACTTGAAGCTGTGGCTTAGTGAACATGTCCTTTGTGTTCTCGTCTAAAAGATGTCATCTTGTACGAAAAGTTTGCCTGGCGTGAAAGTGATCTGAATTTCAAAGCAGCAAGGAGGAAAGTCTGCGTTGCTCTGCTTGCTGGCAGGCAGCTTCTTGCAGCTTCCCTGGTGGTCTAGTCGTTAAGATTCGGCGCTTTCACCACCGCGGCCCGGGTTCGATTCCCGGTTAAGGAACAGTGCGTTTTGAGGCTGTTTGAAATGCCTCCAATCAATGCACCCGCGCGAAGCAATGCCTGCTCCTGATCAACCTTTGCAATTTCAACACTGCTGCTGCCTCAACAGGTACACAATGCACTTCCTTGCCTTCTGTAAAATGCCTGCTGTTTCAAAGTCAGCAGGAAATTACATTTGGAACGAGACAATTTAAACGTGTACATGCCCACATTTAACTGCAGCTGACAGTGTCAGAACAGTCACGGTTATTATCAAACTTCCATGTATTTTCTTGCAGGCTGCACCCCCCTAACAAACTTAGCTTATCACAGCACGGCTATCAATCAACGCAACGCCAGTGTGAAGGATGCAACATTTGAAAGTTAGCAACGTGTGCAAGACTTTAGTGAGAGAGAGTTGGGCCGTGATAACATTTCTAAGCAGTAAGATATTCAGTAGGCCTGAGCCCTTGCTGCGTAATACAATTCTCCCCATACTGATTCTGTTATCTTCAATTGGTCTCCTCTGGTTACCGTCATACCTGCCACTGGCAAGCGTTTCTCCTTATTACCTCAATCAAATCCCCTTGTAATTTTGAAAGCCTCTTATTAAATTTCCTCTTAACCGTCTGAGGAAAACAATCACAAACTCTCAACATAACTGAAGTTCCTTAGCCCTCGGACCACTCTGCAAGACGTCAAACTGAGTGTCTCGCTCTGTATGTCTATCTTTGTGTCCCTGTCTCTCTCTGTATAGGATTCTGAGGGTGCTTGACAGGATAGATGCAGGGAGGATGTTTCCCCTCCTGGGGGAATCTACAACTAGGGGGCAAAGCTCCAGGATATCCGGTGGCCCATTTAAAACGGAGATGAGGAGCAATTTCTTCTCTCAGAATGTCGTGAATCTTTGGAATCCTCTACCCCAGAGAGCTGTGGAGGCGGAATCACTGAATATATTCAAGGTGGAGATAGACATACATTTGAGCTGCAGTGGAGTCAAGGATTATGGGGAGCGGGCAGGAAAGTGGCGTTGAGCAGAAGATCTGATCAGCCATGATCTTATTGAATGGCGGGGCAGGCTCGAAGGGCCGAATGGCCCACTCCTGCTTCTATTCCTTCTGTTCTTATTCTTATTTCTGTCCCTTCTGCCTCTGTCCCTCTGTTCACAGGTCGATTTTTGATCTGACAGATTCGGCACCTTTCAGTTCCTCGTTAGTACAGTGGTGAGTATCCCCGCCTGTCACGCGGGAGACAGGGGTTCAATTCCCCGACGGGGAGGATTTTTAACATCCCCAATTTTAAACCTTTGGGCAGCTCCTTAAGAAGACCCTGGGAAAAGTTGAATAGAACCAAATGAACGAAAATAATTTTAAAATATGTACATGACGAAATTTATAACAACTCCCTGCACCAGTTCCTCGTTAGTAGAGTGTTCTCCTTCTGTTTGGCTGTTGTGTGGGGCACTGAGGAGGGAGAGAGAAAATGAGATAACAGCGGGAGAAAGCACGACTGCTCTTTCAAAGAGACAGCACAGGCACGATTGGCCGAATGGCCTCCCACCGTGCTGCCAGCCTCCATGAATGCGTGACACTGAGATGGATATCTGAGACATACCCACACAAAGAGAGCACATACGGGTATTTTGTGTGTGTTTGCTGCTTTGTCTCAAGCACTGCATAACCATTTCCTCTACAATGTCGTGGATATTATGATGTTCAGTTTTTACTTCCCCGACGGCTTCTCTCTGACTTTATGCCTCTGTCTCTGAGAAAAGCATAGAAGGAAATATATGGCAAATGGACGCCTTCCCGCACTTGATGCTGTGGCTTAGTGAACATGTCCTTTGTGTTCTCGTCTAAAAGATGTCATCTTGTACGAAAAGTTTGCCTGGCGTGAAAGTGATCTGAATTTCAAAGCAGCAAGCAGGAATGTCTGCGTTGCTCTGCTTGCTGGCAGGCAGCTTCTTGCAGCTTCGTACAGCTTTCCTGGTGGTCTAGTGGTTAAGATTCGGCGCTTTCACCGCCGCGATCCGGGTTTGATTCCCGGTTAGGGAACAGTGCTTTTTGAGGCTGTTCGAAATGCCTCCAATCAATGCACCCGCGCGAAACAATGCCTGCTCCTGATCAACCTTTGCAATTTCAACACTGCTGCTGCCTCAACAGGTACAGCAATGCACTTCCTTGCCTTCTGTAAAATGCCTGCTGTTTCAAAGTCAGCAGGAAATTACATTTGGAACGAGACAATTTAAACGTGTACATGCCCACATGTAATTGCAGCTGACAGTGTCAGAACAGTCACGGTTATTATCAAACTTCCATGTATTTTCTTGCAGGCTGCACCCCCCTAACAAACTTAGCTTATCACAGCACGGCTATCAATCAACTCAACGCCAGTGTGAAGAATGCAACATTTGAAAGTTAGCAACGTGTGCAAGACTTTAGTGAGAGAGAGTTGGGCCGTGATAACATTTCTAAGTAGTAAGATATTCAGTAGGCCTGAGCCCTTGCTGCGTAATACAATTCTCCCCATGCTGATTCTGTTATCTTCAGTTGGTCTCCTCTGGTTACCGTCATACCTGCCACTAGCAAGCGTTTCTCCTTATTACCTCAATCAAATCCCCTTGTAATTTTGAAACCCTCTTATTAATCTCCTCTTAACCGTCTGAGGAAAACAATCACAAACTCTCAACATAACTGAAGTTCCTTCTCCCTCGGACCACTCTGCAAGACGTCAAACTGAGTCTCTCGCTCTGTATGTCTATCTTTGTCTCCCTCTTTGTCCCTGTCTCTCTCTGTATAGGATCCTGAGGGTGCTTGACAGGATAGATGCAGGGAGGATGTTTCCCCTCCTGGGGGAATCTACGACTAGGGGGCAAAGCTCCAGGATATCCGGTCGCCCATTTAAAACGGAGATGAGGAGGAATTTCTTCTCTCAGAATGTCGTGAATCTTTGGAATCCTCTACCCCAGAGAGCTGTGGAGGCGGAGTCACTGAATATATTCAAGGTGGATATAGACATAAACTTGAGCTGCAGTGGAGTCAAGGGTTATGGGGAGCGGGCAGGAAAGTGGCGTTGAGTATAAGATCTGATCAGCCATGATCTTATTGAATGGCGGGGCAGGCTCGAGGGGCCGAATGGCCCACTCCTATTCCTTCTGTTCTTATTCTTATTTCTGTCCCTTCTGCCTCTGTCCCTCTGTTCACAGGTCGATTTTTGCTATGACAGATTCGGCACCTTTCAGTTCCTCGTCAGTAGAGTGATGAGTATCCCCGCCTGTCACGTGGGAAACCGGGGTTCAATTCCCCGACGGGGAGAATTTTTAACATCCCCAATTTTAAACCTTTGGGCAGCTCCTTAAAAAGACCCTGGGAAAAGTTGAATAGAACAAAATGAACGAAAATAATTTTAAAATATATACATGACGATATTTATAACAACTCCCTGCACCAGTTCCTCGTTAGTAGAGTGTTCTCCTTCTGTTTGCCTGTTGTGTGGGGCACTGAGGAGGGAGAGAGAAAATGAGATAACAGCGGGAGAATGCACGACTGCTCTTTCAAAGAGGCAGCACAGGCACGATTGGCCGAATGGCCTCCCACCGTGCTGCCAGCCTCCATGAATACATGACACTGAGATGGATATCTGAGACATACCCACACAAAGAGAGCACATACGGGTATTTTGTGTGTGTTTGCTGCTTTGTCTCAAGCACTGCATAACCATTTCCTCTGCAATGTCGCGGATATTATGATGTTTAGTTTTCACTTCCCCGACGGCTTCTCTCTGACTTTATGCCTCTGTCTCTGAGAAAAGCATAGAAGGAAATATATGGCAAATGGACGCCTTCCCGCACTTGATGCTGTGGCTTAGTGATCATGTCCTTTGTGTTCTCGTCTAAAAGATGTCATCTTGTACGAAAAGTTTGCCTGGCGTGAAAGTGATCTGAATTTTAGAGCAGCAAGGAGGAAAGTCTGCGTTGCTCTGCTTGCTGGCAGGCAGCTTCTTGCAGCTTCTTGCAGCTTCCCTGGTGGTCCAGTGGTTAAGATTCGGCGCTTTCACCGCCGCGACCCGGGTTCGATTCTCGGTTAAAAAACAGTGCGTTTTAAGGCTGTTTGAAGTGCCTCCAATTAATGCACCCGCGCGAAACAATGCCTGCTCCTGATCAACCTTTGCAATTTCAACACTGCTACTGCTTCAACAGGTATACAATGCACTTCCTAAGCCTTCTGTAAAATGCCTGCTGTTTCAAAGTCAGCAAGAAATTACATTTGGAACGAGACAATTTAAACGTGTACATGCCCACATTTAACTGCAGCTGACAGTGTCAGAACAGTCACGGTTATTATCAAACTTCCATGTATTTTCTTGCAGGCTGCACCCCCCTAACAAACTTAGCTTATCACAGCACGGCTATCAATCAACTCAACGCCAGTGTGAAGAATGCAACATTTGAAAGTTAGCAACGTGTGCAAGACTTTAGTGAGAGAGAGTTGGGCCGTGATAACATTTCTAAGCAGTAAGATATTCAGTAGGCCTGAGCCCTTGCTGCGTAATACAATTCTCCCCATACTGATTCTGTTATCTTCAATTGGTCTCCTCTGGTTACCGTCATACCTGCCACTTGCAAGCGTTTCTCCTTATTACCTCAATCAAATCCCCTTGTAATTTTGAAAGCCTCTTATTAAATTTCCTCTTAACCGTCTGAGGAAAACAATCACAAACTCTCAACATAACTGAAGTTCCTTATCCCTCGGACCACTCTGCAAGACGTCAAACTGAGTGTCTCGCTCTGTATGTCTATCTTTGTCTCCCTCTTTGTCTCTCTCTGTATAGGATTCTGAGGGTGCTTAACAGGATAGATGCAGGGAGGATGTTTCCCCTCCTGGGGGAATCTACAACTAGGGGGCAAAGCTCCAGGATATCGGGTCGCCCATTTAAAACGGAGATGAGGAGGAATTTCTTCTCTCAGAATGTCGTGAATCTTTGGAATCCTCTACCCCAGAGAGCTGTGGAGGCGGAGTCACTGAATATATTCAAGCTGGAGATAGACATATATTTGAGCTGCAGTGGAGTCAAGGGTTATGGGGAGCGGGCAGGAAAGTGGCGTTGAGTAGAAGATCTGATCAGCCATGATCTTATTGAATGGCGGGGCAGGCTCGAGGGGCCGAATGGCCCACTCCTGCTCCTATTCCTTCTGTTCTTATTCTTATTTCTGTCCCTTCTGCCTCTGTCCCTCTGTTCACAGGTCGATTTTTGCTCTGACAGATTCGGCACCTTTCAGTTCCTCGTTAGTATAGTGGTGAGTATCCCCGCCTGTCACGCGGGAGACCGGGGTTCAATTCCCCGACGGGGAGTATTTTTAACATCCCCAATTTTAAACCTTTGGGCAGCTCCTTAAAAAGACCCTGGGAAAAGTTGAATAGAACAAAATGAACGAAAATAATTTTAAAATATGTACATGTCGAAATTTATAACAACTCCCTGCACCAGTTCCTCGTTAGTAGAGTGTTCTCCTTGCCTGTTGTGTGGGGCACTGAGGAGGGAGAGAGAAAATGAGATAACAGCGGGAGGAAGCACGACTGCTCTTTCAAAGAGACAGCACAGGCACGATTGGCCGAATGGCCTCCCACCGTGCTGCCAGCCTCCATGAATGCATGACACATGAGATGGATATCTGAGACATACCCACACAAAGAGAGCACATACGGGTATTTTGTGTGTGTTTGCTGCTTTCTCTCAAGCACTGCATAACCATTTCCTCTACAATGTCGTGGATATTATGATGTTCAGTTTTCACTTCCCCGACGGCTTCTCTCTGACTTTATGCCTCTGTCTCTGAGAAAAGCATAGAAGGAAATGTATGGCAAATGGACGCCTTCCCGCACTTGATGCTGTGGCTTAGTGAACATGTCCTTTGTGTTCTCGTCTAAAAGATGTCATCTTGTACGAAAAGTTTGCCTGGCGTGAAAGTGATCTGATATCTTATATATTTCAAAAAGATCGCCTCTCATTCTTCTGACCTCCAATGAGTAGAGTCCCAATCTACTCAACCTCTCCTCATATGTCCACCCCCTCATCCCCGGGATTAACCGAGTGCACCATCTTTGTACTGACTCGAGAGCAAGTATGTCTTTTCTTAAGTAAGGACACCAAAACTGTATGCAGTATTCCAGGTACAGTCTCACCAATACCTTGTACAATTGCAACAATACCTCCCTGTTTTTATATTCTCTCCCCCTAGCAATAAAAGCCAACATTCCCTTGGCCATCTTGATCACTTGCTGCACCTGCATACTTACTTTTTGAGTTTCGTGCACCAGGACCCCCAATCCCTTTCTACTACAGTACTTTCCACTTTCTTGTCATTCAGATAATAACTTGCTCCATGATTTTTCCCATCAAAGTGCATACCCTCACACTTTCCAGTATTGTATTCCATCTGCCGAATCTCTGCCCACTTACTTAGCCTGTCTGTGTCCCATTGCAGGTTTTTTATGTCCCCCTCATTCACTACTTTCCTTCCAATCTTTGCATCATCTGCAAACTTTGTTATTTTACACTCGTTCCCCTCCTCCAAATCGTTAATATAGATTGTAAAGAGTTGGGGACCCAGCACTGACCCCTGCGGAACGCCACTAGTTACTGGTTGCCAGTCTGAGAATGAACCATTTATCCCAACTCTCTGCTTTCTGTTACACACTGTCTACACTGGGCTCCTTGGGCCTGATATTGTGGCGAGTCGCTTTCTTCCAGGCCGCCCGAGGGTCCGGTGTTCGGGGACATTCACAAACTCACTCACGCACTGTCGACACTGGCCTCCCTGGGCCTGAAATTGTGGTGAGCTGCTCCCACCCGGGCTGCGGGGCCGGTGATCGGGGTCATTCACACACTCACTCTCACACTTTCTGCAATGGGCTCACTGGGACTGATATTGTGTCGAGGCACTCTCCCCCGGGCCGAATGCCCGTGGGGCTGGTGCTCTTAAAGATAAACGTTGGGACTAACAAATATACATTCCCCTGGATTTCTGTGGACATACAGGCTAGTAGAAAGAATAAAAGGGAGGTGGATGAGAGATACCGAGTGCTAAATACTGCAGAATGTTTAGAGGAGTACGGAAAGTGCAGGACTGCAATTAAAAACGAAATTAAGAAAGCAAAGTGAGTACATGAACAATTCTTGGCAAGTAAAATCCAGGAAACACGAAAGATATTAATGAATATTTTAAGTTTAAGAGTATAACTAAAGAAAGTGTAGGGCCTATTAGAGATCATGAGGGTTATCTGTGTGTGGAGGCGGGAGACATCAGTAGCGTTCTTAATGAATATTTTGCGTCCGTCTTCACAAAGGAGCAGGCAATGCAGACATTGCTATCAGTGGGAATGAGTGTGAAGTTTTAGATGAAATAAACATAGTGAGAGAGGAAGTACTAAGGGGATTCGCAGCTTTAAAAGTGGTTAAATCCCCAGGCTCGGATGAAATGTATCCCAGGCTGTTAAGCAAAGCGAAAGAGGAAATAGCAAAGTCCCTGACCATCACCTTCCAATCTTCTCTGGCTTCAGGTGTGGTGCCGGAGTAATGGAGGACTGCTAATGTGGTACCCTGGTTTAAAAAGGGAGCTAAGGTTAGACAGAGTAATTACAGGCCAGTCAACCTAACCATGGTGGTGGGAAAAATATTGGATAGAATTCTGAAGGAAAGCGTCGGCGGGATTCTCGAGCGGCAGAGCGGGGCTATAAAAGTCCCAGAGACCAGGTAAGGCCTCACAGCATCGGCGGGAATCCTGAGCGGCAGAGCGGGGCTATAAAAGTCCCACAGACCAGGTAAGGTTTACCAATCTCCAGTCTGGAAACTCGGAGGGAAGGAGAGAGGTAAAAAGTAATCCAAGTGTGAAGTCACCAGAAAGCGGGTAATGATTGGTTGGTAAGTATTTCTCCCTTTTTAAGCTTAAATCTCTTTGGTTTATAATTTCTAAGGTGTGATATTCAACATCCAGAATCGGGGCAGAGGGTATTTAAGAATAATATTAATAAATTTAATTAATTACATAGAATGGGAGATCAGGTGATGTGTTGCTGCTGCAATATGTGGGAGCTGGTGACCACCATTGATGCTCACGGTGATCACATTTGCAGTAATTGTTGGCTGCTCGAGAAAACACCGGCTCCGTGTTGAAGAGCTGGAGTCCGAGCTTCAAACACTGAGACACATCAGGGAAGGGGAGAGTTACCTGGACTCTGTGTATCACGAGGTATTCACACCAATTAGATTAATTAATTCAGATGTAGTCCGTGGCCAGGGTCAGGATGGTGTGACTAGAAGTGAGGCAGATACGGGGATCCAGGAGGTAGTGTTGGAGGAGCCGCAGCCCTTGCTCTTGTCCAACAGGTTTGAGGCTCTTACTCCCTGTGAGGATGGGAACAGGGACTGAGGGGAGGATGAGCAACCTGGCCACAGCACCGTGGAGCAGGGGGCCATTCAAGTGGAGGACTTAAAAGAAATCTTGTAGTGGTAGGGGATAGTATCGTTAAGGGGATAGATAGAGTTCTTTGCAGCCGAGAGCGAGAGTCCCGAAGGCTGTGTTGCCTGCCCGGTGCCAGGGTTAAGGACATCTCCTCTGGACTGGAGAGGAACTTTGAGTGGGAGGGGGAGGATCCAGTTGTCGTGGTCCATGTTGGTACCAACGACATAGATAGGACAAGGAAGGAGGTTCTGCTGAGGGAGTTTGAGCAGCTAGGGGCCAAATTAAAAAGCAGAACCACAAGGGTAATAATCTCTGGATTATTACCTGAGCCACGAGCGAATTTGGCTAGGACAAATAAAATTAGAGAGTTAAATGCGTGGCTCAAAGACTGGTGTGGGAGAAATGGGTTTTGCTTCCTGGGACACTGGCACCAGTACTGGGGCAGGAGGTAGCTGTTCCATTCTGACGGGCTTCACTTGGCCAGTGTTGGGGCTAGAGTCCTGGCGGATCATATAACTAGGGCTGTAGAGAGGGCTTTAAACTAACTAGTGGGGGGGGAGGTTCCAAGAGAGCAAATAATAAAAATGACAACAAAGAAGGTGATAGACTTAGGTAGCAGTGGGTAAATTAAAAACCAGAGCGTGTCAGGAAGGGGCAGAAGGTATGGAGTAAAAGGTAAAGTAATAAAAAGGGCAAAAGCAGGAACTAAGTGTCACAAAACATATTTGAAAGTTCTCTATCTGAATGCACGTAGCATTCGTTCTGAATGCACGTAGCATTCATAACAAAATAGACGAGTTAATGACACAAATAACTACATATGGGTATGACCTTGTGGCCATTACAGAAACATGGCTGCAGGGTGACAATGCCTGGGAATTAAACATACCAGGTCATTTAACGATCAGGAAGGACAGGCAGGAAGGAAGGGGAGGTGGGGTGGCTATGTTAATAAAGGAAGGAATCACTGTAATACAGAGAAATGATATTGTGTCAAAACATCAGGATAATGAAACAGTTTGGGTGGAGGTAAGGAATAATAAGGGGAAAAAACACTAGTGGGCGTAGTTTATAGGCCTCCAAACAATGGCAACTCTGTTGGACGGAGTATCAATCAGGAAATAGTTGAGGCTTGTAATAAGGGAACATCTATAATTATGGGGGATTTTAACAATCATATTAATTGGACAAATCAAATTGGGCAGGGCTGCCTTGAGGATAAGTTCATTGAGTGCATTAGGGATGGGTTTCTTGAGCAGTATGTAACTGAACCGACCAGGGGGCAAGCAACCTTAGATCTGGTCCTGTGTAACGAGACAGGATTAATTAAAAATGTCCTAGTAAAGGATCCCCTTGGAATGAGTGACCATAACATGGTTGAATTCCATATTCAATTAGAGGGTGAGAAGGTGGGATCTCAAACAAGCGTGCTAAGCTTGAATAAAGGAGACTATGAAGTTATGAGAGCGGAATTGAGTAGAGTGGATTGGGAAAATAGATTAAAGGGTAAGACGATACATGATCAGTGGTGTACATTTAAGGAGTTATATTACAACTTCCAAAAAAAAAAATATTCCACTGAAAAGTAAAGGGTGTAAAAGAAAAGACAGCCATCCGTGGCTAAGTAAATAAATTAAGGATTGTATTCGACTAAAAACAAGGGCATATAAGGTCGCCAAATCTAGTGGGATGATAGAGGATTGGGAAAACTTTAAAAGACAGCAAAAAATAACAAAAAGATTGATTAAGAAAGGGAAGATAGATTATGAAAGTAAATCAGCAAAAAATATAAAAACAGATATAAGAGTTTTTATAGTTCTATAAAAAGAAAAAGGGCGGCTAAAGTAAATGTTGGTCCATTAGAGGATGAGACCGGGAAATTAATGGTGGGAAATATGGAGATGGCAAAAACACTGAATGAATATTTTACATCAGTCTTTACAGTAGAAGACACTAAGAATACCCCAACACTGGACAAACAGGGGGCTAAAGGGGGGAGGAGCTAAACACGATCAAAATCACTAAGGAAGTGGTACTCGGTAAAATAATGGGACTCAAGGCGGATAAATCACCTGGACCTGTTGGCTTACATCCTAGGGTCTTGAGGGAAGTGGCGGTAGGGATTGTGGATGCATTGGTAATAATTTTCCAAAACTCCCTGGACTCGGCAAAGGTCCCGTCAGACTGGAAAACTGCTAATGTAACACCCTTATTTAAAAAGGGCAGTAGACAGAAGGCTGGAAACTATAAACCGGTTAGCCTAACATCTGTGGTAGGTAAAATTTTGGAGTCCATTATTAAGGAGACAGTAACAGGACATTTGGATAATCATAATTTAATAGGACAAAGTCAGCATGGTTTTATGAAGGGGAAGTCATGTTTGACAAATTTGCTGGAGTTCTTTGAGGAATTAACGTATAGGGTGGATAAAGGGCAACCAGTGGAGGTAGTGTATTTACACTTCCAAAAGGCATATGTCAAGGTGCCACACAAAAGATTATTGCTTAAGATAAAAAATCACGGGTTGGGGGTAATATTCTGGCATGGAGAGAGTATTGGCTATCTAACAGAATGCAGAGAGTTGGGATAAATGGTTCATTCTCAGACTGGCAATCAGTAACTAGTGGTGTTCAGCAGGGGTCAGTGCTGGGTCCCCAACTCTTTACAATCTATATTAACGATTTGGAGGAGGGGAATGAGTGTAACATATCAAAGTTTGCAGATGCTACTAAGATGGGAGGGAAAGTAGTGAGTGAGGAGGACATAAAAAACCTGCAAGGGGACATAGACCAGAAGTGGGCAGACATTTGGCAGATGGAATACAATACTGGAAAGTGTGAGGTTATGCACTTTGGCAGGAAAAATCGTAGGTCAAGTTATTATCTTAATGCAAGAAACTGGAAAGTACTGAAGTACAAAGGGATCTGGGGGTCCTGGTGCACGAAACTCAAAGGTTAGTATGCAGGTGCAGCAAGTGATTAGGAAGGCCAATGGAATATTGGCTTTCATTGCTAGGGGGATAGAATATAAAAATAGGGAGGCATTGCTTCTGTTGTACAAGGTATTGGTGAGACCGCACCTGGAATACTGCGTACAGTTTTGGTGTCCATACTTAAGAAAGGACATACTTTCTCTCGAGTTAGTACAAAGAAGGTTCACTCGGTTAATCCCGGGGATGAGGGGGTGGACATATGAGGAGAGGTTGAGTAGATTGGGACTCTACTCATTGGAGTTCAGAAAAATGAGAGGTGATCTTATTGAAACATATAAGATTGTGAAGGGGTTGGATCGGGTGGATGCGGGGAAGATGTTCCTGATGATGGGTGAAACTAGAACTAGGGGGCATAGTCTTAGAATAAGGGGCTGCTCTTTCAAAACTGAGATGAGGATGAACTACTTCACTCAGAGGGTGGTCGGTCCATGGAATATGCTGCCCCAAAAAGCTGTAGAAGCTACATCATTACATAAATTTAAAACAGAAATAGACAGTTTCCTTGAATTAAAGGGAATTAAGGGTTACGGGGAGCGGGCAGGAATGTGGACATGAGTCTAGGTTCGGATCGGTCATGGCCCTGTGGGTAGCGGAGCGGGCCCAGCGGCCGTCTAGCCTGATCCTGCTCCTATTTCGTGTGTCTAATTCCGTTAGATTCCATAGATTGTTCTGTGATAGTGGATTGGCGGTTAGGGTCAGATCAGCCATGATCTTATTGAATGGCAGAGCAGGCTCGAGGGGCCGATTGGCCTACTCCTGCTCCTATTTCTTATGTTCTTAAGTTCTTATGTTCATTTAGAAAGATGCTGATTGATCAAGGATCGTCAGCGCCGATTTGTTAAGGGGAAGTCGTGTCTGACAAACTTCATTGAATAATTTTGGGCGGTAACAAGGAGGGTCGATGAGGATAGTTCATTTGTTGTAGTCTACATGGATTTTGGAAGGCTCTTGATGAGGTTCCACATGGCAGACCGACCACAAAGTTAAAAGACCATGGCATCCACGGCAAAGTGTGAAGTTGGATTCAATACTGGCTCGGAGACAGGAAGCAGAGGGTAATGTTCGATTGTTATTTCTGTGATTGGAAGGCTGTACCCAGTGGGGTTCTGCAGCTCACTTGCTCTTTGTGGTATATGTCAATGATCTTGACTTGAATATAATGGGTATGCCTAAGAAGTTTTCAGATTATACTAAAATCGGCTGTGTGGTTGAAACGGAAGAAGGAAGCTGTATACTGCAGGAAGATATCTATAAATTGGTCAGGTGGTCAGAACAGTGGCAAATAGAATTCAATCCGGAGAAGTGTGGTGTATTGCTTTTGTGCAGGGCTAACAAGGAAATGGAATACACATTAAATGGTAGTACACTGAGTAGTGTAGAGGTACAAAGGGGCCTTGGAGTGCATGTCCACAGATCCCTGAAGGTAGCAGGCCAGGTAGATAAGCTGGTTTAGAATGTAAACGGGCTGCTTGCCATTATTAGACGTGGCATAGAATACAAGAGCAGGGAGGCTATGCTTCAACTGTATAAAACACTAGTTAGGCCTCAGCTATTGTACTGCTTGCAGTTCTGGTCACCACATTACAGAAAAGCTGTGATTGCACTACAGAGTGTACAGAGGATACGTAAAAGGCTGTTGCCGGGAGTAGAGAATCTTGGATAGGCTGTGTTTGTTTTCCTTGGAACAGAGGAGGCTGAGGCGAGACCTTATTGAGGTGTATTAAATTATGAGGGGCCTAGATAAAGTGGATAGAAAGGACCTATTTCCCTTAGCAGATGGGTGAAAAACCAGGGGCAAAGATTTAAAGTAATTTGTGGAAGGTTTAGAGCTGATTTGAGGGGAGATTTCTTCACGCAGAGGATTGTGGGGGTCTGGAACTCACTGCCTGACAGGGCGATAGAGGCAGAATACCTAACCACATTTAAAAAGTACTTGGATATGCACTTTGGATGCTGTAAGCTGCAGGGCTACGGACCAAGAGCTGAGAAATGGGATTAGGCTGGAGAGCTCTTTGATGGCGAGCGCAGAGACGATGTGCCGAAATGACCGCCTTCCATGCTGTAACTTTCTATGATCTATGATTCTATGATTCTCTCGGGAACATTCGCTCACACACTTTCTACACTGGGCTCTCTGGGCCTGATATTGAGGTAAGCCGCTCTCCCCCATGCCGCCTGCGGATCCGGTGATCAGCGACATTAACATACACAATCACACATTGCCTACACTGGCCTCCCTGGGCTTGATATTGTGTGAGCTGCTCTCTCCAGGTCGCCCGCAGGGCCGGTGGTCGGGGACATTCACACGCTCGCTCACACGCTGGGCTCCCTCGGCTGTAATAGTTTCAGGGGCTGTATTAATTTCAGGGCCTGCCTTACTTTGAGTGGCTGTATTAAATTTAGGGGCTGTATTTGTTTGAGGGACTCTATAATTTGAGGGGCTCTGTTACTTTCAGAGGCTGTATTAGTTACAGGTTCTGTATTAGATTGAGAGGCTGTATCAGTCTCAGGGGCTGTATTAGTTTGATGTGCTGTATTAATTTGAGGGGCTGTTTTAGATTGAGGGGATGTATTAGTTTCAGGTGATGTATTAGATTGAAAGTCTGTAAAGTTTGAGGGGCTGTATTAGTTTGAGGGGCTGTATTAGTTTGAGGGGCTGCATTAGTTTGAGGTGCTGTATTAGTTCAGCAGCTGTATTAGTTTGAGGGGCTGCATTAGTTTGAGGTGCTGTATTAGTTTGAGGTGCTGTGTTAATTTCAGTGGCTTTAATAGTTTGAAGGACTGTATTAGATTGAGGGCATGTAATAGTTAGAGGGACTATATTATTTTGAGGAGCTGTACTAGTTTGATGGGCTGTAGTAATTTTAGATGCTGTATTAGTTTGAGGGACTGTATTAGATTGAGGGGCTGTATTCGTTTGAGGTGCTGTATTAATCTGAGGTGCTGTATTAGTTTGAAAGGCTGTTTCAGTTTGAGGGTCTGTATAAGTTTGAATACTGTATTAGTTTGAGAGGCTGTGTTAATTTCAGAGGCTGTATTATTTTGACAGTCTATATTGGCATGTTGGGCTGTATTAGGTGAGGGAATGTGTTAGATTGAGGTGATCTATTAGTTTGAGGTGCTGTATTAGTTTAAGGGGCTATATAAGTTTGAGGTGCCGTATTACTTTGAGTGTCTGTATTATTTGAGGTGCTGTTTTAGTTGAGGTGCTGTATTAGATTGATGGGCTGTATTAGTTTGAGGGGCAGTATTAGTTTGAGGGGCTGCATTACTAAGGGGGTCTCTATTAGTTTGAGGGGCTGCATGAATAAGAGTGGCTGTATTAGTTTGAGTAGGTGTCTTAGTTTGAGGGGTTGTATCAGTTTAACGGGCTTTATTAGCTTGAATGTTGTATTAGTTTGAGAGCCCCTGTTAGTTTCAGAGGCTGTTTTATTGCGACGAGCTGTATTCGTTTGATGGGATCTATTAGGCACGGGACTGTGTTAGATTGAGGTGCTCCATTAGTTTGAGTTGCTGTGTTGCCTTTGGGGGCTATATTAGTTTGAGGGGCGTTATTAGTTTTAGGCATTGTATTAGTTTGAGGGGCTGTATTAGTTTGAGGGGCTGTATTGGTTTGAATGGCTGTATTATTTTAAATGGATGTGTTAGTTTGAAGGGCTGTCTTATTTTGAGGGGTTGTATTAGTTTGTGTGGCTGTATTAGTTTGAGGGGTTGTGTTGGTTGAGGGGCTGTATTATTTTGAGGAGCTGTAGCAGTTTGAGGGGCTGTATTAGATTGAGGTGTTTTATTATTTTGAGGTACTGAATTAGTTTGAGGCGCAGTATGAGTTTGAGGGTCTGTATTATTTTGTGGTGCTGTTTCAGTTTGAGGGGTTGTATTAGTTTGACATACTGTATTAATTTCAGTGGCTGTAAAAGTTTGAGGGACTGTATTAGATTGAGGGCATGTATTAATTTGAGGGGCTTTATTTCTTTGAGGAGCGGTATTAGTTTGATGATCTGCATTACTTTTAGAAGCCATATTAGGTTGAGGGGTTGTGTTGGGTTGAGGGGCTGTATTAGTTTTAGGAGCTGAATCAGTTTGAGGAGCTGTATTAGTTTGAAATACTTTGTTAATTTCAGTGGCTGTAATAGCTTGAAGGACTGTATTAGATTGAGGGCATGTACTAGTTGAGGGACTATATTATTTTGAGGAGCTGTATTAGTTTGATGTGCTGTATTACTTTAGAAGCTCTATTAGTTTGATGGACTGTATTAGATTGAGGGGTTGTATTCGTTTGAGGTGCTGTATTAAGCTGAGGTGCTGTATTAGTTTGAAAGGCTGTTTCAGTTTGAGCATCTGTATAAATTTGATTACTGTATTAGTTTTAGAGGCTGTGTTAGTTTCAGAGGCTGTATTATTTTGACCGTCTGTATTATTATGTTGGGCTTTATTAGCTGAGGGACTGTTATTTTAGGTGACCTTTTAGTTTGATGTGCTGTAATAGTTTGTGGGGCTATATAAGTTTGAGGGGCCGTATTAGTTTGAGTGGCTGTATTATTTGAGGTGCTGTTTTAGTTTGAGTCGCTGCATTAGATTGATGGGCTGTATTAGTTTGAGTGGCGATATTAGTTTGAGAGGCTGCATTACTAAGGGGGTCTCTATTAGTTTGAGGAGGTGTATTAGTTTGAGGTGTTATTATCGGTTGAAGGGCCGTATTTTTTTGAAGGGCTTTGTTAGTTTGAGAAGTTGTATTAGATTGAGGGGCTCTATCAATTTGAGGTGCTGTATGTATCTGAGGTTCTGTAATAGTTTGAATGTTGTATTAGTTAGAGAGGCTGTGTCAGTTCCAGAGGCTGTATTATTTTGACGGTCTCTATTAGTATGAGGGGCTTTATTAGGTGAGGGACTGTGTTAGATTGAAGCGCTCTACTAATTTGAGGTGCTGTATTAATTTGAGTGGCTGTATTAATTTCAGGGGCTGTGTTCGTTTCAGGGGCTAGTTTAGTTGGAGGCGCTCTAATATTGAGGTGCTCCATTAGTTTAAGGGACTGTATTAGATTGAGGTGCTTTATAAGTTTGAGATAATTTATTAGTTTGATGTGCTTTATTAGTTTGAGGGGCAGAATGAGTTTGAGTGGCTCTATTAGTTTGAGGGGTTGTGTTACTTTGAGGGGCTGTATTAGTTTGACGAGCTGTATGAATTTGAGGAAATACATTACATTGAGGTGCATTATAAGTATGAGGGGCTGGATTAGTTTGAGGTACTGTATGACTTTGAGCGGCTCTCTTAGTTTGGGGGCTGTATTAATTTGAGGAGTAGTATGAATTTAATGAGCTATATTAGTTTGAGATAATGTATTAACTTCAGTGGCTGTAATAGTTTGAGGGTCTGAATTAGATTGAGGGCATATATTAGTTTGATTGCCTGTATTAATTTCAGAGACTGTGTTAGTTTGAGGCACGGCATTATATTGAGGTGCTGTATTAATTTGATGGTCTGTATCTTTTGAGGGGCTGTATTAGTTCGAGGCGCTGTATTATTTGAGGTGCTCCATTAGTTTCAGGGACTGTATTAGATTGAGGTGCTTTATTAGTTTGATGGGATGTATTAGTTTGAGAGGCTGCATTAATAAGAGGGGCTGTATTAGTTTGAGAAGGTGTCTTAGTTTGATGGGTTGTATCAGTTTAACGGGCTGTATTAGTGTTAATGTTGTATTAGTTTGAGAGGCTGTGTTAGTTTCAGAGGTTGTTTTATTGTGACGATATGTATTAGTTTGAGGAGCTGTTTAGGTGCGGGACTGTGTTAGATTGAGGTGCTCCATTAGTTTGAGGCGCTGTATTAACTTTGGGGGCTATATTAGTTTTAGGCGTTGTATTAGTTTGAGGGGCTGTATTAGTTTGAGTGTCTGCATTAGTTTGAGCGGCTCTATTATTGTGAGTTGCTGTATTAGTTTGAGGGGCTGTATTCGTTTGAGTGGCTGCATTATATTGATGGGATGTGTTAGTTTGAAGGGCTGTCTTATTTTGAGGGGCAGTATTAGTTTGAGGCACTGTATTATATTGAGGTGCTCTATTATTATAATGGACCATATTAGATTGAAGTGCTTTATTGCTTTGAGGTACTGTATTAGTTTGAGGTGGAGTAATAGTTTGAGGGGCTGTATTAGTTTGAGGGGCTTTATTAGTTTGTGGGTCTGAATTAGTTTGAGAGGTTGTGTTGGTTTGAGGGGCTGTATTAGTTTGTGGAGCTGTATCAGTTTGAGGCACTGTATTAGATTGAGGTGTTTTATTAGTTTGACGTAGTGTATTAGTTTGAGGCGCAGTATGAGTTTGAGGGCCTGTATTATTTTGTGGTGCTGTGTCAGTTTCATGGGTGGTATTTGCTTGAGATACTGTATTAATTTCAGTGGCTATAAAAGTTTGAGGAACTGTATTAGATTGAGGGCATGTATTAATTTGAGGAGCTTTATTATTTTGAGGAGCTGTATTAGTTTGCTTTGACTGCATTAATTATAGAAGCTGTGTTAGTTTGAGGGACTGTATTAGATTTAGGTGATGTATTAATTTGAGGGACTGTATGAGATTGAGGGGCTGTAGAATTTTGAGGTGCTTTGTTAGTTTCAGGGGTTGTATTAGTTTGAGAGACTGTATTAGATTGTGTGGCTTTATTTGTCTGAGGGACAGTATCAGTTTGAGTAGCATTGTTAGTTTGAGAAACTGTTTGAGTTTGAGGGGCTGTATTATTTTGAGGGGATGTATTACTTTGAAGGGCTTTATTAGATTGATCGGCTGTATTAATCTGTGGGTTTGTATTAGTTTGAGCGCCTGTATTATTTTGAGTTGGTGCATTAGATTGAGGGACTGCATTAGTTTGAGGAGGTGTATTACTTTGAGGGGTCGTATTAGTTTGAGGAGCTGTATTATTATGAGTGGTTCTATTAGTTCGAGTGGCTGTATTAGTTTGAGGTACTGTAATAGTTTGAGGGTCTGTATTAGTTGGAGCTGATGAGTTAGTTTGAGGGAATGTATTAGTTTGAGGGGGTTCAGTAGTTTGTAGGTCTGTAATCGTTTGAGGGGCTGTATTATTTTGAGGTACTCTTATTAGTTTGAGGGTCTGTATTGGTTTGAGGGACTGTAGTAGTTTGTGGGACTGTATTATTTTGGGGGTCTGTATTAGTTTGAGGGTCTGTATTAGTTTGAGGGGTATATTTGTTTGTGGGTCTGTATTAGTTTGAGGGGCTGTATTAGTTTGAGGGACTGTATTAGTTTTAGGGTCTGTATTTGTTTGAGGGACTGTATTAGTTTGCCGGTCTGTATTCGTTTGAAGTACGTCTTAGATTAAAGCTCTGTATTTGTTTGAGGGACTGTATTAGTTTGAGAATCTATTAGTTTGAGGGGATGTATTAGTTTGCACGGCTGTATTAGTTTGAGTGTCTGTATTAGTTTTCAGGCTGTATTACTTTTAGGAGCAGTATTATTGTGAGGTGCTGTATTAGATTGGGGGTCGCTATTAGTTTGAGAGGCTGTATTACTTTGAGGGGCTGCATTAGTTTACGGGACTGTATTATGTTGAGGGTCTGTATTAGTTTGCGGTTCTTTTTTAGTTTGAGTGATTGTATTAGATTGATGGACTGCATTAGTTTGAGGATACGTATTAGTTTGAGGGGCTGTATTAGTGTGAGGTATTGTTTATATTGGGTGTTGTGGTGTATGTGCCTTTAAGAGCAATTATGGTGTATGTGCCTTTAAGAGCCCCAGGTGTGCGTAATGCCGGTAATTGCCACTTGGGCCATATAAGCCTGTGTATTGTGTATATCCTTTAGAAACCCACCCCCCCCCAAGACTTGCTTAGTAAATACCTATGAACCAACTCCTGTCTTCAGTGTCTTTATCTATACACGGCCACTACAGTGGTGACGAAGTGGAAACGGACTTACCTGCAATTCGGCAGCACCTCAAGGACATCCATTCCTCCAGCGTCCAGAAGATTCAAGGAAGTAAGAGAAACTGTGATTTCACCAGCTGGCCAAGCTGGTGACAGGTACTGCGCTAATCCTTCCTGGGCGTCAGGCTGGAGCTCCAGCGGCGGGCTCGACAGCTGAGACAGGCAGCGAAATTGGAGGCAAGCAATAACGGACTGGGAGGGTGCACTCGAGAGACGGCCGGCGCGGCAAGCAGGTCAGCGTTTAGACCTCCGTCGGGAACGAGGCTCCAGCAGTGAATAAACGGAAACCACAGCAAAACAGCGTTGTTATCGGTAGCAGCGGCGGGAAAGCACGGGAAGCGCCATATCGTTGCTACAGAGAGAGAAAAAAAAAGAAAAAAAAAGAAAATAAGCGCGGGAAGCGCCATATCTTTTCTGAAATGCCTAAATCTGGTAATATTGAGGCTTTTGATGGCGAAATAGAAGATTGGACCACATACGTGGAAAGAGTAGAGGTTTATTGCACTGCAAATGGAATAACAGATGAAAAAAGAGCTTCAGTACTTCTGAACTTAATGGGCGCGAAGGCATACGGGCTGTTACGAAATTTAATCACTCCAGCCAAACCAAAGGACAAGACTTTTAAAGAAATTGTTGATACCCTGCAGGAGCATTTAAACCCAACACCGCTGCTGATAGCGGAACGATTCAAGTTCTTCAAGAGAAATCAACACAAGAATGAAAGTAACGCTGATTACCTAACCGAATTAAGAAAGCTATCAAAGTACTGCCAATTCGGAGCAGGACTATCGGATTATCTTCGAGACAAATTTGTTTGCGGTCTCTTAAGTGAAGGAACACAAAAAAGACTGCTTTCTGAAAAAGATTTAACATTGGACAAAGCTTTCAGTATGACTGTATCATACGAAGTAGCAGCAAAAGGAGCTGCAGAGATACAACAAGAGACACAGGACTTCGGCACCCATAAAATGACACAGGTGTTCGGAAGATGTTATTGCTGCGGCAGATCCACCCATAACCAGAGGGACTGCTGGTTCAAGGGCAAAGCTTGCAGGCAATGTGGTAAGATTGGACACATTGCACGGGTATGCCAATCTGGACAAAATAAATCCACTGACAGAAAACAAAAAATCAATAAAGAAAAGTACAGGAAGGTACAAATGATGACGCACAATAGCTCCGAAGACCAGAATAGCGATAGCAACTCCGGAAACAAGAGACTAAGCTGTCTCAAATTACATAATGTACTTGCCAAAGAGGATTACCAAACCATTTGGTTTACCCTCACAATAGCAGGGTCCCCAGTTAAAATGGAGCTAGATACAGGATCCGCTCTAACCGTAATAAATCGACGAGATTACAAAAGGCTATTTTCGCATATACCTCTAAAAGACACATTCATTATCTTAAAAACATATACGGGGCAGAAAGTCTACCCCAAAGGAAAAATAAGGGTGCCTGTGGTATACAACGGCAAAGAAATACAAAAGTTGTATTTATACATTCTACAAGATGGTGGTCCACCGTTGTTGGGACGTGAATGGATAAGGAAGATACGTTTAGACTGGCACTCCATTCAGGCACTGCCGGTAACCAGTAAGGAAAAAAACAATGATGACATCATACCTGAACGATTAAAAGACATCTTGGCCAACGCCAAAGAAGTGTTTCAAGAGAAACTAGGAACCTTGAAAGGCATCACTGCCTCAATAAAAGTGGAAGATGCAGCAATTCCAAAAAATTTTAAGGCAAGACGGTGCCATACGCAATACGACCGGCAGTCGAGGCAGAGCTGAAGAATTTGGAAAAGGCAGGCGTATTATCCAAAATAGATTGGAGCGAATGGGCAACACCCATCGTTCCAGTCATGAAAAAAACATTGAAAAATAACTCTGAGGAACAGAAAAAAATTCGCATCTGTGGGGACTTTAAGGTGACTGTAAACCCGGTCCTTCACACGGTACAGTATCCTCTTCCGAGGATAGAAGATATTTTCGCCTCACTATCCGGAGGGAAACGTTTCACAAAAATTGACTTGGCACAGGCATATCTACAGATGGAGGTTGAGGAGACCTCTAAAAAGTATCTCACAATAAACACACACAAAGGCCTGTACCAGTACAATCGACTGGATTTTGGAATAGCATCAGCTCCAGCTATCTGGCAAAGAGCTATGGAGCAAGTCCTGCAAGGGATTCCGGGGACTCAATGCTACCTAGGCGACATCCTTATAACAGGAGAAAACGACAATGAGCACCTTGCCAATTTGGAGCAGGTGCTCACTAGGCTGAAAGAACGAGGCCTACGAGCAACTCGCCCCAAGTGCGAATTTTTCCAAAATCAGATATCATATTGTGGCCACATAATTAATAAGGAAGGGTTGCATAAGTCACCTGGAAAAATTGAAGCAGCTATAAAAGCCCCAGCACCTGAAAATGTTTCACAATTAAGGTCATTCCTGGGATTAATAAATTACTATCATAAATTTTTACCGAACTTATCAACTATTCTACACCCTCTTAATGATCTTCTACACACAGGAGTGATTTGGAAATTGAACGAAGACTGTAAACGTGCCTTCCATAAATGAAAAGGCTTAATCACATCCGAGAAAGTTTTGCCTCATTACAACCCATCACTACCAATCAGACTGGCGTGCGATGCATCCCCTTACGGCATAGGAGCAGTATTGTCCCATAGATTCCCTGATGGCTCGGAACGGCCGATAGCTTTTGCGTCATGCTCATTGAACTCAGCTGAGCGTAACTATTCCCAGATAGACAGGGAAGCACTCAGCCTGGTATGGGGAGTGAAGAAATTCAACCATTACCTACACGGACAAAATTTACCTTGCTGACTGACCATCAACCCCTCATCTCCATATTCAACCCTAAGAAAGGTGTCCCCATTATGACGGCACAAAGACTACAGAGGTGGTCCCTTTTTCTAGGGGCACACCAATACAACATTGAATACAAAGGGTCAAAACAGCATGGGAATGCTGACGGTTTATCGCACCTGCCGTTGCCAACGGTAGAAGAGGCACCTACAGTAGACCCAATAGAGATATTCCACTCTACCATAGTGGAAAGTCTACCGGTGACAAATTCTGCCATTGAAAGGGAGACCAGAAATGACCCTACTCTCTCACGGGTCTACGATTTAACAATGAAGGGATGGCCAGCACATGGCGAACCACTGTTGCCAGCATTCTCGCAAAGAAAAGAACAGCTGTCAGTGTGCCGAGGAACCTTGATGTGCGGATCCAGAGTGGTGATTCCACCCAAACTCCAGGATAAAGTGCGAAAGGAGCTTCACGAGGGGCATCTGGGTGGAGTGAAAATGAAGAACCTAGCTAGGGCGTTTGTATGGCGGCCAGGTATCGATGGAGACATCGAAGACATGACCAAGAGCTGCCTAGGATGCCAGAAGGTCCAAAATGCTCCGCCACAGGCCCCTCTACATCCATGGGAGTGGCCCTCATCTCCGTGGCAAAGGGTGCACATCGACTTTGCTGGTCCATTTATGGACTCAATGTTCTTAATCGCAGTTGATGCACACTCCAAGTGGCTGGAGGTAATAAAGATGTCCTCCACCACCACGGAAAAAACCATCACAGCATTAAGGACCATATTTGCCAGGAATGGGCTGCCGGAACAGATATGTTCTGATAATGGACCGCAATTTGTGTCCGAAGAATTCAGAAAGTTCTTAAAGAACAATGGGGTAAAGCACTACACGTCCGCCCCATACCATCCCACCACCAATGGATTGGCTGAAAGGTTTGTCCAGACCTTTAAGAAGGCCATAAAGGCCATGGGTAATGAAGACATAAAACTTCAGCACAAGGTGGATATCTTCTTATTTGCATATAGGAATGCAACACATATGGTTACAAACCAGACTCCCGCCATGATGTTCTACAATAGAAACCTAAGATGCCGGCTGGATTTGGTCAAGCCCAACATCCAAAGGGACGTGGAGAACCGGCAGTTTCAGGGCATGAATGAAAGGCCAACTAGGGCCTTCCAGATAGGCCAACCGGTTTTGGCCCGGGACTACCATACCGAGAAATGGCAGCCTGGAACTATCTGCACTCGACTAGGACCACTGATGTATACCGTGGACATCGGAGAAAGCATAATAAGGCGCCATGCTGACCAAATCATTAAGTCATCCGAAAAGGGACAACCTACACCACCACGCTATACATCTAACGATGAAGTAGAGATACCCATATCTACCACTGATCCGGTGATACTGGAACCCAATGAACCCGACACTGGCCTTCAAGCCGAATCAGCCGTGCCAGAAGAACCTACTACACCACCAGAAACGACTACACCCCCGATGCCTTATCCGGACCGAGTCAGGAAGCCTCCTGAGAGACTAACTTATAATTAATTAATACAGCAATGTATATTATTTTGCATATAACATGTAATCAATAATTACTTAAAATATGATGTACTAGTTAGATGGAAGGGGAGGAATTGTGGTGTAGGTGCCTTTAAGAGCAATTGTGGTGTATATGCCTTTAAGAGCCCCAGGTGTGCACAATGCCAGTAATTGCCACTTGGGCTATATAAGCCTGTGTATTGTGTATATCCTTTAGAACCCCCCCCCAGACTTGCTTAGTAAATACCTATGAACCAGCTCCTGTCTTCAGTGTCTTTATCTACACACGGACACTACAAAAGAGCTACAGTTTTAAGGCACAATCAGATAGTACATATGCCTTAAGCTGAGTATAATAGACATACAACCCGTGACAGTAGAAAGCGATCTACGACTCCCCGAAGCAGACTGACACGACCGGACGGACGGGAAGGCAGTAGGGTGGTCTCGGATTGGGTGGATTCCTGCAGTCTGCTGCAGTGGTCACTTCCGTTGTGTCATCTCTCAAGCTGCTGGATTTGTTAGGCCATCAGCCACCTCAGAGTTTAAACTTGACCAAGGTGTTAGGCCGTAGCCACTTTGGGGAAGCCTTCGACCCTGACTGCCTGATTTCCACTCTCGGTCATCTATATTTATAGTTATTTTTGTGGGCTGGTAATCACCTGGTGTCAATCATTTGATCCCCATCCTATTGTCCAATTGTGAAGCGGGAAGGCAACCTTCGCCGTCCCTTTCTGTATGACTGACAAGGCCTCCCTCTTATCTTTCTGAGGAATGTTTTGTCAAGTTTCTTCAAGGGCATTTTATGGCTTCGTGGCTCCTTTATATCTAGCAGGTGCTATTCTCACTGTTTCGTTACATTTTACAATTCCCTTATCACTTCTACTTGTCTTTTGATGCTTGATAATCAACCTTGCTGGCATTCATGCTATCTTTTTCCGCTTGCCTGTTGTCAGTCTCTGTTCTAAGAATTAAAACCCATCTATGAATCTAACAGCTATTCCTTACACTCCCTCCTCGCAGGGACCCACCTCACTGAGCTAAGGCCACAGATCGGTGCAGGTTACCTGTGTAAAGACTCTGAATCAGAGATAAGAACTGGTCCATCGAACCACAATCAGCTACAGAAGTGCAATAATCAGTAAGCACAGCCAAATATTCATCCCGTTTGATGGTAACATAATGAATTTCAGCAGTCATGACCCAAAGATTCTAAGGACTGTGTTAGGGGAAGGGGACTAATCAGAACATAAGAACATAAGAACATAAGAAATAGGAGCAGGAGTAGGACAATCTGCCCCTCGAGCCTGCTCCGCCATTCAATAAGATCATAGCTGATCTGATCCTAACCGCCAATCCACTATCACAGAACCATCTCCTGAATCTAACAGAATTAGACACACGAAATAGGAGCAGGATCAGGCTACACGGCCCCTGGGCCCGCTCCGCTACAGAAAGGGCCATGACCGATCCGAACCTAGACTCATGTCCAAATTCCTGCCCACTCCCCGTAACCCTTAATTCCCTTTACTTCTAGGAAACTGTCTATTTCTGTTTTAAATTTGTGTAATGATGTAGCTTCTGCAGCTTTTTGGGGCAGCATATTCCATGGACCTAACACCCTCTGAGTGAAGTCGTTCCTCCTCATCTCAGTTTTGAAAGTGCAGCCCCTTATTCTAAGACTATGCCCCCTAGTTCTAGTTTCACCCATCATCGGGAACATCTTCACTGCATCCACCCGATCCAACCCCTTCACAATCTTATCTGTTTCAATAAGATCGCCTCTCATTCTTCTGAACTCCAATGAGTAGAGTCCCAATCTACTCAACCTCTCCTCATATGTCCATCCCCTCATCCCCGGGATTAACCAAAGCAAATAAAGTGTTTACAATACATATACATAAAGAAAGAATAAATAATTATATAGAGAATTTGAATACTGTAAAACTACTCTCCAGCTGTTCACCTGTCTGTAATTAGATAACCTCTGTTGCTTTTGGTGCAGTCCAATAGGAAACAAAGCATTATCAATACATTTCACCTTATATATGAACATAAGAACATAAGAAGTAAAAGCAGGAGTAGGCCATACAGCCCCTCGAGCCTGCTGCGTCATTCAATAAGTTCATGGCTGATCATCGACCTCAAAAGCCCTTTCCTACCCGATCTCCATATCCCTTGATCCTCCATGAGTCCAAAAATCCATCTACCTCAGTCCTGAATACACTCAAAGACTCAGCATTCACAAGCCTCTGGGGCACAGAATACCAAAGATTCTCCACCCTATGAGTAAAGAATATCATTCTCAGCCCAGTCTCAAATTGCCTGCCCCTTATCCTGAGACTATGTCCACTAGTTCCAGACACTCCAGCCAGGGGAAGCAACCTCTCAGCATCTAACCCTGGCAATAGACTCATACAGTCGTAGAGTTATACAGCACAGAAAGAGGTGATTCGGCCCATCGAGTCCCCGCCGGCCATCAAGCCCTGTCTATTCGAATTCCATTTTTCAGTACTTCTTCCGTAGCCTTGTATGCTATGCTGTTCCAAGTGCTCATCTAAATGCTTCTTGAATGTTGTGATTGTTCCTGCCTCTACCAGCCTTTCAGGCCGTGATTTCCAGATTACAAGCAGCCTCTGGATGAAAAAGTTTTCCCTAAAATCCCCTCTTAACCTCCTGCCCCTTACCCTGAAACTATGCCCCCTGGTTACTGACCCCTCCAGTAAGGGGAAAGGTTCCTTTCTATCTACCCTATCTGTGCCACTCATAATTGTGTATACCTCAATCGGGTCCCCATTCAGACTTCACTACTCTAAGGAAAACAACACCAGCCTGTCCAGTGTCTCTTCATAGCTGAAGTGCTCCAGCCCAGGTAACACCCTGGTGAATCTCCTCTGCACCCTCTCCAAAGCAATCACATCCTTCCTGTAGTGTGGCGACCAGAACTGCACACAGTATTCCAGCTGTGGCCGAACTAGCGCTTTGTACAGCTCCATCATAACCACTCTGCTCTTATATTCTATTCCTCAGCTAATGAAGGCAAGTATCCCAGTAACCTTCAGAATCTTATAGGTTTCAATGAGATCACCTCTCATTCTTCTGAATTGCAGAGGGTTTAGGCACATTCTACACAATCTCTCATCATATGACTGCCCTCTCATCCCAGGAATCAATCTCGTGAACCTTTGTTGCTGCACCGCATATGCTTATAACCAACCTTCTGCAACCAACAGCAATAATCTTCCCCTCTGCCACTGATTACATTCGGAAAACACGAATACAGCACCATGAAGGGGAGAGATCAGTCATCGATAACAATAATTTCAACTTGGAACCGACTTGTTCCATTCCAGTTAGTGACCCACACTCAGTACAAATTTACAGTGACAGATACTCCCAGTAATGCATGGCCACTGGAGTCAGGTTTTCCACTCCAGTTGCTGACCCACACTCAGTACAGTTCTACAGTGACAGATACTCCCTGTAATGCATGACCACTGGTGTCAGGTGTTCCACTCCAGTTAGTGACCCACACTCAGTACAGTTCTACAGTGACAGATACTCCCAGTAGTACATGACCACTGTGTTCAGGTGTTCCACTCCAGTTGGTGACCCACACTCAGTACAGTTCTACAGTGACAGATACTCCCAGTAGTACATGACCACTGTGTTCAGGTGTTCCACTCCAGTTGGTGACCCACACTCAGTACATTTCTACAGTGACAGTCCATTACACGAATACCTTCTCTCAGAGAGTTGCTTACACTGATGACAGAGAGAACAATACACAATATTACGCTAAATGCAATAACTTCATAACACAGCGAGCCCGTGAGTTACAAACAGAATTTTAATTTCAGTTGACGCGTTGGAATAAAATATCAGAGGTAATTCAGGACATTTGATTAACCGAAATGTTATGATTGATCAGGTGTCTGAATAACAGTGACGACTAGATCAGGATGCAACATTATCAGTCACACATCAAAACCAGAGACCAGCTCACACACAGATTTACACAACTTCAAAAGTTATAATCACTGACCAGGAACTCCAATGACGGGAATGATCACGAAGATAATTTTCTCCACACAGTGATATGTGTCTTTCATTTTCTGTGTGAAGCGCTGTGTCCCTTCGTGCTGCAGGCAATCTCTCTGAATTAAACTCTGGGGTGGTACAGTACCAGAGCCTTTCATTCATACCCTCTGGGATTCCCACGGGGACGTTGATTTTGCAGCAGCGCTGAAAGTACTCTTTTCAAAAAACATTTGAACAAACAGATGACGACAGTGGAGTTAATTCCTTGTTGTGATGGAATATATTTACTGCTGAGATTGAAATTGAACACCTCAAAGACCGGACATTTCTGATCACATGGTATAACTTATGGAAATTGCCAGCTGTATTCTCCCACCAATGCGGTTGTTGTTTCAAACACCACCAGGCCCATCTCTAGATCTCATATTGTTTTGGTGATGTCCTTCACTCTGCTGTGGCCATTCATTTATTAAATTCCAAATGTTAGAGCGTCCTCTCAGGGCTGCTCTACTGCACTCTCGGATGGGGCTGACCGCCTTAAGTGTGGCCATTTAGTTAAACAATTAAATTGGCATATTTGTCTCGATGGATCCTCAAACAGGTACAGCCCCTCAAATTAATAGAGTACCTCAAACTAATGCAGTACCTCAAACTAGAACAGTACCTCAAACTAATACAGCTCCTCAAACTAGTAGCCAGACCCGCCCACAACCTCTCTGGTCCAAAATCCAGTAATCTCGTGTTCCCACAAACTCACAGTGCATGGGATCTCACTTATCAGACAACATGAGGGCGTTACCAGGCTAACAAGAACTGATCGTACAGATTATTTGAAAAGTTTAAACATGCGAATTCTAAATATATATTTAAAATTCTTAAGTTTATTTATGTTAAGTTAGTAATGGTTTATTAAATACAGGCATGGCAGGGCACCTCATTCCCGAGTAATCAACATCTTGTGCTATGGGGGAACTCCAGTACACTTCCCTTGTCCTGGACAACCAAATGTGCAGGACGTGTCGTCAGCTGTAGGAGCTCGAATTCTGGGTTACAGAGATTGAGCAGCAACTGGATTCACTGCGGTGGATCCGTGAGGCTGAGCGCTACTTGGATAGCACGTTTCAGGAGTTGTTCACCCCTCAACTTAAGAGTGAGCAGGAAGAGAGGGAATGCATGACCGCCAGACAAAAAATGAGGATATGGCCGGTAGTTTAGGAGTCCCCTGAGTGCATCTCACTCTCTAACCGGTATTCAGTTCTAATTACTGGAGAGGGCTGTTGTTCATCTGGCGAGGACAGTCAGAGCCAAGTCCGGCGCACCTCGGGTGGCTCAGCTTTACAGTGGGGGATGGAGATGAGTGGAGATAGATCAGGAAAGCAACAGTGAAGGTGATTTAATAGTTTGTGGAATAGACAAGCGTTTCTGCGGCCGCAGACATCAATCCAGGATGGTACTTTGCCTCCCTGATGCCAGGGTCAGGGATGTGTCTGCGCGGCAGAAGAAATTTCGGAGGGTAGGGTGAACAAACTGAGATCATGTTCCATATCGATAGCAATGACATATGTAGGAAGAAGAATGAGGACCTGCAGGCAGATTTTAGGGAGCTAGGAAAGAGTTTAAAATCAGGACTTCAAAGGTAGTAATACTCGAATTACTCCAGGTGCCTGTGCTTTTGAGTACAGAAATAGGAGGATAGAGCAGATGAATGCCTGGCTGGAGAGATGGTGCAAGAGGGAGGGCTTTATATTCCTGGGACATTGGGACCGGTTATCGGGGAGGTGGGGCCTATAAAAGCCGGATAGGTTGCACCTCAACAGGGCCGCAACCAATGGCTTCGATGGGGAGGGGGTGGGTTGCTCGCAGTGTTGGGGAGGTTTTATACTAAATTGGTAGGCGCTGGGCACCAGGCTGTAGCACTAGAAAGATGAAACAAGGTGCAAAAAGGATTGGAGAGATGAATAGCCAAGAGTAATAAATAATGAGGTATTATGTGGGGTCAGACTAAAAGAATACAAGACAGGTTCACACTCCAATATGGATAAATGCATGAAGTGTGGTAAATCATTTTTGTGAGCTGCAGACGCAAATAACCACAGGGAAACAAGATGTTGTGGTGATTACGTTGACATGGCTCAAGAAAGGGCAGGATTGGGTACTAAATATTCCTGGGCATAAGGTGTTCAGGAAGGAAAGGGAAGGAAATAAGGGAGTTGGGATGGCAGTATAGAATAAGGGGAATTTTACAGTGCTGGAGAGAAAGGATGTCCTGGAGGGGTTAAGGACAGAATCAATTTGGTTAGAGTTAAGAAAAAATAGAGGTAACATTACACGAATAGCTGTATTTCATAGACCACTAACTAGTGCGAAAGATCAAGAGGAGCAAACATGATAAACAGCGGAAGCAGCATGCTATAGACAGGGCAAAGCGCTCCCACCATCAACCGATCAGAACAAAGTTCTGCAGTCCTGCCTCATCCAGTCCTGAATGCTGGTGGACCATTAAACAACTAACAGGAGGTGAAGGGTCCAGTACAATCCCCATCCTCAATGAGTGCAAAGGACAAGTCTGAAGCGTTTGCAACGATTTCCAGTCGGAAGTGCCAAGTGCCAGTCTTCAGCCAATTCGAATTACTCCAGGTGATCTCAAGAAACGGCTGAGCACATTGGATACAGCAAAGGTTATGGGCCCTGAAAACATTCCGAATGTCGTGCTGAAGGCTTGTACTCCACAACTAGCCACGACTCTAGCCTAGCTGCATCAGTACAGCTACAAAAAACTTGCATCAACCTGACAATGTGGAATCCAGCCCAGATATGTCACGTCAACTAAAAGCAGGACAAATCCAATCCGTCCAACTACCTGTCCATCAGTCTACTCGCAATCATCAGCAAAGTGATGGTAGCTGTCATCGACAGTGCTATCAAGCAGCACTTACTCAGCAAAAAGCTGCTCACCAAAGATCAATTCAGGTAATGGCAGGACCATTTGGCTCCAGAGCTCATTACAGCCTTGGTCCAAACAGAGACGAAAGAGCTGAATGCCAGAGGTGATGCGAGATTGACAGAATTTGACCGAGTGTGGTATCAGGGGAGCCCAGCAAAACTGAAGTTAATGGGAATCAGGGGGAAAACACTTCACTGGCTGTAGCCATAACTAGCTCAAAGGAAGATGGTTGCGCTTGATGGACATCAGTCATCTCAGGCACAAGGCATCGCCTCAAGATTTCCTCAGAGCAGTGTCCAGGGGCCAAACGTTTTCAGCTTCTGCATCAATACCCACCGCCCCTTGAAATTCAATGGCATTACCATCGCTGAATCCCCCAGCATCAAAATCCTGGGTGTCACCATTGACCAGAAATTTAACTGGACCAGCCACATAAATGCTATGGCAACAAGAGCAGGTCAGAGGCTGGGTATTCTGCAGCGAGTGTCTCAACTCCTGACTCCTCAAAGTATTTCCACCATCGACAAGGCAAAGGTATGGAGTGTGTTGGAATCGCCTCCACTTGCCTGGATGAGTGCAGCTGCAAAAGCACTGAAGAAGCTCGACCCCATCCAGGACAAAGCAGCCCACTTGAATGGCACCCCATCCACCACTTCATGCATTTGCTCCCTCCACCATTGGCGTACCGTGGCTACAGTGGGTACCATCTACAGGATGCACTGCAGCAACTCACCAAAGCATCTTTGGCAGCACCTCCCAAACCTGCGACCCCTCCACCTAGAATGTCAAGCGCAGCAGGCTCATTGGAACACCACCACCTCCAATCTCCCCTGCAAGTCACAAAATCCTGAAACTGCCTAACTAACAGCACTGTGGGAGTACTTTCACCACACGGACTGAAGCGGTTCAAAAATGCAGCTCACCACCAAATTATCAAGTGTAATTAGGGATGGGCATTAAATGCTGGTGTTGCCAGCGACGCTCACATCCCATAAACGAATTAAAATAAGACAGGCAGAGTGTTAGAGACAGACAGAGCCAAACAAAGAGACAGAGGCAGACAGGTAGTGACAGACAGACTGACATAGTCAGATCTATATAGACAGAGTGAGAGATACATACAGAGAGACCCGCAGACAGAGGGACAGAAAGTAAGAGAAAGAGGAGTGAAAAGAGAAATAGACTCCGAAAGAGAGAGCCAGACAGAGCTAGACACAGAGATACAGACGGATTGAATAAGAGAGAGAGGGACACAGATGGACCACAACACATTTTGCAACAGAAACTGACAGAGAGGGGGACAGACAGAGACACAGATACATGGACAGGATGAGAGAGTTAGACAGAGAAAGAGACACAGATGGACAGAGAGCGTCACACAGCCAGACCTAAATATATGATCAGACAAACAGACAGACAGCGACACAGCCAGACAGGGATAAATTCAGACTGAGACAGTGACAGCAACAAGGACAGACACAGGGAGACAGATAGACAAACAGAGCCAGAGAGAGAGAGAGAGAGAGAAGAGACAGACAGAGGTAGACAGATGGAAAAAAACATTCAGAGACAGACATATATCCTGAGATGGAGAGACTCAGGCAGGCAGAGCAAAGGCAGATAGTGAAAGACTGACAGAGACAGAGAGAGACTGAACAATAAATTCCGAGAGAGACACACACACACAGGGAGACACATATAGAGAATCATAGAAATAGAATCAGAAATTTACACACAGAAGGAAGCCATTTCTCAGTCTATCCCTTTCTCCATTTTTAAACAAATGTACAATTTTAGCAGTCCTCCAATTCTATGGCACCACACATGTAGCAAGAAAGGATGGGAAAATGATGGTCAGAACCTCTGCTCTTTCCCCTTTTGCTGCTCTTCATAGCCTGGGATATATTTCATCCGGTTCTGGGGATTTATCCACTGTCAAAGCCGCTAAGCCCCTTAATACTTAATCTCTCAGTCTGCCTCTGTCAGGCACATGCTGTCTGTTTAAAGCTGTCGGTCTCTTTCTGCGTGTCTGTCTCTGTCTGTCTAACTGGCACAGGCTGTCCGTTTCCACATCTTTCTCCGTCTGCGTGCCTCTGTCTGTCTCACCTACATACACACACACGCACACATGCACACACGCAGAAACACAGTAACAGATGGAGAGACAGACATAAAGACTGAATCAGGCAGACAGAGGCAGGCAGACAGAGAAAGACATTTAAAAAGACAGACTGTGCAGATGACATACAGATAGAAACACACACGCAGAAAGAGACCGCCAAAGAGAAACAGACAGACTCTGCCAGACGGAGGCAGATTGAGGCAGACTGAGACAGACAGCAGAGACAGAAAGCAGAAGACTGTTGAAGTGACTGACTGAGACTGACGCAGACTGAGGTAGAATGAGACAGACAATCAGGCAGAGACAGATAAACAGAGACAGACAGAAATATAAAGCGATAGATGGTGAGGCACAGACAGAAACAGACAGCGAGACAGATTTAGACAGGCAGGCAGAGAGTTAGATAAAGACAGAGGCAAACAAAGTGACAGAGACAAAAAAGTGACAGAAACAGGTAGGCAGTGACAGACAGACTGAGATAGTCAGACGGACATGGACAGAGAGACAAATATATAGAAAGACAGAGACAGACAGAGATAGAGAGGCAGCAAAATAAATAGACCCAGACTGACAGAGCCAGACAGAGGCAGACATTAGATGATAGCAAAATACTGCGGATGCTGGAAATCCGAAATAACAACAGAAAACGCTGGAATAACTCAGCAGGCCTCCTCTCTACTTCGGCAGTTCTTTAGAACCGTGGATGACTTGCTTCCACACTAAAGGTGAGTTCTCAGGTGACTGATGAGTCCAAGGTGGGACCTACAGTCTCTGTCACAGGAGGGGCAGGCGATGATTGAAGGGGCGGGTGGCTGGATCACATGGTAGTTGAAGGGGCGGGTGGGGGCGGTGCTTGTGTTGACGTGCGCTCGTTCTGCTGTTTGTGCTTGGCTTCAACTTGCTCCTGGCGAAGAGACTCGCGGAGTTCGGCACCTTCCCGGATGCTACTCCTCCACTTTGAGCAGTCATGGGCCAGGGATTCGCAGGTGTCGAATGGGATGTTGCACTCTTTCAAGGAGGCTTTGAGGGCATCCTTGAAGCGCTTCCTCTGCCCACCTGGGGCTCTCTTGCCGTGCCAGTGCTCCGAGTAGCGCGCTTGTTCTGGGAGTCTCGTATCGTGCATGCGGACAATGTGGCCCGTCCATCGGAGCTGATCGAGCGTGGTCAAAGCTTCGATGCTGGCGATGTTGGCCTGAGCGAGAACACTGACGTTGGTGTGCCTATCCAGCCAATGGATTTGCAAGATCTTGCACAGACAGCGTTGGTGGTAACTCTCCAGTGCTTTGAGGTGCCTGCTGCACATGGTCCATGTTCCTGAAGCATACAGGAGGTCGGGAATTAGTACTGCTCTGTAGACCATCAGTTTGGTCCTGGGTTTGATGTCCTGGTCATCATACATTCTCTTCCTCAGGCGACGAAGGCTGCACTGGCACACTGAAGGCGGTGTTGGACTTCGTCATCGACGTCTGCCCTTGCTGATAGAAGGCTCCCGAGGTATGGAAATTGGTCTACGTTGTCCCAGGCCTCGTCATTGATTTTGATGATCGGGGGCAGTAATGTGTGGCGGGAGCAGGTTGTTAGAGAACCTTTGTCTTATGGATGTTTAGTGCAAGGCTCATGCGCTTGTATGTTTCGGTGAAGGTGCTGACGATGGTTTGGAGTTCGACCTCAGAGTGTGTGCAGACACAAGCGTTGTCTGCATACTGTAATTCGACGACAGAGGATGGGACAACCTTGGATCTGGAATTGAGTCGATGGAGGTTGAACAGTTTCCAGTTTGTTCTGTAGATTAACTCCACTGCAGCGCAGAGCTTACTGAGGATGAGATGGAACGTTGCAGCAAGCAAGATCGAGCAGAGCATTGGTGCGATGACACAGCCTTGCTTGACAACGGTCCGTACGTGAATTGGGTCAGTGGTGGATTTTTTGTTCAGGATCACGGCTTGCATGTCATTATGAATCAGTCGCAGGATGGTGACAAACTTTTGAGGGCAGCCGATTTTATGGAGGGAAATACATAATCCCTCAAGGTTGAAGGTGTTGAAGGCCATTGTGGGATCAAAGAAGGCCATGTACAGCAGTTGATGCTGTTCCCTGCATTTCTCTTGCGCGGTGAATATCATGACAATTGTGCCCCTCATTGGGTGGAATCCGCAATGCGAATCTGGGAGTAGCACTCCAGCCACTGGGAAATGGCGATTGAGGAGGATTCTAGTGATGACTTTCCATGTTGCAGACAGCAGGGAAATTCCTCTATAATTGCTGCAATCGGACTTGTCACCTTTCTTGAAGATGGTTATGACTACATCATCTCTGAGCTCCCCTGGCATGCTCTCCTCCTTCCAAATAAGATAAATGAGTTCAGGTATTCACGCCAAAAGTGCTTCTCCGCCACGTTTTAGCGCCTTAGCAGGGATTCCACATGCTCCTGAGGCCTTGTTGTTCTTCCATTGTAGGATGACCATTTCAACCTCATGCCGGGCTAGGGATGTGCTGAGGTGGTGGCGGGTAGCTTGCAGCAGGATGGAATTGAGGAAACTCGCGTCGAAAACAGCATCTCGGTTAAGGAGATCTTTGAAGTGTTCCTTCCAGTGGTAACTGACTGCCTCTCTGTCCTTGATGAATATCTCTCCGTTCTTGATCCACAGTGCGGTAGGACCTTACCTGCTTGGGCCATAGATGGACTTGACTTTGCTAAAGTATACACGCATGTCATGGTTGTCAGGGGGATGGAGGTGTCGAGGGATCAGAGATAGATATAGATAAGTATAAGGGAGGGATGTTTGTGAGGGGGTCAGAAAATTTTGCTCACTTCTAATAGGATACTGCAAGCAAGTCTTAGTATCCAAGAGGGGAATGTAAGGTTCCAAAAATTTCGGCAGCACCCGACGATTATTTGATTACAGAAAACCTGGTTGGAATATACTTTATAAATCCAGGACATAAAAAGATGGCTGTAGCTGGGCTCGTGGCAGAAAAGAAAAATAGCCTGTCTGAGCATTTAAGTACTTGAAACTGTCAGTCAACTGCGGTTAGGAAGTTTCAACACGGAACAAAGGATTGCTTGTATACACAAACTCTCAACAGTTTTGACTCAAGGACTTAAGTGGTACCGCCCAATCAAGTTGCAGTTGGGCATTAACCACAGGAGAAACGGATTGTTTACACAAACACTTAACGGTTGATTACCAAGCATTCAAGAAATCAGCGGGACATTTCAAAACATTTCAAACTGGGATAGCTCCATTCACAAACCAGTTAAACGAATGGGAAACGCATGATAGCAGCATTCAAACCCATTACGGTCATTGGGGAAAGTTTGGTCGCTTTTGTGTAACCCAGATACATCCAGATTTGGGCGCGAAGATAAGCGCTCCCAATGTGGTGCAAAGATAGACCCTCAGGAAGCCATTCTCTCTCTCTCTACTGCCTCGCCTCCGGTGCCCTGCCTTCAAGAGGGCCATCACAGCTCACCCAATGAAGTGGAATACCAGCAGTTACTTTTGAATTACTGGGGTATCTCCACTTCGGGCGGTGAAAAATCCAAGGCAGACCACAGGGGCACGGAGCAGGCGTTTACTGGTGAGGATAAACTTTCTGGCCCATTACAAGGCTACCTAGATAGGTATAAGGGGTGGGAGCTAAAGGGGAATCTGGTGAAATTGTCATTGTTAGTCAATTTTCCCTCGATGTGTATTCTTCTTTTCTCCTCCTCGTTAAAGTAAAAGTGTGCTGTAATTCATAATTGTTTTCACTGTATAGGAATTCATTCTTTATTTCAAGAAATCATTGGTTTTCTTTGCACCAAATCACTGGTCTTGTTTTGTCCATATCGCTACCGAAATAAGTCCGGTGGTCAGAACCAAAGGGGAAGCGATTCGAACCGCACGGGGCTGGAACTGCTCAGATACACGACTGACTGACCAGGCAAAATCCCCAAACCAAAATCACCAAAACCCCTACAAAATCGCGACCACGGCAGGACCGTCAGTGAGAGTATGAGATGTAGCAGACGGAGGTCTGGGTCTGGAGAGAGCAGCAGTTATTGGTTTCCTTTTAACTACACCACTGATCTGTTTGTGGTTAGGTACCCGCAAGCTTAGGCAAATTAAAGCAGAGAGTTGGGATAAGGATATGGAGATTGAAGAATACGAGGCCAAGATAAAGCGCCTGGTGGACCAGTTTAGTGAGGGCAAAAGCCACACGAGGCAAGAGTTAGAGTACGTGAAGTGCCTAGTTACAGAGGCTAAGAGTAATGAGATGAGGGTGCAGGAGTAGAACGCCCGCCTCATACAAGCAGTAAGAGCGCAGGAGGAAAAGGTTAGGGAGGTAATGGCAGCGTTTAAGCTGGCCTGCGACCAAGGGTTCGAGGAAGCAGATCATGGCCCCTGTAGGGAAGAAAAAGAAAGCTTGAATAAGGCTTTAAAGAGGGCAAAGGGGATGATATGTCTTATCAGCCTGAAGATAGGCCAGTTGGACTTTACCAGCAACCCAAATAGAACTGTCCCACAGGCAACACCCAGAACAAAGTTGGTTAAGGAATCAGAGGTTCCACGACCGCCACCCATAGCTCCGATCTTTCAGGAGCTCTGGCAGCAAGGGGGGGTGGAGGATGAGGTGGTAGAGGAAGCACAGCAGGCCCCAGTGGATAGGCCAGGACCAGTAGAAGTGTACCACCTCCGACAATGGAGGTACGTTCCGCCCGTTGATGATGATGAACCAGGGGCCATCCAGAATCAGTTGGGTGCTGTGTGGCACCCAACAGCTCAAGGTCATGGTTAGCCACATCCCCAAGCTCAATAAAAAGGGAGACCCCTCTCTGCACTTCAGGGAGATAGAACAAGCAGCTTGTGTTAATGACTGCGATGACGCAGAGCAACCTAAAATGCTGCTGTTTCCCTGGTAGTTGATCTCCTCCAGACTTTATCTGACGAATGCAAAAGGGGGCAGAAAGAATACGAGGAATTGAGGAAGGAGATATTGGAGGCCATGGGACTCAATGATGGTAGTCCGTTCGCCCATGTAGAAATAACGGTACAGGTCCCAGGAGAGAACTCGCAGGGGGTCGCAGACAGGCTGTGACCAGTCTACCGGAGAGCATGCTCGGGACTGCCAGGGCGGGCAGCACTGAACCCAACCCAATTGACCCACTGGCTCCGTTGTCTTATGATAAACAGCCTAGCCCAGGTCAAAGCACAGGCTGTGGCTTGTTCCCGAAACCCCCAGACCACAGAAGAAGCGGTGATCCGCCGGCTCACAACAGGATTTAGAAACATGAGGGGTACCAAGACTCACCAACCAAAGGGAAACGTCCATGAGGTTAAACCTGGGGGCCTGAATAAGAAAAAGTGGCACCAGGAGGGGAACCGTCCTTCCCAGACTAAGTTAAATTGTTATGTCTGTGGGAAGGGCGGTCACTGGAGAAAAGACTGTAAGAATCCCTGGAAAGATAACAAGGGAAAGAATCCCACAGCCCCAGTCCAAAAGGTGGAGACAGGAATTCCCCCCGCCTTGGTCGAGTCACTATTGAAGGCAATGCGGTCTCTTCTGACTGGCCAGGGGAGAGTAGCAGCCACCACCGATGATTTGACACCGACTGCCCCATCCCACTCCCAGCAACGACTAGAGCACGTGCAGCCTGTTGACCTGTGTCCCCACGAAAATGCTGAGGGGAGCAGGCCCTATGCTAAGATGGGGGTGAAGACGGTGCAGGGGAGATATTCGGTGGACACTGGAGCTTATGCACAGTGGTTCATTCGGAAGACCTGACTAATTAACCCCGGTCTAACAAGGTCCCATTTAGCTTAATGGGATCCACAGGGAACGAGCAGGCTGGGGAAAGGTCAAAACCTTTGGCCATAGGTTTAGGATCCCTCCATACCACGTGGGAGTGTAACCAAAAGACCGACGAGGTGGCCAAGCAGGGGGACAGGGAAGGAGAGTTCTGGGACCCCTGTAGAGCAGGCCTGGTAGCAGCATTCCGGGACAATGGAGGCACACAGGGTATAGCTTTGGCCCTGGACCAAAAGCAGGTCCAAGCCCAAGATCCCGCCTTTAAGGCCGCCCTTTTAAGGAGAAAGAATTTAGAACAGGGTTACTGGCAGGCTGCTAGTTATATTATACAAGTAAGTTGTTTAAACCCAAAAAGAAAGAGCAGCCAGTCGGGTCAAGGTCTGAGGTTAGAAATCCTCAGCCCGCAGCGGGTACAAGCTCACAGGCTGTACAGGCAGGTGCTGTGGCTTGTGTTAGGGGAGGAGCCATGCCGCCCACTGTTCAGGACACTCCCACTCTCTTATGGGACTCCGGGGAGGAGCCTGATCCAGGTTTTAAACCTGAAGGGGAAGACTCTCAGCCACCGGCAGCCGGTGGCGAAGGTATGCCCGTCCCCAGCCCAGGTTTGGGAAGGGAGGGACCCGAGGGAGAAGGTCCACAGCCAGCAAGGACTGTGACCCGAGCTGAGGGTCCACTCGCCGGGGTAGCCCCACCAGCTACACACCCTAGGACGTCTCTTCGGGTACCCTAGCCCAGGGAAGTATGGTCACCAGCTTTCCAGCTAAAATGTGTGGACTCCCGAGTCAGGGAGAAGCCAAAAGACAGAGGTCCCCAACCAGCAGCCATAAGCTGTGAGGGACTAGAAGTTGGGATCATTCTAGCTTCGCTGCAGGCAGTAGCCTGCAACAGTCCTAACAGAGATTAGGCCAGCCACCCAGAGATGGGCGGCGCTTGTATATAGCTTTGTTGAAGTGTAATAATGTGTACAAGTAAGTTAGAGTGTGTTAATTTTAATTTTATATTGCATTCTGTAGTTTTAAGTATTAAAGTATAAATTTTAAGTATGGAACCGTTCCAGAGTGTTGTCCATGTGAGCCGAGGTCGCGGGACCCAATCACATTCCCCGAGCCAGGGGACCAGGCTAGATTTTTTTAAAGTCTTTTTCAGAGCTTCAAAAGGTGTGGAGGACCATCGTGTCTTTGAATGCTCGGGAAAGGGAGCACCCCTAGCCTAGGTTTGGGAAGGCAGGGGTCTGCGGCAGGCAGATGCCCACGAGGGGAGCTGGCCAGGATGACTGGGATCCAATTCAACCCAGTATTCAAGGGAGACCGGCTTCACGCATGGGGATGCCTCCCTCCAATGCCCAAGGATACGGATCGTCACCCCAAGGAAAAGACGGCATTAGAAAATATTTTAATAACTGTTTACTTTAGCATAGAAAATAACTACGCTATCCGTGAGAAGTAATTTATAAATTCTATTAATATTCACACACTAGAACACATTGGGCCAGAAATTCCAGGCCAGAAGCGTGAGTACGGTCAGCTTACTCACGCTTCTGGCCGTTGGAAATGCCGGCGTTCAGCATGAACAGCGCATGCGGGGAACGCCGGCATTTCCAGACCTCGAGCGCGTGCGACTGCACAGGCAGCGCTTGCGCAGTGAACTTCGTGGATTTCATTCATGAAATCCGTGAGGGTAAGTCATTAGCAATTACACGTGAAAAAAGCAAGTGTAAAGTTGTTCATTCTCTGCGGAGGCAGATATATTTTATCGTGGAGCTTTTGAAATTCAATATTTTTGTTTGGGAAAGGGAGGGAAGTTATTTTAAGAAATTTTAAGTAAGTTTTAAAGTGAAATTTTTTTTTTTAAAAGGTTTTTCAGAACGGTAGGTAGAAGGAGCAATTGTGGCTGTGTGAATTGAATGTGAGAATGAGTTATTTATGTATGTCCACATATATTCCTTTACGTATATGTATGTATGTTTTATATGCCTTTACTAATGTGTATGAATGTATGTTTTTAATTATGATTTTCCAATAAGTTACTTTATCTGAAAGTCATAATTAAATAATACATTCATACACATAAATAAAGGAATATATACATAACACGCAAAGGAATATATACAGACATACATACTTTCAGAAGCTCCACGATAAGAAATATCTTCCTCCGCAGCCTGTGGAGCAACTGTACCCATGCTTTTTTCATTTGTAAGTTGTAATGACTGGACCTCACTGAAAGCATTAATGAAAGCGGCGAATTATACTGCGCATGCGCTGCCTGTGCAGTCGCATGCATTCTGCCTCTGAACCCCTTCGTTCAGAGGACAGGAAATGCCGGTTTTCCCCACATGCACTGTGAATGCTGAAAACCGGCATTTCATCCGGCCAGATGCGTATGTACCCCGACCGTACTAGCGCATTTGGAAGAGAATTACTGGGCCAACATTTTACATGTCAATAAAATAAAAAATTTAACAATTGCACGACTTGCCCCCTCGCATCTGCGACTGAGGGCCCAAGGAGGTGCATTGCACAAGAGGTCATCATCGTACGTATCCTCACACTGTTCCCTTTGGGGAACTGTATGAAGTGGTGGAAGGATTTATGGCCGTGATTAACGCTCATTCGGTGACCGTAACCATCTTTGAACCAGCCATTAGGGTGGTTAGTCCTATGGCGGGAGGGCTTTACGGGCTCCCACAACCCATCTGGGGGGGGGGCCACCAACACCCACGGACGCAAGTATCCCGCTGGATGTCCACCCAGAATTTAAAGTTGGAGCTCCGACTCCACTTGCCGGGACTGTCTGGAGTGGGGTTCAAAACCCTACTCCTTCTGGCCCAGCGGCGGGGATGCTTACTGCTACGCAAAAGGCCCACTCCGCACAAAAGGTGACACCCATACGTTTCCTGCGCCTTTTCCATCCCCGTGACTGGAGCCCTATGCTGCCATTTCACGTTGCTAATTGGATTGGGCCTTTGTCATAGCGGTAGGATCCCCGCCGCTGGGCCAGATCAGGGTAGGGTTTCGAACTCCGCTCCAGACAGTCCTGGCAAGTGGAGTCGGAGCTCCGGCTCTAAATTCTGGGTTGACATCCAGTGGGATATTTGCGTCCGTGGGTGTGGGTGGCCCCCCTCCTTGTATAGCTTGTGGGAGCCCGTAAAACACTCCCACCATAGGACTAACCGCCCTAATGGCTGGTTCAAAGATGGTTACGGTCACGGAATGAGTGTTAATCATGGCCATAAATCCTTCCACCACCACATACAGTTCCCCAAAGGGAACAGTGTGAAGACACGTATGACGACGACATTGGTAAATAAATAAATGGAATTAAAAAAATTCTTTTAGGGCTTTTAAAAGTCTTTAAATTGCTTTAATTCTCTTTAAAACTACTTCAGATTACTCAAAATAATGTAAACATTTAAAAAAGTTTATAAAAGTTACCAATATCTTCAAAAAACTTCCAAAGACCAATTTAAACTGCTGCTTTGCATGTAAAAATCCTTAGCAGCTTGACAGAAACATTGGGGGCGTGTCCAGTGAAACTGAGACCTCAAGGGGCGTGTCTCACTTACACTGCACGCTTCTGGCTTCGCGCTGGCTGCACTCCTGGGCGGCGTGACATCATATGCTGCCCGGGAATGTGCTTTCTATTTCTGCAAGTTCAGGCGTCCCAGAAGCTGATCGGCACGAGCGCGGGGTAAGTGCAAATACGGGGCTTGCACGCGCTGCAAGCCCCGTTCTGGAATTTCTGGGCCAATGATTGACGAGTAGAATGTGTAACAATACTTGGTACATTATTGTTCACAGCAATTAAACTGTTATTTGAAATCCAGATTAAGATGAAGTGTTCACAAAAGGCTTGTTAATTGTATATTTTGCATTATGTACTGATGCCAACTCCAAAGGAAATAATGTGTGAATTTAGTTCCTAACTTTGAGATTGTACTATTTGTTTGGATTCAATTGTTGTATTTGCAGATTGTGGAAGTTTGAAATACATTTATGGCTGAAGAATGGTGCCATTTATCAAAGTGTCAGGCAATTGCATTACAAAGAAAAGAAAAGGAAAATGGGAAGCTCGTATTCTTCCGTTTGTATTTTTTAACAAATATATTTTGGCTTGGTGTTAATCCCATTATACATGTTGTATCGTGATAAAGCTCTATGATGTCACAAGTGGTGTAGGGGTATTAGACCCTCCGTGCTTGTATTACTTTAAATAATCATGTTTTTCTATGGATAGATGCCTACCGTGCACTGAGATTCTCTCTCGGTAAGGGGGATGGAGGTGTCAGGGGATCAGAGATAGATATCGATAACTATAAGGGAAGAGTGTTTGTGGGGTCAGAAATCTTTTCTCACCTTAAATAGGATACTGCAAGCAAGTTTTAGTGTCCAAGGGTAGATTGTAAGGTTCTCAAAATTTCGCCAGCCACCGAAGATTATTTAAGTAAAGTAAACCTGGTTAGAATGTACTTTAAAAGTGGCTGGAATGTACTTTAAAAACGCAGGACATCAAAGATGGCTGCACCAGCCTCGTGGCAAAAGAGAAAGACAGCCTGCCTGAATATCTCCCAGCACTGGATGACAAAGGATTGAAAACAATACCAACTTCTGAAAGACTGAATTAATTGAAACTGTCAATCAACTGTGGTTAGGAAGTTTCAACAAGGAACAAAGGATTTTTTATTTACACAAACTCTTAGCAGTGTTGACTCAAGGGCTTAAGTGATTGCTGTCTATCTAGTTGCAGTTGAAATGTAACCACAGGACAAAGGATTTTTAACATGAACACTTAAGGTTTGTTTACCAAGCACTCAAGAAACCAGCGCAACATTTCAAAACATTTCAAACTGGGACAGCTCTATTCACAAACCAGTCAAACGAATGGGAAACGCATTCAAACCCTTTACAGTCAATGGGGACTGTGCTGTCTCTCTTTAGGAATTTATGTTAGCTTTCCAGTTAATTCAGGGGTTTGAAATTCAGGGGTTTGAGTAATTTGGGTCGATTCCCATTGTATGCCGCCACCTAGTGGATATTTGGTACCTAGCAACTGCAGTAAAAGGGCAGTAAAGTGCAGTAAAGCAAATAAAGTGCAGTAAAGTAAACTACTGTATATCACAGACCTACAGCCACACATTGCCTGGGAAGTTATATTGTTACCACGCCTGAGCCTTGGATACTATTTGTCTGTAAGTACTAGAGAATGTTATAGATGATTAGCGTAAACTATATTTTGCAGAAAATGTTTAGTTTGTAACTTTTCTTTGTAAGCAAACTTACACAGCTAGCCGGGAAATGCTCGCTCTCTGTCTTGCTGGTTAACTAGTAGCTGTATTTTGATGCACTATGTACAGGGCTAATTTAAAGAGAATGCCTTCCAGTTTGCTAAATGTATATTCACAATAAGTTGTGTTTCCACTTGTTTGGTAAGTTACATGCCAAATGTACTTTGTTGCTCAGGCGTACCTAAATTTGTGTATGCATATCAGTTAGGTGCTTGTATACTAATGTGTGCTTCCATTTCTGTATTGTATTTCAGTTTCACGACAAGAATCTTACAGTAAAGTTTTACAAGAAAAGTCAAGCCTTGTGATTTTTATGGGAAGATACCAAGTTGTTAGCTACCTGTCTAGCTCTGCATAGGAACGTGCTGTGAGGGCAGAATAGGGACAGATCGGTCCTTTTTGTGTAACCCAGATACATCCAGATTTGTGCGCGAAGATAAGGCCTCCCAATGGGGTATAAAGATAGCACCGCCTATCTCTCTCTCTCTACCACCTCGCCTCCGGTGCCCTGCCTTCAAGAGGACCGTCACAGCCCACCCAATGAAGTGAAATACCAGCAGTTACTTTTGAATTGTATTCGGGAGGTGAAAAATCCAAGGCAGACCGCAAGGGCACGGAGCTGGCGTTTACTGGTGAGCATTAACTTTCTGGCCCATTACAAGGCAACCTAGATAGGTATAAGGGGTGGGAACTAAAGGGGGATTTTATTAAATTGTAATTTTAGTCAATGTTCCCTCGATGTGTCCGCCTCATTTCCCCCCCCCCCCCCGTTGAAGTAAAAGTGTGCAGTATTCATAATTAATTTCACTGTATAGCTATTTATTCCTTATTTCAATAAAACATTGGCTTTCCTTGTACCCAACCACTGGTCTCGTTTTGCCCATATCGCTACTGAAATAATTCCGGTGGTCAGAACTAAAGAGGAAGCAATTCGAACCGCACGGGGCTGGAAAAGCTCAGACACACGGTTGACTGACCAGGCACAAAACCCCACAACCAAAAAACCTCTTACAGTATCTCGCTCCCTCTCTCCAATGTCTGTGTCTCTCCTTCTCTCTCCACAGTCTGCCTCTCACCACTGTCTGCCTTTCTCCGCTGTCTGCCTCCCTCCCTCTCTCTGAAGGTCTGCCTCCCTCTCTCTCCACTGTCTGTGTCTCTCACGCTCTCTCCAGAGACTGTCTCTCTCCTTCTGTCACCGCAGCCTGTCTCTCTACCACTCTCTCCACAGTCTGTCTCTCTCCCTCTCTCTTCACAATCTGTCTATTTCCTTATCCCTCCACAGTCTGTCTCCCTCCCTCTTTCTCCACAGTCTGCCTCTCTCCCTCTGTCTCCAGTCTGTCTCTCTCCCACTGCCTCCACAGTCTGTCTCTCTCCCACTGTCTCCACTGTCTGTCTCTCTCCCTCTCTTTCCACAGTCTGTCTCTCTCCCTCTCTCCTTGGATTATCTCTCTCCCTCTGACTCCAGCCTCTTTCTCTCCCACTGTCTCCACGGTCAGTCTCTCTCCCTCTCTCTCCACACTCTGTCTCACTCCCTCTCTCTCCACCCTCTGTCACTCTCCCTCTCTCGCCACAGTCTGTCTCTCTCCCTCTCTCTCCACAGTCAGTCTCTCTCACTCTCTCGCTACAGTCTGTCTCTCACCCTCTGTCTCCACACTCTGTCTCTCTCGCTCCCTCATCACAGTCCGCCTCTCTCCCACTCTCTCCACAGTCTGTCTCTCTCACTCTCTTTCCACAGTCTGTCTCTCTCCCTCTCTCCTTGGATTATCTCTCTCCCTCTGACTCTAGCCTGTTTCTCTCCCACTGTCTCCACGGTCAGTCTCTCTCCCTCTCTCTCCACACTCTGTCTCTCCCTCTCTCTCCACCCTCTGTCTCTCTCCCTCTCTCGCCACAGTCCGTCTCTCTCCCACTCTCTCCACAGTCTGCCTCTCTCACTCTCTCTCCAAAGCAAGTCTCTCTCCCTCTGTCTACTCAGTTTGCCTCTCTCTCCCTCCACAGTCTGCCTCTCTGTGGCTCTCTCCACTGTCTCTCTATCGTCCTGTCTCTCCACAGTCTTTCTCTCTCCCTCCCCCTCAACAGTCTGTCTGCCTCACTCTCTCTCCACAATCTTTGTTTCTCTCTCTGTCTCCACAGTCTGTTACTCACCCTCTTTTTCCACAGTCTTTCCTTCCTGCTCTGTCTACACATTCTGTCTCTCTCCCTCTCTGCCCACATCCACTCACGCTCTCTCACCCTCTCCATCCTCTCTCTGTCTGTCTCCCTATCTCTCCACGTCTTTCCCTCTCCCTCTCGCTGCACTGTATGTCTCTCTTGCTCTATCTGAACCGCCTGCCAATCTCGCTCTTTCTCCACAGTCCCTCACTCTCCCACTCTCTCCACAGTTTGTCTCTCTCCCTCTCTCTCCACAGTCTGTCTCTCTCCCTCTCTCTCCACAGTCTGTCTCTCTCCCACTCTCCACAGTCTGTCTCTCTCCCTCTCTCTCCACAGTCTGTCTCTCTCCCACTCTCCACAGTCTGTCTGAATCACTGAATCACTGAAAGCCCACAGTGCAGATAGAGGCACATATCGCACCCGATCCCCATAACCCCTACACCAACACATATCCCACCCTATCCCCGTAACCCCACGTATTTAATCCCCCTAACACTAAGGTTCAATTTATCATAGCCAATCAACCTAACCTGAATTCCGGGCATATTTTTGTGAATTTTGGGTAGAAATCCTCCCTTATGCCCTGATATTTTCTGCAAGCTGTGAGGAAGTGCATCTCTGTCTCCACCACTCCCTGACTGCAGTGAGAGAATATCCTGTCTCTCTCCGTCTCTCTCCACTGTCATTCTCTCTTCCTCTCTCTCCACAGCTTGTCTCTCAAATTCAAATTCAAATTCAAATTCAAGTTCAAATCGCTTTATTGGCATGGCAAGATACATCTTATGTTGCCAAAGCATCGAAAAACATTTATGGTTGAACACATAATCACAGATCTATCCATACAGTGTATAAACAGATATATCCCTGAGTGTATAAATATATATTCTTATAATTTGTATATACTCTTTTCTTCGATTTAGTGTTTATCCCTCTGTTTATGGCAAGCTGTAACATGGTGTGCCGCTTAGGTTACACAATTTATCTCTTCCCCTAGTAGGTATGGGAGTATTTGGTCGTCATTCACATTTCTGAATTCCGGGCATATTTTTGTGAATTTTGGGTAGAAATCCTCCCTTATGCCCTGATATTTTCTACAAGCTGTGAGGAAGTGCATCTCTGTCTCCACCACTCCCTGACTGCAGTGAGAGAATATCCTGTCCTCTCTTGGTAGCCGGGTCTGCCTGTGTCTACCTTTTTCGATCGCCAGGCTATGCTCACTAAGTCTGTACAATGTCAAGGTTTCTCTCAGTTTGCTATCCTTTACCATGGTCAGGTAATCAGCCATGTTGTATTGTCTGTTTAGGGCCAAGTAGCAATTGAGTTTGTTTTGGGTTTTTGTTGTTTCTGCCCAATATGACAGATATTTTTTGCTTTTGCTTAGTGACGATTGTGTTGGGTCAATTCAATATGTTACGCTGTCACTGTCCTGGGGCTGGTTGTTGTTAGTAGTGTTAGTAGTTACTTCACTGAGTCCCAGGATTCTGTTGACTGAGGGTATTCTTCTTTATGGTCCTCTCTTAGCATTTCAGGGCTTCGTAATGATAGCAGTGGGGGTTGCCCATTTTTAGGTGTTTCCATTTTTTTTGGTTTCCATATCTTTTTTGGATCGTGATTATTAATGGATATTGGCCTAGTTCTGCCCTGCATGCATTGTTTACAGTTTCCCTTTGAGTCCGGAGGATACTTTTACAGAATTCTGCATGTAGGATCTCAATTGGGCGTTTGTCCCATTTTGCAAATTCTTGTTGTGTTAGCGATCCCCACAACTCACTGCCATAGAGTGCAATTGGTCCAATTACTGATTTAAACATTTTGAGCCAAATGCTAATTGGGATTTCTTTTTGGATTGATTTTTTAATGGCTTAGAAAGCCCTTCTTGCTTTCTCTTTCAGTTCATTCTCAGCCACATGAAAATTTCCCGTAGAACTGATTTTCAAGCCCAAGTATGTGTAGTTAGTATGATTTTAATTTTGGGTCCCTGATGTCTGGATCTTTGCTGCAACACAAGGACTTTGGTTTTTTGGGTGTTTATTGTCAGGGCCCCGGTCTGACAGAACGACTCCAGCAGATTCAGGTTCTGCTGTAGACACTCCTTAGTTGGAGACAGCAGAACCAGGTCATCTGCATAGAGGAGGAACTTAACCTTGGATTCATATAGGGTGAGGCCGGGTGCTGTAGATTTTTCAAGTAGTTTTCCCAATTCATTTATGTAAATATTAAAGTGTGTCGGTGAGATGGGCGAGCCCTGTGTCACACCAAGCCCCTATGGGAAGTATTTTGTTTGTTTGTTTCCAATTTTAACTGCACATTTATTGTTTGTATACTTTGATTTATTTACATCATATGTTTTTCCCCCGACACAACTTTCGATAAGTTGCACGAATAGAACGTCGTGCCAGATGGAATCGAAAGCCTTCTGGAAATCTAAAAAGCAGGTGAAAATTTTGCTTTTGTTTTGATGAACATGTTTGTCAATTAGGGTCTGTAGGGTGAAGATATGATCTGATGTTCTATAGTTTGGTAGGAATCTAATTTGGCTTTTACTCAAGACAATTTGCTCCTCAAGGAAGTTTATAAGTCTTTTGTTTATGATATTACAGAATACCTTCCCTAGGTTACTGTTTACACAGATGCCTCAATTGTTATTTGGGTCGACATTGTCCCCACTTTTGTATATGGGCGATATGAGTTCTTTGTTCCAGATATCAGGGAAGTAACCGACACTCAGAACCAAGTTGAAGAGTTTTAGGATAACCAGTTTCATTTTATCGTCTGTGTGTTTAATCATCTCGCTTAGTATGCCGTATTCACTGCAAGCTTTTCCTGGTCGCAGCTCCTTGAGTTTTTCAAATAGCTCTTTTTCTGTTATTATGGAGTCTAGCGGGTTTTGGTTATCTTTTATGGCCATTTCGAGCTTTTCCAGTTTTTTGCATATTTGGTATTTCTCTGGGCTTAGTGTGTTTTTCTGGTATAATTTTTCAAAGTGGTTTTCCCATGTGTCTCCATTTTGAATGGCCAATTCGTCGTGTTTTGTCTTGTGTAATGTATTCCAGTTGTCCCAGAAACAATTGGAATCAATGGATTCCTCAATGGAGCTGTGTGTATTATTAATATACTGCTCTTTTTTGGTTCTGAGTGTGTTTCTGTATTGTGTTAGTGTCTGACAATAAGTAAGGCGTAATTCCTCGTTTTCCGGCTGTCTGTGTTTTTGGTTTGATATTTTTCTAAGTTTTTTCCTCATGTTATCGCAATCTGGGTCAAACCATTTTTCATAGTTTTTTGTTTTGGGTTTGTTCTTGCGAACTTTCAAGGTTGACCTTGTTGCCAAATTATCAAAAATATTATTTAGGTTATTCACTGCCCGGTGTATGCCTTCTTTATTGTGAGTGTATATGTTTTCCAGAATGGTGTCCAAGAGAGCTTGAGTTGATTGATTGCTAATTGCATTCTGGTATTTTTCGGTGCTGTTTTTGGCCCATCTTTAGGATTTTTTGGTGTTGTACAGCTTACTGGGTTGTGTTTCTGTGTTGGTTGTTTCTGTCTTTTTAAGATACGTAGTAATTTGACTGTGGTCTGACAGTGTTGTTTGTGGTTTGACTGTGAATGCTCTGAAAGAGGATGGGTCCAAATCCGTAATCATATCGTCTAAGTTGCTGCAGCCAAGAGGTGAGCAATAGGTCGATCTTCCTATGAGGTCTCCCATGAACCTACCATTGACAATGTACAGACCCAGGCTTCGACAGAGCTGTGGAGCTGTTTTCCATTAGCGTTTGTCTGTTTGTCGCAGTTATGACTGTATGGATGGGAAGGGATATCGAAGTGGTTATTCCCGAATATTTAATTGTTTCCCTGATTATTGGTGAAGTCTGGTTCTTCGCCAGTTCTTGAATTGAGGTCGCCACAGATCAACACGTTCCCCTGGACCTGGAATTGGATAATCTCCCTCTCAATGTTGGAGAAGGTGTCCTCTTTAAAGTACGGGGATTCCACTGGGGGGATATAGAGTGCGCAAATGAAAACATCTTGCGTGTTAGAGATAATGCCCCTCTCAATTTTGAGCCATATGTGGTTTTCGCCCTTTTTTTATAAATTTGAAGCAATTCTTAAGCTCTGTTTTAAAGCAAATCAGTATGCCTCCAGAGTTTCTGCCTTGGGTTACTCCTGGCAATTTATTGGAGGGGACCACCAGCTCTGTGTACTCATGGGGACGGCCAGTGCCTCCTTCTCCTCTACACCAAGTTTCCTGTAAAATGATAATATCCAGATCTTTAACTTGATCTGTGAATTCTGGGGTCGTACTTTTCACGTCGAGCACAGAAGAGCGTATACCTTGGATATTCCAGGTCGAAATATATAAGGATTTCATGTTAAGTTTGATCTTTTACTATGATAGGTTAAAGAATGATATGTGTTTGTCGTGTCTAAATGGAGGAAAAAAAGAACATTTCAATTGTCTATAAATGGTAATACTACTTGGTTACAACTCTTTCTAGTAACTAGTCCTTAATTTTTTTTCATTTTCTGATCCATAAGGCGGAAATAGATGCTGCTGCGTGTCTGCATAGTGTCTCTTAATGGATTGTATCTGCCTGAGGTATTGCGTACGCCCTGAGCACCTCTGCCTCTGCCTGGCTGGGGCTGGTCCAGTTCCCCTGTAGGACAGGAGTGGTGCAGGTCCGACATTGTTGTTGTGCGTGGGGATCCTCTCTGGTCCCGGTTGGTGTGGGGGTGGTCTCTGTAGTAGTCCTGGTCTGTATCCCATTGGTCTTTGGTGATCGGGGGGGGGGGGTTCTCTTGGGATCTGCATGTGGACCTGGTTAAAAGTGACCTCCTACAGGGCCTTCGCAAAGACCGACATTCGCTTCCTGTGGATATGGACGCGGTCGTGAAGACATTCCACATCGAGGGTGGGGTGCTGGGCCAGGTGCACGTTGTGTTTTAATTCACAGTCTCTTGCTATACTGGAATTTATCTCATGGATTGTTTTGTTGTTAAAGTCTGTTCTCGGCAATAGTGTGGAAACAATGATTCTAGTGTTTGGGAATGTATTGCTTGCCTTCTCAATCACTGATCTGAGCGATGTTGCTACCCTTTTCTGCTGGGCCTTTAGGTCATTTGATCCAGTGTGTATTATTATGTGTTGGTGGGAGCCTAATAGGGTTTTGGTCAGCCATTCCAGGGCTCTGTCTGTTGTTGGGCACCGGATCTTTTTTAATATATGTCTAGGGAGGAGCTTTTTCTCCCATAGAAATTTCCCATTTGAGTCTATGAGTATTACGATGTCTGCCTTGTTGGTGTTTACTGTCTGGTGGCTTTCGCCTGGACTCATAGGTTGTGTGTTGGACTGGGGTGGCCGTGTCTGGTGTGTGTGCTTCTTTTGTGAGCGGCTCGCTTGTGGTTCCACATTGGTGGGGGAAGACTGAGCTTCAATATGCTGGTCGGTCTATGTGGCACCCCCTGTATTGTGCGTCTGCTGTTGTTGTTCAGTGTGGGAGTGCAGCTGTTCAGTCAGGCTCTGTATTGTCTTATCTCTAGCCTCTGGCTGCTGGGCTAATGGTGCTATCTCTCTCCTATGGCTCTCTTTGTTTTTCTACAGCTCTTTCACCTGACTCCCAAGTAAATTCAGCTCTCTCCTGTGTCTCTCCCTCTCTTGCTTTTGTTCATGTTTCAGTTTAAGGACCTCCCCTCTAAGTTTAACCAGCTCTGTCTCCAACTGGTTAAATTTATCCTTTAGTTGTATCTGGCTGTGGGATCCCAGGGTGTGTGTCCGGTCAGAGCTGGAGGGCTCACGCACTTCCTGGCTAGGCTGCTCTTCTCTTGCTGAGCTGGAGGTGGTAGGGGGAGTATGTGTGGCTTCCTCCCTGGTAATTAAGTTGGGGTTGGTCAATTCTACCATGTGGCTGTGGGGCCCCGGTGTGAGTGTCTGGTTAGAACTGTGTGGCTCCTTCACTTCCTGACCAGGCTGATTTACTCCTGGTGAGTTGTAAATGGTGGGGGGAGTGTGTGTCGCTTTTTCCCTGGTAGCCACTCTGGGGCTGTTCCTTCCCCTCTCAGTTATTTCTTTCACTTTCTTGAAGGCCGTTTCAAAGTCGTCGAGGTTGCCTTGCACCCATACTGTTCCGTTACTGTGCATGTTGACAGTCGTGGTTGCATTATCAGGGTCCCCTGATTTCTTAATTTTCAGTTTGGACCCATTAGCGGCTTTTCATGCTTAACCCTGGAATAGTGTGAATTTATTGCTCTGATCCAAGCCGCTGACTGATCTGAGTAAAAAATGAGATTACACTTTTTCCCACTGCTGTACCAGTCAGCAAAAAGAGTTTCTGGTTTTGCTCTCAGCTGCTGTTGCTTGAGAGATTTTGTAGCATTTTTTTTGGTGTTGGGGGCAATCTGGAAGAGGTTGCTCTCAGTGTGCCTTGGGAGCTGCTATGGCTCCTCTGATTCGCTCATTTTTAGTAGTATAGAGGTAGAAAATATTGTTGACCTTAGAATAAGGTTTTCTGGGGCCTCGGGTTTGGTGTTTCCCTCTCCCGGCTCGTAAACTTTCCCAGGCCCCGGACTCGCTCGCTCTCCAGGCCCTCCCCAGGCCCCATACTCACTGTCCTGGTCTGCGTCTGGGATTTGATTTTTCCCGGTGTCTCCCGGCTGCTCCCCTCCCACTCAGTGGTCTCTGGGCCTCTGTTTCGGGCCGGCTCCTCGGGCCTTTCCCTGGCTTCAGGCTCCCTCCCCAGGACCCGTACTCACTGTCTGCGTCTGGGAGCAGCTGCCTCACGGCGCCTTCGGGATGCTCTCCTCTCCCTCAAAGGTCTCCAGCCCTCTGTCTCGGCCCGGCTCCTCTGGCCTTTCCCTGGTTTACGGTCCCGTGTTCTGGCCACCGTACAGGACTTGCGCTCCGACCTCCGTTCTGTTCCCGTGCGACCGCCGCTCAGGACTCGCGCTCCAGCTGCTGTTCTGACCCCGTGCGGCCGTTGTTCAGGACTCGCGCTCCAGCTGCCATTCTGACCCCGTGCGGCCACTGTTCAGACTCGTGCTCCAGCCACTGTTCTGGGCCCGTGCGGCCGCCGTTCAGGACTCGCACTCCAGCTGCCATTCTGACCCCGTGCGGCCGCTGTTCAGGACTCGCGCTCCAGCTGCTGTTCTGGGCCCGTGCGGCCGTTGTTCAGGAGTCGCACTCCAGCCACTGTTCTGACCCCGTGCGGCCGCCGTTCAGGACTCGCACTCCAGCCACTGTTCTGACCCCGTGCGGCCTCCATTCAGGAGTCGCGCTCCAGCCGCTGTTCTGACACCGTGCGGCCGCCATTCAGATTTTCCTTGGTGTGTATATTCTTCTCCTTCTTCTGTCTTTTTCCTTTGTCTTATCTTTCTGTTTTCTGCTTTCCTCTGGATTTTTTTCTCTTTCAGGTCCTGTCTTTGGTGCTTTTTTTTGTTTGTTTTTTTTGGCGGTCTTTTCTTCTTTTCTTTCTGCGCTTAAACTAAGTTAAACTAACCTTAAACTTAAACTAGACAAAACTAAACTAAACAGAACTAACTTAGCTAGAATTTATACCTCTTAAAACTTGAAATGTAACTTTTTTTCCCACTTTAAACACTAAAAAACATTAAACTTCAGCAGCTCATCTTCCGTGCGACCTCTCCTCTTTCTCCGCTCCTCCCAGTCTCCACCCCTCACAGTCTGACACTCTCCCTCTGTCTTCAAATTCCATCTCCGTCCCTCTCTCCACAGTCTTTCTCTTTCCCTCTCTCTCCACAGTCTGACTCTCTCCCGCTCTCTCCACAGTCTGTCTCTCTCCCTCTTGCTACTCTGTATGTCTCTCTCGCTCTATCTGAACAGCCTGCCAATCTCGCTCTTTCTCAACAGTCCGTCTCTCTCCCTCTCTTCCCACAGTCTGTCTCTCTCCCTCTCTCCCCTCAGTCTGTCTCTCTCCCTCTCTCCGCAATGTATCTCTCTCCATCTCTCTACTGTCTATCTCTCTTCTCTGTCTCCACAGCCTGTCTCTCTCCCTCTCTCTCCAAAGTCTGTCTCTCTCCCTCTCTCACCACTGTCATTCTCTGTTCCTCTCTCTCTCCACAACCTGTCTCTCCCCCTCTCTCTCCACAGTCTCTCTTTCTCCCTCTCTCTCCACAGTCTCTCTAACTCCTGCTCTCCACAGTCTGTCTCTCTCCGTCTCTCTCCACCGTCAATCTCTCTTCCTCTCTCTCCACAGCCTGTCTCTCTCCCCCTCACAATCTGACAACCTCCCTCTGTCTCCAAAGTCCGTCTCTCTCCCTCTCTCCACAGTCTTTCTCTTTCCCTCTCTCTTCACAGTCTGTCTCTCTCCTTCAGTCTCCACAGACTGACTCTCTCCCTCTCTCTCCACAGTCTGACTCTCTCCCTCTCTCTCCAAAGCCTGTCTCTCTCCCTCTCTCTACACAGTCTGGCTCTCTCCCTCTCTCTCCACAGTCTGAATCTCTCCCTCTCTCTCCACTTTCAGTCTCTCTCCCTCTCTCCACAGTCTCTCTCTGTCCCACTTTCTCCAGAGCCAGTCTCTCTCCCTCTCTCTACACAGTTTGTCTCTCTCTCTCTGCAAAGTCTGTCAGTCTAACGCTCTCTCCACAGTCTGTCTCTCTTCCTGTCTCTGCACAGTCTGTCTCTCTCCCTCTTTCTTCACGGTATGTCTATCACACTCCCATTCCAAAGTCTGTCTCTCTTCCTCTCCCGCCACATTATATCTCCCTACCTCTGTCTCCACAGTCTGGCACTCTCGCTCTCTCTCCACACTCTGTCTCTCTCTGTCTCTCTCCTCAGTCCATGTCTCTCCCTCTCTCTCCATGTTCTGTCTCTCTCCCTCTAACTCCGCAGTCTCTCTCTCTCACTCTCTCTCCACTGCATGTCTCGCTCCCTCTCTCCAGAGCCTGTCTCTCTCCCTCTCTTTCCACAATCTGTCTCTCTCTGTCTCTCTCCACAGTCCGTCTCGGTCCCTCTCCCCACAGTCTGTCTCACTCCCTCTCAATTCAATTCAATTCAAATCGCTTTATTGGCATGATAAGGTACATCTTATGTTGCCAAAGCATCGAAAAACATTCATGGTTGCACAGTTAAACGCAGATCTATCCATACAGTGTATAAACAGATATATCACTGAGTGTATAAATATACATTCGTATAATTTGTACATACTCTTTTCTTTGGTTTAATGGTTGTCCCTTTTTTTATGGCAAGCTGTAACATAGTGTGCCGCAAAGGTTACACAATTTCTGTGTTCCTCTAGTCGGGATGGGAGTTTTTGGTCGTCATTCAAATTTCTGAATTCAGGGCATATTTTTGTGAATATTGGGTAGAAATTCTCCCTTATGCCCTGATATTTTCCACAAGCTATGAGGAAGTGCATCTCTGTCTCCACCACTCCCTGACTGCAGTGAGAGCATATCCTGTCCTCTCTTGGCAGCCGGGTCTTCCTGTGTCTTCCTTTTTCGATGCCAAGGCTATGTTCACTAAGTCTGTACCTTGTCAAGGTTTTTCTCAGTTTGCTATCCTTTACCATGGTCAGGTATTCAGCCATGTTGTATTGTCTGTTTAGGGCCAAGTAGCAAATGAGTTTGTTTCGGGCTTTTGTTGTTTCTGCCCAATATGACAGATTTTTTTCCTTTTGCTTAGTGGCTATTGTGTTGGGTCGAATTATCTGTGCTACGATGTCACTGTCCTGGGGCTGGTTGTTGTTATCAGTGTTAGTAGTTAATTCACTGAGTCCCAGGACTAGTTGACTGAGGCTATTCTTCTTTATGATCCTCTCTTGGCATTTCAGGGCTTCGTAATGATAGCAGTGGGGGTTGCTCATTTTTTGGTGTTTCCAAAATTTGGTGACCCTTTTTTGGATAGTAATTATTAATGGATATTGGCCAATTCTGCCCTGCATGCATTGTTTATGGTTTTCCTTTGAGTCCGGAGGAAACTTTTACAGAATTCTGCATGTAGGATCTCAATTGGGTGTTTGTCCCATTTTGCAAATTCTTGTTGTGTTAGCGGTCCCCACACCTCAGTGCCATAGAGTGCAATTGGTTCAATTACTGATTTAAAAAATTTGAGCCAAATGCTAATCGTGATTTTTATTTGGATTGATTTTTTAATGGCATAGAAAGCCCTTCTAGCTTTCTCTTTCAGTTCATTCACAGCCAGATGAAAATTTCCCGTAGAGCCGATTTTTAAGCCCAAGTATGTGTAGTTAGTGGTTTGTTCAATTTAATTGTTCCTATTGTGAAATTTATTCTGGGTCCCTGATGTCTGGAACTTTGCTGGAACACAAGGACTTTGGTTTTTTGGAGGTTCATTGTCAGGGCCCAGGCCTGACAGAATGACTGTAGCAGATCCAGATTCTGCTGTAGACCCTCCTTAGTTGGTGAAAGCAGAACCAGGTCATCTGCTTAGAGGAATTTAACCTTGGATTCATATAGGGTGAGGCCGGGTGCTGTAGATTGTTCAAGTAGTTTTGCCAATACATTTATGTAAATATTAATGAGTGTTGGTGAGTTGGGCGAGCCCTGCGCCACACCACGCCCCTGTGGGAAGTATTTTGTTTGTTTGTCTCCAAATTTAATTGCACATTTATTGTTTGTATACATTGATTTAATTACATCATATGTTTTTCCCCCTACACCAATTTCAATAAGTTTCAAGAATAGACCGTCGTGCCAGATTGAATAGAAAGCCTTCTGGAAATCTATAAAGCAGGCAAAAATTTTGCTTTTGTTTTGATGAACATGTTTGTCAGTTAGGGTCTGCAGGGTGAAGATATGATCTGATGTTCTATAGTTTGGTAGGAATCCAATTTGACTTTTACTCAAGACATTGTGCTCCTCAAGGAACTTTATAAGTCTTTTGTTTATGATACTACAGAAAAATTTCCCCAGGTTACTGTTTAAACAGATGCCTCGATAGTTATTTGGGTCAACTCTGTCTCCACTTTTGTATATGGGCGTTATGAGTCCTTTGTTCCAGATGTCAGGGAAGTAACCGACACTCAGAACCAAGTTGAAGAGTTTCAGTATAGCCAATTTCATTTTATCGTCCGTGTGTTTAATCATCTCGCTTAGGATGCCGTCTGCACCGCAAGCTTTTCCTGGTCGCAGGTCCTTGAGTTTTTCAAATAGCTCTTTTTCAGATATTATGGGGTCTATCGGATTTTGGTTACCTTTTATGGCAAATTCGAGCTTTTCCAGTTTTTTGCATATTTGGTATTGCTCTGGGCGTTGAGTGTATTTCTGGTATAATATTTCAAAATTGTTTTCCCATGTGTCTCTGTTTTGAATGGCCAATTCGTCGTGTTGTTTTTTGTGTAATGTATTCCAGTTGTCCCAGAAACAATTGGAATCAATGGATACCTCAATGGAGATGAGTGTATTCTTAATATACTGTTCGTTCTTGGTTCTGAGTGTGTTTTTGTATTGTGTTAGTGCCTGACAATAAGTAAGGCGTAATTCCTCGTTTTCTGGTTGTCTGTGTTTTTGGTTTTATATTTTTCTGAGTTTTTTCCTCATGTTCTGGCAATCGGGGTCAAACCATTTTTCGTAGTTTTTTGTTTTGGGTTTGTTCTTGTGAACTCTCATGTTTTACATTGATGCCAAATTATCAAAAATATTATTTAGGTTACTCACTGCCTGGTTTACGCCTTCTTTCTTGTGTGTGTATGTATTTTCCAGAATGGTGTCCAAGAGAGCTTGAGTTGATTGATTGCTAATTGCATTCTGGTATTTTTCCGTGCTGTTTTTGGCCCATCTGTAGGATTTTTTAATGTTGTACAGCTTACTGGGTTGTGTTTCTGTGTTGGCTGTTTCTGTCCTTTTTAGATATGCAGTAATTTGACTGTGATCTGACAGTGTTGTTTATGGTTTGACTGTGAATGCTCTGAAAGAGGATGGGTCCAGATCCGTAATCATATAGTCTACGGTGCTGAAACCAAGAGGTGAGCAATAGGTGGATCTGCCTAGGTAGTCTCCCATGAACCTACCATTGACAATGTACAGACCCAGGCTTCGACAGAGCTGCAGGAGCTGTTTTCCGTTAACATTTGTCTGTTTGTCGCAGTTATGCCTGTGTGGATGGGAAGGGAGATCAAAGTGGTTATTCCCAAAGATGTAATTATTCCCCTGATTATTGTTGAAGTCTGGTTCTCCGCCAGTTCTTGAGTTGAGGTCACCACAGATCAACACATTTCCCTGGCCTGGAATTGGATAATCTCCCTCTCTATGTTGGAAAAGGTGTCCTCTTTGAAGTACGGGGATTCTGTCAGGGGGATATAGAGTGTGCAAATGAAAACATATTTCATGCTAGAGATGATGCCCCTCTTAATTTTGAGCCATAAGTGGTTTTCGCCCTTTTATATAAATTTAATGTAATTCCTAAGCTCTGCTTTAAGCCAAATCAGTATGCCTCCAGATTTTCTGCCCTGGGTTACTCCTGGCTGTCCCATTGTGTACAGCTCTGTCTACCCAATGGGACAGCCAGTATGCCCTTCTCCTCTACACCAGGTTTCCTGTAAGAAGATAATATCTAGATCTTTAATCTCATCTCGGAACAGTGGGGTCCCACTCTTCATGCCACGCATAGAAGAACGTAGACCTTGGATATTACAGGTTGAGATATATAAGGATTTCATGCTAAAATTGATCTTTTTCTGTGATGGGTTAAAATATGATAAATAGTGATATGTGTTCGTCGTGTCTAAATGGGGAAAAAATAACATTTCAATTGTCTATAAATGCTGAGGATAATTGGTTACAACTCTTTCTAAAAACTAGTCCTTATTTTTTTCTGATCCATAAGGTGGGAGTAGATGCTGCTGATCGCCTGCATTATGTCTCTTAATGGATTGTCTCTGCCTGTGCTATTGCGTACGCCCTGAGCACCTGTGCCTCTGCCTGGCTGGGTGTGGTCCTGTTCCCCTGTAGGAGAGGAATGGTGCAGGTCCGACATTGTTGTTGTGCGTGGGGATCCTCTCTGGTCCCGGTTGGTGTGGTGGTGGTCTCTGTTGTAGTCCTGGTCTGTACCCCGTTGGTCTTTGGTGATCGGGGGGGGTGTCCTCTTGGGATCTGGGTGTGGACCTGGTTAAAAGCGACCTCCTACAGGGCCTTCGCAAAGACCGACATTCGCTTCCTGTGGATATGGACTTGGTCGTAAAGACATTCCTCATCGAGTGTGGGGTGTTGGGCCAGGTGCACGTTATGTTTTAATTCACAGTCTCTTGCTATGCTTGCATTTATCTCGTGCATTATTCTGTTGTTGAAGCATCTTCTCGGCAATAGTGTGGAAACAGTGATTCTAGTGTTTGGGAAGTTGTCGCTTGCTTTTTCAATCACTGATCCGAGCGATGTTGCTACCCTTTTCTGCTGAGCCCTTAGTTCATTTGTGCCGGTGTGTATTATTATGTGTTTGGGTGAGCCTAATTGGGTTTTGGTCAGTCATTCTAGGGCTCTGTCTGTTGTGGGGCACCAGAGCTTTTCTACTTTACGTCTAGGGCAGAGCCTTTTCTCTCATAGGTACTTCCCATATGTTTCTATGAGTATTACGATGACAGCCTTGTTGGTGTTTACTGGTTTGTGGCTTTCGTCTGGACTCACAGGTTGTGTGTTGGACTGGAGTGATCGTGTCTGGTGTGTGCGTTCCTCTTGTGAGTGGCTCGGCTGTGGTTCCAAAGTGGTAGGGGCAGACTGGGCTTCAGTATGCAGGTCGGTCTGTGTGGCTCCCCCTGTATTGTGGGTCTGCTGCTGCTGTTCAGTGTGAGAGTGCAGCTACCCAGTCGGGCTCTGTAGTGTCTTATCTCTAGCCTCTGGCTGCTGGGCTAATGCCGCTCTCTCTCGCCTGTGTCTCTCTTTGTCTTTCTGCAGCTCTTTCACCTGCTTTCCATGTAAGTTCAGCTCCCTCCTGTGTCTCTCCCTCTCTTTCCTTTGTTCGAGTTTTATTGGTAAAATAATGTTTTTTTGGTCGGCAATGATGTTTTCTTCACTCGCCATAGTCCGTCTCGCTCCACCTCTCCACAGTCTTTCTCTCTCCCTCTCCTTCCACACTCTCTCTCTCTATCTCTTTCCACAGCCTGTCTCTCTCCCTCTCTCTCCACAGTCTTTCTCTCTCCCTCCCCTGAACAGTCCGTCTCTCTCCCTCTCTATCCTTAGACTTTCTCTCTCCCTCTAACTCCAGTCTGTCTCTCTCCCTCTCTCTCCACGGTCTGTCTCTCTCCCTCTGCCTCCACAGCCAGTCTCTCTCCCTCTCTCTCCACAGCCTGTCCCTCTCCCTCTCTCTCCACAGTCTGTCTCTCTCCCTCTCTCTCCACAGCCAGTCTCTCTGCCACTCTCTTCTCAGTTTGTCTCTCTCACGCTCCAAAGTCTGCCTCTCTTCCTGTCTCTGCACAGTCTGTCATTCTCCCTCTCTCTTCACGGTCTATCTATCCCCCTCCCTCTCCACGGTCTGTCTCTATCGCTCTCCCTCCGCAGTCTGTCTCACTCCCTCTGCCTCCAAAGTGTGTCTCCCTCCCTCAATCTGCACAGCCTTTCTCTCTACCTCTCTCTCCACACTATGCCACTCTACCTCTCTCTCCACTGTGCATGTCTCTCCCTCTCTCTCCACTTTCTGTCTCTCCCTCTTTCTACACAGTCTGTCTCTCTCCCTCTCTCTCCATATTCTGTCTCTCTCACTCTCTCCACAGTCCGCCCCACTCCCTCTCTCCACAGTCTGTCTCTCTCCCTCTCTCTCCACAGCCTTTCTTTCTCCCTGTCTCCACAGTCTGTCTCTCTCCCTCTCTCTCCGTTGTCTTTGTCTCTCCCTCTCTCTCCACAGTCTGTCTCTCTCCCTCTATCTCCACAGCCTGTCTCTCTCCCTGTCTCTTCACTGTCTGTCTCTCTCCCTCTCTCTCCACAGTCTGTCTCTCTCCCACTGTCTCCACAGTCTGTCTCTCCCTCTCTCTCTCCACAGTCTATCTCTTTAAGGCTCTTTCCATAGTATGTCTCTCTTCCTGTCAATTCAATTCAATTCAAATCGCTTTATTGGCATGATGATAAGATACACCTTATGTTGCCAAGGCATCGAAAAACATTTATGGTTGAACACATAAACGCAGATCTATTCATACAGTGTATAAACAGATATATCGCTGAGTGTATAAATATATATTCGTATAATTTGTATATACTCTTTTCTTAGGTTTACTGGTTGTCCCTCTGTTTATGGCAAGCTGTAACAAAATGTGCCGCTAAGGTTACACCGTTTCTCTGTTCCCCAGGAAGGTATGGGAGTTTTTAGTCGTCATTCAAATTTCTGAATTCAGGGCATATTTGTGTGCATTTTTGGTAGAAATTCTCCCTGATGCGCTGATATTTTCCACAAGCTGTGAGGAAGTGCATCTCTGTCTCCACCACTCTCATGCTGCAGTGAGAGCAAAAATGGTCATCTCTTGGCAGCCGGGTCTGTCTGTGTCTGCCTTTTTCGATGGCTAGGCTATGTCTCTCCACAGTCTTTCTCTCCCTCCCGTCAGCAGTCTGACCCTCTCCCTCTCTCTCCACAGTCTCTCTCACCTTCTATCTCCAAACTCTGTATCTCTCCCTCTCTCGTCACAGTCTATCCCACCCCCTCTGTCTCCACAATGTGTCTCTCTCCCTCTCTCTCCACATTCTCTCTCTCTCTCTCCCTCTTCATCCTCTCTCTGTCTATCTCCGTATCTCTCCACAGTCTGTCCCTCTCCCACTCTCTCCACTGTACGTCTCTCTCATTATATCTGAACAGCTTGTCACTCTCGCTCATTCTCAACATTCCATCTCTCTACCTCTGTCCCCAAAGCCTGTCTCTCTCCCTCACCCTCCACAGTCTGTCTCTCTCTCTATCCACAATGTGTCTCTCTCCATCTCTCCACAGTCTGTCCCTCTCCCTCTGTTTCCACAGTCTGTCTCTCACCCTCTCCCGCCACTGCTTGACTCTCTCCCTCTGTCTCAGCAGTCTTTCTCTCTCCCTCTGTCTCCAATGTCTGTTTCTCTCCCTCTCTTTCCGCAGTCTGTCTATCTCTCTCTCTTTCCTTAGACGTTCTCTCTCCCTCTTCCTCCAGCCTGCCTCTCTCCCACTGTCTCCACAATCAGTCTCTCACCCTCTGTCTCTGCAATCTGTCTCGCTCCCTCTGCCTCCACAGTCCGTCTCTCTCCCTCTTTCTCCTCAGTCTGTCTGTCTCCCCCTCTCTCCTCAGCCAGTCTCGCTCCCTTTCTCTACTCAGTATGTCTCTCTCTCTCTCTCCACAATCTGTCTCTTTAATGCTCTCTCCACAGTCTGTCTCTCGTCCTGCCTCTGCACAGTCTGTCTCCCTCCCTCTCTCTTCATGATCTGTCTATCTCCATCCCTCTGATCAGTCTGTCTCTCTCCCTCTTCCTTCACAGTCTGTCACTCTCCCTCTCTCTCCACAGTCTGCCTCTCTCCACTGTCAGCCTCTCTCCACTGTCTGTCTGTCTCCCTATCGCGTCACAGTCTTTCTCCCACTCTCTCCACATCTGTCTCTCTCCCTCTCTCTCCACAGACTGTCTCTGACCCTGTGTCTCCACAGTCTGTCTCTCTCCCCCTCTCTCCACTGTCTGTTTCTCTCCCTCTCTCTCCACAATCTGCCTCTCTCCACAGTCAGGCTCTCTCCACTGTCTGTCTCCCTATCTCTTCACGTTCTGTCTCCCTCTCTCTCCACTGTCTGTCCGTCTCCCTCTCTCTCCACTGTACGTCTCTCTCTCCCTGTCTCTTCACTGTCTGTCTCTCTCCCTCTCTCTCCAGAGTCAGCCTCTCTCCAAAATCTGACTCTCTCCACTGTCTATCTCTCTCCCACTGTCTCCACAGTCTGTCTCTCACTCTCTCTCTCTCCACAGTCTATCTCCCTAAGGCTCTTTCCACAGTATGTCTCTCTTCCTGTCAATTCAATTCAATTCAAATCGTTTTATTGGCATGATAAGGTATATCTTATGTTGCCAAAGCATCGATAAACATTTATGGTTGAACACATAAACGCAGATCTATTCATATAATGTATAAACAGATATATCGCTGAGTGTATAAATATACATTCGTATAATTTGTACATATTCTTTTCTTAGGTTTACTGGATGTCCCTCTGTTTATGGCAATCTGTAACATAGTGTGCCACTAAGGTTACAGTTTCTCTATTCCCCTAGTAGGAATGGGAGTTTTTGGTCGTCATTGAAATTTCTGAATTCAGGGCATATTTGTGTGAATTTTTGGTAGAAATTCTCCCTGATGCCCTGATATTTTCCACAAGCTGTGAGGAAGTGTATCTCTGTCTCCACCACTCCCTGACTGCAGTGAGAGCATACCCTGTCCTCTCTTGGCAGCCGGGTCTGTCTGTGTCTGACTTTTTCGATGGCCAGACTATGTCTCTCCACTGTCTTTCTCTCCCTCCCGTCAACAGTGTGCCTCTCTCCCTCACTCTCCAAAGTCTCTCTCTCACCCTCTGTCTCCACACTTCGTATCTCTCCCTCTCTCTTCAGAGCCTATCCCACCCCCCTCTGTCTCCACAATGTTTCTCTCTCCCTCTCTCTCCACATTCTCTCACTCTCAATCCCTCTTCATCCTCTCTCTGTCTCTCTCCCTATCTCTCCACAGTCTGTCGCTCTCCCTCTATCTCCAATGTACTTCTCTCTCACTCTATCTGAACACCTGGTCACTCTCGCTCTTTCTCAACACTCCATCTCTCTACCTCTGTCCCCAAAGTCTGTCTCTCTCCTTCACTCTCCACAGTCTGTCTCTCTCTCTCTATCCACAATGTGTCTCTCTCCATTTCTCCACAGTCTGTCTCTCTCCATCTGTGTCCACAGTCTGTCTCTCTCCCTCTCCCTGCTCTGTCTGACTCTCTCCCTCTGTCTCAACAGTCTTTCTCTCTCCCTCTGTCTCCTGTCTGTCTCTCTCCCACTGTCTCCAATGTCTATTTCTCTCCCTCTCTTTCCACAGTCTGTCTATCTCTCTCTCTCTCATTAGACGTTCTCTCTCCCTCTTCCTCCAGCCTGCCTCTCTCCCACTGTCTCCACAGCCTGTCTCTCACCCTCTGTCTCCACAATCTGTCTCGCTCCCTCTGTCTCCACAGTCCATCTCTCTCCCTCTTTCTCCTCAGTCTGTCTGTCTCCCTCTCTCCCCACAGCCAGTCTCGCTCCCTCTCTCTACTCAGTTTGTCTCTCTCTCTCTCTCCACAGTCTGACTCTTTAACGCTCGCTCCACAGTCTGTCTCTCTTCCTGTCTCTGCACAGTCTGTCTCCCTACCTCTCTCTTCATGGTCTGTCTATCTCCCTCCCTCTGATCAGTCTGTCTCCCTCCCTCTCCCTTCACAGTCTGTCTCTCTCCCTCTTCTCCACAGACTGTCTCTGAACCTGTTTCTCCACAGTCTGTCTCTCTCCCCCTCTCTCCACTCTCTGTTTCTCTCCCTCTCTCTCCATAGTCTGCCTCTCTCCACAGTCAGCCTCTCTCCACTTTCTGTCTGTCTCCCTATCTCTTCAATGTCTGTCTCCCTCTCTCTCCACTGTCTGTCTCTCTCCCTCTCTCTCCAGAGACTGTCTCTCTCCTTCTGTCACCGCAGTCTGTCTCTCTCCCTCTGTCTCCACATTCTGTCTCTCTCACTCTCTCTCCACAGTCTGTCCCACTCCCTCTCAGCACAGTCAGTCTCTCTCCCTCTCTCCACACTTTGTCTCTCTCCCTCTCCCTCCACAGCTTGTCTCTCTCCCTCTCTCTCCACAGTCATTCTTTCTCCCTGTCTCCACAATCTGTCTCTCTCCCTCTCTCTCCACTGTCTTTCTCTCTCCCTCTCTCTTCACAGTCTGCCGCTCTCCCTCTGTCTCCACAGTCTGTCTCTCTCCCTGTCTCTCCACTGTCTGTCTCTCTCCCTCTCTCTCCACAGTCTGTCCCTCTCCCTCTCTCTCCACTGTACGTCTCTCTCACTCTATCTGAACAGCCTGTCACTCTCGCTCTTTCTCAACAGTCCATCTCTCTACCTCTCTCCCACAGTCTGTCTCTCTCCCTCTCTCTCCACAGCCAGTGTCTCTGCCTCTCTCTACTCAGTTTGTCTCTCTCTCGCTCCACAGACTATCTCTCTTCCTGTCTCTGCACAGTCTGTCATTCTCCCTCTCTCTTCACGGCCTATCTACCCCCCCTCTCTCCACAGTCTGTCTCTATCCCTCTCCCTCCACAGGCTGTCTCACTCCCTCTGCCTCTAAATGTGTCGCCCTCCCTCAATCTGCACAGCCTTTCTCTCTATCTCTCTCTCCACAGTATGTCACTCTCCCTCTCTCTCCACAGTGCATGTCTCTCCCGCTCTCTTCACTTTCTGTCTCTCTCCCTCTTTCTACACAGTCTGTCTCTCCCTCTCTCTCCAGAGTCAGCCTCTCTCCAAAATCTGCCCCTCTCCACTGTCTGTCTCTCTCCCACTGTCTCCACAGTCTCTCTCTCCCTCTCTCTCTCTACAGTCTATATCTCTAAGGCTCTTTCCACAGTATGTCTCTCTTCCTGTCAAATCAATTCATTTCAAATCGCATTATTGGCATGATAAGGTACATCTTATTTTGCCAAAGCATCGAAAAACATTTATGGTTGAGCACATAAACGCAGATCTATTCATACAGTGCTTAAACAGATATATCGCTGAGTGTATAAATATACATTCGTATAATTTGTATATACTCTTTTCTTAGGTTTACTAGTTGTCCCTCTGTTTATGGCAAGCTGTAACATAATGTGCCGCTAAGGTTACACAGTTTCTCTGTTCCTCAATTCAAATTTCTGAATTCAGGGCATATTTGTGTGAATTTTTGTTAGAAATTCTCCCTGATGCCCTGATATTTTCCACAGGCTGTGAGGAAGTGCATCCCTGTCTCCACCACTCCCTGACTGCAGTGAGAGCATACCCTGTCCTCTCTTGGCAGCCGGGTATGTCTGTGTCTGCCTTTTTCGATGGCCAGGCTATGTCTCTCCACAGTCTTTCTCTCCCTCCCGTCAACAGTCTGCTGCTCTCCGTCTCTCTCCACAGTCTCTCTCTCACCTTCTGTCTCCACACTCTGTATCTCTCCCTCTCTCGTCACAGTCTATCCCACCCCTCTGTCTCCACAATATGTCTCTCTCCCTCTCTCTCCAACTTCTCTCTCTCTCTCTCCCTCTTCATCCTCTCTCTGTATCTCTCCCTATCTCTCCACAGTCTGTCCCTCTCCCTCTGTCTCCACTGTACGTCTCTCTCACTCTATCTGAACAGTTTGTCACTCTCGCTCTTTCTCAACATTCCATCTCTCTACCACTGTTCCCAAAGTCTGTCTCTCTCCCTCACTCTCCACAGTCTGTCTCTCTCTCTCTCTATCCACAATGTGTCTCTCTCCATCTCTCCAATGTCTGTCTCTCTCCCTCTGTGTCCACAGTCTTTCTCTCTCCCTCACCCTCCACTGTCTGACTCTCTCCCTCTGTCTCAACAGTCTTTCTCTCTCCCTCTGTCTCCTGTCTGTTTCTCTCCCACTGTCTCCAATGTCTGTTTCTCTCGCTCTCTTTCCACAGTCAGTCTATCTCTCTCTCTCTCCTTAGACGTTCTCTCTCCCTCTTCCTCCAGCCTGCCTCTCTCCCTCTGTCTCCACAGTCTGTCTCTCACCCTCTGTCTCCACAATCTGTCTCTCTCCCTCTGTCTCCACAGTCCGTCTCTCTCCCTCTGCCTCAACAATCTGTCTCCCTCTCGCAGTGTCCAGTCTGTCTCTCTCCCTCTCACTCCACAGTCCATGTCTCTCCCTCTCTCCACAATCTGTCTCTCTCACTCTGTCTCCACAGTCTGATCCACATAATAATTGACTGTAAAAGCTTTTATAGACACGTGAAGATACAAAGATTGGTGAAGTCAAGCGTAGGTCCCTTGCAGTCTCAATCAGGAGAAATTATAATAGGGAACAAAGAAATGTCAGGTCAACTAAATACATATTTTGTCCTGTCTTCACAAAGGAGGACACAAATAACCTCCCAGAGATGCCGGGGAACATAGGGTCTGATGAAAGAGTGGAACTGAATGAAATCAGTATTTGTAGGGAAATGGTGTTAGGAAAATTGATGGGACAGAAGGCCGATAAATCCCCAGGGCCTGATAATCTACATTCCAGGGTACTTAAGGAAGTGGCGGTAGAAATAGTAGATTCATTGCTGGTCATCTTCCAGAACTTGATAGACTCTGGAACAGTACCCATGGATTGGAGGGTAGCTAATGTTACCGCACTGTTCAAAAAAGTTGGTAGAGAAAAAGCGGGGAAATATACAATGGTAAGCCTGACATCGGTAGTGGGGAAAATGCTAGAGTCCATTATAAAAGATGTAATAGCAGAGCATTTGGAAAGCAGTGACAGGATCGGATAAAGTCAACATGGATTTACAAAAGGTAAATCATGCTTGACAAATCTACTGGAATTTTTTGAGGATCTAACTGGTAAAATAGATAAGGGAGAACCAGTGGATGTGGTGTATTTGGACTTTCAGAAGGATTTGGATAAGGTCCCACACTAGTGATTATCGTGCAAAATTAAGCCACATGGCATTGGTGGCAAGGTATTGACTTGGATAGAGAAGTGGTTGGTGGACAGAAAGCAAAGAGTAGGAATATACGGCTTGATTTCCGAGTGGCAGGCAGTGACTATTGGGGTACCGCAAGGATGGGTCCTAGGACCCCAGCTGTTCACAATATATATTAATGATCTGGACGAGGGAATTGGATGTAATATCTCCAAATTTGCAGACGACACAAAGCTGGTGGGGAGGGTATGCTGTGAGGAGGCTGTCGTGAAACTCCAGTACGATTTGGACAGGTTGGACGATTGGACAGAAACATGGCAAATGCACTATAATCTGGATAAATGTGAGGTTATCCACTTTGGTGGCAAAAACAGGAAGGCAGATTATTATTTGAATGGCAATACATTGGGAGAAAGGGGAGTGCAAAGAGGCCTGGGTGTTCTTGTGCAACAGTCGCTGAAGATAAGCATGCAGGTGCAGCAGGCGGTTAAGAAGGCCAATTATATGTTGACCTTCGTAGCAAGAGGGTTCGAGTACAGGAACAAGGATGTCTTGCTGCAGTTGTACAGGGCCTTGGTGAGACCACACCTTGAGTATTGTGTGCAGTTTTGGTCGCCTTATCTGAGAATGGACGTTCTTGCCATGGAAGGATTGCAGCGAAGATTCACCGGGATGATACCTGGGAAGGCAGGAATGACGTATGATGAGAGGTTGTGTCGATTGCGTTTATACTCAATGGAGTTTAGAAGATTGAGAGGGGATCTCATCGAAGCCTATAAAATTCTTTCAGGCCTGGACAGACTAGATGCAGGAAGGATGTTTCTGATGGCTGGGGAGTCCACAACCAGGGGTCATAGTATAAGGATAAGGGGTAAGCCATTTAGTACTGAAATGAGGAGGAATTTCTTCATCCAGAGAGTGGTGAACCTGTGGAATTCTCTGCCACAGAGTGCGGTGGTGGCCAGTTCATTAAATATATTCAAGAAAGAGTTGGATATATTTCTTAAGGCTAAAGGGACCAAGGAACATGGGGAGTAGGCAGGGACTGGGTAGTGGATTTGAATGATCAGCCATGATCTCATTGAATGGTGGAGCAGGCTCGAAGGGTCGAATGGCCTACTCCTACTGCTGTCTTCTATATTTCTATGTTTCTATGAGAGGGAGAGAGACAGAGAGCAGAGAATGGGAGAGAGGCAGGCTGTGGAGAGAGCCGGAGAGAGACAGACTGTGGAGAGAGCGGAAGAGACACAGGCTGTGGAGGCAGAGTGAGAATGACAGACTGAGGAGGCAGAGGTGGAGAGACAGCCTGTGGAGAGAGGGAAAGAGAAACAGACAATGGAGAGTGAGGGAAAGAGACAGACTGTGGAGAGAGATAGAGAGAGACAGACTGTGGAGAGTGCGGGAGAGAGATAGACTGCGGAGAGAGGAAGAGAGAGGCAGACTGTGGAGAGAGAGGGAGAGAGACAGCCTATGGGGAGAGAAGGAGGGAGACAGACTGTGGAGAGAGGGAGAGTGACAGCCTGTGGCGAGGGAGGGAGGGATACGGGCTGTGGAGAGTGCGGGAGAGAGACAGACTGTGGAGAGTATGGAAAAGAGGCAGACTGTGGAGAGAGAGGGAGAGAGACAGATTGTGGAGAGCGAGGGAGAGGGACAGACTGTGGAGAGTCTGGGAGAGAGACAGACTGTGGAGAGTATGGAAAAGAGGCAGACTGTGGAGAGAGAGGGAGAGAGACACATTGTGGAGAGAGGGAGAGAATGGCAGACTGTGGAGAGATAGGGAGAGTGACAGATTGCAGACAGTGCAGGAGACAGACACACTGTGGAGAGTGCAGCTGAGAGGCAGACTGTTGAGACAGAGGGAGCGAGACAGATTGTGGAGAGTGCAGGAGAGAAACAGGCTGTGGAGAGAGAGGGAGAGAGGCAGACAGTGGAGAGAGAGGGAGAGAGGCAGACTGAGGAGAGAGATGCAGAGAGACAGATTGTGGAGAGAGAGGGAGTGAGACAGACTGTGGAGCGAGAGGGAGAGAGGCAGACTGTGGAGAGAGGGGAGAGAGAAAGACTGTGGAGACAGAGGGAGAGAGACAGACTGTTTGCTATTGCTGTGGGGGAGGATTTAAACTAAAAGTACAGTGGTTGGGAACCTGAGCAGGGAGACAGAGGAAAGGGAAACAAGGATAAAAGCAAATGATAGGAAGGAGAAAATCAAAATTGGCAGTCAGAGAAATCAACGGTTCAATCAAACCTGGCCACAATAAATACATTCTGATAGGTCTAAGAGCGTTAAAAAAACAAGCCTGAAGGCTTTGTGGCTTAATGCGAGGAGCATTTGTAAAAATGTGGATGAATTGGCTACGGAAATAGAGGTAATCGAATATGATTTTGTTGGGATTACGGAAACGTGGCTCAAGGATGTCCAAGACTGGGAACTCAACATCCAGGCATATTCGATATTCAGGAAAGATAGTCAAATAGGAAAGGGAGGTGGAGTAGCATTACTGGTTAAAGAAGAGATTAATACAATTGTAATGAAGGATATTAGCTCTGATGAAGTGGAATCTGTATGGGTAGAATGAGAAATACTAAGTTGAAAAAAACTTTAGTGGGAGTGGTATATAGACCTCCAAACAGTAAGGCAGATGTTGGGGATGGCATTGAAAGAGAAATTATTGAAGCGTGTAAGGGCACAGCAGTCATCAGCGTGACTTTAATCTACATATAGATTGGGCTAATCACATTAGTAACAATACTGTGGAGGAGGAATTCCTGGAGGGTTTACGGGATTGTTTCCTGGACCAATATGTCGAGAAACCAACCAGAAATCACGCCATCTTAGACTGGGTATTATGTAACCAGAGAGGATTAATTAGTATTCTTGTTGTACGAGGCCCCTTGGGTCGGAGCGATCATAATATGATCGAATTCTTCAATAAGATGGAGAATGAAGTAGTTGACTCAGAGACTAGGGTCCTCAATTTAAATAAAGGAAACTACGATGGTATGAGGAGCAAGTTGGGTAGGATTGAGTGGGGAATGTCACTCAAAGGGTTGATGGTGGATAGGCAATGGCTAACATTCAAAGACCGAATGGATGAGCTACAGAATTTGTTCATCCCAGTTTGGCATAAAAATAAAACGAAAAAGGTGACTCAACCGTGGCTAACAAGGGAAATTAGTGATAGCATAAGATTCAAGGAGATGACATATAAATTGGACAGTAAAAGCAATAATCCTGAGGATTGGGAGCAGTTTAGGATTCAACAAAGGAGGACAAAGGGATTAATTAAGAAAGGGACAATAGAATATGAGAGTAAGCTTTCCGGGAACATAAAAACTGACTGTAAAAGCTTTTATAGATATGCGAAGAGAAAAAGATTGGTGAAGTCAAGCATAGGTCCCTTGCAGTCAGAATCAAGGGATTTATAATGGGGATCAAAGAAATGTCAGTCCAACAAAATGCATATTTTGGTTCTGTCTTCACAAAGGAGGACACAAATAAGCTCCCAGAGATGCCGGGGAACACAGGGTCCGATGAAAGGGTGGAACTGAAAGAAATCAGTATTTGTAGGTAAATGGTGTTAGGAAAATTGATGGGACTGAAGGCCGATAAATCCCGAGGGCTTGATAATCTACATCCCAGTTCACTTAAGGAAGTGGCGCTAGAAATAATATATTCATTGCTGGTCATCTTCCAGAACTCGATATACTCTAGAACAGTACCCATGGATTGGAGGGTAGCTAATGTTACCCCACTATTCAAAAAAGGTGGTAGAGAAAAAGCGGGAATTATAGACTGGTAAGCCTGACATCGATAGTGGGGAAAATGCAAGAGTCCATTAAAAAAGATGTAATAACAGAGCACTTGGAAAGCAGTGACAGGATCGGACAAAGTCAACATGGATTTACAAAAGGTAAATCATGCTTGACTAATCTGCTGGAATTTTTTGAGGATCTAACTGGTAAAATAGATAAAGGAGAGCCAGTGGATGTGGTGTATTTGGACTTTCAGAAGGCTTTCGATAAGGACCCAAATAAGAGATTAGCGTGCAAAATTAAGGCACATGGGATTGGGGGCAAGGTATTGATTTGGATAGAGAACTGGTTAGCGGACAGAAAGCAAAGATTTCGAATACATGGGTCGTTTTCCGAGTGGCAGGCAGTGACTAGTGGGGTACCGCAAGGATCGGTCATAGGAACCCAGCTGTTCACAATATATATTAATGATCTGGACGAGGGAATTGGATGTAATATCTCCAAATTTGCAGACGACACAAAGCTGGCGGGGAGGGTATGCTGTGAGGAGGATGTCGTGAAACTCCAGTACGATTTGGACAGGTTGGATGATTGGACAGAAATATGGCAAATGCACTAAAATCTTGACAAATGTGAGGTTATCCACTTTGGTGGCAATAACAGGATGGCAGATAATTATTTGAATGGCAATACATTGTGAGAAGGGGCAGTGCAAAGAGACCTGGGTGTTCTTGTGCAACAGTCGCCGAAGGGAAGCATGCTGGTGGTTAAGAAGGCAAATGGTATGTTGGCCTCCATAGCAAGAGGGTTCGAGTACAGGAACAAGGATGTCTTGTGCAGAGAGAGGGAGAGAGGCAGACTGTGGAGAGAGGGGAGAGAGACAGACTGTGGAGAGTGTGGCAGAGAGAATGACAGTAGAGAGAGAGGGAGAGGGGCAGACTGTGGATAGATAGGGAGAGAGGCAGACTGTGGAGAGTGCGGGAGAGAAACAGACTATGGAGAGAGAAGGAGAGAGGCAGACTGTGGAGAGAGAGGGAGAGAGACAGACTGTGGAGACAGAGGGAGGGAGACAGACAGTGGAGAAAGAGGGAGAGAGACAGACTTTTGAGACAGAGTGGTACACACATATTTTGGAGAGAGAAGGAGAGACACAGACTGTAGAGGGTGTGGGGGAGAGAAGAATGTGGAGAGAAAGGGAGAGAGACAGACTGTGGAGAGAGGGAGAGGGAGAGAGACAGACTGCGAACAGAGTGGGAGAGAGACAGATTGTGGAGAGAGAGGGAGAGACACAGACTGGAGAGGCAGAGGGAGATTGACAGACTGAGTGGGCAGATGGGGAGAGACAGACTGTGGAGAGAGGGAAAGAGAGACAGACTTTGAAGCGAGAGGGAGAGAGAAAGACAGTGGAGAGAGAGGGAAAGAGACTGACTGTGGAGAGAGAGGGAGGGGGCAGAATGTGGGGAGATATGGAGAGAGATAGACTGTGGAGAGAGAGGGAGAAAGACAGACTGTGGAGAGAGAGGGAGAGAGGCAGGTTGTGGAGAGAGAGGGAGAGAGACAGACTGTGGAGAGAGAGGGAGAGAGTCAGACTGTGGAGAAAGAGCGTGAGAGGCAGAATGTGGAGAGCGAGGGAGAGAGACAGACTGTGGGGAGAGAGAGAGAGAGAAAGACTGTGGGGAGAGAGGGAGAGAGACAGACTGTGGGGAGAAAGAGAGAGAGAAAGAATGTGGGGAGAGAGGGAGAGAGGCAGACTGTGGGGAGAAAGAGAGAGAGAAAGACTGTGGAGAGTGCGGGAGAGAGACAGACTGTGGGGAGAGCGAGAGAGAGAAAGACTGCGGGGAGAGAGGGAGAGAGACAGACTGTGCGGAGAGAGAGAGAGAAAGACTGTGGAGAGTGCGGTAGAGAGACAGACTGTGGGGAGAGAGAGAGGGAAATGCCGTGGGGAGAGAGGGAGAGAGACGCTGCAGAAAAAATTAGAGTGACAGGTTTTGTAGACAGAGGGAGACAGAGACAAACTATGGAGAGACAGGGAGCGAGCCAAACTATGGAGACAGGGGCCAGAGGCAGACTGTCGAGTGATGGGGCGAGAGACAGACTGTGGGTACAGAGAGAGAGTTACAGACGGTGTAGAGAGAGGGATAGTGACATTGTTTGGCGAGAGAAGGGAGATAGAAGGACTGTAGAGGGAGAGAGGCAGAGAAACAGACTGTGGAGACAGAGGGAGAGAGACATACTGTATAGAGAAAGGGAGAGAGACAGACTTTGAAGGCAGAGTGAGAGAGATAGACTGTGTAGACAGAGGGAGAGTGACATACTATGGTGAGACAGGGAGAGAGATATACTGTGGAGGAAGAGGGAGAGAGGCAAACTGTGGAGAGAGTGGGAGAGAGACGGAATGATGAGACAGAGGGAGAGAGAGAGATTGTGTAGACTGAGGGAGAGAGACAGTCTGTAGAGAGAGAGGTGGGAGCCAGCAAGGCTGTGGAGATAGAGGGAGCTTTAAAGACTTTGTAGAATGAGGGAGAGATACAGATTGAGAAGGGACATTGAGAGGGAGAGACTGTGGATAGAGAGAGTTGGAGACATTGTGGAGCCATAAGGAGAGGGATAGACTGTGGAGAAAGAGGGGAGAGACAGATGGTTGAGAGAGAGAGAGGGACAGAGAGACTGCAGAGAGAGAGGGAGAGAGACAGACTTTGGAGATAGAGGTAGAGAGATAGACTGTGGAGAGAGAGGGAGAGAGACAAATTGTGGAGAGAGAGGGAGAGAGACAGGTTGTGGAGATAGAGCAAGAGAGACAGACTGTGGAGAGAGATGGACTGTGGAGGCAGAGGGTGAGAGACAGGCTTCGGATAGAGTGAAGAGAGAATGAATCTGGAGAGAGAGTGAGAGAGAGTATATTGAGACATATTGAGAGAGACAGGCTGTGGCGACAAGGGAGAGAGAGACAGACAGTAACGCGAGAGGGAGAGAGACAGGCTGTGGAGAGAACGGGAGACAGACAGACTGCGGAGACAGAGGGTGAGAGACAGACTGTGCAGAGAGAGGGAGTTTGATAGACGGTGGAGAGAGAGTGTTGAGACAGACTGTGGAGACAGAGCGAGAGGAAGACTGTGGATTGAGAGGGAGAGAGACAGACTGTGGATAGAGAGGGAGAGAGACAGGCTGTGGATATAGTGGTAGAGAGACAGACTTTGGTGACAGTGGGAGAGAGATAGACTGTGCAGAGAGAGGGAGAGAGGCAGGCTCTGGAGTGATTCGGAGAGAGATAGACGGTGGAAAGAGAGGGAGAGACACAGGCAGAGGGGGAGAGACAGTCAGTGGAGAGAGGGAAAGAGGGACAGACTGGGGAGAGAGAGGGAGAGAGACAGACTGTGGAGAGAGAGGGAAAGAGACAGACTGTGGAGAGAGAGGGAGGGGGACAGACTTAGGAGAGAGAGCGAGAGAGACAGACTGTGGAGAGAGAGTTATAGTGACTGACTGATGAGACAGGGAGAGAGATAGAACGTGGTGCGAGAGCGAGATAGACAGACTGTGGAGAGAGAGGAAGAGAAATGGACTTTGGAGAGAGAAGGAGAGTGACAGACTCTGGAGGGAGAGGGAGAGAGAAGACGGTGGAGACAGAGGAAGAGAGACAGACTGTGGAGAGAGTGTTCAAGAGAGAGACCGTGGTGAAAGAGGGAGAGAGACATATTTTGTAGACTGAGGGAAGGAGACAGACTGTGGAGAGAGAAGGAGAGAGACAGACTGTGGAGACAGAGGAAGAGTGACAGACTGTGGAGAGAGAAGAACAGAGACAGACTGTTGAGACAGAGGAAGAGAGACAGACTGTGGAGAGAGAGGGAGAGAGAGACAGACTGTGGAGAGAGAGGGAGAGAGACAGACTGTGGAGCTAGAGGGAGAGGGACAGGCTCTGGAGAGAGAGAGAAAGAGAGAGAGAGAGACACTGCAGAGAGGGGGGAGACTGAATGTGGAGACTGAGGTAGAGAGACAGACAGTGGATGCAGAGAGAGAGAGGCAGGTTGTGGAGAGAGATGGAGAGAGAATGACTGTGGAAAGATTGGGAGAGCGACAGTCTATTGAGAGAGAGGGAGAGAGGAGGACTGTGGAGAGAAATGGAGGGATATAGACTGGAGACAGAGTGAGTGAGAAAGGCTGAGGAGAGAGAGTGGGTGAGGCAGGCTGTGGAGAGAGCGGGAGAGAGACAGATTGTGGAGAGATGGAGAGAGACAGACTGTGAAGAGAGAGGGAGAGATGTTGGAGAATAAATTAAAGAAACAGATTATGTAGACAGCGGGAGAGAGAGACAGACTGGGAAGTGACAGGGAGCGAGCCAGACTATGGAGACAAGGGAGAGAGATAGACTGTCGAGTGATGGAGCGAGAGACAGACTGTGGGTACAGAGGGAGATAGACGGACTGTGTAGAGAGATGGAGAGTGACAGTGTTTGGAGAGAGAGGGAGAGAGAAGGACTGTGGAGAGAGAGAGGCAGAGAAACAGACGGTGGAGATATAGGGAGAGAGACAGACTGTGGAGAGAGAGGGAGAGAGACAGTTTGGGGAGAGAGGGAGAGAAAGACTGTGGAGAAAGAGAGAGAGACAGACTGCTGAGCAAGAGGGAGTGAGAAAGGCAATGGAAAGAGGGAGGGATACAGACTGAGGAGAGAGAGGGAGAATGAAAGACTGTGGAGAGAGAGTGAGAGAGACAGATTGTCCGGTAATGGAGAGAGACAGACTGGAGAGAGAGGTAGAGGGACAGACTGTGGAGATAGAGGGAGATTGACAGGCTGTGGGGAGAGAGGGAGGGAGACAGACTGTGGAGAGTGAGTTAGACGGATTGACTTTGGTGAGAGAGCGAGGGAGACAGAATGCAGAGAGAGAAGGAGAGAGACAGACTGCAGAGAGAGGCAGAGAGAAGGACTGTGGAGAGACAGGGTGAGAGTCTGACTCTGGAGACAGATGGAGAGAGAAATACTGTGGAGTCAGATGGAGGGAGACAGGCAGTGCAGAAGTAGGGAGAGAGCCGGACTGTATAGAGAAATGGAGAGCGACAGACATTGGAGACAGAGTGAGAGTGACAGACTGTGGAGACAGATGGAGAGAGACAGACTGTGAAGAGAGAGGGAGAGATAGAGACTGTGGAGAGAGAGGGAGAGAGACAGACAGTTGAGACAGAGGGAGAGAGACAGACTGTTGAGAGAGGGGGGGAGAGAAAGACTGTGGAGAGAAATGGAGCGATATAGACTGGAGACAGAGTGAGTGAGAAAGGCTGAGGAGAGCGAGGGAGAGAGGCAGACGGTGGAGACAGATGGAGAGAGACAGTCTGTGGAGAGAGCGGGAGAGAAACAGATTGTGGAGAGATGGAGAGGCAGACTGTGGGGAGAGAGTGAGAGAGACAGATTGGGGAGATACAGGGAGAGAGACAGACTGTGTAGATAGAGGGAGGGAGACTGACGGTGGAGAGAGAGGGATAGAGACAGACTGTGGAGATAGAGAGAGGGAGACAGACTGTGGAGAAAGGAGGAGAGTGCCAGACAGCGAAAATTGAGGGAGGGAGGCAGACTGTGGAGAGATGGAGAGAGACAGACAGTGGAGAGAGAGGGAGAGAGGCAGACTGTGCAGAGATGGAGAGAGACAGACTGTGGAGAGCGAGGGATAGAGACAGACTGTGGAGATAGAGGGAGAGAGACAGATTGTGGAGATAGAGGGAGAGTGACAGGCTCTGGAGAGAGAGAGAGACAGACAGACTGTGGAGAGAGTGGGAGAGAGACAGGCTGTGTAGTAAAAGGGAGAGAGGCAGACTGTGGAGCGAGAGTTAGAGAGTCTGACTGTGGAGACAGAGGGAGGGATGCAGAATGTGGAGAAAGAGGGAGATAGACAGACTTTGCAGCGAGAGGGAGATATTTATACTGTGGAGACAGAGAGTGGGAGACAGACTGTGGGGAAAAATGGAGAGAGACAAACATTGGTGACAGAGTGATACAGACAGACTTTGGAGAGAGAAGGAGAGAGACAGACTGAGGAGAGTGATGTAGAGAGACAGACCGTGGTGACAGAGAGCGAGAGACAGAGGGAGGAAGACCAGCTGTGGATGAGAGAAGGAGAGAGGCAGACTGTGGAGAGAGAGGAAGAGAGATAGACTGTTGAGACAGAGGGAGTGAGACAGACTTTATAGACAGCGAGAGGGAAACAGACTGCGGATAGAAAAGGAGAGAGACAGACTGCAGAGGCAGAGGGAGAGGGACTGACTTTGGAGGGAGAGGGAGAGAGACAGACTGAAGAAAGGGAGGAATAGAGACAGAATTTGTAGAAAGTGCGAGAGAGACAGACCGTGGAGAGATGGAGAGAGACTGACTGTGGCGAGCGAGGGAGAATGACAGACTGTGGAGATAGTGGGAGAGTGACAGTCTGTGCAGAGGGAGGGAGGGAGACGGGCTGGAGAAAGGGGGAGAGAGAAAGGCTGAGGAGAGAGAGGGGGAGAGGACGACAGTGGAGACAATGAGAGAGGAAGACTGTGGAGGGAGAGGGAGAGATAGACTGACTGTGGAGAGAGAGGCAGAGAGACTGACACTGGAGAGAGAGGTAGAATGACAGACTGTGGAGAGACAGGGAGAGAGACAGACTGTGGAGACTGAGGGAGATAGACAGACATTGGAGAGAGAGAGAGAGAAAAAATCTCTGGAGAGGGAGGGAGAGAGACAGACTGCAGAGGGTGCGGGAGAGAGACAGAATGTGGAGAGAGATGGAGAGAGACAGACTGTGGAGACCGAGGTAGAGAGAAAGCCTGTGGTGACAGTGGTAGCGAAACAGACTGTTGAGACAGAGGGAGAGCGAAAGAATGTGGAAACAGAGGGAGAGAGACAGACTGTGGAGACTGAGTGAGACCAACAGACAGTGGTGACAAAGTGAGAGACGAAAATTGTGGAGAGAGAGGGGGAGAGACAAACTGTGGAGGGAGAGTGAGAGAGATACATTGTTCAGAGAGAGGGCGCGAGAGATGGTGGGGAATAAATTAAAGAAACATATTATATAGACAGCGGAAGAGAGAGACAGACTGGGAAGTTACAGGGAGCGAGGCAGAATATGGAGACAAGGGAGAGAGATAGACTGTCGAGTGATGGAGCGAGAGACAGACTGTGGGTACAGAGGGAGATAGACGGACTGTGTAGAGAGATGGAGAGTGACAGTGTTTGGAGAGAGAGGGAGAGAGAAGCACTGTGGAGAGAGAGAGGCAGAGAAACAGACTGTGGAGATATAGGGAGAGAGACAGACTGTGGAGAGTGAGGGAGAGAGACAGATTGGGGAGAGAGGGAGAGAAAGACTGTGGAGAAAGAGAGAGAGACAGACTGCTGAGCGAGAGGGAGTGAGAAAGGCAATGGAAAGAGGGAGGGATACAGACTGAAGAGAGAGAGGGAGAATGACAGACTGTGGAGAGAGAGTGAGAGAGACAGATTGTCGAGAAATGGAGAGACACAGACTGGAGAGAGAGGTAGAGAGACAGACTGTGGAGATAGAGGGAGATTGACAGGCTGTGGGGAGAGAGGGAGGGAGACAGACTGTGGAGAGTGATTTAGACGGATTGACTTTGGTGAGAGAGCGAGGGAGACAGAATGCAGAGAGAGAAGGAGAGAGACAGACTGCAGAGAGAGGCAGAGAGAAGGACTGTGGAGAGACAGGGTGAGAGTCTGACTCTGGAGACAGATGGAGAGAGACATACTGTGGAGTCAGATGGAGGGAGACAGACAGTGCAGAAGTAGGGAGAGAGCCAGACTGTATAGAGAAATGGAGAGCGACAGACTTTGGAGACAGAGTGAGAGTGACAGACTGTGGAGACAGATGGAGAGAGACAGACTGTGAAGAGAGAGGGAGAGATAGAGACTGTGGAGAGAGAGGGAGAGAGACAGACAGTTGAGACAGAGGGAGAGAGACAGTCTGTGGAGAGAGCGGGAGAGAAACAGATTGTGGAGAGATGGAGAGGCAGACTGTGGGGAGAGAGTGAGAGAGACAGATTGGGGAGATAGAGGGAGAGAGACAGACTGTGGAGATAGAGGGAGGGAGACTGACGGTGGAGAGAGAGGGATAGAGACAGACTGTGGAGATAGAGAGAGGGAGACAGACTGTGGAGAAAGGAGGAGAGTGCCAGACAGCGAAAATTGAGGGAGGGAGACAGACTGTGGAGAGATGGAGAGAGACAGACAGTGGAGAGAGAGGGAGAGAGGCAGACTGTGCAGAGATGGAGAGAGACAGACTGTCGAGAGCGAGGGATAGAGACAGACTGTGGAGATAGAGGGAGAGAGACAGATTGTGGAGATAGAGGGAGAGTGACAGGCTCTGGAGAGAGAGTCAGACAGACAGACTGTGGAGAGAGTGGGAGAGAGACAGGCTGTGTAGTAAAAGGGAGAGAGGCAGACTGTGGAGCGAGAGTTAGAGAGTCTGACTGTGGAGACAGAGGGAGGGATGCAGAATGTGGAGAAGGAGGGAGATAGACAGACTTTGCAGCGAGAGGGAGATATTTATACTGTGGAGACAGAGAGTGGGAGACAGACTGTGGGGAAAAATGGAGAGAGACAAACATTGGTGACAGAGTGATACAGACAGACTTTGGAGAGAGAAGGAGAGAGACAGACTGAGGAGAGTGATGTAGAGAGACAGACCGTGGTGACAGAGAGCGAGAGACAGAGGGAGGAAGACCAGCTGTGGATGAGAGAAGGAGAGAGGCAGACTGTGGAGAGAGAGGAAGTGAGATAGACTGTTGAGACAGAGGGAGTGAGACAGACTTTATAGACAGCGAGAGGGAAACAGACTGCGGATAGAAAAGGAGAGAGACAGACTGCAGAGGCAGAGGGAGAGGGACTGACTTTGGAGGGAGAGGGAGAGAGACAGACTGAAGAAAGAGAGGAATAGAGACAGAATTTGTAGAAAGTGCGAGAGAGACAGACCGTGGAGAGATGGAGAGAGACTGACTGTGGCGAGCGAGGGAGAATGACAGACTGTGGAGATAGTGGGAGAGTGAGAGTCTGTGCAGAGGGAGGGAGGGAGACGGGCTGGAGAAAGGGGGAGAGAGAAAGGCTGAGGAGAGAGAGGGGGAGAGGACGACAGTGGAGACAATGAGAGAGGAAGACTGTGGAGGGAGAGGGAGAGATAGACTGACTGTGGAGAGAGAGGCAGAGAGACTGACACTGGAGAGAGAGGTAGAATGACAGACTGTGGAGAGACAGGGAGAGAGACAGACTGTGGAGACTGAGGGAGATAGACAGCCATTGGAGAGAGAGAGAGAGAAAAAATCTCTGGAGAGGGAGGGAGAGAGACAGACTGCAGAGGGTGCGGGAGAGAGACAGAATGTGGAGAGAGATGGAGAGAGACAGACTGTGGAGACCGAGGTAGAGAGAAAGCCTGTGGTGACAGTGGTAGCGAAACAGACTGTTGAGACAGAGGGAGAGCGAAAGAATGTGGAAACAGAGGGAGAGAGACAGACTGTGGAGACTGAGTGAGACCAATAGACAGTGGTGACAAAGTGAGAGACGAAAATTGTGGAGAGAGAGGGGGAGAGACAAACTGTGGAGGGAGAGTGAGAGAGATACATTGTGCAGAGAGAGGGCGCGAGAGATGGTGGAGAATAAATTAAAGAAACATATTATATAGACAGCGGGAGAGAGTGACAGACTGGGAAGTGACAGGGAGCAAGCCAGAATATGGAGACAAGGGACAGAGATAGACTGTCGAGTGATGGAGCGAGAGACAGACTGTGGGTACAGAGGGAGATAGACGGACTGTGTAGAGAGATGGAGAGTGACAGTGTTTGGAGAGAGAGGGAGAGAGAAGGACTGTGGAGAGAGAGAGGCAGAGAAACAGACTGTGGAGATATAGGGAGAGAGACAGACTGTGGAGAGTGAGGGAGAGAGACAGATTGGGGAGAGAGGGAGAGAAAGACTGTGGAGAAAGAGAGAGAGACAGACTGCTGAGCGAGAGGGAGTGAGAAAGGCAATGGAAAGAGGGAGGGATACAGACTGAGGAGAGAGAGGGAGAATGACAGACTGTGGAGAGAGAGTGAGAGAGACAGATTGTCGAGAAATGGAGAGACACAGACTGGAGAGAGAGGTAGAGAGACAGACTGTGGAGATAGAGGGAGATTGACAGGCTGTGGGGAGAGAGGGAGGGAGACAGACTGTGGAGAGTGAGTTAGACGGATTGACTTTGGTGAGAGAGCGAGGGAGACAGAATGCAGAGAGAGAAGGAGAGAGACAGACTGCAGAGAGAGGCAGAGAGAAGGACTGTGGAGAGACAGGGTGAGAGTCTGACTCTGGAGACAGATGGAGAGAGACATACTGTGGAGTCAGATGGAGGGAGACAGACAGTGCAGAAGTAGGGAGAGAGCCAGACTGTATAGAGAAATGGAGAGCGACAGACTTTGGAGACAGAATGAGAGTGACAGACTGTGGAGACAGATGGAGAGAGAAAGACTGTGAAGAGAGAGGGAGAGATAAAGACTGTGGAGAGAGAGGGAGAGAGACAGACAGTTGAGACAGAGGGAGAGAGACAGACTGTTGAGAGAGAGGGGGAGAGAAAGACTGTGGAGAGAAATGGAGCGATATAGACTGGAGACAGAGTGAGTGAGAAAGGCTGAGGAGAGCGAGGGAGAGAGGCAGACGGTGGAGACAGATGGAGAGAGACAGTCTGTGGAGAGAGCGGGAGAGAAACAGATTGTGGAGAGATGGAGAGGCAGACTGTGGGGAGAGAGTGAGAGAGACAGATTGGGGAGATAGAGGGAGAGAGACAGACTGTGGAGATAGAGGGAGGGAGACTGACGGTGGAGAGAGAGGGATAGAGACAGACTGTGGAGATAGAGAGAGGGAGACAGACTGTGGAGAAAGGAGGAGAGTGCCAGACAGCGAAGATTGAGGAAGGGAGACAGACTGTGGAGAGATGGAGAGAGACAGACTGTGCAGAGATGGAGAGAGACAGACTGTGGAGAGCGAGGGATAGAGACAGACTGTGGAGATTGTGGAGATAGAGGGAGAGTGACAGGCTCTGGAGAGAGAGAGAGACAGACAGACTGTGGAGAGAGTGGGAGAGAGACAGGCTATAGAGAGAGAGGGAGAGATACAGGCTGTGTAGTAAAAGGGAGAGAGGCAGACTGTGGAGCGAGAGTTAGAGAGTCTGACTGTGGAGACAGAGGGAGGGATGCAGAATGTGGAGAAAGAGGGAGATAGACAGACTTTGCAGCGTGAGGGAGATATTTATACTGTTGAGACAGAGAGTGGGAGACAGACTGTGGGGAAAAATGGAGAGAGACAGACATTGGTGACAGAGTGATACAGACAGACTTTGGAGAGAGAAGGAGAGAGACAGACCACGTGCTAGTAAGAGTACAGAGAACAGGATAGTTAGGCTAAATACGTGGCTTGAGCAGTGGTGTAAGAGGGAGGGTTTTAAATTTTTGAGGCATTGGAACCAGTTTTGTGGTAGGTGTGACCTATACAAAAGGGACGGTCTACACCTGTGCAGAGATGGAACTGATGTTCTCGGGGTAATTTTTGATAAAGCAGTTCGGGAGCATTTAAACTAGTATGGCAGGGGGCTAGAAACCTATGTAGTGAAATAGAGGAAAGTGAAAGGCAGACAGAAATAAATGATAAAAGGGTGAGGAACAAAAAACAAAGGGCCAAACTAATTCATAAAAAATGTGAGCATAAAAAAAGCCTGAGGGTTTTATACCTTAATGCGAGAAGCATCAGGAACAAGGTAGATGAATTAGCTGTGGAAATAGAGGTTAATAATTATGACCTAATTGGGATTACGGAAACATGGTTGCAGGGTGAGCAGGGCTGGGAGCTTAACATACAGGGGTATTCAGTATTTAGGAAGGATCGACAAAAAAGAAAGGGAGGAGGGGTAGCATTGCTAGTAAAAGAGGGGATAAATGCAATTGAAAGGAAGGATATTAACTCAGTTAATACAGAATCTATATGGGTGGAGCTAAGAAATAGCGAGGGGCGAAAAACATTAATAGGAGTGGTATATAGGCCTCCAAATAGTAAAATAGAGGTTAGGGAGGGCATCACGAGGGAAATTAGAGAAGCGTGCAATAAGAGCACAGCTGTCATCATAGGTGACTTTAACTTACATATAGATTGGACTAGCCTAATCAGTAAAAATAATGAGGAGGAGGAATTCCTTGAGTGTTTGAGGGATGGTTATCTGGATCAATATGTCGAGGAACCAACTCGGGAACAGGCTATATTGGACTGGGTACTGTGCAATGAGAAGGGACTAATCAGTAATCTTGTTGTACGGGGACCCTTGGGTCAGAGCGATCATAACATGATCGATTTCTCACTCGAAATGGAGAGCGAAGAAATTGACTCAGAGACTAAGGTCCTGAATTTAAACAAGGGGAATTATGATGCCATGAGACGGGAACTGAGTAGGTCTGATTGGACAACGTTCCTGGGAGGACTGGAGGTAGATAAACAATGGCAAACATTTAAAGATAGAATGACAAAATTGCAAAAATTGTTTATACCAATCTGGCATAAAAGGAAATCTAAAAAGGTGACTCAACCGTGGATAACAGGGGAAATTAGAGACAGCATAAAATCCAAAGATAGGGCGTATAAAATAGCCAAAAAAAGCGCCAGAGCGGAAGATTGGGAACAGTTTAAGATAGAGCAAAGGAGGGCAAAGGGCATAATCAAGAGGGGCAAAATAGCTTACGAAAACAAGCTGGCGGAAAATATAAAAACTAACTCCAAAAGTTTTTATAAGTATATCAAAAGGAAAAGACTGGTGAAAACCAAAGTTGGTCCATTGCAGTCAGATACGGGGGAATATATAATGGGAAATAAGGAAATGGCAGATCAACTAAATGCATACTTTGGGTCAGTCTTTACGAAGGAAGACACAAAAAACCTCCCTGGGATATCGGGAAAAATAGGGACATTGGCAAAGGAGGAACTGACGCAAATCAATATCTCTAAGGATATGGTGTTAAGGAAGCTAAAGGGATTGAAGGTGGACAAATCCCCAGGGCCTGATAACATGCATCCTAGGGTACTGAAGGAGGTGGCCCTAGAGATAGCGGATGCACTAAGGATGATTTTTCAGAATTCATTAGACTCGGGAACAGTGCCGATGGATTGGAGGGTAGCTAACGTTACCCCACTATTCAAAAAGGGGGGTAGGGAAAAAGCAGGTAATTACAGACCTGTAAGCCTTACATCAGTTGTGGGCAAAATGCTGGAGTCCATCATTAAGGATGAAATAGCGGAGCACTTAGCAAATGGGGACAGGATAGGACAGAGTCAACATGGATTTACAAAGGGTAAATCGTGCTTGACTAATCTATTGGAATTTTTTGAGGGAGTAACTGGTAGAATAGATGGGGGAGAGCCAGTAGATGTGGTGTACCTGGACTTCCAAAAGGCCTTCGATAAGGTCCCACATAAAAGATTAGCATGGAAAATTGAGGCTCATGGGATAAAGGGGAAAGTTTTGGCGTGGATAGGGAACTGGCTGTCAGATAGAAAACAGAGAGTTGGAATAAACGGCTCATTTTCTGAATGGCAGGCAGTAACAAGTGGGGTACCACAGGGATCTGTCCTGGGCCCCCAGCTGTTCACAATTTACATTAATGACCTGGATCAGGGAGTCGGATGCAGCATTTCCAAATTTGCAGACGACACTAAACTAGGAGGGGGGGTGGGCTCAGAGGAAGAGACCAGGAAGCTCCAGAGCGATTTGGACAGACTGGGCGATTGGGCGGATAAATGGCAGATGCACTATAATGTGGACAAGTGCGAAGTTATCCACCTTGGGTGCAGGAACGGGAGGGCAAATTATTATTTAAATGGCAATAGATTGGGAGAGGGGGAAGTACAGAGAGACCTGGGTGTTCTTGTACACCAGTCACTGAAGGCGAGCATGCAGGTGCAACAGGCGGTCAAGAAGGCAAACGGTATGCTGGCCTTCATAGCAAAAGGGTTAGAATACAGGAACAGGGATACCTTGCTGCAGCTGTACAGGGCACTGGTGAGACCACACCTCGAGTACTGTGTACAGTTTTGGTCGCCTCATCTGAGGAAGGATGTTCTTGCCATGGAGGGGGTGCAGCGGCGATTCACCAGGCTGATACCAGGAATGGCGGGAATGACCTATGAGGAGAGACTATGTAGTTTAGGGATGTACACACTGGAGTTTAGAAGATTGAGAGGGGACCTCATAGAAGTGTATAAAATTCTGACAGGTCTAGACAGACTGGATGCAGACGGAATGTTTCCCTTGGCGGGTGAGAACAGAACTAGAGGACATAATTTAAGGATAAGGGCTAAACCATTTAGGACAGAGATGAGGGGGAATTTCTTCACTCAGAGAGTGGTGAACCTGTGGAACTCATTGCCACAGAGGGCAGTGTACGCCAGCTCATTAAATATATTTAAGAGGGAATTAGATATATTTCTACGGGCAAAAGGGGTTAAGGGTTACGGAGAGAAGGCGGGGACGGGATACTGAATTAAAGGATCAGCCATGATCTCATCGAATGGCGGAGCAGGCACGAAGGGCCGAATGGCCTACTCCTGCTCCTATCTTCTATGTATCTATGTATCTATGAGAGTGATGTAGAGAGACAGACCGTGGTGACAGAGAGCGAGAGACAGAGGGAGGAAGACCAGCTGTGGATGAGAGAAGGAGAGAGGCAGACTGTGGAGAGAGAGGAAGAGAGATAGACTGTTGAGACAGAGGGAGTGAGACAGACTTTATAGACAGCGAGAGGGAAACAGACTGCGGATTGAAAAGGAGAGAGACAGACTGCAGGGGCAGAGGGAGAGGGACTGACTTTGGAGGGAGAGGGAGAGAGACAGACTGAAGAAAGAGAGGAATAGAGACAGAATTTGTAGAAAGTGCGAGAGTGACAGACCGTGGAGAGATGGAGAGAGACTGATTGTGGCGAGCGAGGGAGAATGACAGACTGTGCAGATAGTGGGAGAGTGACAGTCTGTGCAGAGGGAGGGAGGGAGACGGGCTGGAGAAAGGGGGAGAGAGAAAGGCTGAGGAGAGAGAGGGGGAGAGGACGACAGTGGAGACAATGAGAGAGGAAGACTGTGGAGGGAGAGGGAGAGATAGACTGACTGTGGAGGGAGAGGCAGAGAGACTGACACTGGAGAGAGAGGTAGAATGACAGACTGTGGAGAGACAGGGAGAGAGACAGACTGTGGAGACTGAGGGAGATAGACAGACATTGGAGAGAGAGAGAGAGAAAAAATCTCTGGAGAGGGAGGGAGAGAGACAGACTGCAGAGGGAGCGGGAGAGAGACAGAATGTGGAGAGAGATGGAGAGAGACAGACTGTGGAGACCGAGGTAGAGAGAAAGCCTGTGGTGACAGTGGTAGCGAAACAGACTGTTGAGACAGAGGGAGAGCGAAAGAATGTGGAAACAGAGGGAGAGAGACAGACTGTGGAGACTGAGTGAGACCAACAGACAGTGGTGACAAAGTGAGAGACGAAAATTGTGGAGAGAGAGGGGGAGAGACAAACTGTGGAGGGAGAGTGAGAGAGATACATTGTGCAGAGAGAGGGTGCGAGAGATGGTGGAGAATAAATTAAAGAAACAGATTATGTAGAAAGCGGGAGAGAGAGACAGACTGGGAAGTGACAGGGAGCGAGCCAGACTATGGAGACAAGGGAGAGAGATAGACTGTCGAGTGATGGAGCGAGAGACAGACTGTGGGTATAGAGGGAGATAGATGGACTGTGTAGAGAGATGGAGAGTGACAGTGTTTGGAGAGAGAGGGCGAGAGAAGGACTGGAGAGAGAGAGGCAGAGAAACAGACTGTGGAGATATAGGGAGAGAGACAGACTGTGGAGAGTGAGGGAGAGAGACAGATTGGGGAGAGAGGGAGAGAAAGACTGTGGAGAAAGAGAGAGAGACAGACTGCTGAGCGAGAGGGAGTGGGAAAGGCAATGGAAAGAGGGAGGGATACAGACTGAGGAGAGAGAGGGCGAATGACAGACTGTGGAGAGAGAGTGAGAGAGACAGATTGTCGAGAAATGTTTAGAGACAGACTAGAGAGAGAGGTAGAGGGACAGACTGTGGAGATAGAGGAAGATTGACAGGCTGTGGGGAGAGAGGGAGGGAGACAGACTGTGGAGAGTGAGTTAGACGGATTGACTTTGGTGAGAGAGCGAGGGAGACAGAATGCAGAGAGAGAAGGAGAGAGACAGACTGCAGAGAGAGGCAGAGAGAAGGACTGTGGAGAGACAGGGTGAGAGTCTGACTCTGGAGACAGATGGAGAGAGACATACTGTGGAGTCAGATGGAGGGAGACAGACAGTGCAGAAGTAGGGAGAGAGCCAGACTGTATAGAGAAATGGAGAGCGACAGACTTTGGAGACAGAGTGAGAGTGACAGACTGTGGAGACAGATGGAGAGTAAAAGACTGTGGAGAGAGAGGGAGAGAGATATACTGTGGGGAAGAGTGAGAGACAGACTGTAGAGAGAGAGAGGGAGACAGCAAGGCTCTGGAGACAGAGGGAGCTTTAAAGAATTTGCCGTATGAGGGACAGACTGTGGATAGAGTGAGTTGCAGACATTGTGGAGTCATAAAGAAATGGATAGACTATGGCGAAAAAGGGTGAGAGACTGACGGATGAGAGAGAGAGACTGAGAGGCTCTGGGGTGAGAGGGTGAGAAACAGATTGTGGAGTCAGAGGGAGATTGACAGTCTGCGGAGAGAGAGGGAAAGAGACAGACAGCGGAGAGAGAGGGAGAGAGACAGGTTTTGGAGACAGAGGGAGAGAGACAGACTGGGGAGAGATGGAGAGAGACAATCTGCTGAGAAAGCGGGAGAGAGAAAGACTGTGAGGAAAAAGGGAGGGAGACAGACTGGAGACAGATGTAGAGAGAAATGCTGAGGAGAGAGAAGGGGTGAGACAGATTGTGGAGACAGACTTAGAGAGGGAAACTGTGGGGAGAGCGGGATACAGCCAGACTTTGGAGAGAGTTGGAGAGAGATACACTGTGGAGAGAGAGGGAAAGAGGCAGACTGTGGAGAGAAATGGACTGCAGAGATAGAGGGTGAGAGACACACTGTGCAGAGAGAGGGAGAGAGATGGCCGGTGGGGAGAGAGAGAGAGACAGACTGTGGAGAGAGAGGGAGAGAGGAAGACTGTGGAGAGAGAGGGAGAGAGATAGACTGTGGAGCGAGAGGGAGAGACACAGACTGTGGAGGCAGAGGGAGATTGACAGACTGAGGAGGGAGAAGTGGTGAGACAGAGTATGGAGAGAGGGAAAGAGAGACTGACTTTGGAGAGAGGGAGAGAGACAGACTGAGGAGAGAGAGGGAAAGGGACAGAATTTGGAGAAAAAGGGAGGGCGACAGACTGTGGAGAGAGAGGGAGAGAGGCAGACTGTGGAGAGAGAGGGAGAGAGATAGACTGTGGAGAGCGAGGGAGAGAGACGGACTGTGGAGAGAGAGGGTGGGAAACAGACTGTGAAGAGTGTGGGAGAGAGACATGCCGTGGAGAGTGTGGTAGGGAGACAGACTGTTGAGAGAGTGGGAGAGAGGCAGACTGTGGAGAGTTTGGGAGAGAGACAGACTGTGGCGAGAGAGGGGGAGAGACAGACAGTGGAGAGAGGCAGACTGTGGAGAGAGGCAGACATTGGAGAGAGAGGGAGAGAGACAGACAGTGGAGAGAGAGGGAGAGAGACAGACTGTGGAGGCCGATGTAGAGTGGCAGACAGTGGAGAGAGAGGGAGAGACAGACTGTGGAGGGAGAGGCAGAGATGCTGACTCTGGAGGGAGAGGGAGAGAGACAGACTGCAGAAGAGCGGAAGAGCGATAGAATGTGGAGAGGTTTGGAGAGCGACAGATTGTGGAGAGGGAGGGAGAGATACAGAGAGTGGAGACAGAGGGTGAGACTGAATGTGGAGACCGAGTTAGAGTGACAGACTGTGGAGACAGAGGGAGAGCGACAGACTGCGGAGAGATGGAGAGAGACAGACTGTGGAGAGATGGAGAGAGGCAGACAGTGCAGAAGTAGGGAGAGTGACGGAATGTTGAGACAGAGGGAGAGAGAGAGATTGTGTAGACTGGGGGAGATTGACAGTCTTTAGAGAGAGAGAGGGAGACAGCAAGGCTGTGGAGATAGAGGGGGGTTTAAAGACATTGTAGAATGAGGGAGAGAGACAGATTGAGAAGGGACTGTGAGAGGGAGAGACTGTGGATCGAGTGAGTTGGAGACATTCTGGAGACATAAGGAGAGGGAAAGACTGTGGAGAAAGAGGGTGAGAGACAGACGGTTGAGTGAGAGAGAGAAAGACAGACAGACTTTGGTGTGAGAGGGAGAGAAACAGATTGTGGAGACAGAGGGAGAGAGACAGTCTGAGGACAGAGATTGGGAGAGATAGACTGTGGAGAGAGAGGGAGAGAGGCAGGCTGTGGAGGCAGAGGGAGAGACACAGACTGAGGAGGCATTGGGGAAGAGGCAGTCTGTGGAGAGAGGGAAAGAGGGACAGACTGTGGCGAGAGAGCAAGAGAGACAGACTGTGGAGAGAGAGGGAAAGAGACCGAATGTGGAGAGAGAGGGAATTGGACAGACTGTGGGGAGTGAGGGAGAGAGCTAGACTGTGGAGACATGGGAGAGAGTGACAGACTGTAAAATGTGAGTGAGAGAGAAAGGCTGAGGAGAGAGCGTTAGACAGACAGACTGTGGAGACAGAGGGTGTGAGAAAGACTGTGCAGGGAGAGGGAGAGAGATAGACGGTTAGAGAGTGTGAGAGAGACAGACGTTGGATACAGAGTGAGAGTGGAAGACACTGGATAGAGTGGGAGAGAGACAGACAGGAGAGAGAAGGAGAGAGGCAGGCTGTGGAGAGAGCCGGAGAGACACAGACTGTGGAGGCAAAGGGAGAGTGACAGGCTGAGGAGGCAGAGGTGGAGAGAAATGCTGTGGAGAGAGGGAAAGAGCCTGTGGAGAGAGAGGGAGTGCGCCAAATTGTGCAGAGTGCGGGAGAGAGATAGACTGTGGAGAGAGAGGGAGAGAGGTAGACTGTGGAGAGTAGGGAGCGAGATAGCATGTGGAGAGAGAGGGAGGGAGACAGAATGTGGAGTGAGGGAGAGAGACAGCCTGTGGAGAGAGAGGGAGGGAGAAAGACTGTGGAGAGTGTGGGAGAGAGACAGACTGTGGAGAATGTGGGAGAGAGATAGACTGTTGAGTGGGAGGAAGCGAGACAGACTGTGGAGAGAGAGGGAGAGAGACAGACTGTATAGAGAGAGGGAGAGGGATAGACTGTGGAGAGAGAGGGAGAGAGACATCATGTGGAGACAGAGGGAGAGACACAGACTGTGGAGGCAGAGGGGGAGAGACAGTCTGTGGAGAGCGGGAAAGAGGGATAGACTGTGGTGAGAGAGGGAGAGAGACAGACTGTGGAGAGAAAGGGAAAGAGACAGACTGTGGAGAGAGAGGGAAGGGGACAGACTGTCGGGAGTAAGGGAGAGAGCCAAACTGTGGATACATGGGAGAGAGTGACAGACTGTAAAGTGAGAGGGAGAGAGAAAGGCTGTGGAGAGAGTGTTAGACAGACAGACTGTGGAGACAGAGGGTGTGAGACAGACTGTGCAGGGAGAGGGAGAGAGATAGACGGTTAGAGAGTGTGAGAGAGACAGACCGTGGATACAGAGTGAGAGTGGAAGACACTGGATAGAGAGGGAGAGAGACAGACAGGAGAGAGCATAGCCTGGCAATCGTAAAATTTAGACACAGGAAGACCCGGCTACCTAGAGAGGACAGGATATGCTCTCACTGCAGTCAGGGTTGGTGGAGACAGAGATGCACTTCCTCACAGCGTGTAGAAAATATCAGGGCATAAGTGAGAATTTCTAACCAAAATTCACAAAAATATTCCCGGAATTCAGAAATTTGAATGACGACCTAAAACTCACATACCTACTAGGGGAAGAGAGAAACTGTGTAACAGTAGCGGCACACTATGTTACAGCTTGCCATAAACAGAGGGACAACCACTAAATATGAGAAAAGAGTATATAAAAATTATATGAATGTATATTTATACACTCAGGGATATATCTGTTTGTACACTGTATGGATAGATCTGTATTTTTGTGTACAACCATGAATGTTTTTCGATGTTTTTTCAACATAAGATGTATCTTGCCATGCCAATAAAGCGATTGGAATTGAATTAAATTGAATTGAGAAGGACAGAGGCAGGCTGTGGAGAGAGCCTGAGAGAGACAGACTGTGGAGGGAGAGGGAGAGTGACAGACTGAGGAGGCAGAGGTGGAGAGAAAGCCTGTGGAGAGAGGGATAGAGAAACAGATTGTGGAGGGAGAGGGAGTGAGACAAACTGTGCTGAGTGCGGGAGAGAGATAGACTGTGGAGAGAGAGGGAGAGAGGCAGACTGTGGAGAGTAGGGAGCGAGATAGCCTGTGGAGAGAGACGGAGGGAGAAAGACTGTGGAGAGTGCGGGAGAGAGACAGACTTCGGAGAATGTGGGAGAGCGATATCTGTGAAGAGAGGGTGAGGGAGGCATAATGTAGAGAGAGATGAAGAGAGATAGATTTTGGAGAGCGAGGGAGAGAGACAGGCTGTGGAGAGTGTGGGATAGAGGCAGACTGTTGAGAGAGAGGAAGCGAGACAGACTGTGGAGAGAGAGGGAGAGAGACTGACGGTATAGAGAGAGGGAGAGGGATAGACTGTGGAGAGAGAGGGAGAGAGACATTATGTGGAGAGAGAGGGAGAGAGACAGACTGTGGAGAGAGAGGGATAGAGACAGACTGTGGAGAGAGAGGGAGAGAGGCAGACATTTGAGACACAGGGAGCGAGACAGATAGTGGAGAGTGCGGGAGAGAGGCAGACTGTGGAGACAGAGGGAGAGAGACAAACTGTGGAGAGAGAGGGAGAGAGACAGACTGTGGAGAGAGAGTGATAGAGGCAGACTGTGGAGAGAGAGGGAGAGAGACAGACTGTGGAGAGAGAGGGATAGAGGCAGACTGTGGAGAGAGAGGGAGAGAGACAGATTGTGGAGAGCGAGGGAGAGAAACAGACTTTGGAGAGATCGGAAGAGAGACAGACTGTGGAGAGAGAGGGAGAGAGACAGACTGTAGAGACTGCGGGAGAGAGACAGACTGCGGAGAGAGAGGGAGGGGGCAGACTGTGGAGAGATAGGGAGAGAGACAGACTGTGGAGAGTGCGGGAGAGAAACAGACTCTAGAGAGAAAAGGAGAGAGGCAGACTCTGGTGTGAGAGGGAGAGAGACAGATTGTGGTGACAGAGGGAGAGAGACAGTCTGAGGAGAGAGAGTGAGAGAGATAGACTGCGGAGAGAGAGGGAGAGAGGCAGGCTGTGGAGACAGAGGGAGAGACACAGACTGAGGAGGCAGAGGGGGAGAGACAGTCTGTGGAGAGAGGGAAAGAGGGATAGCATGTGGCGAGAGAGGGAGAGAGACAGACTGTGGAGAGAGAGGGAAAGAGACAGATTTTGGAGAGAGAGGGAAGGGGACAGACTGTGGGGTGTGAGGGAGTGAGCCAGACTGTGGAGACATGGCAGAGAGTGACAGACTGCAAAGTGAGTGGGAGAGAGACAGGCTGTGGAGAGAGCGTTAGACAGACAGACTATGGAGACAGAGTGTGTGAAACAGACTGTGCAGGGAGAGGGAGAGAGATAGACGGTTAAGGAGTGTGAGAGAGACAGACGGTGGATACAGACTGAGAGTGGAAGACACTGGATAGAGAGGGAGAGAGACAGACAGGAGAGAGAAGGAGAGAGGCAGTCTGTGAAGAAAGCCGGAGAGCGACAGACTGTGGAGAGAGTTTAGAGACACAGACTGTGGAAGCAGAGGGAGAGTGACAGGCTGAGGAGGCAGAGGTGGAGAGAAAGCCTGTGGAGCGAGAGGGAATGAGACAAACTGTGCAGAGTGTTGAATAGAGATAGACTGTGGAGAGAGAGGGAGAGAGGCAGACTGTGGACAGTAGGGAGCGAGACAGCCTGTGGAGAGAGAGGGAGGAAGACAGACTGTGGAGTGAGGGAGAGAGAGAGCCTGTGGTGTGTCTGGGCGAGAGACACACTGTGGAGAGTGTGGGATAGAGGCAGACTGTTGAGAGATTGGAAGCGAGGCAGATTGTGGAGAGAGAGGGAGAGAGACAGACTGTGGAGAGAGAGGGAGAGAGACAGACTGTGGAGAGAGAGGGAGAGAGATAGACTGTGGAGAGAGAGGGAGAGAGATACACTGTGGCTAGAGAGGGAGAGAGACATAATGTGGAGAGAGAGGGAGAGAGACATACTGTGGAGAGAGGGGGACAGAGACAGACTGTGGCTAGAGAGGGAGAGAGGCAGACTTTTGAGACAGAGGGAGCGAAACAGATAGTGGAGGGTGCGGGAGAGAGACAGAGGGAGTGAGACAGACTGTGGAGAGAGGCGGAGAGAGACAGACTATGGAGAGAGAGGGATAGAGGCAGACTGTGGAGAGAGAGGGAGAGAGACAGATTGTGGAGAGCGAGGGAGAGAAACAGACTGTTGGGACATAGGGAGAGAGACAGACTGTGGAGAGAGAGGGAGAGAGACAGACTGGGGAGAGTGCGGGAGAGAGACAGACTGTGGAGAGACAGGGAGAGAGATATACTGTGGAGACAGAGGGGGAGAGACAGACTGTGGTGAGAGAGAGGGAGAGAGAGACACTGTGAAATTGGAGGGAGAGAGACAGACTGTGGAGAAAGAGGGAGATTGACATACTGTAGAGAGAGAGGAAGTGAGACAGACTGTGGAGAGTGGGCGAGAGATAGGCTGTGCAGTGAGAGGGAGAGAGACAGACTGCAGAGGGGATGGGAGAGAGGAAATCTGTGGAGAGCGAGGGAGAGAGATAGACTGTGGAGAGAGAGGGATAGAGGCAGACTGTGGAGAGAGAGGGAGAGAGACAGATTGTGGAGAGCGAGGGAGAGAAACAGACTGTGGAGACATAGGGAGAGAGACAGACTGTGGAGAGAGAGGGAGAGAGACAGACTTTGAAGAGAGAGGGAGAGACAGATTGTTGAGACGGAGGGAGAGAGACAGACTAGAGACAGAGGGAACGAGACAGATAGTGGAGGGTGTGGGGGAGAGTCCGTGGGAGTGAGACAGACTGTGGAGAGAGGCGGAGAGAGACAGACTGTGGAGATAGAGGGATAGAGACAGACTGTGGAGAGAGGATGAGAGAGACAGACTCTGAAAAGAGAGGGAGAGACAGGTTGTTGAGATGGAGGGGGAGAGACAGACTGTGGAGACAGAGGGAACGAGACAGAGTGTGGAGACAGAGCGAGGTAGAAGGAGAGAGACAGACTGTGGAGCGAGAGGGAGAGCGGCAAACTGTGGAGAGAGGGAGGGAAATAGCCTGTGGATGCAGAGGGGGTGAGACAGACTGTGGAGAGTGAGGGAGGGAGACCGACTTTGGCGAGAGAGGCTGATAGACAGACTGTGGAGAAAGAGGGAGAGAGAGGGAGAGAGACAGAATATGAAGAGAGATGTAAGATTCGCATAATTTCTACATTTCCCTACAGGTTATTATTCATAAAATGGACCTGCGTGGAATTTTATAAAAAAGGATACCCAAATATGGCCTCCGCGCCTCGTGGCCGAATGCCTGTAAGATTTTAAAAGCTTGGACTCTGTGGCTCAAGCAGCTTGTGGAGAAATCGAAACCAAAGCTGCAGTTTCTGTGAAGAGAGACTTTTGTATTTTGCAAAGCAGACAGGACTTTGAATATGTATTAAGCCAAATCGGAGACAGATTAAAACCCGTTTGGCCTATACTTAAGGCCATCAAGCAGTTTGCATAAATAATCGGGAAAAGGTTAAGGAAGCCATCGAGGCTGAACAGGGCCATGAAGATGTATTAATAAAAAAACAAATCGATAACCAGGCCAGTAGATGCAATTACAGGCCATAGAAAAACGTTTAGTTTAGATTGCTACCATTATATAAATTAGCCCGCCAAGATTGGGACAAAGAACTATCCTGATTTGGTGCTCAGATAAGGGCCATCCGAAGGAGTATAACTGAAGGCCCCGGGTAGCAATCTCACTCTCCTCTCTTCTGTCTTGTCTCTGGCTCTCCCCTCCCCGCCCTCGTGGCTGCTGCTCTTCCCCTGTCCCTCGCTTACCCCCTGGCCTCTGCCCGTGCCTTTCCCCATTCCATCAGGAACGCTCGGCATTGCACCAGGCGGACACGGACCAACCAGGCCAGGCCAGGCTGGAGGCGATGAGGTGAGGAGGCGTGTCGAATTGGGAAGACGGATGGGAAGATGATTGAAGAAAAGTTTCGAATAATCGGGCCTTCAATTCAGCTGACCTGTAACAATCTTCATGCAAAGTCGAACTGCTGACCGATGAAGAACTATCATCACTGCAAGGGAAAGTACCCAAACAGAGACATTAACTTTGGGGTACTCGTACCTGGACGACGCCCTTGCAGCGCCCCGAGACCACGTGATGATGGCAGGCTCCAGAGAGCGCAAAGAGCGAACCCCAATCCCCACCGCTGTTTTGAATTCAGCAGATCTTTGATTGGTGAGCATGAATTCTGGCCCCATCATATATAATCTAGTTAGGTATCGGGTGTGGGATAAGGATAAGGGGATTTTTAAGATAGTTGTTTTCCCTCGATGTGCCATGCGTTCCCCTTCCCTGGATAAGTATACTTATTTGTATTTGCCTGTAATGTTACATTAGTAACTTCTCATAAGATTGTGTTAATTTCTATTTCAATAAAACCTTGGTTTTTGCCTCCATCCAAACCACCTGTCTACTCGAGTCTTTTCTGTATCACCGCCTGTACCTAAGTCCAGTGTGTAGAACCCAGGGGCGTGGGAGCGATTCAAACCGCTCACAAACAGCCAGGGGCATAACTGACTGGCCGCATGCGCCAAACCTACCAGCACCCCCTACACAGTTTATGATTCAGCAAAGGAGGAGTAAGGGATTAATTAAGAGGGGGAAAATAGAATATGAGAGTAAGCTTGCAGTGAACATAGAAACTGATTGTAAAAGCTTCTACAGATATGTAAAGAGAAAAATATTATTGAAGTCAAGCGTAGGTCCCTTGCAGTCAGAATCAGGGGAATTTATAATGGGGAACAAAGAAATGGAAGCCCAATTAAATACATACTTCAGTTCTGTCTTCGCAATGAAGGACACAAATAACCTCCCAGAAATGTCAGGGACATAGCATCTAATGAGAGGGAGGAATTGACTGAAATCAGTACTTGTGTTATGGAAATTGACTTGACTGCAGGCCGATAAATCACCAGGGCCTGATAAGTTACATCCTAGTGTACTTCAGGAAGTGGCCCTAGAAATATTAGATGCATTGCTAGTCAACTTGCAAAATTCTATCGACTCTGGCACAGTTCCCATGGATTTGAGTGTAGCTAATTTAAACACTATTTAAAAAAGTTGGTAGAGAGAAAACCGGGAATTATAGACCGTTAAGTCTGACATCAGTAGTGGGGAAATGCTAGAGTCCATTATAAACGGTACAACAGCAGAGCACTTGGAAAACAGTGACAAGAACGGACAAAGTCAACATGGATTTACAAAATGTACATCGTGCTTGACTGAACTACTGGAATTTTTGAAGGATGTAACTGGTAGAATATATAAGGGAGAATCAGTGGATGTGGTGTATTTGGACTTTCAGAAAGCTTTTGTTAAGGTCCCGCATAAGAGTTTAGCGTGCAACATTAAAGCCCATGGGATTTGTGGGTAAGGTACTGACTTGGATAGAGAACTGGTTGGCAGACAGGAAGGAAAGAGTTGGAATAAATGGGCCTTTTTCCGAGTGGCAGGCAGTGACTAGTAGAGTATCACATGGATCGATCCTAGGACCCCAGCTATTCACAATATATATTAATAATCTAGACGAGAGAACTAGATGTAATATCTACAATTTTGCAGACAACACAAAGCTGGGTGACCGTGTGTGCTGTGAGGAGGATGCAGAGAATCTCCAGTATGAATTGGACAGGTTCGGCGATTGGGCAGATGCATGGCAGATGAAGTATAATGTGGATAAATGTGAGGTTATCTACTTTGATGGCAAAAACAGTAAGGCAGGTTATTATCTGAAATGCAATAGATTGGGAAAACGGGAAGTGCGACGAGACCTGGGTGTCCTTGTGCACCAGTCGCTGAAGGTAAGCAAGCAGAAGCAGCAGGTATTTAAGAAGGCAAATGTTATCTTGGGCTACTTAGCGAGAGGATTCGAGTACAGGAACAAGGATGTCTTGCTGCAGTTGTACAGGGCATTGGTGTGACCACATCTTGAATATTATGTGCAGTTTTGGCTCCTTATCTGAGGTAGGATGTTCTTGCCATGGAGGGAGTGCAGCGAAGATTCACCAGACTGATACCTGGGATGGCAGGAATGATGTATGATGAGAGATTGGGTCGATTGGGCTTATGTTCGCTAGAGTTTAGAAGAATGAGAGGGGATCTCATTTAAGCTTATAAAATTCTAACAGGACTAGGCAGACTAGATGCAGGAAGTATGTCCCCGGCAGTCCAGAACCAGGGGTCACAGTCTAAGGATAAGGGATAAGCCATTTCCGACAGGGATGAGGTATTTTTTCACCCAGAGAGTGGTGAACCAGTGGAATTCCCTACCACAGAAGGCAGCTGAGGCCCTTTCTTGAAATATACACAAGAAGGAGTTAGATATATTTTTTAAGGCAAAAAGGGATCTAGGGAAATGGGGAGAAAGCAGAGACAGGGTACTGAATTTGGATGATCAGCCATGATCTCATTTAATGGCGGAGCAGGCTTGAGGGGCCGAATGGCCTACTCCTGCTCCTATCTTCTATGTTTCTATGTTTCTGTATCTAACCCGTTCTGTACCTCCCGTGCAGGTGTTTCATCGAACAGTGCAGAGGTAGTTTAATGTGGGCGAGATTTTGCGCTGCTTTAGGTGGCACACATGGGGAAGCCATCATTGTCTAGTGCACTGGTGCCTTTCCAGAGTGGCCTGACAGTTGGCTGCGGCCTTCAAAGTGAACCGAGTGTAGACAGTGTGTGAGTGAGTATGTTAATATCCCCATCACTGGCCCCGCGGGCGGCCCGGGGGAGAGCGGCTCACCACAATATCAGGCTCAGGGTCAACCTGTAGACAGTGTGTGAGTGCTGTGTGAATGTCAACGATCACCGGCCCCGCGGACGGCCCGGGGGCGAGCGTCACATCACAATATCAGGCCCAGGAAGCCCAGTGTAGACATTGTATGAGTGAGTGTGTGAATATCCCCGATCACCGGCCCCGTGGCCCGGGGGCGAGCGGCTCACCAAAATATCTTACCCAGTGAGCTCTCAGGCAGCAAAGTCTCCACTTCTTTTCACCCTTTAATGAATTTTACAATCAAAGTAAAGGGATATTTCACCATATTCTTCAACTGAACTCTGAACTTAGTCTGGGTCAGTGCATACGTCCCAGTGTTTGTGCAGCAACTCAGCAGCTGCATCATGAATCCAATTCCCATTACCCGTTCAGCAAAATTTACAGTCACAGGCCCTGCAAACCAGAGTCGCATCAATATCGATATCACGGTAAATACTACCCATAACAGGATGAAATTGCCCGAGATAAGAAGCAGGATAATTATGGATTTCCTGCGGCTCTCCATCTCTGGGTCTCTGGGTCTAACCCCGCTGCTGGGACCCCGGAGTCTCCTGCGGGCTCTGCTGGACACTAAAATGTGTCTGATGGTGACAGCATTGAGCAGCAGAATCACCACAAATGGGACCCCCGGGGTGAGAATATAATGAAGCAGCGCAATTGCTGTCCAGACCCGTGAAAACATAACGTTGCTTCTGACAGCACAAAACCAGTGGATGTTCATAAGCACATACCAATCTTGCATCATAAAATACCACATAATGTTCTTTAAACCGCTCAGCACAGTCACTGTTCCCAGAACCACAGCCGCCGTTTTCTCGGTGCAACATTTAATTTTCAGCTTCTGATGACAAATGGCCACAAATCGATCAAAGGTGAAAGTGACGGTGAACCAGACAGAACAATCTGTGGCTGCGAACAGCAGGACGGCGTGGATATTACACATGGGAAGAGACTGCATGAAAAGAAACTGTTCCCTATAAACAATGGGAATCTGCCTCAATATTAGATCGAAGATAACGACCAGTAGATCCGCCGCTGCCATGGCAACCAGGTAGCGAGTGACACATTTGGAGAGACCGCAGTTTCCCCGAGTCAGGATCACAATCGTCACTACGTTCACTGTGAGAAAGGGAAGTAAACAGAAATTATACATCAGGCTGGGAGCCAGAGCAGCAGTTTGATGGAATTCGGGATGAAATCTGCAACTCACTAGCGCCATTCAACGATAATCTAATTCTATTACCTGTGGAGCTGAATACAGGGTTCATTGTAAGAATAATCGGGAATGTATTGTGGAATCAATACATGAAATGGGGATAAATACAACATGAGTGTAACGGATGTTTGATCAATGAGAGATTAAATGAAAGACCAACCTTTAGCCCAGCAGACAAGAGCATCGCCCGAGGTACCAGGGACACAAAGGACCAGAACCTCTCCAGAAGGCTTCTTTTCCTGGGATCAGTCAGGATTTATAGCGGTGCAATTCGCTTCTGTGCCCCTGTGTTAGGGAGGGGGAAATCCCGCTTGGATTCCTGCTCCTGGTTAGAATATCCATTATATTGAGAACTGAAAATAAATGCAACAGCAAAACACAGAAACTACAAACTCGGCATGTAATAATTACAGGCAATTGGATTTGAAATGTAAGGGTGTAATGTGACGATGATAAGATAATAAATAGAATTTCACTGCAGTTATAAAGAATACTGGGCTGTCAGAAGTCATCAAATTGAGTTTTCTACATTTTTGTTGAAATACACAAATTGCATCTCATTGAAAGGGAGATTTTCTAATTAACATTGCAAAGAATAGACACTGGATTATCATAAGTAGTGATCATTGAGCAGGTAATGTCCCACTAATTACATTTATTAACATCGAAATCAGGCGAATTCACCCACAGACAAAGTGCCACCGAATGCTTTTATACAGTATCTGAACACACAAGGAACAGATATATTCTTGTACTTTTTCACCTGTTGCTTTCCAACTTGTGCAGTGTATATTAGACGGGAAAATATGAAACGATTTTCTTATCCTCAGTACTTCAGTTACAATCAGCTGGGATTGTTTATCCTTACGTACAGCAGGAGGCAATAGAGAATATCGCTATGTCTCACTGACCGATCCACTAAACTGCGCCAGATGGGCATGGGATCATATTGTAAATTCAAAACTAAGATTGGAAATAAAATTATTGAAATCTGGTTGAATGAAAATGTTGTGAGATTATAAATTATCCTTGTAATCCTATTCTAACCAGCAGACGCAGAGCCACGAGTGCAGAACTGGAGATGGTGGGAAAGCAGACATTGACTGGAACTGAATGATTAGCGGATATTTCAGGCATTTAAAGTTATAGATGTGACCTGCCAGGATTTGTTCCTGTGACTCTGTAATAACCATACCAATCATTAAGTGAAAACAGCAAAATACTGCGGATACTGGAAATCTCAAATAAAAACAGAAAATGGTGGAAATGTGTCAGCAGGTCAGGCAGCATCTGAGGAGAGAGAAAAACAGAGCTAACGTTTCAGGTCAATAAACTTTCGCCATTACGTGAGAAGTCTCCTAAACCAAGACAGCATTCTTCTGATCTGATAGAAATGTTCAGTGTAGATAGCAGACTGAAATTCGTTAAATAAAGATTCAACTTCAATAATTTTGCTTGAGTTGAATATAGAGCATTTAAATTGGGTAACACTATATCACCTTCAGAATCAAGAGCTGACAGCAGCGCGCATAGGATGGGGAATGAAATGGAGAGAAACACAGTTAAACACGGTCGACAGAATTAACAGCTGGATACAGAGACTCACCAGGACACCAACTGCTGCGAGGAGGGAGTGAATGACAAGAACAATAATACAGTTAAACATGGTCTACAGAATTAATATCTGTATACAGGGGCACCAACTGCTGCGAGGAGGGAGTGAATGACAAGGAGAGAAACACAGTTAAACATGGTCGACAGAATTAATAGCTGGATACAGAGACACACCAGGGGCGCCAACTGCTGCAAGGAGGGAGTGAATGGCAAGAACAGTAATACATGGTCTACAGAATTAATATCTGTATACAGGGACACCAACTGTTGCGAGGAGGGAGTGAATGACAAGAACAGTAATTAAGTAAAACATGATCTATAGATTTAAAAACTTGATAAAGAGACTTAACAGGGACACCAAGAGTACAGAGTACATGTCATTATTTGTAAACAACAATACATGCCTTAACAAAGGTGCAACAATTTTAAACACAGAATATCATTGACAACTTAGTAGCCCACGGTAAACAGCTGAATAATATTACCGTGTAACATGGGTTATAGAATTAATATCTGGACATAGATACTTACGTGGAAAACCAATAGCAGCCAGGAGGGGATAGTAAATTGTTTGTATATTCCGTGCTATTCTTTCTATCCGCAAACCTAATAACCAACTTTCCATATTGGTTGTAAAACCCATGCGTTCCCTTCTGCGAGTGACTGGTGGAACTTGTGCGGGGGGCAACGCGCTGACTGTGTGAGGGGACGCAGTGAAGGGAGCACATTATTTAGAGCAGTGGGAAATTCCCGAGTGACATCATTAGGCCGCACTGTAACTGGCGTTAATTACAGTCATTGAACAAACAGATTAATTGAACCATTGTCACCACATCACATTAATGCAGCATAATCTAGCTCATCTTATTGTACACAGTTTTAAATTAAAAGTGAGCGAATATGCAATATTTCATTCACCCATAAAATACCGTGGACAGAATAGAGAGAACATAGTTTATCTTCCCGTATTGAACTCAAACTGATAACAAACGTCGACAAAATGACAGAAAGAAGGAATGAATAAAAGATGGAAAAGAATGAACTGTCCCAAACATGTTCACTGATTTAATCCATCCAAGGCCATCAGGGTAAAGACATTGAAAATAAAGAAATGTTCCTAAATGGCAGGATCCCACTGATGGAAAAATAGGACTCGCCTACATGGCACTGCTTCCACCTCAAATCCACGAATTAATTTCCCAGGGCTGCCTAGAATTACTTTTTTTATTATTAAATCATGGGATGTGGGCATCGCTGGCAAGGCCAGCATTTATTGCCCATCCCTAGTTGCCCTTCAGAAGGTGGTGGTGAGCTGCTGCCTTGAACCGCTGCAGTTCGTGCAGTGAAAGTACTGCCACAGTGCTGTTGGATAGGGTGTTCCATGATTTTGACACAGCGACGGTGAATGATCAGCGATATATTTCCAAGTCAGGATGGTGTGTGACTTGGAGGGGAACTTGGAGGTGGAGGTGTACCAATGCACCTACTGCCCTTGTCCTTCTAGGTGGTAGAGTTCGCGTGTTTTAGAGGTGGTGCCGAAAAAGCCTAGGCAAGTTGCTGCAGTGCATCTTGTAGATGGTACACACTGCAGCCACGCTACGCCGGTGGAGGAGGGAATGAATGTTTAATGTGGTGGAATGGCTGCCAATCAAGCAGGCTGCTTTGTCCTGGATGGTGTCGACATTATTGAGTTTGTTGGAGCTGCACTCATCCAGGAAAGTGGAGGGTATTCCATCACACTCCTTACTTGTGCCTTGTAGATGGTGGAAACTTTTTGACGAGTAAGGAGCTGAGACACTCGCCGCAGAATACATAGCCTCTGACCTGGTCTTGTTGCCACAGTATTTATGTGGCTGTTTCAGTTAAGTTTCTTGTCAATTATGACGACCAGGATGTTGATGGTGGGGGATTCGGCGATGGTAATGCCATGGAATGTCAACCGGCGGTGGTTAGACTCTCGCTTGTTGTAGAAGGTCAATTGCCTGGCACTTCTGTGGTGAGAACGGTACGTGCCGCTTATCAGCCCAAGGCTGTACGCCGTCCAGAGCTTGTTGCATGCAGGCTTGGAATGATTCATTAACTGAGGAGCTGTGAATGGCGCTGAACACTGTGTGGTCATCAGCGAACATCGCCATTTCAGACCTTATTTTGGATGGAAGTTCATTGATGAAGCAGCTGAAGATGGTTGGGCCTAGGACACTGCCCTGGGGAACACCTGCAGCGATGTCCTGGGGCTGTGATAATTGACCTGAAACCACCACAGCCATCTTCTTTTGTGCGAGGTATGACTCCAACCAGTGGAGCGTTTTCCCCCTGATTCCCAATGACTTCAGTTTTACTAGGGCTCCTTGATGGCACAGCCGGTCAAATGCTGCCTTGAGGGCAGTAACTCTTACCTCAGCTCTGGAATTCAGCTCCTTTGTCCATGTTTGAACCAAAACTGTAATGAGGTCGGGAGCCGACTGGTCTTGGCGGAACCCAAACTGGCCATGAGTGAGCAGGTTATTGGTGAGTTAGTGCCGCTTGCTAACACTGTCGATGAAACCTTCCATTACACTGGTGATGATTGAGAGTAGTCTGATGGGGTGGTAATTGGCTCAGTTGGATTTATCCTGCTTTTTGTGGACAGTACATATCTGGACGGTTTTCCACATTGTTGGATAGATGCCAGTGCTGTAGTTGTAGTGGGACTGCTTGGCTAGAGGCACGGATAGTTCTGGAGGACAAGTCTTCAGCATGATAGCCGGGTTGTTGTCAAGGCCCATATACTTTGCTGTATCCAGTGCGATCAGCCGTTTCTGATATCACGTGGAGTGAATCGAATTGGTTGAAGAATGCCTTCTGTGGTGGTGGGGCACTCAGGAGCAGGCCGATATGGATCGTCCACTCGTCACTTCTGGCTGAAGATGGTTGCAAATGCTTCAGGGTTGCCTTTTGAACTCAGGTGCTGGGCTCCAACATCATTGAGGATGGGGATATTATTGAAGCCTTCACCTTCGGCTAGTTGTTTAATTGTCTCTCACCATTAATGACTGGATGTTGTAGGACTGCAGAGCTTTGATCTGATCCGCTGATTATGGGATCACTGAGCCCTCCCTGTAGCATGCTGCTTCCGCTTTTTAGCATGCATGCAGTCCTGTGTTGCAGCTTCCCCAGGTTAGCACCTCATTTTTAGTTCCACCTATTGCTGCTTTTGCATTCTCTTCTACAATCCTTATTGAGCCAGGGTTTGTCCCCTGGCTTGGTAATAATGGTAGAGCGAGGGATATGCTGGGCCATGAGGTTACAGATTGTGTGGGATACAAATCTGCTGGTGCCGATGCCCCACATCACCTCATGGATGCCCAGTTTTGAGCAGCTAGATCTGTTCTGAAGCTATTCCATTTACCTCTGTGGTAGTGCCACACAACACTATGGAGGGTGTCTTCAGTGTGAAGATGGGAGCTCACCTCCACAATGATTGTGCGGTGATCAATTATCCCACTCCTGTCATGGTAATATGCATATGCGACAGGTTGTTTGGTGAGGACGAGATCAAGTAAGTTTTTTCCTCGTGTAGGTGTTGGAGGCAGACAGAAAATCTGATGGGGATACAGACTGCCAGAGACAGACGGGCAGAAATGCGAGGGAGAGAAACTGACCGAGTGGATGGATGGGACAGAGAAGGAGACAGAAAGGGGAGGCAGATGGGGGGAGATAAAGTGAGAGAGAGAGAGAGACAGATGGAGGAAAAATAAGTTATAGTAATATTGTGGAAGACACGCAGTAGGGTGGTGGACGGGCGAGGGGACAGAGAGAGAAGCAAACAGGTGGCACAGCCAGGTGACGCAGATTGAGGAATGACAGGCTGGCGAAAGCGATGGTGGGTGATGGCGAATGAGACACTTGGGGCGAGGGTGACGGGGTTGAGCCAGAGATGGGAGGGCAGGGTGAAACTCAGACAGACAAGGCGAGACAGAGAAACAGAAAGACCGGCGGAGGGAGTTGCAGGACACAGATCAGCCGTGGAATACAGAGGAGAGGCCGAAAGTAGGGAGACAGACAGAGGGAGTGAGATAAAGAGAGAGTCATAATGTGGGAGATAGAGAGAGAGTGACAAACCGTGGGAAACACTGCGGCAGGATGAGTGATGGATGGAGCCCGACTGGGGGAGACAGATGGCGGGTGATGCAGTGAGAGACAGATGGTGCAGACATATCTGAGACGGCAGGTGTGAGGAAGCAAATGGTGACAGTCGAGGTTGACTGTCATGGGTTAGAGACTGCACAGAGAGAAAGAGAGGCAAATATTCGGGAGAGGGAGCGAGCGAAAGACCGGGGGTGGAGAATGACAGGGAAGAAGGAGAGAGAGAGAGCCAAACATGCAGGAGGCAAAGAAACGGAAAGATATTCTCAGTCAGACGGGTAACAGACAGGGGAAATAGAGAGAGAGAGATAGTGGAGACAGATGGAGTATGACAGACTGTGGGGAGACAGAGAGAGACAGTCTGTGGGAACAGAGGGAGAGAGACGGCTGTGGAGAGAGGGGGAGAGAGACAGATTGTGGAGAGAGGGAGAGAGAGACTGTGGAGAGAGAGGGAGAGAGGCAGACAGTGGCGACAGGGGGAGAGGTTCATGCTGTGGAGAGAGAGAGGGAGAAAGACAGGCTCTGGAGAGAGAGGATAAGAGACAGACTGTGGAGAGAGAGGGTGAGAGACAGACTGTGCAGAGAGAGGGAGAGAGACAGTGTGTGGAGACAGAGGGAGAGAGACAGACTGTGGATAGAGGGAGAGAGAAATTCTAAGCAGGGTGAGGGAGAGCGCAGAGAGTGGAAAGAGAGGGAGAGAGACAGACTGTGGAGAGAGTTGGAGTGAGTTTGGGTAAGTGTGAGTTAGGATAAGTGGGGTGTTAGGTGCTCTTTTCAAACTTTAACTCTGTGGGTTGTAGTTAATAAGGCCTTTCTGGTGCAGAGTGACTGTTGGTAAACCATTTATCTGGAGCAATTAGAGGGATTGATTTAATTTAAATCCAATTCATTAAAGGGGATACTAGCATCTAAAACCGGGCAGAGGGTGTCCATAACTAACATTTAAAAATTTAAATAATTACATAGAATGGAGCAGGTGATGTGTTACTGTTGCGAGATGTGGGTGCCAGTGGACCAAATTGAGGCTCACGGTGATTACGTCTGTGACAAGTGTCTGCTGCGACAGGAACTCCAGCTCCGTGTTGATGAGCTGGAGTCTGAGCTTCAGACACTGCGACACTTCAGGGAGGGGGAGAAGTACCTGGACTCTGTGTTTCAGGAGGTGGCCACAGCTATGAAGTTAATTAATTCAGATGTAGCCCATGATCAGGGACAGGACGGTGTGACTACGAGTGAGGCAGGTACAGGGCTCCAGGTGGAAGTGCTGGAGGAGCCGCAGCCCTTCCTCTTGTCCAACATGTTTGAGGTTCTTATTTTCTGTGGGGACAGGAGCAGGGACAGCAGGGAGGATGAGCAACCTGGCTACAGCAACGTGGAACGGACGGGGGACCATTCAAGAGGGGAGTAAATTGAAATGTTGTAGTGGAAGGGGTTAGTATTATTAGGGGGATAGATACAGTTCTCTGCAGTCGAGAGCGAGAGTCCCGAAGGCTGTGTTGCCTACGCGGTGCCAGGGTTAAGGACATCTCCTCTGGGCTGGAAAGAAACTTGCAGTGGGAGGGGGTGGATCCAGTTGTCGTGGCCCATGTTGGTACAAACGACGTAGATAGGACTAGGAAGCCGGTTCGTTTAAATGAGTATGAGCAGCTAGGGGTCAAATTAAAAATCAGAACCTCAACGGTAATAATCTCTGGATTATTACCTGAGCCACAAGCGAATTTGGCTAGGACAAATAAAATTAGAGAGTTAAATGCGTGGCTCAAAGACTGGTGTGGGAGAAATGGGTTTTGCTTCCTTGGACACTGGCACCAGTACTGGGGCAGGAGGGAGCTGTTCCGTTGGGACGGGCTTCACTTGGCCAGTGCTGGGTCTAGAGTCCTGGCGGTTCATATAACTAGGGCTGTAGAGAGGGTTTAAACTAACTAGTGGGGAGGAGGTTCCGAGAGAGCAAATAATAAAAATGACAACAGAGAAGTTCATATATTAGGTAGCAGTGGGGAAATTAAAAACCAGAGCGTGTCAGGAAGGGGCAGAAGATAAGGAGTAAAAGGTAAAGTAATAAAAAGTGCAAAAGCAGGAACTAAGTATCACAAAACAACTTTGAACGTTCTCTATCTGAATGCACGTAGCATTCGTAACAAAATAGATGAGTTAATGGCACAAATAACTACATATTGGTATGATCTTGTGGCCATTACAGAAACATGGCTGCAGGGTGACAATGCCTGGGAATTAAACATACCAGGTTATTTAACGATCAGGAAGGAGAGGCAGGAAGGAAGGGGAGGTGGGGTGGTTATGTTAATAAAGGAAGGAATCACTGTAATACAGACAAATGATATTGGGTCAAAAGATCAGGATAATGAAACAGTTTGGGTGGAGATAAGGAATAATAAGGGGAAAAAAAGCAATCGTGGGTGTAGTCTATAGGCCTCCGAACAGTTGCAACTCTGTTGGACGGAGTATCAATCAGGAAATAGTTGAGGCTCGTAATAAGGGAACTTCTATAATTATGGGGGAGTTTAACTATCATATTAATTGGACAAATCAAATTGTGCAGGGCTGCCTTGAGGAAGAGTTCATTGAGTGTATTAGGGATGGGTTTCTTGAGCAGTATGTAACTGAACCGACCAGGGGGCAAGCAACCTTAGATCTGGTCCTGTGTAACGAGACAGGATTAATTAAAAATGTCCTATTAAAGGATCCCCTTGGAATGAGTGACCATAACATGGTTGAATTCCACATTCAATTAGAGGGTGAGAAGGTTGGAACTCAAACAAACGTGCTGAGCTTTAATAAAGGAGACTATGAAGGTATGAGAGCGGAACTGAGTAGAGTGAATTGGGAAAATATATTAAAGGGTAAGACGATACATGATCAGTGGTTTACATTTAAGGAGTTATTTTACAACTTCCAAAAAATATATATTCCACTGAGAAGAAAAGGGTGTAAAAGAAAAGACAGCCATCCGTGGCTAGGTAAAGAAATTAAGGACAGTATTCGATTAAAACAAGGGCATAAAAGGTAGCCAAATCTAGTGGGAGGATAGAGGATTGGGAAAACTTTAGAAGACAGCAAAATATAACAAAAAGATTGATTAAGAAAGGGAAGATAGATTATGAAAGTAAATGAGCAAAAAATATAAAAACAGATAGTAAGAGATAAAAAGAAAAAGGGTGGCTAAATTAAATGTTGGTCCCTTAGAGGATGAGACCGGGAAATTAATGTTGGGAAATATGGAGATGGCAAAAACACTGAATTAATATTTTGTATCAGTCTTTACAGCAGAGGACACTAAGAATATCCCAACACTGGACAAACAGGGGGCTATAGGGGGGAAGGAGCTAAACACGATCAAAATCACTAAGGAAGTGGTACTCGGCAAAATAATGGGACTCAAGGCGGATAAATCACCTGGACATGATGGCTTACATCCTAGGGTCTTGAGGGAAGTGGCGGTAGGGATTGTGGATGCGTTGGTAATAATTTTCCATAACTCCCTGGACTCGGCAAAGGTCCCGGCAGACTGGAAACTGCTAATGTAACACCTTATTTAAAAAGGGCAGCAGACAGAAGGCTGGAAACTATAGGCCGGTTAGCCTAACATCTGTGATTGGTAAAATTTTGGAATCAATTATTAAGGAGACAGTAACAGGACATTTGGATAATCATAATTTAATAGGAGAAAGTCAGCACAGTTTTATGAAGGGGAAGTCATGTTTGACAAATTTGCTGGAGTTCTGTGAGGAAGTAACATATAGGGTGGATAAAGTTGAACCAGTGGACGTAGTGTATTTAGACTTCCAAAAGGCATTTGACAAGGTGCCACACAAAAGATTATTGCTTAAGATAAAAAATAATGGGATTGGGGGTAATATTCTGGCATGGATAGAGGATTGGCTATCTAACAGAAGGCAGAGAGTTGGGATAAATAGTTCATTCTCAGACTGGCAATCAGTAACTAGTGGTGTTCCGCAGGGGTCAGTGCTGGGACCCCAACTCTTTACAAACTATATTAACGATTTGGAGGAGGGGACCGAGTGTCACATATCAACATTTGCAGATGATACTAAGATGGGAGGGAACGTAGTGAGTGAGGAGGACATAAAAAATCTGCAAGGGGACAAACACAGCCGAAGTAAATGGGCAGAGATTTGGCAGATGGAACCTCAAGGGTAATAATCTCTGGATTGTTACCTGAGTCACGAGCGAATTTGGCTAAGACAAACAAAATTAGAGAGTTAAATGCGTGCTTAAAGACTGGTGTGTGAGAAATGGGTATTGCTTCCTGGGACACTGGCACCAGTACTGGGGCAGGAGGGAGCTGTTCCGCTGGGACGGGCTTCACTTGGTCAATGCTGGGACTAGAGTCCTGGCGGATCATATAACTAGGGCTGTAGATTGGTCTTTAAACTAACTAGTGGGGGGGGAGGTTCCCAGAGAGCAAATAATAAAAATGACAACATAGAAGGTCATATACTTAGGTAGCAGTGGGGAAATTAAAAACCAGATCGTGTCAGGAAGGGGCAGAAGGTATGGAGTAAAAGGTAAAGTAATAAAATGGGCAAAAGCAGGAACTAATTGTCACAAAACATATTTGAAAGTTCTCTATCTGAATGCACGTTGCATTCGTAACAAAATGGATGAGTTAATGGCACAAATAATCGCATATGTGTATGGTCTTGTGGCCTTTACAGAAACATGGCTGCAGGTTGACAATGCCTGGGAATTAAACATACCAGGTTATTTATCGATCAGGAAGGACATGCAGGAAGTAAGGGGAGGTGGTGTGGCTATGTTAATAAAAGAAGGAATCACTGTAATACAGAGAAATTATATTGGGTCAAAAGATCAGGATAATGAAACAGTTTGGGTGGAGGTAAGGAATAATAAGGGGAAAAAACACTCGTGGGCTTAGTCTATAGGGCTCCGAACAGTTGCAACTATGTTGGGCGGAGTATCAATCAGGAAATAGTTGAGGCTTGTAATAAGGGAACATCTATAATTATGGGGCATTTTAACTATCATAATAATTGGACAAATAAAATAAGGCAGGGCTGCCTTGAGGATGAGTGCATTGAGTGTATTAGGGATGGGTTTCTTGAGCAGTATGTAAATGAACCGACCAGGGGACAAGCAACCTTAGATCTGGTCTGATGTAACGAGACAGGATTAATTAAAATGTCCTAGTAAAGGATCCCCTTGGAATGAATGACCATACCATGGTTGAATTCCATATTCAATTAGAGGGTGAGAAGGTTGGATCTCAAAGAAGCGTGCTAAGCTTGAATAAAGGAGACTATGAAGGTATGAGAGCGGAATTGAGTAGAGTGGATTGGGAAAATAGATTAAAGGGTAAGAAGATACATGATCAGTGGTGTACATTTAAGGGGTTAAATTACAACTTCCAAAAAATATATATTCCACTGAGAAGAAAAGGGTGCAAAAGAAAAGACAGCCATCCGTGGCTAAGTAAAGAAATTAAGGACAGTATTCGATTAAAACAAGGGCATATAAGTTAGCCAAATCTAGTGGGTGGATAGAGGATTGGGAAAACTTTAAAAGACAGCAAAAAATTACAAAAAGATTGATTAAGAAAGGGAAGATAGATTATGAAAGTAAATTAGCAAAAAATATAAAAACAGATAGAAAGAGATTTTATAGTTATATAAAAAGAAAAAGGGTGGCTAAAGTAAATGTTGGTCCCTTAGAGGATGAGACCGGGAAATTAATGGTGGGAAATATGGAGATGGCAATAACACTGAATGAATATTTTGTAGCAGTCTTTACAATAGAAGACACTAAGAATATCCCAACACTGGACAAGCAGGGGGCTATAGGGGGGGAGGAGCTAAACACGATCAAAATCACTAAGGAAGTGGTACTCGGTAAAGTAATGGGACTCAAGGCGGATAAATCACCTGGACCTCATGGCTTACATCCTAGGGTCTTGAGGGACGTGGCGGTAGGGATTGTGGATGCATTGGTAATACTTTTCCAAAACTCCCTGGACTCAGCAAAGGTCCCGGCAGGCTGGAAAACTGCTAATGTAACACCATGACTTTAAAAGGGCAGCAGACAGAAGGCTGGAAACTATAGACCAGTTAGCCTAACATCTGTGGTAGGTAAAATTTTGGAGTCCATTATTAAGGAGACAGTAACAGGACATTTGGATAATCTTCATTTAATAGGACAAGCCCAGTATGGTTTTATGAAGGGGAAGTCATGTTTGACAAATTTGCTGGAGTTCTTTGAGGAAGTAACATATAGGGTGGATAAAGGGGAACCAGTGGACGTAGTGTATTTAGACTTCCAACAGGCTTTTGATAAGGTGCCACACAAAAGATTAATGCTTAAGATAAAAAGTCACGGGATTGGTGGTAATATTCTGTCATGGATAGAGGATTGGCTATCTAACAGAAGGCAGAGAGTTGGGATAAATGGCTCATTCTCAGAATGGCAATCAATAACTAGTGGTGTTCCGCAGGGTTCGGTGCTCGGTCCCCAACTCTTTACAATCTATATTAACGATTTGGAGGAGGGGACCGAGTGTAACATATCAAAGATTGCAGATGATACTAAGATGGGAGGGAAAGAAGTGAGTGAGTAGGACATAACTGGCTAAGTAAGTGGGCAGAGATTTGGCAGATGGTATACAATACTGGAAAGTGTGAGGTTATGCACTTTGGCAGGAAAAATCGTAGAGCAAGCTATTATCTTCATGGCAAGAAACTTGAAAGTACTGAAGTACAAAGGTATCTGGGGGTCCTGGTGCACGAAACTCAAAAGATTAGTATGCAGGTGCAGCAAGTGATTAAGAAGGCCTATGGAATGTTGGCTTTCATTGCAAGGGGGACAGAATATAAAAATATGGAGGTATTGCGTCAGTTGTACAAGGTATTTGTGAGACCGCACCTGGAATACTGCATACAGTTTTGGTGTCCATACTTAAGCAAATACATACTTGCTCTCGAGTCCGTACAAAGAATGTTCACTCGGTTAATCCCGGGGATGAGGTGATGGACATATGAGGAGAGGTTGAGTTGATTGGGACTCTACTCATTGGAGTTCAGAAGAATGAGAGGCGATCTTATTGAAATAAAAAAGATTGTGAAGGGGTTGGATCGGGTGGATGCGGGGAGGATGTACCGATGATGGGTGAAACTAGAACTAGGGGCATAGTCTTAGAATAATGGGCTGCTTTTTCAAAACTGAGATGAGGAGGAACTACTTCACTCAGAGGGTGTTAGGTCCATGGAATATGCTGCCCCAAAAACGTGTAGAAGCTACACCATTACATTAATTTAAAAAAGAAATGGAGAGTCTCCCAGAAGTAAGGGGAATTAAGGGTTACGGGGAGCGTGCAGGAATTTGGACATGAGTCTAGGTTCGGATCGGACATGGCCCTGTGGGTAGCGGAGCGGGCCCAGGGGTGGTGTAGCCTGATCCTGCTCCTATTTCGTGTGTCTAATTCTGTTAGATTCAGGAGATGGTTCTGTGATAGTAGATTGGCGGTTAGGTTCAGATCAGCCATGATCTTATTGAATGGTGGAGCAGGCTCGAGGGGCCGATTGGCCCACTCCTGTTCCTATTTCTTATGTTCTTATGTTCTTATGTAATACAATACTGAAAAGTGTGAGGTTATGCACTTTGGCAGGAAAAATCGTAGAGAAAATTATTATCTTAATGGCAAGAAACTTGAAAGTACTGAAGTACAAAGGGATCTGGGGGCCTGGTGCACGAAACTCAAAAGGTTAGTATGTAGGTGCAGCAAGTGATTAAGAAGGCCAATGGAATGTTGGCTTCCATTGCTAGGGGGATAGAATATTAAAATATGGAGGTATTGCTTCAGTTGTACAAGTTATTGGTGAGACCGCACCTGGAATACTGCATACAGTTTTGGTGTCCATACTTATTAAAACACATACTTGCTCTCGAGTCAGTACAAAGAAGGTTCACTTGGTTAATCCCGGGGATGAGTGGATGGACATATAAGGAGAGGTTGAGTTGATTGGGACTCTACTCATTGGAGTTCAGAACAAGGAAAGGCGATCTTATTGAAATATATAAGATTGTGAAGGGGTTGGATCGGGTGGATGTGGGGAGGATGTTCCCGATGATGGGTGAAACTAGAACTAGGGGGCATAATTTTAGGATAAGGGGCTGCTCTTTCAAAACTGAGATGAGGAGGTACTACTTCACTCAGAGGGTGGCAGGTCCATGGAATATGCTGCCCCAAAAAGCTGTAGAAGCTACATCATTACATAAATTTAATACAGAAATAGACAGTTTCCTAGAAGTAAAGGGAATTAAGGGTTAAGGGGAGCGGGCAGGAATTTGGACATGAGTCTAGGTTCAGATCGGACATGGCCCTGTGGGTAGCAGAGCGGGCCCAGTGGCCGTGTAGCCTGATCCTGCTCCTATTTCGTGTGTCTAATTTTGTTAGATTCAGGAGATGGTTCTGTGATTATAGATTGGCGGTTAGGATCAGATCAGCCATGATCTTATTGAAAGGAAGAGCGGGCTCGAGGTGCCGATTGGCCTACTCCTGCTCCTAATTCTTATGTTCTTATGAGACAGACTGTAGAGAGAGAGGGAGAGAGACAGACTATGGAGACAGAGGGAGAGAGAATGTCTAAGGAGAGTGAGGGAGAGAGACAGACTGTGGAACGAGAGGGAGAGAGGCAGAGTGTGGAGACAGTGGGAGAGAGACAGACTGGAGACAGAAGAAGAGAGACAGACTGGAGACAGAGCGAGAGAGACAGAATGTGGTGAAGGAGGGAGAGAGACAGACTTTGGAGAGAGAGATAGAGAGGCACACTGTGGTGACAGAGTGAGAGAGACAGACTGTGGAGACAGAGCGAGAGTGACATTCTGTGGGGAGAGTGGGAGAGAGACAATTTCTGGAGAGAGAGGGAGAGAGACAGACAGTGGAGAGAGAGGGAGAGAGACAGATTTTGGAGACAGTGGGAGAGAGACAGACTGTGAAAAGAAATGGAGAGAGACAGACTGTGGAGACAGAGGGAGAGAGACAGACTGGAGACAGAGGGATAGAGGCAGGCAGTTGAGACAGAGGGAGAGAGAAAGACTGTGGAGGGAGAAGGAGATAGACAGACCATGAAGAGAGGGAGAGAGACAGACAGTGGGGTGATGCAGACTGCGGAGTGAGGCAGAATGTGGAGACAGGCAGACAGTGGAGAGGGAGGGAGAGAGACATCATCTGCTCCTGCCTTATGGATTAGGAAGCAAAATGACTAGCCCTTTTCACTTTTTCACAACTGAAAATAAAGGGATATGACTGTTAGAAAGAGTTGCAGCTATATACTGTCAGTATTAATAGACACTTGAAATGTACTTCTTTCCCCCATTTAATACGACAAAGACACACATACCTATCATAGTAAAAGACCAATCTACACATGAAATCCTTGTGCATCTCAACCTGGAATATCCAAGGTCTACGCTCTTCCGTGCTTTGACTAAAGAGCAGGTCCCCAGATTTCCGAGATGACATCAAAAATCTGGACATTATCATTCTGCAAGAGACCTGGTGTAGAGGAGAATGGCCCACTGGTTGTCCCTCTGGGTACACAGGGCTAGTGGTCACATCCAATAAACTGCCAGCAGTAACCCAGGGCAGAGACTCCGGAGGCATACTGATTTGGTTTAAAGAAGAGCTTAGGAATTGCATTGAATTGATAAAAAAGGGCGAAAACCACTTATGGCTCAATATTAAGAAAGACATAATTTTTGGCATGCAAAATGTTTTTATTTGCGCAATCTACATCCCCCCTATAGAATCCCCGTACTTCAAAGAGGACACCTTCTCCAAAATTGAGAGGGAGATTACCAGGCCCATGGGGACGTGTTGATCTGTGGTGACCTCAACTCAAGAACTGGTGAAGACCCAGATTTTATCAGTACTCAGGGGAATAATAACATATTTGGACATAACCAGTTTACATTCACACAGGAATAACTTCGGCAAACAGATAAATGCAAACGGAAAGCAGCTACTGCAGCTCCGTCGAAGCCTGGGTCAGCACATTGTCAATGGCAGGTTCATAGGAGACTCCCTAGGAAGATCGGCCTATTCTTCACCTCTTGGCATTAGCACCATAGACTATATGAATACAGATCCGGACCCATCCTCTTTCAGAGCATTCACAGTCAAACCACTAACACCACTGTCAGATCACAGCCAAATTACAGCGTATCTTAAAAGAACAGAAACAACCGACACAGAAACACAGCCCACTAAGCTGTACAATATTAAAAAATCGTACAGATGGTCCCAAAACAGTAAGGAAAAATAGCGGAAAGCAATTAGCAGCCAAACAACTCAATCCCTCTCAGACAGCTTTCTGGAAAACACATACACTCACAATAAAGAAGGCGTAAACCTGGCAGTGAATAACCTAAATAATATTTTTGATAATTTGGCAACAATGTCGAACTTGACATCTCGCAAGAGTAAACACAAAACACAAAACCACCAAAAATGGTTTGATTCAGACTGTCATAACATGAGGAAATAACTCAGAAAAATATCAAACCAAAAACACAGACAACCAGAAAACGAGGAACTATGCCGTGCTTATTGTCAGGCATTAAAACAATTTAAAAGCACACTCAGAGCCAAGAAAGAATAGTATATTAAGAATAAACTCAGCTCCATTGAGGAATCTATCGATTCTAATTGTTTCCGGGACATTACACAAAAAGCAACACGACGAATTGCCCATTCAAAATGGAGACCTATAGGAAAACTGTTAAATCCTTGAATCTTGCTGTATGGTGTCCGTCAATTTCTAGACAGAGACTGCAGAGGAACAATCAACAGGTGTTTACTGGATGAGGGTGACTCTAAAACTTAAATACAGATCCCTACTCAGGGTTTATATACAGTTGTGGTCTACTGCCGGTACTACAGTATACAGGAGCTGTAAAAAGTAGTTCTCCCCTTAAAGGTACATACACTACAATTCCTCCCCTTTTAGATTAACAGTACCATAACATTCATTTAACAGTTAACACTTTTAACATGCAACATTAACTGAAAATAGTCCATTTATAAATTCAGTCTTTGGGGCGGCTTCCTGATCCTTTCTGGATAGCACCTTTCCTGAGTGTCTTGCTCTTGGTGCGGAGATGATTCTGCCCCCCTGTCGTCGGTTGGTTCATCAGCTTCCGATGCAACTGTTTCTGGGGTAGATGCTACATGTATGTTGGGTTCATCACCAGGTATGCGAGACATGGGGTTGACTCGTTCCTGTGACGCTAGGATCTGGTCGACATGGCGTCTCACAATGTTCTCCTTTTGTAAATCCACTTTGTAAATTAGTGACGCCTGCCATGTGCATATCGTTTCTGGTTGCCATTTCTCTGTTCGGTAATTGCGGGCCAAGACTGGTGCCCTGTATTGAAGCTCCTTGTCGGCTTCTCATTGATTTGCTGGAATTGCTTATTCTCAACATTTCTTCGTACATTTGGTCTGAGTAAATCCAAATGAGATCTCAACCTTCGGTTAAAGAACATCATGGCCGGGGTCACGTTGGTAACTGCATGTGTCGCATTTCTGTAGGCTAACAGGAAATTGTCCACCTTATGCTGCAGTGGAATGTCGTCATCGCACATAGCACTTACTGCCTTTTTAAAGGTTTGAGCGAACCTCTCAGCCAATCCATTTGTGGCTGGATGATACGGGGCGGATGTGTAATGCCTTACCCCATTCCTTCTCATAAATTTCCGGAACTCTTCGTACACAAACTGTGGTCCGTTATCAGAGCAAATCTGCTCTGGCAAGCCGTTCCTGGCAAATATGGTCCGTAGGACTGCAATCGTTTTCTCCGTGGTGGTGGAGGACATTTTGATCACCTCAGGCCATTTCGAGTGCGCATCCACGGCTATTAAGAATATTGAGTCCATGACTGGACGAGCAAAATCAATACGCACCCGTTGCAATGGAGAGGAGGGCCACTCCCATGGGTGTAGAGGGGCATGTGGTGGTGTATTTTGGAACTTCTGGCATCCTAAGCAGCTCTTTGTCAGGTCCTCGATTTGCTGATCGATCCCCGGCCAACACACATAAGCCCTAGCTAGGCATTTCATTTTCACCCCTCCCAGATGGCCTTCGTGAAGCTCATTGAGCACTCTCTCCCTTAACTTGTGTGGAATTACCACTCGGGATCCACACATCAAGGTCCCCTGGCATACTGACAGCTGTTCTCTTCTGGAAGAGAATGCTGGCAACAGTGAGTCACCATGTGTTGGCCATCCCTTCACCGTCAAATCATATAGCCGAGACAGTGTCGGGTCATTTCGGGTCTCCTTCTATATATCCACGTTAGTTACTGGCAAGCGTTCAATTATAGTCGAATAAAATATTCCGACAGGGTCCACTGCTGGTGCTTGCTCCGCAGTAGGCAGTGGCAGGCGTGATAGTCCATCAGCGTTTCCATGCTCTTTGGTGCCCTTATACTCTATTTCATATTGGTTCACCCCTAGAAAAATGGACCATCTTTGTAGCCGTTGCGCAGTCATCACCGGAACGCCCTTCTTTGGATTAAAGATGGAGACAAGTGGTTGGTGGTCAGTAAGCAAGGTGAACTTCTGCCCGTGCAGATAGTGGTTGAACTTTTTCACTCCCCACACTAGGCTGAGGGCCTCCCTGTCAATCTGGGTGAAGTTACGCTCGGCTGAGGTTAGTGACCGAGGCGCAAAGGCTACTGGCCTCTCCGAGCCGACGGGGAGTTTGTGCGACACCAGCGCTCCAATACCATAGGGTGATGCATCACACGCCAACCGAATTTGTAGTGCTGGGTTGAAATGAGCCAACACCTCTTTTGATGTGATCAATTCTTTGCACTTCTGGAAAGCTCGTTTACATTCGTCATTCCACTTGCATGGTACCCCCGTTTGCAGTAGGGTGTTCAGTGGGTGTAGTACTGTAGACAAATTCGGCAAGAACTTATGGTAGTCGTTCACCAGCCCGAGGAACGACTTCAGTTGTGACACATTTTCCGGTGCTGGAACCTTGACTACTGCCTCAATCTTTTCAGGGGACTAATGTAAACCATCTTCATCAATAACGTGGCCACAATACGAGATCTGCTTCTGGAACAATTCGCATTTGTGGTGATTAGCTCGGAGCCCATGTTCCTTCAATCTAGTGAGCACCTGCTCCAGGTTGGCGAGGTGATCACTTTCATTTTCGCCCGTGACCAGGATGTCGTCCAAATAACACTGGGTCCATGGAATCCCTTGCAGGACTTGATCCATTGCCCTTTGCCAAATAGCCGGAGCTGATGCTACCCCGAACACCAGCCGATTGTATTGGTAGAGGCCTTTGTAAGTGTTGATCGTGAGGTACTGTTTCGAGGCTTCTGCTACCTCTATTTGCATGTACGCCTGGGCCAGATCAATCTTAGTGAAGCATTTTCCTCCAGATAGCGAGGCAAAAATATCTTCAATCCGCGGAAGCGGATATTGTACAATGTGAAGGATTAGGTTCACTGTCACCTTAAATTCCCCACAGATGCGAACCTTCTTTGTTTCCCCAGGCGTATTACTCAATGACCTCTTCATTACAGGAACGATGGGTGTAGCCCACTCGCTCCAGTCCACTTTGGACAGTACTCCAGAACGTTCCAAACCTTCCAGCTCTGCTTCGATGGTAGGGCAGATCGCATAAGGCACCGGTCTGGCCTTAAAAATGTTTGGGCTAGCATTTTCCTCTATTTTGATCGTCGCTGTTATGCATTTTAGTGTTCCGAGTACTTCCTGGAACACTTCTTGTGCATCAGTTAGCATTTTTGACAGTCATCCACGTGTGACGTCGTCATCCTTTTTGGCATCTACCGTCAGTGCTTGTATGGCATGCCAACCTAACTGTATCTTCCCGATCCTTTCAAGTCTTGGTAGTGGTGGTCCTCCATCTGGCAATACATATAGGTCCATTTTTGCTGTTTCCTTGCCGTTGTATATCACGTTCACCCTTATTTTTCCTTTGGGGTAGACTTTTTGCCCCGTGTACGTCTTCAAGACAATCTCTGTATCTCTCACGGGTATATGTGAGAATAGCCACTTGCAGTCCCTTCGGTTTATGAATGTTAGGGCTGATCCTGTGTCCAATTCCATTTTCACTTGGACTCCGTCTATCTTGAGATGACCCAGATAGTTTGGTGATCCTCCATTTTGATTACAGAATATAGTTTCAGACAACCCAGCTCCTTGCTTCCGGAGTCTGTATCACTTTTCTGTTCGTCTGAACTACTCTCCATCACCTTATGTACCTTCTTGTACTTCTGCTGTGGAGATTTCTTGCTGCTGGTTTTCTTTCCCGACCTGCAGACTCTTGCTATGTGTCCTACTTTTCCACACTGTCTGCACACTTGGTCCTTGAACCAACAATCCTTATGGTCATGTGTTGTTCTGCCGCAGCAATAACACTTCACTGCCCCATATGACATTTCATTTGTGCCATATTCTTGCGGTCTCCGTTGTATCTCTGCAGCGCCCCATGTGGCTGCTTCGTGTGATACTGCCATGCTGAAAGCCTTGTCCAGCTTAAGATCCTTTTCTGATAAAAGCCGTTTCTGGGTTCCTTCACTTTGAAGCCCAAACACAAACTTGTCCCTTAAAGTACCTGCTAGTCCCGTTCCAAACTGGCAATGTTTCGATAGCTTGCACAGTTCCGTTAAAAACTCAGCATTACTTTCGTCTTTATGCTGGTTCCTTTTGTGAAACTTAAACCTTTCTGCTATCAGCAGCGGTATGGGGTTGAAGTGGTCCAGTAGGATTGCCACTATGCTTTCAAAATCATTTTCCACTGGCTTATCTATGGTTACTAGGTTTCGCAGGAAGCCATAGGTTTTTGCACCCATGGAATTCAACAATACCAGTGCTTTCCTGGCATCTGGCACTTCATTCGCCTTGCAGTACACTTCTATGCGTTCTACATATGTCGCCCAATCTTCGACTTCATTGTCGAACGCTGTGACACTGCCACTCTTCGGCAGCCCTGGGTGTGGTTAGGCTGGCTAAAAATGGCATCTCCCGCACTCACCCTTCTTCTCCGCTGGCTCAAAATGGCGTCTCCCACGCTTTCCTTTCTTCCCGCGCTCTCCCTACTTCTCCACAGTGGCTCAAAATGGCGTCTCCCGTGCTCTCCCTTCTTCTCTTCTGCAGCCCAAATGGCATCTCCCGCGCTTTCCTTTCTTCCCCCGCGGATGCTGCTCAGCCCTTGAACACTGGCCACGCTCTGCGCGTTTTCCTGCGCGCCTCTCTCGTTGACGCCACTCGGTCCTGAACCCCAGCTGCAACCTGTGTGCTTTACCCTTTCTCTCTATGTTTTTTTCCGTCATCGCCGCTCGCTCATCTACCACGGCTGCACTCTGTGTCCTTTACCCTCTCTCGTTGACGCCGCTCGGTCTTCAACCCCGGCTGTGCCCTGTGCGCTTTACCCTCTCTCTTACCCCATCGATGCTGCTTGGCCTTTTTCTGTGCCGTCGGTCGTCTCCAGCCGCCGCCGTCTGGGAATGGACTGCGCCGTACCTGCTGGCAGCCCGCTGCGCTGGATCATCGTGAATGGAGAACCAAGCCCAGATCTCCACAACCTCCTCTGCGATGCTCAAGTCCTCTCTGGATGGTCGACGCCCGCACTTCTGGACTCGGCCTTCCCCTTTCACTGCTCTCTAGGAGCGAATCCCTGGGAGTGAAGCAGAGTTGCAGGTAGGTTTGAATCCACTCATCGCCAACGTTAAATCTGTGAATCTTGATGCATGGTGTCCTTCAATAAATCGGCAGAGACTGCAGAGGAACAATCAACAGGTGTTTACTGGATGAGGGTTACTCTAAAACTAACAGTACAAATCCCTACCCAGGGTTTATATACAGGTGTGGTCACTGCTGGTACTGCATATACAGGAGGTGTAAGAAGTAGTTCTCCCCTTAAAGGTACGTACACTACAGCTGGGAGCTGGGCAGTGATACACACTGGAGAGCTTGTGCCTCTCCCTGGGTGTTGGACCCAGTAAACTCCTTCCATCTTTAAGACTCTACTGACAACCGACCTTTGATCGGATCTCTTTCTCTCTTTCTCTTTCTTTCACTCATCTGCTCTCTCGCTGTTTCTTTCAATCTATCTCAGCTTTAATCTTGAATACAAGGTACCCTAAAATGTTTCTGTCTACCATACAAAATAAAGACGACTCACATTGCAGTGCGCAGCATTAATTTGATGTTAAAATGTTTAAAGAGGGAGGTGGAAATCTGGAGAGAGACAACAACAAAAACATTGAATTGTATAGTGCTTTTCGTGCAGTAAAACCTCCCAGGGCGCTTCACAGCAGTGTTATAAATTATAATTTGACATCGAGCCACATAACAGAGAAAGGTGCAGTGAGAAACAGAGCAAGATGGTGTGAAATAAAGACAGTAATATATGCACACTCAGAACCGCATGTCTTTTAAATGACAAAATCATCGCATCACCCAAAACAGCAGCATTAATCTGGAATAACAAGCCATTGCATGTGTTGACATGGAGGACTATAACTTCACGACCTCAGGAGTGCTCTACAACAAATGCGGCAGCTATTTTGTGCACAATGTGTTAATAACTAGATGGACGGTTTCATTGATTTTGGTCAATAGATAAATGTTGGACCCAGGACATCAGAGAGACACAACATCAGAGGGAGGTAGCGTTAGGCATGCAACTGAGAGAGCCCTGACAGAATGAAACCAACAGAGGGAGAGAGAAAGAAAGGTGTGTAACGCTGTGTTGTGATAGAGAGAAGGCAACAGAGGGAGGGAGAGAGAAAGGTGTGTAACTCTATGCAGTGTGAGAGAGACACCAGGAGAGGGAGAGAAAGGTGTGTAACTCTGTTTTGTGATAGAGAGACACGAAGAGAGGGAGAGAGAGAGAGAGAGAGGTGGGTAACACAGTGCAGTGATAGATAGACACCAGGAGAGTGTGAGTGGGAGTAAGGTGAGTAAAACTGTGTAGTGATAGAACGAAACCAGGAGAGGGAGAGAGAGAGTAAGGTGTGTAACTCTGTGTAGTGATCGAACGATACCAGGAGAGGGAGAGAGAGAGAAAGGTGTGTAACTCTATGCAGTGATAGAGAGACCCCAGGAGAGAGAGAGAGAGATTGAAAGGTGTGTAACACTGTGGAGTGATAGAGAGACACCAAGAGACGGAGAGAGATAGAGAAAGGTGTGTAACTCTGTGTAGTGATAGAGAGACACCAGGAGAGGGAGAGAGAGAGAAAGGTGTGTAATTCTGTGTAGTGATAGAGAGACACCAGGAGAGGGAGAGAGAGAGAAAGGTGTGTAACTCTGTGTTGTGTTAGAGAGACACCAGGAGAGGGAGAGAGAGAGAAAGGTGTGTAACTCTGTGTAGTGATAGAGAGACACCGGGAGAGGGAGAGAGGGAGAAAGGTGTGTAACTCTGTGTAGTGATAGAGAGACACCAGGAGAGGGAGAGAGAGAAAGGTGTGTAACTCTGTGTAGCGATAGAGACACCAGGAGAGGGCGAGAGAGAGAAAGGTGAGTAACTCTGTGTAGTGATAGAGAGACACCAGGAGAGGAAGAGAGATAGAAAGGTGTGTAACTCTGTGTAGTGATAGAGAGACACCAGGAGAGGGAGAGAGAGAGAAAGGTGTGTAACTCTGTGTAGTGATAGAGAGACACCGGGCGAGGGAGAGAGAGAGAAAGGTGTGTAACTCTGTGTAGTGATAGAGAGACACCTGGAGAGGGAGAGAGAGAGAAAGGTGTGTAACTCTGTGTAGTGATAGAGAGACACCAGGAGAGGGAGAGAGAGAGAAAGGTGTGTAACTCTGTGTAGTGTTAGAGAGACACCAGGAGAGAGAGAGAGAGATAAATTTGTGTTACTCTGTGTAGTGATAGAGAGACACCAGGAGAGGGAGAGAGAGAGAAAGCTGTGTAACTCTGTGTAGTGATAGAGAGACACCGGGAGAGGGAGAGAGAGAGAAAGGTGTGCATCTCTGTGTAGTGATAGAGAGATACCAGGAGATGGGGAGAGAGAGAAAGTTGTGTAACTCTGTGTAGTGATAGAAAGACACCAGGAGAGAGAGAGAGAGAGAAAGGTGTGTAACTCTGTGTAGTGACAGAGAGACTCCAGGAGAGGGAGAGAGAGAGAAAGGTGTGTAACTCTGTGCAGTGATAGAGAGACACCAGGAGAGGGAGAGAGAGAAAAAGTTGTGTAAATCTGTGCAGTGATAGAGAGACACCAGGAGAGGGAGAGAGAGAGAAAGTTGTGTAACTCTGTGTAGTGATAGAGAGACACCAGGAGAGGGAGAGAGAGAGAAAGGTGTGTAACTCTGTGCAGCGTCAGAGAGACAGCAGGAGAGGGTGAGAGAGAAAGGTGTGTAACTCTGTGTAGTGATAGAGAACCACCAGCAGAGAGAGAGCGAGAGAAAGGTGTGTAACTCTGTGTAGTGATAGAGAGACACCGGGAGAGGGAGAGAGAGAGAAAGGTGGGTAACTCTGTGTAGTGATAGAGAGACAGCAGGGGAGGGAGAGAGAGAGAAAGGTGTGTAACTCTGTGTTGTGATAGAGAGACACCAGGAGAGGGAGAGAGAGAGAAAGGTGTGTAACTCTGTGTAGTGATAGAGAGACACCAGTAGAGGGAGAGAGAGAGAAAGGTGTGTAACTCTGTGTAATGATAGAGAGACACCGGTAGAGGGAGAGAGAGAAAGGTGTGTAACTCAGTGTAGTGATAGAGAGACACCAGGAGAGGGAGAGAGAGAGAAAGGTGTGGAACACTGTGTAGTGATAGAGGGACACCAGGAGAGGGAGAGAGAGAGAACGGTGTGTAACTCTGTGTAGTGACAGAGAGACAACAGGAGAGGGAGAGTGAAATAAACGTGTGTAGCTCTGTGCAGTGATGGAGAGGCAACAGGAGAGGGAGTGAGAGAGAAATGTGTGTAACTCTGTGTAGTGATAGAGAGGCACCAGGAGAGGGAGAGAGAGAGAAAGGTGTGTAACTCTGTGTAGTGATAAAGAGACACAAGGAGAAGGAGAGAGAGGGAAAGGTGTGTAACTCTGTGTAGTGATAGAGAGACACCAGGAGAGGGAGAGAGAGAGTAAGGTGTGTAACTCTGTGTAGTGATAGAGAGACACCAGGAGAGGGATGAGAGAGAAAGGTGCGTAACTCTATGTAGTGATAGAGAGACACCAGGAGAGGGAGAGCGAGAGAAAGGTGTGTAACTCTGTGTAGTGATAGAGAGACACCAGGAGAGGGAGAGATAGAAAAAGGTGTGTAATTCTGTGTAGTGATAGAGAGACACCAGGAGAGGGAGAGGGAGAGAAAGGTGTGTAACTCAGTGTAGTGATAGAGAGACACCAGGAGAGGGAGAGAGAGAGAAAGGTGTGTAACACTGTGTAGTGATAGAGAGACACCAGGAGAGGGAGAGAGGGAGAAAGGTGTGTAACTCTGTGTAGTGATAGAGAGACACCAGGAGAGGGAGAGAGAGAAAGGTGTGTAACTCTGTGTAGTGATAGAGACGCCAGGAGAGGGCGAGAGAGAGAAAGGTGAGTAACTCTGTGCAGTGATAGAGAGACACCAGGAGAGGAAGAGATAGAGAAAGGTGTGTAACTCTGTGTAGTGATAGAGAGACACCAGGAGAGGGAAAGAGAGAGAAAGGTGTGTAACTCTGTGTAGTGATAGAGAGACTCCGGGCGAGGGAGAGAGAGAGAAAGGTGTGTAACTCTGTGTGGTGATAGAGAGACACCTGGAGAGGGAGAGCGAGAGAAAGGTGTGTAACTCTGTGTAGTGATAGAGAGACACCGGGAGAGGGAGAGAGAGAGAAAGGTGGGTAACTCTGTGTAGTGATAGAGAGACACCAGGAGAGGGAGAGAGAGAGAAAGGTGTGTAACTCTGTGTTGTGGTAGAGAGGCACCAGGAGAGGGAGAGAGAGAGAAAGGTGTGTAACTCTGTGTAGTGATAGAGAGACACCAGTAGAGGGAGAGAGAGAGAAAGGTGTGTAACTCTGTGTAGTGATAGAGAGACACCGGTAGAGGGAGAGAGAGAAAGGTGTGTTACTCAGTGTAGTGATAGAGAGACACCAGGAGAGGGAGAGAGAGAGAAATGTGTGTAACACTGTGTAGTGATAGAGAGACACCAGGAGAGGGAGAGAGAGAGAACGGTGTGTAACTCTGTGTAGTGATAGAGAGACAACAGGAGAGGGAGAGGGAAATAAACGTGTGTACCTCTGTGCAATGATGGAGAGGCAACAGGAGAGGGAGAGAGAGAGAAATGTGTGTAACTCTGTGTAGTGATAGAGAGGCACCAGGAGAGGGAGAGAGAGAGAAAGGTGTGTAACTCTGTGTAGTGATAGAGAGACACAAGGAGAAGGAGAGAGAGGGAAAGGTGTATAATTCTCTGTAGTGGTAGAGATACACCAGGAGAGGGAGAGAGAGAGTAAGGTGTGTAACTCTGTGTAGTGATCGAGAGACACCAGGAGAGGGATGAGAGAGAAAGATGCGTAACTCTGTGCAGTGATAGAGAGACACCAGGAGAGGGAGAGCGAGAGAAAGGTGTGTAACTCTGTGTAGTGATAGAGAGACACCAGGAGAGGGAGAGAGAGAAAAAGCTGTGTAATTCTGTGTAGTGATGGAGAGACACCAGGAGAGGGAGAGAGAGAGAAAGGTGTGTAACTCTGTGTTGTGATAGAGAGACACCAGGAGAGGGAGAGAGAGAGAAAGTTGTGTAACTCTGTGTATTGATAGAGAGACACCGGGAGAGGGAGAGAGGGAGAAAGGTGTGTAACTCTGTGTAGTGATAGAGACACCAGGAGAGGGCGAGAGAGAGAAAGGTGAGTAACTCTGTGTAGTGATAGAGAGACACCAGGAGAGGAAGAGAGAGAGAAAGGTGTGTAACTCTGTGTAGTGATAGAGAGACACCAGGAGAGGGAGAGAGAGAGAAAGGTGTGTAACTCTGTGTCGTGATAGAGAGACACCAGGCGAGGGAGAGAGAGAGAAAGGTGTGTAACTCTGTGTAGTGATAGAGAGACACCTGGAGAGGGAGAGAGAGAGAAAGGTGTGTAATTCTGTGTAGTGATAGAGAGACACCAGGAGAGGGAGAGAGAGAGAAAGGTGTGTAACTCTGTGTAGTTTTAGAGAGACACCAGGAGAGAGAGAGAGAGATAAAGTTGTGTTACTCTGTGTAGTGATACAGAGACACAAGGATAGGGAGAGAGAGAGAAACCTATGTAACTCTGTGTAGTGATAGAGAGACACCGGGAGAGGGAGAGAGAGAGAAAGGTGTGTATCTCTGTGTAGTGATAGAGAGATACCAGGAGATGGGGAGAGAGAGAAAGGTGTGTAACTCTGTGTAGTGATAGAGAGACACCAGGAGAGAGCGAGAGAGAGAAAGGTGTGTAACTCTGTGTGGTGATAGAGAGACTCCAGGAGACGGAGAGAGAGAGAAAGGTGTGTAACTCTGTGCAGTGATAGAGAGACACCAGGAGAGGGAGAGAGAGAAAAAGGTGTGTAAATCTGTGTAGTGATAGAGAGACACCAGGAGAGGGAGAGAGAGAGAAAGTTGTGTAACTCTGTGTAGTGATAGAGATACACCAGGAGAGGGTGAGAGAGAAAGGTGTGTAACTCTGTGTAGTGATCGAGAAACACCAGCAGAGAGAGAGCGAGAGAAAGGTGTTTAACTCTGTGTAGTGATAGAGAGACACCGGGAGAGGGAGAGAGAGAGAAAGGTGGGTAACTCCATGTAGTGATAGAGAGACACCAGGAGAGGGAGAGAGAGAGAAAGGTGTGTAACTCTGTGTAGTGATAGAGAGACACCAGGAGAGGGCGAGAGAGAGAAAGATGTGCAACTCTGTGTAGTGATAGAGAGACACCAGGAGAGGAAGAGAGAGAGAAAGGTGTGTAACTCTGTGTAGTGACAGAGAGACACCAGGAGAGGGAGAGATAGAGAAAGGTGTTTAACTCTGTGCCGTGATAGAGAGACACCAGGAGAGGGAGAGAGAGAGAAAGGTGTGTTACTCTGTGTCGTGATAGAGAGGCACAGGCTGAGGGAGAGCGAGGAAAAGGTGTGTAACTCTGTGTAGTGATAGAGAGACACCAGGAGAGGGAGAGAGAGAAAGGTGTGTAACTCTGTGTAGTGATAGAGAGACACCGGGAGAGGGAGAGAGAGAGAAAGGTGGGTAACTCCGTGTAGTGATAGAGAGACACCAGGAGAGGGAGAGAGAGAGAAAGGTGTGTAACTCTGTGTTGTGATAGAGAGACACCAGGAGAGGGAGAGAGAGAGAAAGGTGTGTAACTCTGTGTAGTGATAGAGGGACACCAGGAGAGGGAGAGAGAGAGAACGGTGTGCAACTCTGTGTAGTGATAGAGAGACAACAGGAGAGGGAGAGGGAAATAAACGTGTGTAGCTCTGTGCAGTGATGGAGAGGCAACAGGAGAGGGAGAGAGAGAGAAATGTGTGTAACTCTGTGTAGTGATAGAGAGACACCAGGAGAGGGAGAGAGAGAGAAAGGCGTGTAACTCTGTGTAGTGATAGAGAGACACCAGGAGACGGAGAGAGAGAGAAAGGTGTGTAACTCTGTGTAGTAATAGAGAGACACCGGTAGAGGGAGAGAGAGAAAGGTGTGCAACTCAGTGTAGTGATAGAGAGACACCAGGAGAGGGAGAGAGAAATGTGTGTAACTCTGTGTAGTGATAGAGAGACACCAGGAGAGGGCGAGAGAGAGAAAGATGTGCAACTCTGTGTAGTGATAGAGAGACACCAGGAGAGGAAGAGAGAGAGAAAGGTGTGTAACTCTGTGTAGTGACAGAGAGACACCAGGAGAGGGAGAGATAGAGAAAGGTGTTTAACTCTGTGCAGTGATAGAAAGACACCAGGAGAGGGAGAGAGAGAGAAAGGTGTGTTACTCTGTGTCGTGATAGAGAGGCACAGGCTGAGGGAGAGCGAGGAAAAGGTGTGTAACTCTGTGTAGTGATAGAGAGACACCAGGAGAGGGAGAGAGAGAAAGGTGTGTAACTCTGTGCAGTGATAGAGAGGCACCAGGAGAGGGTGAGAGAGAAAGGTGTGTAACTCTGTGTAGTAATAGAGAGACACCAGCAGAGAAAGAGAGAGAGAGAAAGGTCTGTAACTCTGTGCAGTGATAGAGAGACACCGGTAGAGGGAGAGAGAGAGAAAGGTGTGTAACTCTGTGCAGTGATAGAGAGACACCAGGAGAGAGAGAGATTGAAAGGTATGTAACACTGTGTAGTGATAGAGAGACAACAGGAGAGGGAGAGAGAGAGAAAGGTGTGTAACTTTGTGTAGTGATAGAGAGACACAAGGAGAGGGAGAGAGAGGGAAAGGTGTGTAACTCTGTGTAGTGATAGAGAGACACCAGGAGAGGGAGAGAGAGAGTAAGGTGTGTAACTCGGTGTAGTGATAGAGAGACACCAGGAGAGGGAAAGAGAGAGAAAGGTGCGTAACTCTGTGTAGTGATAGAGAGACACCAGGAGAGGGAGAGTGAGAGAAAGGTGTGTAACTCTGTGTCGTGATAGAGAGACACCAGGAGAGGGAGAGAGAGAGAAAGGTGTGTAATTCTGTGTAGTGATAGAGAGACACCAGGAGAGTGAGAGAGAGAGAAAGGTGTGTAACTCTGTGTAGTGATAGAGAGACACCAGGAGAGGGAGAGAGAGAGATAGGTGTGCAACTCTGTGTGGTGATAGAGAGACACCGGGAGAGGGGGAGAGAGAGAAAGGTGTGTAACTCTGTGCAGTGATAGAGAGACACCAGGAGAGGGAGAGAGAGAGAGAAAGGTGTGTAAATCTGTGTAGTGATAGAGAGACACCAGGAGAGGGAGAGAGAGAGAAAGGTGTGTAACTCTGTGTAGTGATAGAGTGACACCAGGAGAGGGAGAGAGAGAGAAAGGTGTGTAACTCTGTGTAGTGATAGAGAGACACCGGGCGAGGGAGAGAGAGAGAAAGGTGTGTAACTCTGTGTAGTGATAGAGAGACACCTGGAGAGGGAGAGAGAGAGAAAGGTGTGTAACTCTGTGTAGTGATAGAGAGACACCAGGAGAGGGAGAGAGAGAGAAAGGTGTGTAACTCTGTGTAGTTTTAGAGAGACACCAGGAGAGAGAGAGAGAGATAAAGTTGTGTTACTCTGTGTAGTGATAGAGAGACACCAGGAGAGGGAGAGAGAGAGAAAGCTATGTAACTCTGTGTAGTGATAGAGAGACACCGGGAGAGGGAGAGAGAGAGAAAGGTGTGTATCTCTGTGTAGTGATAGAGAGATACCAGGAGATGGGGAGAGAGAGAAAGGTGCGTAACTCTGTGTAGTGATAGAGAGGCACCAGAAGAGAGCGAGAGAGAGAAAGGTGTGTAACTCTGTGTGGTGATAGAGAGACTCCAGGAGACGGAGAGAGAGAGAAAGGTGTGTAACTCTGTGCAGTGATAGAGAGACACCAGGAGAGGGAGAGAGAGAAAAAGGTGTGTAAATCTGTGTCGTGATAGAGAGACACCAGTAGAGGGAGAGAGAGAGAAAGGTGTGTAACTCTGTGCAGCGTTAGAGATACAACAGGAGAGGGTGCGAGAGAAAGGTGTGTAACTCTGTGTAGTGCTAGAGAGACACCAGGAGAGGGAGAGAGAGAGAAAGGTGTGTAACTCTGTGTAGTAATAGAGAGACACCGGTAGAGGGAGAGAGAGAAAGGTGTGTAACTCAGTGTAGTGATAGAGAGACACCAGGAGAGGGAGAGATAGAGAAAGGTATTTAACTCTGTGCACTGATAGAGAGACACCAGGAGAGGGAGAGAGAGAGAAAGGTGTGTTACTCTGTGTAGTGATAGAGAGGCATAGGCTGAGGGAGAGCGAGGAAAAGGTGTGTAACTCTGTGTAGTGATAGAGAGACACCAGGAGAGGGAGAGAGAGAAAGGTGTGTAAGTCTGTGCAGTGATAGAGAGGCACCAGGAAAGGGTGAGAGAGAAAGGTGTGTAACGCAGTGTAGTGATAGAGAGACACCAGGAGAGGGAGAGATAGAGAAAGGTGTTTAACTCTGTGCACTGATAGAGAGACACCAGGAGAGGGAGAGAGAGAGAAAGGTGTGTTACTCTGTGTAGTGATAGAGAGGCACAGGCTGAGGGAGAGCGAGGAAAAGGTGTGTAACTCTGTGCAGTGATAGAGAGACACCGGTAGAGGGAGAGAGAGAGAAAGGTGGGTAACTCTGTGTAGTGATAGAGAGACACCAGGAGAGGGAGAGGGAGAGAAAGGTGTGTAACTCTATGTAGTGATAGAGAGACACCGGGAGAGGGAGAGAGAGAAAGGTGTGTAACTCTGTGTAGTGATAGAGAGACACCAGGGGAGGGAGAGAGAGAAAGGTGTGTAACTCTGTGTAGTGATAGAGAGATACCAGGAGAGGGCGAGAGAGAGAAAGGTGTGTAACTCTGTGTAGTGATAGGGAGACACCGGGAGAGGGAGAGAGAGAGAAAGGTGTGTACCTCTGTGTAGTGATAGAGAGACACCAGGAGAGGAAGAGAGAGAGAAAGGTGTGTAACTCTGTGTAGTGATAGAGAGACACCGGAAGAGGGAGAGAGAGAAAGGTGTGCAACTCAGTGCAGTGATAGAGAGACACCAGGAGAGGGAGAGAGAAAGGTGTGTAACTCTGTGTAGTGATAGAGAGACACCAGGAGTGGGCGAGAGAGAGAAAGATGTGTAACTCTGTGTAGTGATAGAGAGACACCAGGAGAGGAAGAGAGAGAGAAAGGTGTGTAACTCTGTGTAGTGATAGAGAGACACCAGGAGAGGGAGAGATAGAGAAAGGTGTGTAACTCTGTGTAGTGATAGAGAGACACCAGGAGAGGGAGAGAGAGTAGAAAGGTGTGTAACTCTGTGTAGTGATAGAGAGACACCAGGAGTGGGAGAGAGAGAGAAAGGTGTGTAACTCTGTGTAGTGATAGAGAGACACCAGGAGAGGGAGAGAGAGAGAAAGGTGTGTAATTCTGTGTAGTGATAGAGAGACACCAGGAGAGGGAGAGAGAGAGAAAGGTGTGTAACTCTGTGTAGTGATAGAGAGACACCAGGAGAGGGAGAGAGAGAGATAGGTGTGTAACTCTGTGTAGTGATAGAGAGACACCGGGAGAGGGGGAGAGAGAAAGGTGTGTAACTCTGAGCGGTGATAGAGAGACACCAGGAGAGGGAGAGAGAGAGAGAAAGGTGTGTAAATCTGTGTAGTGATAGAGAGACACCAGGAGAGGGAGAGAGAGAGAAAGGTGTGTGACTCTGTGTAGTGATAGAGAGACACCAGGAGAGGGAGAGAGAGAGAAATCTGTGTAACTCTGTGTAGTGATAGAGGGACACCAGGAGAGGGAGAGAGAGAGAAAGTTGTGTAACTCTGTGCAGTGTTAGAGAGACACCAGGAGAGGGAGAGATAGAGAAAGGTGTGTAACTCTGTGTCGTGAGAGAAAGACACCAGGAGAGGGAGAGAGAGAGAAAGGTGGGTAACTCTGTGTCGTGATAGAGAGACACCAGGAGAGGGAGAGAGCGAGAAAGGTGTGTAACTCTGTGTAGTGATAGAGAGTCACCGGGAGAGGGAGAGAGAGAAAAAGGTGTGTAACTCTGTGTAGTGATAGAGAGACACCGGGAGAGGGAGAGAGAGAAAGCTGTGTAACTCTGTGTAGTGAAAGAGAGACACCAGGAGAGGGAGAGAGAGAGAAAGGTGTGTAACTCTGTGTAGTGATAGAGAGACACCAGGAGAGGGAGAGAGAGAGAAAGGTGTGTAACTCTGTGTAGTGATAGAGTGACACCAGGAGAGGGAGAGAGAGAGAACGGTGTGTAAATCTGTGTAGTGATAGAGAGACAACAGGAGAGGGAGAGGGAAATAAACGTGTGTAGCTCTGTGCAGTGATGGAGAGGCAACAGGAGAGGGAGAGAGAGAGAAATGTGTGTTACTCTGTGTAGTGACAGAGAGACACCAGGAGAGGGAGAGAGAGAGAAAGGTGTGTAACTCTGTGTAGTGATAGAGAGACACCAGGAGAGGGAGAGAGAGAGAAAGGTGTGTAACTCTGTGTAGTAATAGAGAGACACCGGTAGAGGGAGAGAGAGAAAGGTGTGAAACTCAGTGTAGTGATAGAGAGACACCAGGAGAGGGAGAGAGAAAAGTGTGTAACTCTGTGTAGTGATAGAGAGACACCAGGAGAGGGCGAGAGAGAAAAAGATGTGTAACTCTGTGTAGTGATAGAGAGACACCAGGAGAGGAAGAGAGAGATAAAGGTGTGTAACTCTGTGTAGTGATAGAGAGACACCAGGAGAGGGAGAGATAGAGAAAGGTGTGTCACTCTGTGCAGTGATAGAGAGACACCAGGAGAGGGAGAGAGAGAGAAAGGTGTGTAACTCTGTGCAGTGATAGAGAGACACCAGGAGAGGGAGAGAGAGAGAGAGAAAGGTGTGTAAGTCTGTGTAGTGATAGAGTGACACCAGGAGAGGGAGAGAGAGAGAAAGGTGTATAACTCTGTGTCGTAATAGAGAGACACCGGTAGAGGGAGAGAGAGAAAGGTGTGTAACTCAGTGTAGTGATAGAGAGACACCAGGAGAGGGAGAGAGAAAAGTGTGTAACTCTGTGTAGTGATAGAGAGACACCAGGAGAGGGCGGGAGATAAAAAGATGTGTAACTTTGTGCAGTGATAGAGAGACACCAGGAGAGTAAGAGAGAGATAAAGGTGTGTAACTCTGTGTAGTGATAGAGAGACACCAGGAGAGGGAGAGATAGAGAAAGGTGTGTAACTCTGTGCAGTGATAGAGAGACACCAGGAGAGGGAGAGAGAGAGAAAGGTGTGTAACTCTGTGTAGTGATAGAGAGACACCGGGAGAGGGGGAGAGAGAGAAAGGTGTGTAACTCTGTGCAGTGATAGAGAGACACCAGGAGAGGGAGAGAGAGAGAGAAAGGTGTGTAAATCTGTGTAGTGATAGAGAGACACCAGGAGAGGGAGAGAGAGAGAAAGGTGTGTAACTCTGTGTAGTGATAGAGAGACACCAGGAGAGGGAGAGAGAGATAAATGGGTGTAAATCTGTGTCGTGATAGAGTGACACCAGGAGAGGGAGAGAGAGAGAAAGGTGTGTAACTCTGTGTAGTGATAGAGAGACACCAGGAGAGGGAGAGAGCGAGAAAGGTGTGTAACTCTGTGTAGTGATAGAGAGTCACCGGGAGAGGGAGAGAGAGAGAAAGGTGTGTAACTCTGTGTAGTGATAGAGAGACACCGGGAGAGGGAGAGAGAGAAAGCTGTGTAACTCTGTGTAGTGATAGAGAGACACCAGGAGAGGGAGAGAGAGAGAAAGGTGTGTAACTCTGTGTAGTGATAGAGAGACACCAGGAGAGGGAGAGAGAGAGAACGGTGTGTAACTCTGTGTAGTGATAGAGAGACAACAGGAGAGGGAGAGGGAAATAAACGTGTCTAGCTCTGTGCAGTGACGGAGAGGCAACAGGAGAGGGAGAGAGAGAGAAATGTGTGTAACTCTGTGTAGTGATAGAGAGACACCAGGAGAGGGAGAGAGAGAGAAAGGTGTGTAACTCTGTGTAGTGATAGAGAGACACCGGTAGAGGGAGAGAGAGAAAGGTGTGTAACTCAGTGTAGTGATAGAGAGACACCAGGAGAGGGAGAGAGAAAAGTGTGTAACTCTGTGTAGTGATAGAGAGACACCAGGAGAGGGCGAGAGAGAGAAAGATGTGTAACTCTGTGGAGTGATAGAGAGACACCAGGAGAGGAAGAGAGAGATAAAGGTGTGTAACTCTGTGTAGTGATAGAGAGACACCAGGAGAGGGAGAGATAGAGAAAGGTGTGTAACTCTGTGCAGTGATAGAGAGACACCAGGAGAGGGAGAGAGAGAGAAAGGTGTGTTCCTCTGTGTAGTGATAGAGAGGCACAGGCTGAGGGAGAGCGAGGAAAAGGTGTGTAACTCTGTGTAGTGATAGAGAGACACCAGGAGAGGGAGAGAGAGAAAGGTGTGTAACTCTGTGTAGTGATAGAGAGACACCAGGAGAGGGTGAGAGAGAAAGGTGTGTAACTCTGTGTAGTAATAGAGAGACACCAGCAGAGAGAGAGAGTAATATTGTTTAAAAGTAATATTGTCTGTACCCAACAAATGTCAAATCGATTGACACCTACAGAATGTTGGAAAACTGTACCTTTTTGCTATGTAAGCTTTGGCAATATGGTTCTCTGTAAACTTTCATGCCAATAAAGCATTTGAACTGAACTGAACTGAACTGAGAGAAAGGACTGTAACTCTGTGCAGTGATAGAGAGACACCGGGAGAGGGAGAGAGAGAGAAAGGTGGGTAACTCTGTGTAGTGATAGAGAGACACCAGGAGAGGGAGAGAGAGAGAAAGGTGTGTAACTCTATGTAGTGATAGAGAGACACCGGGAGAGGGGGAGAGAGAAAGGTGTGTAACTCTGTGTAGTGATAGAGAGACACCAGGAGAGGGAGAGAGAGAAAGGTGTGTAACTCTGTGTAGTGATAGAGAGACACCAGGAGAGGGCGAGAGAGAGAAAGGTGTGTAACTCTATGTAGTGATAGAGAGACACCGGGAGAGGGAGAGAGAGAAAGGTGTGTAACTCTGTGTAGTGATAGAGAGACACCAGGAGAGGGAGAGAGAGAAAGGTGTGTAACTCTGTGTAGTGATAGAGAGACACCAGGAGAGGGCGAGAGAGAGAAAGGTGTGTAACTCTGTTTCGTGATAGGGAGACACCGGGAGAGGGAGAGAGAGAGAAAGGTGTGTAACTCTGTCTGGTGATTGAGAGACAACAGGAGAGGAAGAGAGAGAGAAAGGTGTGTAACTCTGTGTCGTGATAGAGAGACACCGGTAGAGGGAGAGAGAGAAAGGTGTGTAACTCAGTGTAGTGATAGAGAGACACCAGGAGAGGGAGAGAGAAAGGTGTGTAACTCTGTGTAGTGATAGAGAGACACCAGGAGAGGGCGAGAGAGAGAAAGATGTGTAACTCTGTGTTGTGATAGAGATACACCAGGAGAGGAAGAGAGAGAGAAAGGTGTGTAACTCTGTGTAGTGATAGAGAGACACCAGGAGAGGGAGAGATAGAGAAAGGTGTGTAACTCTGTGTAGTGATAGAGAGACAACAGGAGAGGGAGAGAGAGAGAAAGGTGTGTAACTCTGTGTAGTGATAGAGAGACACCAGGAGAGGGAGAGAGAGAAAGGTGTGTAACTCTGTGTAGTGATAGAGAGACACCAGGAGAGGGAGAGAGAGAGAAAGGTGAGTAACTCTGTGTAGTGAAAGAGAGATACCAGGAGAGGGAGAGAGAGAGAAAGGAGTGTAATTCTATGCAGTGATAGAGAGACACCAGGAGAGAGAGAGAGAGATTGAAAGGTGTCTAACACTGTGGAGTGATAGAGAAACACCAAGAGACGGAGAGAGATAGAGAACGGTGTGTAAATCTGCGTAGTGATAGAGAGACACCAGGAGAGGGAGAGAGAGAGAAACGTGTGTAACACTGTGTAGTGATAGAGAGACACCAGGAGAGGGAGAGAGAGAGAACGGTGTGTAACTCTGTGTAGTGATAGAGAGACAACAGGAGAGGGAGAGGGAAGTAAACGTGTGTAGCTCTGTGCAGTGATCGAGAGACACCGGGAGAGGGAGAGAGAGAAAGGTGTGTAACTCTGAGTAGTGATAGAGAGACACCAGGTGGGGGAGACAGAGAGAAAGGTGAGTAACTCTGTGCAGTGAAAGAGAGACACCAGGAGAGGGGGAGAGAGAGAAAGGTGTGTAACTCTGTGTAGTGATAGAGAGACACAAGGAGAGGGAGAGAGAGGGAAAGGTGTGTAACTCTGTGTAGTGATAGAGAGACACCAGGAGAGGGAGAGAGAGAGTAAGGTGTGTAACTCTGTGTAGTGATAGAGAGACACCAGGAGAGGGAAAGAGAGAGAAAGGTGCGTAACTCTGTGTAGTGATAGAGAGACACCAGGAGAGGGACAGCAAGAGAAAGAAGTGTAACTCTGTGTGGTGATAGAGAGACACCAGGAGAGGGAGAGAGAGAGATAGGTGTGTAACTCTGTGTAGGGATAGAGAGACACCGAGAGAGGTGGAGAGAGAGAAAGGTGTGTAACTCTGTGCAGTGATAGAGAGACACCAGGAGAGGGAGAGAGAGAGAGAAAGGTGTGTAAATCTGTGTAGTGATAGAGAGACACCAGGAGAGGGAGAGAGAGAGAAAGGTGTGTAACATTGTGTAGTGATAGAGAGACACCAGGAGAGGGAGAGAGGGAAAGGTGTGTAACTCTGTGTAGTGGTAGAGTGACACCAGGAGAGGGAGAGAGAGAGAAAGGTGTGTAACTCTGTGTAGTGATAGAGAGACACCAGGAGAGGCAGAGAGAGAGAAAGTTGAGTAACTCTGTGTAGTGATAGAGAGACACCAGGAGAGAGAGAGAGAGAGAAAGGTGTGTAACTCTGTGTAGTGAGAGAAAGACACCAGGGGAGGGAGAGAGAGAGAAAGGTGGGTAACTCTGTGTAGTGATAGAGAGACACCAGGAGAGGGAGAGAGCGAGAAACGTGTGTAACTCTGTGTAGTGATAGAGAGTCACCGGGAGAGGGAGAAAGAGAGAAAGGTGTGTAACTCTGTGTACTGATAGAGAGACACCAGGAGAGGGAGAGAGAGAGAAAGGTGTGTAACTCTGTTTGGTGTTAGAGAGACACCGGGAGAGGGAGAGAGAGAGAATGGTGTGTAACTCTGTGTAGTGATAGAGAGACACCAGGAGAGGGAGAGAGAAAGCTGTGTAACTCTGTGTACTGATAGAGAGACACCAGGAGAGGGAGAGAGAGAGAAAGGTGCGTAACTCTGTGCAGTAATAGGGAGACACCAGGAGAGGGAGAGGGAAAGGTGTGTAACTCTGTGTAGTGATAGAGAGACACCAGGAGAGGGAGAGAGAGAGAAAGGTGCATAACTCTGTGTAGTGATAGGGAGACACCAGGAGAGGGAGAGAGAGAGAAAGGTGTGTAACTCTGTGTAGTGATAGAGTGACACCAGGAGAGGGAGAGAGAGAGAAAGGTGTGTAACTCTGTGTAGTGATAGAGAGACACCAGGAGAGGGAGAGAGAGAGAAAGTTGTGTAACTCTGTGCAGTGTTAGAGAGACACCAGGAGAGGGAGAGATAGAGAAAGGTGTGTAACTCTGTGTAGTGAGAGAAAGACACCAGGAGAGGGAGAGAGAGAGAAAGGTGGGTAACTCTGTGTAGTGATAGAGAGACACCAGGAGAGGGAGAGAGCGAGAAAGGTTTGTAACTCTGAGTAGTGATAGAGAGACACCGGGAGAGGGAGAGAGACAAAGCTGTGTAACTCTGTGTAGTGATAGAGAGACACCAGGAGAGGGAGAGAGAGAGAAAGGTTTGTAACTCTGTGTAGTGATAGAGAGACACCAGGAGAGGGAGAGAGAGAGAAAGGTGTGTAACTCTGTGTTGTGATAGTGAGACACCAGGAGTGGGAGAGAGAGAAAGGTGTGTAACTCTGTGTAGTGATAGAGAGACACCAGGAGAGGGGGAGAGAGAGAAAGGTGTGTAACTCTGTGTAGTGATAGAGAGACACCAGGAGAGGGGGCGAGAGAGAAAGGTGTGTAACTCTGTGTTGTGATAGAGAGACACCAGGAGAGGGAGAGATAGAGAAAGGTGAGTAACTCTGTGTAGTGATAGAGAGACACCAGTAGAGGGAGAGAGAGAGAAAGGTGTGTAACTCTGTGTAGTGATAGAGAGACACCAGGAGAGGGAGAGAGTGAAAGGTGTGTAACTCTGTGTAGTGATAGAGAGACACCAGGAGAGGGAGAGAGAGAGAAAGGTGAGTAACTCTGTGCAGTGAAAGAGAAACACCAGGAGAGGGAGAGAGAGAGAAAGGTGTGTAACTCTATGCAGTGATAGAGAGACACCAAGAGAGAGAGAGAGAGATTGAAAGGTGTGTAACACTGTGGAGTGATAGAGAGACACCAAGAGACGGAGAGAGATAGAGAACGGTGTGTAAATCTGCATAGTGATAGAGAGACACCAGGAGAGGGAGAGAGAGAGAAAGGTGTGTAACTCTGTGTAGTGATAGAGAGACACCAGGAGAGGGAGAGAGAGAGAAAGTTGTGTAACGCTGTGCAGTGTTAGAGAGACACCAGGAGAGGGAGAGATAGAGAAAAGTGTGTAACTCTGTGTAGTGAGAGAAAGACACCAGGAGAGGGAGAGGGAGAGAAAGGTGGGTAACTCTGTGTAGTGATAGAGAGACACCAGGAGAGGGAGAGAGCGAGAAAGGTGTGTAACTCTGTGCAGTCATCGAGAGACACCGGGAGAGGGAGAGAGATAAAGCTGTGTAACTCTGTGTAGTGATAGAGAGACACCAGGAGAGGGAGAGAGAGAGAAAGGTGTGTAACTCTGTGTAGTGATAGAGAGACACCAGGAGAGGGATAGAGAGAGAAAGGTGTGTAACTCAGTGTAGTGATAGAGAGACACCAGGAGAGGGAGAGAGAGAGAACGGTGTGTAACTCTGTGTAGTGATAGAGAGACAACAGGAGAGGGAGAGGGAAATAAACGTGTGTAGCTCTGTGCAGTGATGGAGAGGCAACAGGAGAGGGAGAGAGAGAGAAATGTGTGTCACTCTGTGTTGTAATAGAGAGACACAGGTAGAGGGAGAGAGAGAAAGGTGTGTAACTCAGTGTAGTGATAGAGAGACACCAGGAGAGGGAGAGAGAAAAGTGTGTAACTCTGTGTAGTGATAGAGAGACACGAGGAGAGGGCGAGAGAGAGAAAGATGTGTAACTCTGTGTAGTGATAGAGAGACACCAGGAGAGGAAGAGAGAGAGAAAGGTGTGTAACTCTGTGTAGTGATAGAGAGACACCAGGAGAGGGAGAGATAGAGAAAGGTGTGTAACTCTGTGCAGTGATAGAGAGACACCAGGAGAGGGAGAGAGAGAAAGGTGTGTTACTCTGTGTAGTGATAGAGAGGCACAGGCTGAGGGAGAGCGAGGAAAAGGTGTGTAACTCTGTGCAGTGATAGAGAGACACCAGGAGAGGGAGAGAGAGAAAGTTGTGTAACTCTGTGCAGTGATAGAGAGACACCAGGAGAGGGTGAGAGAGGAAGGTGTGTAACTCTGTGTAGTAATAGAGAGACACCAGCAGAGAGAGAGAGAGAGAGAAAGGTCTGCAACTCTGTGTAGTGATAGAGAGACCCCGGGAGAGGGAGAGAGAGAGAAAGGTGGGTAACTCTGTGTAGTGATAGAGAGACAGCGGGAGAGGGAGAGAGAGAAAGGTGTGTAACTCTGTGTAGTGATAGAGAGACACCAGGAGAGGGAGAGAGAGAGAAAGGTGTGTAACTCTATGTAGTGATAGAGAGACAGCGGGAGAGGGAGAGAGAGAAAGGTGTGTAACTCTGTGTAGTGATAGAGAGACACCAGGAGAGGGAGAGAGAGAAAGGTGTGTAACTCTGTGTAGTGATAGAGAGACACCAGGAGAGGGCGAGAGAGAGAAAGGTGTGTAACTCTGTGTAGTGATAGGGAGACACCGGGAGAGGGAGAGAGAGAGAAAGGTGTGTAACTCTGTGTAGTGATAGAGAGACACCAGGAGAGGGTGAGAGACAGAAAGGTGTGTAACTCTTGCAGTGATAGAGAGGAACCAGGAGAGGGAAAGAGAAAGAAAGGTGTGTAAGTCTGTGTAGTGATAGAGAGGCACAGGCTGAGGGAGAGAGAGGGAAAGGTGTGTAACTCTGTGTAGTCACAGAGAGACACCAGGAGAGGGAGAGAGAGAAAGGTGTGTGACTCTGTGCAGTGATAGAGAGACACCAGGAGAGTGTGAGAGAGAAAGGTGTGTAACTCTGTGTAGTGATAGAGAGACACCAGGAGAGAAAGAGAGAGAGAAAGGTGTGTAAATCTGTGTAGTGATAGAGAGACACCGGGAGAGGGAGAGAGAGAGAAAGGTGGGTAACACTGTGTAGCGATAGAGAGACACCAGGAGAGGGAGAGAGAGAGAAAGGTGTGTAACTCTGTGTAGTGATAGAGAGACACCAGGAGAGGGAGAGAGAGAGAAAGGTGTGTAACTCTGCGTTGTGATGGAGAGACACCGGTAGAGGGAGAGAGATAAAGGTGTGTAACTCAGTGTAGTGATTCAGAGACACCAGGAGAGGGAGAGAGAAAGGTGTGTAACTCTGTGTAGTAATAGAGAGACACCAGGAGAGGGCGAGAGAGAGAAAGGTGTGGAAATCTGTGTCGTGATAGAGAGACACCAGGAGAGGGAGAGACAGAGAAAGGTGTGTAACTCTGTGCAGTGATAGAGAGACACCAGGAGAGGGAGAGATAGAGAAAGGTATGTAACTCTTTGTAGTGATTGAGAGACACCAGGAGAGGGAGATAGAGAAAGATGTGTAACTCTGTGCAGTGATAGAGAGACATTAGGAGAGGGAGAGAGAGAAAAATGTGTGTAACTCCGTGTAGTGATAGAGAGGCACAGGCTGAGGGAGAGAGAGGGAAAGGTGTGTAACTCTGTGTAGCGATAGAGAGACACCAGGAGAGGGAGAGAGAGAAAGGTGTGTAACTCTGTGCAGTGATTGAGAGACACCAGGAGAGGGTGAGAGAGAAAGGTGTGTAACTCTGTGTAGTGATAGAGAGACACCAGCAGAGAGAGAGGGAGAGAGAAAGTTGTGTAACTCTGTGTAGTGATAGAGAGACACCGGGAGACGGAGAGAGAGAGAAAGGTGTGCAACTCTGTGATGTGATAGAGAGACATCAGGAGAGGGAGAGAGAGAGAAAGGTGTGTAACTCTGTGTAGTGATAGAGAGACACCAGGAGAGGGAGAGAGAGAGAAAGGTGTGTAACACTATGTAGTGTTAGAGAGACACCAGGAGAGGAATAGAGAGAGAAAGGTGTGTAACTCTGTGCAGTGATAGAGAGACACCGGGAGAGGGAGAGAGAGAGAAATGTGGGTAACTCTGTGTAGTGATAGAGAGACACCGGGAGAGGAAGAGAGAGAGAAAGGTGTGTTACTCTGTGTAATGATAGAGAGACACCGGGAGAGGGGGAGAGAGAGAAATGTGTGTAACTCTGTGCAGTGATAGAGAGACACGAGGAGAGGGAGAGAGAGAGAGAAAGGTGTGTAACTCTGTGTAGTGATAGAGAGACACCAGGAGAGGGAGAGAGAGAGAAAGGTGTGTAACTCTGTGTAGTGACAGAGAGACACCAGGAGAGGGAGAGAGAGGAAAGGTTTGTAACTCTGTGTAGTGATAGAGAGACACCAGGAGAGGGAGAGAAAGAGAAAGGTGTGTAACTCTGTGTAATGATAGAGGGACACCAGGAGAGGGAGAGAGAGAGAAAGGTGTGTTACTCTGTGTAGTGATAGAGAGGCACAGGCTGAGGGAGAGCGAGGAAAAGGTGTGTAACTCTGTGCAGTGATAGAGAGACACCGGTAGAGGGAGAGAGAGAGAAAGGTGGGTAACTCTGTGTAGTGATAGAGAGACACCAGGAGAGGGAGAGAGAGAGAAAGGTGTGTAACTCTATGTAGTGATAGAGAGACACCGGGAGAGGGAGAGAGAGAAAGGTGTGTAACTCTGTGTAGTGATAGAGAGACACCAGGGGAGGGAGAGAGAGAAAGGTGTGTAACTCTGTGTAGTGACAGAGAGATACCAGGAGAGGGCGAGAGAGAGAAAGGTGTGTAACTCTGTGTAGTGATAGAGAGACACCAGGAGAGGGAGAGAGAGAGAAAGGTGTGTACCTCTGTGTAGTGATAGAGAGACACCAGGAGAGGAAGAGAGAGAGAAAGGTGTGTAACTCTGTGTAGTGATAGAGAGACACCAGGAGAGGGAGAGATAGAGAAAGCTGTGTAATTCTGTGTAGTGATAGAGAGACACCAGGAGAGGGAGAGAGAGTAGAAAGGTGTGTAACTCTGTGTAGTGATAGAGAGACACCAGGAGTGGGAGAGAGAGAGAAAGGTGTGTAACTCTGTGTAGTGATAGAGAGACACCAGGAGAGGGAGAGAGAGAGAAAGGTGTGTAATTCTGTGTAGTGATAGAGAGACACCAGGAGAGGGAGAGAGAGAGAAAGGTGTGTAACTCTGTGTAGTGATAGAGAGACACCAGGAGAGGGAGAGAGAGAGATAGGTGTGTAACTCTGTGTAGTGATAGAGAGACACCGGGAGAGGGGGAGAGAGAAAGGTGTGTAACTCTGAGCGGTGATAGAGAGACACCAGGAGAGGGAGAGAGAGAGAGAAAGGTGTGTAAATCTGTGTAGTGATAGAGAGACACCAGGAGAGGGAGAGAGAGAGAAAGGTGTGTAACTCTGTGTAGTGATAGAGAGACACCAGGAGAGGGAGAGAGAGAGAAATCTGTGTAACTCTGTGTAGTGATAGAGTGACACCAGGACAGGGAGAGAGAGAGAAAGTTGTGTAACTCTGTGTAGTGATAGAGAGACACCAGGAGAGGGAGAGAGAGAGAAAGTTGTGTAACTCTGTGCAGTGTTAGAGAGACACCAGGAGAGGGAGAGATAGAGAAAGGTGTGTAACTCTGTGTCGTGAGAGAAAGACACCAGGAGAGGGAGAGGGAGAGAAAGGTGGGTAACTCTGTGTCGTGATAGAGAGACACCAGGAGAGGGAGAGAGCGAGAAAGGTGTGTAACTCTGTGTAGTGATAGAGAGTCACCGGGAGAGGGAGAGAGAGAGAAAGGTGTGTAACTCTGTGTAGTGATAGAGAGACACCGGGAGAGGGAGAGAGAGAAAGCTGTGTAACTCTGTGTAGTGAAAGAGAGACACCAGGAGAGGGAGAGAGAGAGAAAGGTGTGTAACTCTGTGTAGTGATAGAGAGACACCAGGAGAGGGAGAGAGAGAGAAAGGTGTGTAACTCTGTGTAGTGATAGAGTGACACCAGGAGAGGGAGAGAGAGAGAACGGTGTGTAAATCTGTGTAGTGATAGAGAGACAACAGGAGAGGGAGAGGGAAATAAACGTGTGTAGCTCTGTGCAGTGATGGAGAGGCAACAGGAGAGGGAGAGAGAGAGAAATGTGTGTTACTCTGTGTAGTGACAGAGAGACACCAGGAGAGGGAGAGAGAGAGTAAGGTGTGTAACTCTGTGTAGTGATAGAGAGACACCAGGAGAGGGAGAGAGAGAGAAAGGTGTGTAACTCTGTGTAGTAATAGAGAGACATCAGTAGAGGGAGAGAGAGAAAGGTGTGAAACTCAGTGTAGTGATAGAGAGACACCAGGAGAGGGAGAGAGAAAAGTGTGTAACTCTGTGTAGTGATAGAGAGACACCAGGAGAGGGCGGGAGAGAAAAAGATGTGTAACTCTGTGTAGTGATAGAGAGACACCAGCAGAGGAAGAGAGAGATAAAGGTGTGTAACTCTGTGTAGTGATAGAAAGACACCAGGAGAGGGAGAGATAGAGAAAGGTGTGTCACTCTGTGCAGTGAAAGAGAGACACCAGGAGAGGGAGAGAGAGAGAAAGGTGTGTAACTCTGTGTAGTGATAGAGAGACACCGGGAGAGGGGGAGAGAGAGAAAGGTGTGTAACTCTGTGCAGTGATAGAGAGACACCAGGAGAGGGAGAGAGAGAGAGAAAGGTGTGTAAATCTGTGTAGTGATAGAGTGACACCAGGAGAGGGAGAGAGAGAGAAAGGTGTGTAACTCTGTGTCGTAATAGAAAGACACCGGTAGAGGGAGAGAGAGAAAGGTGTGTAACTCAGTGTAGTGATAGAGAGACACCAGGAGAGGGAGAGAGAAAAGTGTGTAACTCTGTGTAGTGATAGAGAGACACCAGGAGAGGGCGGGAGAGAAAAAGATGTGTAACTCTGTGCAGTGATAGAGAGACACCAGGAGAGGAAGAGAGAGATAAAGGTGTGTAACTCTGTGTAGTGATAGAGAGACACCAGGAGAGGGAGAGATAGAGAAAGGTGTGTAACTCTGTGCAGTGATAGAGAGACACCAGGAGAGGGAGAGAGAGAGAAAGGTGTGTAACTCTGTGTAGTGATAGAGAGACACCAGGAGAGGGAGAGAGAGAGAAAGGTGTGTAACTCTGTGTAGTGATAGAGAGACACCGGGAGAGGGGGAGAGAGAGAAAGGTGTGTAACTCTGTGCAGTGATAGAGAGACACCAGGAGAGGGAGAGAGAGAGAGAAAGGTGTGTAAATCTGTGTAGTGATAGAGAGACACCAGGAGAGGGAGAGAGAGAGAAAGGTGTGTAACTCTGTGTAGTGATAGAGAGACACCAGGAGAGGGAGAGAGAGATAAATGGGTGTAAATCTGTGTCGTGATAGAGTGACACCAGGAGAGGGAGAGAGAGAGAAAGATGTGTAAATCTGTGTAGTGATAGAGAGACACCAGGAGAGGGAGAGAGAGAGAAAGGTGTGTAACTCTGTGTCGTGAGAGAAAAACACCAGGAGAGGGAGAGAGAGAGAAAGGTGGGTAACTCTGTGTAGTGATAGAGAGACACCAGGAGAGGGAGAGAGCGAGAAAGGTGTGTAACTCTGTGTAGTGATAGAGAGTCACCGGGAGAGGGAGAGAGAGAGAAAGGTGTGTAACTCTGTGCAATGATAGAGAGACACCAGCAGAGAGAGAGAGAGAGAAAGTTGTGTAACTCTGTGTAGTGATAGAGAGACACCGGGAGAGGGAGAGAGAGCGAAAGGTGGGTAACTCTGTGTAGTGATAGAGAGTCACAGGGAGAGGGAGACAGAGACAAAGGTGTGTAACTCTGTGTAGTGATAGAGAGACACCAGCAGAGAGAGAGAGAGAGAAATGTGTGTAACTCTGTGTAGCAATAGAGAGACACCGGGAGAGGGAGAGAGAGACAAAAGTGGGTAACACTGTGTATTGATAGAGAGACACCGGTAGAGGGAGAGAGAGAAAGGTGTGGAACTCAGTGTAGTGATAGAGAGACACCAGGAGAGGGAGAGAGAAAGGTGTGTAACTCTGTGTAGCGATAGAGAGACACCAGGAGAGGGCGAGAGAGAGAAAGATGTGTAACTCTTTGTAGTGATAGAGAGACACCAGGAGAGGAAGAGAGAGAGAAAGGTGTGTAACTCTGTGTAGTGATAGAGAGACACCGGGAGAGGGAGAGAGAGAGAAAGGTGTGTAACTCTGTGTAGTGATAGAGAGACACCGGGAGAGGGAGAGAGAGAAAGCTGTGTAACTCTGTGTAGTGAAAGAGAGACACCAGGAGAGGGAGAGAGAGAGAAAGGTGTGTAACTCTGTGTAGTGATAGAGAGACACCAGGAGAGGGAGAGAGAGAGAAAGGTGTGTAACTCTGTGTAGTGATAGAGTGACACCAGGAGAGGGAGAGAGAGAGAACGGTGTGTAAATCTGTGTAGTGATAGAGAGACAACAGGAGAGGGAGAGGGAAATAAACGTGTGTAGCTCTGTGCAGTGATGGAGAGGCAACAGGAGAGGGAGAGAGAGAGAAATGTGTGTTACTCTGTGTAGTGACAGAGAGACACCAGGAGAGGGAGAGAGAGAGTAAGGTGTGTAACTCTGTGTAGTGATAGAGAGACACCAGGAGAGGGAGAGAGAGAGAAAGGTGTGTAACTCTGTGTAGTAATAGAGAGACATCAGTAGAGGGAGAGAGAGAAAGGTGTGAAACTCAGTGTAGTGATAGAGAGACACCAGGAGAGGGAGAGAGAAAAGTGTGTAACTCTGTGTAGTGATAGAGAGACACCAGGAGAGGGCGGGAGAGAAAAAGATGTGTAACTCTGTGTAGTGATAGAGAGACACCAGCAGAGGAAGAGAGAGATAAAGGTGTGTAACTCTGTGTAGTGATAGAAAGACACCAGGAGAGGGAGAGATAGAGAAAGGTGTGTCACTCTGTGCAGTGAAAGAGAGACACCAGGAGAGGGAGAGAGAGAGAAAGGTGTGTAACTCTGTGTAGTGATAGAGAGACACCGGGAGAGGGGGAGAGAGAGAAAGGTGTGTAACTCTGTGCAGTGATAGAGAGACACCAGGAGAGGGAGAGAGAGAGAGAAAGGTGTGTAAATCTGTGTAGTGATAGAGTGACACCAGGAGAGGGAGAGAGAGAGAAAGGTGTGTAACTCTGTGTCGTAATAGAAAGACACCGGTAGAGGGAGAGAGAGAAAGGTGTGTAACTCAGTGTAGTGATAGAGAGACACCAGGAGAGGGAGAGAGAAAAGTGTGTAACTCTGTGTAGTGATAGAGAGACACCAGGAGAGGGCGGGAGAGAAAAAGATGTGTAACTCTGTGCAGTGATAGAGAGACACCAGGAGAGGAAGAGAGAGATAAAGGTGTGTAACTCTGTGTAGTGATAGAGAGACACCAGGAGAGGGAGAGATAGAGAAAGGTGTGTAACTCTGTGCAGTGATAGAGAGACACCAGGAGAGGGAGAGAGAGAGAAAGGTGTGTAACTCTGTGTAGTGATAGAGAGACACCAGGAGAGGGAGAGAGAGAGAAAGGTGTGTAACTCTGTGTAGTGATAGAGAGACACCGGGAGAGGGGGAGAGAGAGAAAGGTGTGTAACTCTGTGCAGTGATAGAGAGACACCAGGAGAGGGAGAGAGAGAGAGAAAGGTGTGTAAATCTGTGTAGTGATAGAGAGACACCAGGAGAGGGAGAGAGAGAGAAAGGTGTGTAACTCTGTGTAGTGATAGAGAGACACCAGGAGAGGGAGAGAGAGATAAATGGGTGTAAATCTGTGTCGTGATAGAGTGACACCAGGAGAGGGAGAGAGAGAGAAAGATGTGTAAATCTGTGTAGTGATAGAGAGACACCAGGAGAGGGAGAGAGAGAGAAAGGTGTGTAACTCTGTGTCGTGAGAGAAAAACACCAGGAGAGGGAGAGAGAGAGAAAGGTGGGTAACTCTGTGTAGTGATAGAGAGACACCAGGAGAGGGAGAGAGCGAGAAAGGTGTGTAACTCTGTGTAGTGATAGAGAGTCACCGGGAGAGGGAGAGAGAGAGAAAGGTGTGTAACTCTGTGCAATGATAGAGAGACACCAGCAGAGAGAGAGAGAGAGAAAGTTGTGTAACTCTGTGTAGTGATAGAGAGACACCGGGAGAGGGAGAGAGAGCGAAAGGTGGGTAACTCTGTGTAGTGATAGAGAGTCACAGGGAGAGGGAGACAGAGACAAAGGTGTGTAACTCTGTGTAGTGATAGAGAGACACCAGCAGAGAGAGAGAGAGAGAAATGTGTGTAACTCTGTGTAGCAATAGAGAGACACCGGGAGAGGGAGAGAGAGACAAAAGTGGGTAACACTGTGTATTGATAGAGAGACACCGGTAGAGGGAGAGAGAGAAAGGTGTGGAACTCAGTGTAGTGATAGAGAGACACCAGGAGAGGGAGAGAGAAAGGTGTGTAACTCTGTGTAGCGATAGAGAGACACCAGGAGAGGGCGAGAGAGAGAAAGATGTGTAACTCTTTGTAGTGATAGAGAGACACCAGGAGAGGAAGAGAGAGAGAAAGGTGTGTAACTCTGTGTAGTGATAGAGAGACACCAGGAGAGGGAAAGAGAGAGAAAGGTGTGTAACTCTGTGTAGTGATAGAGAGACACCAGGAGAGAGCGAGAGAGAGAAAGGTGTGTAACTCTGTGCAGTGATAGAGAGGCAGCAGGAGAGGGAGAGAGAGAGAAAGGTGTGTAAATCTGTGCAGTGATAGAGAGACACCAGGAGAGGGAGAGACAGAGAAAGGTGTGTAACTCTGTGTAGTGATAGAGAGACAACAGGAGAGGGAGAGAGAAAGAAAGGTGAGTAACTCTGTGTAGTGATAGAGAGGCACAGGCTGAGGGAGAGAGAGGGAAGGGTGTGTAACTCTGTGTAGTGATAGAGAGAGACCAGGAGAGGGAGAAAGAGAAAGGTGTGTAACTCTGTGCAGTGATAGAGAGACACCAGGAGAGTGTGAGAGAGAACGGTGTGTAATTCTGTGTAGTGATAGAGAGACACCAGGAGAGAGAGAGTGAGAGAAAGGTGTGTAAATCTGTGTAGTGATAGAGAGACACCGGGAGAGGGAGAGAGAGAGAAAGGTGGGTAACACTGTGTAGTGATAGAGAGACACCAGGAGAGGGAGAGAGAGAGAAAGGTGTGTAACTCTGCGTTGTGATAGAGAGACACCAGGAAAGGGAGAGAGAGAGAAAGGTGTGTAACTCTGTGTAGTGATAGAGAGACACCGGTAGAGGGAGAGAGATAAAGGTGTGTAACTCAGTGTAGTGACAGAGAGACACCAGGAGAGGAAGAGAGAAAGGTGTGTTACTCTGTGTAGTAATAGAGAGACACCAGGAGAGGGCGAGAGAGAGAAAGATGTGTTACTCTGTGGAGTGATAGAGAGACACCGGGAGAGGAAGAGAGAGAGAAAGGTGTGTAACTCTGTGCAGTGATAGAGAGACACCAGGAGAGGGTGAGAGAGAAAGGTGTGTAACTCTGTGTAGTGAAAGAGAGACACCAGCAGAGAGAGATAGAGAGAAAGGTGTGTAACTCTGTGTAATGATAGAGAGACACCGGGAGAGGGAGAGAGAGAGAAAGGTGTGTAACTCTGTGTAGTGATAGAGAGCCACCAGGAGAGGGAGAGAGAGAGAAAGGTGTGTAACTCTGTGCAGTGATAGAGAGACACCGGGAGAGAGAGAGAGAAAGGTGTGTAAATCTGTGCAGTAATAGGGAGACAACAGGAGAGGGAGAGTGAGAGAAAGGTGTGTAACTCTGTGTAGTGATAGAGAGACACCAGGAGAGGGAGAGAGAGAGAATGGTGTGCAACTCTGTGTAGTGATAGAGAGACACGAGGAGAGGGAGGGAGAGAGAAAGCTGTGTAACTCTGTGTAGGGACAGAGAGGCACAGTCTGAGGGAGAGAGAGGGAAAGTTGTGTAACTCTGTCTAGTGATAGAGAGGCGCCAGGAGAGGGAGAGAGAGAAAGGTGTGTAACTCTGTGCAGTGATAGAGATACACCAGGAGAGAGAGAGAGCGAGAAAGGTGTGTAACTCTGTGTTGCTATAGAGAGACACAGGGAGAGAGAGAGAAAGGTGTGTAACTATGTGCAGTGATAGAGAGACACCGGGAGAGGGAGAGAGAGAGAAAGGAGTGTGACGCTGTGTAGTGATAGAGAGACACCAGGAGAGGGAGAGAGAGAAAGGAGTGTAACTCTGTGTAGTGATAGAGAGACACCAGGAGAGGGCGAGAGAGAGAAAGGTGTGTAACTCTGTGTAGTGACAGAGAGGCACCAGGAGAGGAAGAGAGAGAGAAAGGTGTGTAACTCTGTGTAGTGATAGAGAGACACCAGGAGAGGGAGAGAGAGAGAAAGGTGTGTAAATCTGTGTAGTGATAGAGAGACACCAGGAGAGGGAGAGAGAGAGAAAGATGTATCACCCTGTGTAGTGATAGAGAGACACCAGGCGAGGGAGCGAGAGAGAAAGTTGTGTAACTCTGTGTAGTGATAGAGAGACACCGGGAGAGGGGGAGAGAGAGAAAGTTGTGTAACTCTGTGCAGTGATAGAGAGACACCAGGAGAGGGAGCGAGAGAGAGAAAGGTGTGTAACTCTGTGTAGTGATAGAGAGCCACCAGGAGAGGGAGAGAGAGAGAAAGGTGTGCAACTCTGTGTAGTGATAGAGAGGCACCAGGAGAGGAAGAGAGAGAGAGGTGTGAAACTCTGTGTAGTGATAGAGAGACACCGGCCGAGGGAGTGAGAGTGAAAGGTATGTAACTCTGTGTAGTGATAGAGAGACACCAGGAGAGGGAGAGAGAGAGAAAGGTGTGTAACCCTGTGCAGTGATAGAGAGACACCAGGAGAGGGAGAGAGAGAGAAAGGTGTGTAACTCTGTGTAGTGACAGAGAGACACCGGGAGAGAGAGAGAGAAAGGTGTTTAAATCTGTGCAGTTATAGGGAGACACCAGGAGAGGGAGAGAGAGAGAAAGGTGTGTAACCCTGTGCAGTGATAGAGAGACACCAGGAGAGGGAGAGAGAGAGAAAGGTGTGTAACTCTGTGTAGTGATAGAGAGACACCAGGAGAGGGAGAGAGAGTGAAAGGTGTTTAAATCTGTGCAGTTATTGGGAGACACCAGGAGAGGGAGAGAGAGAGAAAGGTGTGTAACCCTGTGTAGTGATAGAGAGACACCAGGAGAGGGAGAGAGAGAAAGGTGTGTAACTCTGTGTCGTGATAGAGAGACACCAGGAGAGGGAGGGAGAGAGAAAGGTGTGTCACTCTGTGTAGTGATAGAGAGACACCAGGAGAGGGAGAGAGAGAGAATGGTGTGTAACTCTGTGTAGTGATAGAGAGACACCAGGAGAGGGAGAGAGAGAGAAAGGTGTGTAACTCTGTGCAGTGATCGAGACTCCAGGAGAGGGAGAGACAGAGAAATGTGTGTAACTCCGTGTAGTGATAGAGAGACAACAGGAGAGGGAGAGAGAGAGAAAGGTGTGTAACTCTGTGCAGTGATAGAGAGACACCAGGAGAGGGAGAGAGAGAGAAAGATGTGTAACTCTGTGCAGTGATAGAGATACACCAGGAGAGGAAGAGAGAGAAAGGTGTGTAACTCTGTGTAGTGATAGAGAAACACCAGGAGAGGGCGAGAGAGAGAAAGGTGTGTAACTCTGTGTAGTGATAGAGAGGCACCAGGAGAGGAAGAGAGAGAGAAAGGTGTGTAACTCTGTGTAGTGATAGAGAGACACCAGGAGAGGGAGAGAGAGAGAGGTGTGAAACTCTGTGTAGTGATAGAGAGACACCGGCCGAGGGAGTGAGAGTGAAAGGTATGTAACTCTGTGTAGTGATAGAGAGACACCAGGAGAGGGAGAGAGAGAGAAAGGTGTGTAACCCTGTGCAATGATAGAGAGACACCAGGAGAGGGAGAGAGAAAGGTGTTTAAATCTGTGCAGTTATAGGGAGACACCAGGAGAGGGAGAGAGAGAGAAAGGTGTGTAACCCTGTGCAGTGATAGAGAGACACCAGGAGAGGGAGAGAGAGAGAAAGGTGTGTAACTCTGTGTAGTGATAGAGAGACACCAGGAGAGGGAGAGAGAGTGAAAGGTGTTTAAATCTGTGCAGTTATAGGGAGACACCAGGAGAGGGAGAGAGAGAGAAAGGTGTGTAACCCTGTGTAGTGATAGAGAGACACCAGGAGAGGGAGAGAGAGAAAGGTGTGTAACTCTGTGTCGTGATAGAGAGACACCAGGAGAGGGAGAGAGAGAGAAAGGTGTGTAACTCTGTGCAGTGATAGAGAGACACCAGGAGAGGGAGAGAGAGAGAAAGGTGTGTAACTCTGTGTAGGGATAGAGAGGCACAGGCTGAGGGGGAGAGAGGGAAAGGTGTGTAAATCTGTGTAGTGATAGAGAGACACCAGCAGAGGGAGAGAGAGAAAGGTGTGTACCTCTGTGCAGTGATAGAGAGACACCAGGAGAGAGAGCGAGAAAGGTGCGTAAATCTGTGTAGTGATAGAGAGACACCAGGAGAGGGAGAGAGAGTGAAAGGTGTGTAAGTCTGTGTAGTGATAGAGAGACACCGGGAGAGGGAGAGAGAGAGAAAGGCGTGTAATTCTGTGCAGTGATAGAGAGACACCAGGGGAGGGAGAGAGAGAAAGGTGTGTAACTCTGTGTAGTGGTAGAGAAACACCAGGAGAGGGCGAGAGAGAGAAAGGTGTGTAACTCTGTGTAGTGATAGAGAGACATCAGGAGAGGGAGAGAGAGAGAAAGGTGTGTAACTCTGTGTAGTGATAGAGAGACACCAGGAGAGGGAGAGAGAGAGAACGGTGGATAAATCTGTGCAGTGATAGAGAGACACCAGGAGAGGGAGAGAGAGAGAAAGATGTGTAACTCTGTGTAGTGATAGAGAGACACCAGGAGAGGGAGAGAGAGAGAAAGCTGTGCAACTCTGTGTAATAATAGAGACACACCGGGAGAGGGAGAGAGAGAAAAAGGTGTATAACTCTGTGTAGTGATAGAGAGACACCGGGAGAGGGAGAGAGAGAGAAAGGAGTGTAACTCTGTGTAGTGATAGAGAGGCACCAGGAGAGGAAGAGAGAGAGAAAGGTGTGTAACTCTGTGTAGTGATAGAGAGACACCAGGAGAGGGAGAGAGAGAGAAAGGTGTGGAACTCTGTGTAGTGATAGAGGGACACCGGGCGAGGGAGAGAGAGACAAAGGTATGTAACTCTGTGTAGTGATAGAGAGACACCAGGAGGGGGAGAGAGAGAGAAAGGTGTGAAACTCTGTGTAGTGATAGTGAGACACCAGGAGAGGGAGAGAGAGAGAAAGGTGTGTAACTCTGTGTAGTGCAGGGGAGACACCAGGAGAGGAAGAGAGAGAGAAAGGTGTGTAAATCTTTGTAGTGATAGAGAGACACCAGGAGAGGAAGAGCGAGAGAAAGGTGTGTAACTCTGTTTAGTGATAGAGAGACACTAGTAGAGGGAGAGAGAGAGAAAGGTGCGTAACGCTGTGCAGTGATAGAGAGACACCAGGAGAGGCAGAGAGAGAGAAAGGTGTGTAATTCTGTGTAGTGATAGAGAGACACCAGGAGAGGGAGAGGGAAATAAACTTGTGTAGCTCTGTGCAATGATGGAGAGGCAACAGGAGAGGGAGAGAGAGAGAAATGTGTGTAACTCTGCGTAGTGACAGAGAGACACCGGGAGAGAGAGAGAGAAAGGTGTTTAAATCTGTGCAGTTATAGGGAGACACCAGGAGATGGAGAGAGAGAGAAAGGTGTGTAACCCTGTGCAGTGATAGAGAGACACTAGGAGAGGGAGAGAGAGAGAAAGGTGTGTAACTCTGTGTAGTGATAGAGAGACACCAGGAGAGGGAGAGAGAGTGAAAGGTGTTTAAATCTGTGCAGTTATAGTGAGACACCAGGAGAGGGAGAGAGAGAGAAAGGTGTGTAACCCTGTGTAGTGATAGAGAGACACCAGGAGAGGGAGAGAGAGAAAGGTGTGTAACTCTGTGTAGTGATAGAGAGACACCAGGAGAGGGAGGGAGAGAGAAAAGTGTGTCACTCTGTGTAGTGATAGAGAGACACCAGGAGAGGGAGAGAGAGAGAAAGGTGTGTAACTCTGTGCAGTGATCGAGACTCCAGGAGAGGGAGAGACAGAGAAATGTGTGTAACTCCGTGTAGTGATAGAGAGACACCAGGAGAGGGAGAGAGTGTGAAAGGTGTGTAACTCTGTGCAGTGATAGAGAGACACCAGGAGAGGGAGAGAGAGAGAAAGATGTGTAACTCTGTGCAGTGATAGAGATACACCAGGAGAGAGAGAGAGCGAGAAAGGTGTGTGAATCTGTGTAGTGATAGAGAGACACCGGGAGAGGGAGAGAGAGAGAAAGGTGGGTAACTCTGTGTTGTGATAGAGAGACACCAGGAGAGGGAGAGAGAGAGAAAGGTGTGTAACTCTGTGTAGTGATAGAGAGACACCGGGAGAGGGAGAGAGAGAGAAAGGCATGTAACTCTGTGTAGTGATAGAGAGACACCAGAAGAGGGAGAGAGAGAGAGGTGTGAAACTCTGTATAGTGATAGAGAGACACCGGCCGAGGGAATGAGAGTGAAAGGTATGTAACTCTGTGTAGTGATAGAGAGACACCAGGAGAGGGAGAGAGAGAGAAAGGTGTGTAACCCTGTGCAGTGATAGAGAGACACCAGGAGAGGGAGAGAGAGAGAAAGGTGTGTAACTCTGTGTAGTGATAGAGAGGCACCAGGAGAGGAAGAGAGAGAGAAAGGTGTGTAACTCTGTGTAGTGATAGAGAGACACCAGAAGAGGGAGAGAGAGAGAGGTGTGAAACTCTGTGTAGTGATAGAGAGACACCGGCCGAGGGAGTGAGAGTGAAAGGTATGTAACTCTGTGTAGTGATAGAGAGACACCAGGAGAGGGAGAGAGAGAGAAAGGTGTGTAACCATGTGCAGTGATAGAGAGACACCAGGAGAGGGAGAGAGAGAGAAAGGTGTGTAACTCTGTGTAGTGATAGAGAGACACCAGGAGAGGGAGAGGGAAATAAACGTGTGTAGCTCTGTGCAGTGATGGAGAGGCAACAGGAGAGGGAGAGAGAGAGAAATGTGTGTAACTCTGTGTAGTGACAGAGAGACACCGGGAGAGAGAGAGAGAAAGGTGTTTAAATCTGTGCAGTTATAGGGAGACACCAGGAGAGGGAGAGAGAGAGAAAGGTGTGTAACCCTGTGCAGTGATAGAGAGACACCAGGAGAGGGAGAGAGAGAGAAAGGTGTGTAACTCTGTGTAGTGATAGAGAGACACCAGGAGAGGGAGAGAGAGTGAAAGGTGTTTAAATCTGTGCAGTTATAGGGAGACACCAGGAGATGGAGAGAGAGAGAAAGGTGTGTAACCCTGTGTAGTGATAGAGAGACACCAGGAGAGGGAGAGAGAGAAAGGTGTGTAACTCTGTGTAGTGATAGAGAGACACCAGGAGAGGGAGGGAGAGAGAAAGGTGTGTAACTCTGTGTAGTGATAGAGAGACACCAGGAGAGGGAGAGAGAGAGAATGGTGTGTAACTCTATGTAGTGATAGAGAGACACCAGGAGAGGGAGAGAGAGAGAAAGGTGTGTAACTCTGTGCAGTGATAGAGACTCCAGGAGAGGGAGAGACAGAGAAATGTGTGTAACTCCGTGTAGTGATAGAGAGACACCAGGAAAGGGAGAGAGAGAGAAAGGTGTGTAACACTGTGCAGTGATAGAGAGACACCAGGAGAGGGAGAGAGAGAGAAAGGTGTGTAACTCTGTGTAGGGATAGAGAGGCACAGGCTGAGGGGGAGAGAGGGAAAGTTGTGTAAATCTGTGTAGTGATAGAGAGACACCAGCAGAGGGAGAGAGAGAAAGGTGTGTACCTCTGTGCAGTGATAGAGAGACACCAGGAGAGAGAGCGAGAAAGGTGTGTAAATCTGTGTAGTGATAGAGAGACACCAGGAGAGGGAGAGAGAGTGAAAGGTGTGTAAGTCTGTGTAGTGATAGAGAGACACCGGGAGAGGAAGAGAGAGAGAAAGGCGTGTAATTCTGTGTTGTGATAGAGAGACACCAGGGGAGGGAGAGAGAGAAAGGTGTGTAACTCTGTGTAGTGGTAGAGAAACACCAGGAGAGGGCGAGAGAGAGAAAGGTGTGTAACTCTGTGTAGTGATAGAGAGACATCAGGAGAGGGAGAGAGAGAGAAAGGTGTGCAACTCTGTGTAGTGATAGAGAGACACCAGGAGAGGGAGAGAGAGAGAAAGGTGGATAAATCTGTGCAGTGATAGAGAGACACCAGGAGAGGGAGAGAGAGAGAAAGATGTGTAACTCTGTGCAGTGATAGAGAGACACCAGGAGAGGGAGAGAGAGAGAAAGCTGTGCAACTCTGTGTAATAATAGAGACACACCGGGAGAGGGAGAGAGAGAAAAAGGTGTGTAACTCTGTGTAGTGATAGAGAGACACCGGGAGAGGGAGAGAGAGAGAAAGGAGTGTAACTCTGTGTAGTGATAGAGAGGCACCAGGAGAGGAAGAGAGAGAGAAAGGTGTGTAACTCTGTGTAGAGATAGAGAGACACCAGGAGAGGGAGAGAGAGAGAAAGGTGTGTAACTCTGTGTAGTGATAGAGGGACACCGGGCGAGGGAGAGAGAGACAAAGGTATGTAACTCTGTGTAGTGATAGAGAGACACCAGGAGGGGGAGAGAGAGGGAAAGGTGTGAAACTCTGTGTAGTGATAGTGAGACACCAGGAGAGGGAGAGAGAGAGAAAGGTGTGTAACTCTGTGTAGTGATAGAGAGACACCAGGAGAGGGAGAGAGAGAGAAAGGTGTGTAACTCTGTTTAGTGATAGAGAGACACCAGGAGAGGGAGAGAGAGAGAAAGGTGTGTAACGCTGTGCAGTGATAGAGAGACACCAGGAGAGGCAGAGAGAGAGAAAGGTGTGTAACTCTGTGCAGTGATAGAGAGACACCAGGAGAGGGAGAGAGAGAGAAAGTTGTGTATCTCTGTGTAGTGATAGAGAGACACCAGGAGAGGGAGAGAGAAAGTTGTGTAACCCTGTGCAGTGATAGAGAGTCACCAGGAGAGGGAGATGGAGAGAAAGGTGTGTAACTCTGAGTCGTCATAGAGAGACACCAGGAGAGGGAGAGAGAGAAAGGTGTGTAACTCTGCGTTGTGATAGAGAGACACGAGGAGAGGGAGAGAGAGAGAAAGGTGTGTAACTCTGTGTAGTGATAGAGAGACACCAGGAGAGGAAGAGAGAGAGAAAGGTGTGTAACTCTGTGTAGTGATAGAGAGACACCAGGAGAGGGCGAGAGAGAGAAAGATGTGTAACTCTGTGCAGTGATAGAGAGACACCAGGAGAGGAAGAGAGAGAGAAAGGTGTGTAACTCTGTGTAGTGATAGAGAGACACCAGGAGAGGGCGAGAGAGAGAAAGATGTGTAACTCTGTGCAGTGATAGAGAGACACCAGGAGAGGGAGAGAGAGAGAAAAGTGTGTAACTCTGTGTAGTGATAGAGAGACACCAGGAGAGGGCGAGAGAGAGAAAGATGTGTAACTCTGTGCAGTGATAGAGAGACACCAGGAGAGGAAGAGAGAGAGAAAGGTGTGTAACTCTGTGTAGTGATAGAGAGACACCAGGAGAGGGAGAGATAGAGAAAGGTGTGTAACACTGTGCAGTGATAGAGAGACACCAGGAGAGGGAGAGAGAGAGAAAGGTGTGTTACTCTGTGTAGTGATAGAGAGGCACCGGCTGAGGGAGAGCGAGGAAAAGGTGTGTAACTCTGTGTAGTGCTAGAGAGACACCAGGAGAGGGAGAGAGAGAAAGGTGTGTAACTCTGTGCAGTGATAGAGAGACACCAGGAGAGGGTGAGAGAGAAAGGTGTGTAACTCTGTGTAGTAATAGAGAGACACCAGCAGAGAGAGAGAGAGAGAGAAAGGTCTGTAACTCTGTGCAGTGATAGAGAGACCCCGGGAGAGGGAGAGAGAGAGAAAGGTGGGTAACTCTGTGTAGTGATAGAGAGACACCAGGAGAGGGAGAGAGAGAGAAAGGTGTGTAACTCTATGTAGTGATAGAGAGACAGCGGGAGAGGGAGAGAGAGAAAGGTGTGTAACTCTGTGTAGTGATAGAGAGACAACAGGAGAGAGAGAAAGGTGTGTAACTCTGTGTAGTGATAGAGAGACACCAGGAGAGGGCGAGAGAGAGAAAGGTGTGTAACTCTGTGTAGTGATAGGGAGACACCGGGAGAGGGAGAGAGAGAGAAAGGTGTGTAACTCTGTGTAGTGATAGAGAGACACCAGGAGAGGAAGAGAGAGAGAAAGGTGTGTAACTCTCTGTAGTGATAGAGAGACACCGGTAGAGGCAGAGAGAGAAAGGTGTGTAACTCTGTGTAGTGATAGAGAGACACCAGGAGAGAGAGAGAGAGATTGAAAGGTGTGTAACACTGTGGAGTGATAGAGAGACACCAAGAGACGGAGAGAGATAGAGAACGGTGTGTAAATCTGCGTAGTGATAGAGAGACACCAGGAGAGGGAGAGAGAGATAAAGGTGTGTAACACTGTGTAGTGATAGAGAGACACCAGGAGAGGGAGAGAGAGAGAACGGTGTGTAACTCTGTGTAGTGATAGAGAGACAACAGGAGAGGGAGAGGGAAATAAACGTGTGTAGCTCTGTGCAGTGATAGAGAGACACCAGGAGAGGGAGAGAGAGAAAGGTGTGTAACTCTGTGTCGTGATAGAGAGACACCAGGAGAGGGAGAGAGAGAGAAATGTGAGTAACTCTGTGTAGTGAAAGAGAGACACCAGGAGAGGGAGAGAGAGAGAAAGGTGTGTAACTCTGTGTAGTGATAGAGAGACACAAGGAGAGGGAGAGAGAGGGAAAGGTGTGTAACTCTGTGTAGTGATATAGAGACACCAGGAGAGGGAGAGAGAGAGTAAGGTGTGTAACTCTGTGTAGTGATAGAGAGACACCAGGAGAGGGAAAGAGAGAGAAAGGTGCGTAACTCTGTGTAGTGATAGAGAGACACCAGGAGAGGGAGAGAGGGAGAAAGGTGTGTAACTCTGTGTAGTGATAGAGAGACACCAGGAGAGGGAGAGAGAGAGAAAGGTGTGTAACTCTGTGTAGTGATATAGAGACACCAGGAGAGGGAGAGAGAGAGAAAGGTGTGTAACTCTGTGTAGTGATAGAGAGACACCAGGAGAGGGAGAGAGAGAGTAAGGTGTGTAACTCTGTGTAGTGATAGAGAGACACCAGGAGAGGGAAAGAGAGAGAAAGGTGCGTAACTCTGTGTAGTGATAGAGAGACACCAGGAGAGGGAGAGAGGGAGAAAGGTGTGTAACTCTGTGTAGTGATAGAGAGACACCAGGAGAGGGAGAGAGGGAGAAAGGTGTGTAACTCTGTGTAGTGATAGAGAGACACCAGGAGAGGGAGAGAGAGAGAAAGGTGTGTAACTCTGTGCAGTGATAGAGAGACACCAGGAGAGGGAGAGAGAGAGAAAGGTGTGTAATTCTGTGTCGTGATAGAGAGACACCAGGAGAGGGAGAGAGAGAGAAAGGTGTGTAACTCTGTGTAGTGATAGAGAGACACCAGGAGAGGGAGAGAGAGAGATAGGTGTGTAACTCTGTGTAGTGATAGAGAGACACCGGGAGAGGGGGAGAGAGAGAAAGGTGTGTAACTCTGTGCAGTGATAGAGAGACACCAGGAGAGGGAGAGAGAGAGAGAAAGGTGTGTAAATCTGTGTAGTGATAGAGAGATACCAGGAGAGGGAGAGAGAGAGAAAGGTGTGTAACTCTGTGTAGTGATAGAGAGACACCAGGAGAGGGAGAGAGAGAGAAAGGTGTGTCACTCTGTGTAGTGATGGAGAGACACCAGGAGAGGGAGAGAGAGAGAAAGGTGTGTAACTCGGTGTAGTGATAGAGAGACACCAGGAGAGGGAGAGAGAGAAAAAGGTGTGTAACTCTGTGTAGTGATAGAGAAACACCAGGAGAGGGAGAGAGAGAGAAAGGTGTGTAACTCTGTGCTGTGATAGAGAGACACCAGGAGAGGGAGAAAGAGAGAAAGGTGTGTAACTCTGTGCAGTGATAGAGAGACACCAGGAGAGGGAGAGAGAGAAAGGTGTGTAGCTCTGTGTAGTGCTGGAGAGACACTAGGAGAGGGAGAGAGAGAGAAAGGTGTGTCACTCTGTGTAGTGATAGAGAGACATCAGGAGAGGGAGAGAGAGAGAAAGGTGTGTAACTCTGTGTAGTGATAGTGAGACACCAGGAGAGGGAGAGAGAGAGAAAGGTGTGTAACTCTGTGTAGTGATAGAGAGACACCAGGAGAGGGAGGGAGAGAGAAAGGTGTGTCACTCTGTGTAGTGATAGAGAGACACCAGGAGAGGGAGAGAGAGAGAATGGTGTGTAAATCTGTGTCGTGATAGAGAGACACCAGGAGAGGGAGAGAGAGAGAAAGGTGTGTAACTCTGTGCAGTGATCGAGACTCCAGGAGAGGGAGAGACAGAGAAATGTGTGTAACTCCGTGTAGTGATAGAGAGACACCAGGAGAGGGAGAGAGAGAGAAAGGTGTGTAACTCTGTGCAGTGATAGAGAGACACCAGGAGAGGGAGAGAGAGAGAAAGATGTGTAACTCCGTGCAGTGATAGAGATACACCAGGAGAGAGAGAGAGCGAGAAAGGTGTGTGAATCTGTGTAGTGATAGAGAGACACCGGGAGAGGGAGAGAGAGAGAAAGGTGGGTAACTCTGTGTTGTGATAGAGAGACACCAGGAGAGGGAGAGAGAGAGAAAGGTGTGTAACTCTGTGTAGTGATAGAGAGACACCGGGAGAGGGAGAGAGAGAGAAAGGCATGTAACTCTGTGTAGTGATAGAGAGACACCAGAAGAGGGAGAGAGAGAGAGGTGTGAAACTCTGTGTAGTGATAGAGAGACACCGGCCGAGGGAGTGAGAGTGAAAGGTATGTAACTCTGTGTAGTGATAGAGAGACACCAGGAGAGGGAGAGATGGAGAAAGGTGTGTAACCCTGTGCAGTGATAGAGAGACACCAGGAGAGGGAGAGAGAGAGAAAGGTGTGTAACTCTGTGTAGTGATAGAGAGGCACCAGGAGAGGAAGAGAGAGAGAAAGGTGTGTAACTCTGTGTAGTGATAGAGAGACACCAGAAGAGGGAGAGAGAGAGAGGTGTGAAACTCTGTGTAGTGATAGAGAGACACCGGCCGAGGGAGTGAGAGTGAAAGGTATGTAACTCTGTGTAGTGATAGAGAGACACCAGGAGAGGGAGAGAGAGAGAAAGGTGTGTAACCCTGTGCAGTGATAGAGAGACACCAGGAGAGGGAGAGAGAGAGAAAGGTGTGTAACTCTGTGTAGTGATAGAGAGACACCAGGAGAGGGAGAGGGAAATAAACGTGTGTAGCTCTGTGCAGTGATGGAGAGGCAACAGGAGAGGGAGAGAGAGAGAAATGTGTGTAACTCTGTGTAGTGACAGAGAGACACCGGGAGAGAGAGAGAGAAAGGTGTTTAAATCTGTGCAGTTATAGGGAGACACCAGGAGAGGGAGAGAGAGAGAAAGGTGTGTAACCCTGTGCAGTGATAGAGAGACACCAGGAGAGGGAGAGAGAGAGAAAGGTGTGTAACTCTGTGTAGTGATAGAGAGACACCAGGAGAGGGAGAGAGAGTGAAAGGTGTTTAAATCTGTGCAGTTATAGGGAGACACCAGGAGATGGAGAGAGAGAGAAAGGTGTGTAACCCTGTGTAGTGATAGAGAGACACCAGGAGAGGGAGAGAGAGAAAGGTGTGTAACTCTGTGTAGTGATAGAGAGACACCAGGAGAGGGAGGGAGAGAGAAAGGTGTGTAACTCTGTGTAGTGATAGAGAGACACCAGGAGAGGGAGAGAGAGAGAATGGTGTGTAACTCTGTGTAGTGATAGAGAGACACCAGGAGAGGGAGAGAGAGAGAAAGGTGTGTAACTCTGTGCAGTGATAGAGACTCCAGGAGAGGGAGAGACAGAGAAATGTGTGTAACTCCGTGTAGTGATAGAGAGACACCAGGAAAGGGAGAGAGAGAGAAAGGTGTGTAACTCTGTGCAGTGATAGAGAGACACCAGGAGAGGGAGAGAGAGAGAAAGGTGTGTAACTCTGTGTAGGGATAGAGAGGCACAGGCTGAGGGGGAGAGAGGGAAAGTTGTGTAAATCTGTGTAGTGATAGAGAGACACCAGCAGAGGGAGAGAGAGAAAGGTGTGTACCTCTGTGCAGTGATAGAGAGACACCAGGAGAGAGAGCGAGAAAGGTGTGTAAATCTGTGTAGTGATAGAGAGACACCAGGAGAGGGAGAGAGAGTGAAAGGTGTGTAAGTCTGTGTAGTGATAGAGAGACACCGGGAGAGGAAGAGAGAGAGAAAGGCGTGTAATTCTGTGTTGTGATAGAGAGACACCAGGGGAGGGAGAGAGAGAAAGGTGGATAAATCTGTGCAGTGATAGAGAGACACCAGGAGAGGGAGAGAGAGAGAAAGATGTGTAACTCTGTGCAGTGATAGAGAGACACCAGGAGAGGGAGAGAGAGAGAAAGCTGTGCAACTCTGTGTAATAATAGAGACACACCGGGAGAGGGAGAGAGAGAAAAAGGTGTGTAACTCTGTGTAGTGATAGAGAGACACCGGGAGAGGGAGAGAGAGAGAAAGGAGTGTAACTCTGTGTAGTGATAGAGAGGCACCAGGAGAGGAAGAGAGAGAGAAAGGTGTGTAACTCTGTGTAGTGATAGAGAGACACCAGGAGAGGGAGAGAGAGAGAAAGGTGTGTAACTCTGTGTAGTGATAGAGAGACACCAGGAGAGGGAGAGAGAGAGAAAGGTATGTAACTCTGTGTAGTGATAGAGAGACAGCAGGAGGGGGAGAGAGAGAGAAAGGTGTGAAACTCTGTGTAGTGATAGTGAGACACCAGGAGAGGGAGAGAGAGAGAAAGGTGTGTAACTCTGTGTAGTGCAGGGGAGACACCAGGAGAGGAAGAGAGAGAGAAAGGTGTGTAAATCTGTGTCGTGATAGAGAGACACCAGGAGAGGAAGAGCGAGAGAAAGGTGTGTAACTCTGTGTAGTGATAGAGAGACACCAGGAGAGGGAGAGAGAGAGAAAGGTGTGTAACGCTGTGCAGTGATAGAGAGACACCAGGAGAGGCAGAGAGAGAGAAAGGTGTGTAACTCTGTGCAGTGATAGAGAGACACCAGGAGAGGGAGAGAGAGAGAAAGTTGTGTATCTCTGTGTAGTGATAGAGAGACACCAGGAGAGGGAGAGAGAAAGTTGTGTAACCCTGTGCAGTGATAGAGAGACACCAGGAGAGGGAGATGGAGAGAAAGGTGTGTAACTCTGTGTAGTGATAGAGAGACACCAGGAGAGGAAGAGAGAGAGAAAGGTGTGTAACTCTGTGTAGTGATAGAGAGACACCAGGAGAGGGCGAGAGAGAGAAAGATGTGTAACTCTGTGTAGTGATAGAGATACACCGGGAGAGGAAGAGAGAGAGAAAGGTGTGTAACTCTGTGCAGTGATAGAGAGACACCGGGAGAGGAAGAGAGAGAGAAAGGTGTGTAACTCTGTGTAGTGATAGAGAGACACCAGGAGAGGGCGAGAGAGAGAAAGATGTGTAACTCTGTGTAGTGATAGAGAGACACCGGGAGAGGAAGAGAGAGAGAAAGGTGTGTAACTCTGTGTAGTGATAGAGAGACACCAGGAGAGGGAGAGATAGAGAAAGGTGTGTAACACTGTGCAGTGATAGAGAGACACCAGGAGAGGGAGAGAGAGAGAAAGGTGTGTTACTCTGTGTAGTGATAGAGAGGCACCGGCTGAGGGAGAGCGAGGAAAAGGTGTGTAACTCTGTGTAGTGCTAGAGAGACACCAGGAGAGGGAGAGAGAGAAAGGTGTGTAACTCTGTGCAGTGATAGAGAGACACCAGGAGAGGGTGAGAGAGAAAGGTGTGTAACTCTGTGTAGTAATAGAGAGACACCAGCAGAGAGAGAGAGAGAGAGAAAGGTCTGTAACTCTGTGCAGTGATAGAGAGACCCCGGGAGAGGGAGAGAGAGAGAAAGGTGGGTAACTCTGTGTAGTGATAGAGAGACACCAGGAGAGGGAGAGAGAGAGAAAGGTGTGTAACTCTATGTAGTGATAGAGAGACAGCGGGAGAGGGAGAGAGAGAAAGGAGTGTAACTCTGTGTAGTGATAGAGAGACACCAGGAGAGAGAGAAAGGTGTGTAACTCTGTGTAGTGATAGAGAGACACCAGGAGAGGGCGAGAGAGAGAAAGGTGTGTAACTCTGTGTAGTGATAGGGAGACACCGGGAGAGGGAGAGAGAGAGAAAGGTGTGTAACTCTGTGTAGTGATAGAGAGACACCAGGAGAGGAAGAGAGAGAGAAAGGTGTGTAACTCTCTGTAGTGATAGAGAGACACCGGTAGAGGCAGAGAGAGAAAGGTGTGTAACTCTGTGTAGTGATAGAGAGACACCAGGAGAGAGAGAGAGAGATTGAAAGGTGTGTAACACTGTGGAGTGATAGAGAGACACCAAGAGACGGAGAGAGATAGAGAACGGTGTGTAAATCTGCGTAGTGATAGAGAGACACCAGGAGAGGGAGAGAGAGATAAAGGTGTGTAACACTGTGTCGTGATAGAGAGACACCAGGAGAGGGAGAGAGAGAGAACGGTGTGTAACTCTGTGTAGTGATAGAGAGACAACAGGAGAGGGAGAGGGAAATAAACGTGTGTAGCTCTGTGCAGTGATAGAGAGACACCAGGAGAGGGAGAGAGAGAAAGGTGTGTAACTCTGTGTCGTGATAGAGAGACACCAGGAGAGGGAGAGAGAGAGAAATGTGAGTAACTCTGTGTAGTGAAAGAGAGACACCAGGAGAGGGAGAGAGAGAGAAAGGTGTGTAACTCTGTGTAGTGATAGAGAGACACAAGGAGAGGGAGAGAGAGGGAAAGGTGTGTAACTCTGTGTAGTGATATAGAGACACCAGGAGAGGGAGAGAGAGAGTAAGGTGTGTAACTCTGTGTAGTGATAGAGAGACACCAGGAGAGGGAAAGAGAGAGAAAGGTGTGTAACTCTGTGTAGTGATAGAGAGACACCAGGAGAGGGAGAGAGGGAGAAAGGTGTGTAACTCTGTGTAGTGATAGAGAGACACCAGGAGAGGGAGAGAGAGAGAAAGGTGTGTAACTCTGTGTAGTGATAGAGAGACACCAGGAGAGGGAGAGAGAGAGATAGGTGTGTAACTCTGTGTAGTGATAGAGAGACACCGGGAGAGGGGGAGAGAGAGAAAGGTGTGTAACTCTGTGCAGTGATAGAGAGACACCAGGAGAGGGAGAGAGAGAGAGAAAGGTGTGTAAATCTGTGTAGTGATAGAGAGATACCAGGAGAGGGAGAGAGAGAGAAAGGTGTGTTACTCTGTGTAGTGATAGAGAGACACCAGGAGAGGGAGAGAGAGAGAAAGGTGTGTCACTCTGTGTAGTGATGGAGAGACACCAGGAGAGGGAGAGAGAGAGAAAGGTGTGTAACTCGGTGTAGTGATAGAGAGACACCAGGAGAGGGAGAGAGAGAAAAAGGTGTGTAACTCTGTGTAGTGATAGAGAAACACCAGGAGAGGGAGAGAGAGAGAAAGGTGTGTAACTCTGTGCTGTGATAGAGAGACACCAGGAGAGGGAGAAAGAGAGAAAGGTGTGTAACTCTGTGCAGTGATAGAGAGACACCAGGAGAGGGAGAGAGAGAAAGGTGTGTAGCTCTGTGTAGTGCTGGAGAGACACTAGGAGAGGGAGAGAGAGAGAAAGGTGTGTCACTCTGTGTAGTGATAGAGAGACATCAGGAGAGGGAGAGAGAGAGAAAGGTGTGTAACTCTGTGTAGTGATAGAGAGACACCAGGAGAGGGTGAGAGACAGAAAGGTGTGTAACACTGTGTAGTGTTACAGAGACACCAGGAGAGGGATAGAGAGAGAAAGGTGTGTAACTCTGTGTAGTAATAGAGAGACACCAGGAGAGGGAGAGATAGAGAAAGGTGTGTAACTCTTGCAGTGATAGAGAGGAACCAGGAGAGGGAAAGAGAAAGAAAGGTGTGTAAGTCTGTGTAGTGATAGAGAGGCACAGGCTGAGGGAGAGAGAGGGAAAGGTGTGTAACTCTGTGTATTCATAGAGAGACACCAGGAGAGGGAGAGAGAGAAAGGTGTGTGACTCTGTGCAGTGATAGAGAGACACCAGGAGAGTGTGAGAGAGAAAGGTGTGTAACTCTGTGTTGTGATAGAGAGACACCAGGAGAGAAAGAGAGAGAGAAAGGTGTGTAAATCTGTGTAGTGATAGAGAGACACCGGGAGAGGGAAAGAGAGAGAAAGGTGGGTAACACTGTGTAGTGATAGAGAGACACCAGGAGAGGGAGAGAGAGAGAAAGGTGTGTAACTCTGCGTTGTGATGGAGAGACACCGGTAGAGGGAGAGAGATAAAGGTGAGTAACTCAGTGTAGTGATTCAGAGACACCAGGAGAGGGAGAGAGAAAGGTGTGTAACTCTGTGTAGTAATAGAGAGACACCAGGAGAGGGCGAGAGAGAGAAAGGTGTGTAACTCTGTGTCGTGATAGAGAGACACCAGGAGAGGGAAAGAGAGAGAAAGGTGTGTAACTCTGTGCAGTGATAGAGAGACACCAGGAGAGGGAGAGATAGAGAAAGGTATGTAACTCTGTGTAGTGATTGAGAGACACCAGGAGAGGGAGATAGAGAAAGATGTGTAACTCTGTGCAGTGATAGAGAGACATTAGGAGAGGGAGAGAGAGAAAAAGGTGTGTAACTCTGTGTAGTGATAGAGAGGCACAGGCTGAGGGAGAGAGAGGGAAAGGTGTGTAACTCTGTGTAGCGATAGAGAGACACCAGGAGAGGGAGAGAGAGAAAGGTGTGTAACTCTGTGCAGTGATTGAGAGACACCAGGAGAGGGTGAGAGAGAAAGGTGTGTAACTCTGTGTAGTGATAGAGAGACACCAGCAGAGAGAGAGAGAGAGAGAGAAAGTTGTGTAACTCTGTGTAGTGATAGAGAGACACCGGGAGATGGAGAGAGAGAGAAAGGTGTGCAACTCTGTGATGTGATAGAGAGACATCAGGAGAGGGAGAGAGAGAGAAAGGTGTGTAACTCTGTGTAGTGATAGAGAGACACCAGGAGAGGGAGAGAGAGAGAAAGGTGTGTAACACTGTGTAGTGTTAGAGAGACACCAGGAGAGGAATAGAGAGAGAAAGGTGTGTAACTCTGTGCAGTGATAGAGAGACACCGGGAGAGGGAGAGAGAGAGAAACGTGTGTAACTCTGTGTAGTGATAGAGAGACACCAGGAGAGGGAGAGAGAGAGAAAGGTGCGTAACTCTGTGTATTGATAGAGAGACACCAGTAGATGGCGAGAGAGAGAAAGGTGTGTAACTCTGTTTTTGCAGAGAGACACCAGGAGAGGAATAGAGAGAGAAAGGTGTGTAACTCTGTGTAGTGATAGGGAGACGCCGGGAGAGGGAGAGAGAGAAAGCTGTGTAACTCTGTGCAATGATAGAGAGACACCAGCAGAGAGAGAGAGAGAGAAAGTTGTGTAACTCTGTGTAGTGATAGAGAGACACCGGGAGAGGGAGAGAGAGAGAAAGGTGGGTAACTCTGTGTCGTGATAGAGTGACAGCAGGAGAGGGAGACAGAGACAAAGTGTGTAACTCTGTGTAGTGATAGAGAGACACCAGCAGAGAGAGAGAGAGAGAAATGTGTGTAACTCTGTGTAGCAATAGAGAGACACCGGGAGAGGGAGAGAGAGACAAAAGTGGGTGACACTGTGTTTTGATAGAGAGACACCGGTAGAGGGAGAGAGAGAAAGGTGTGTAACTCAGTGTAGTGATAGAGAGACACCAGGAGAGGGAGAGAGAAAGGTGTGTAACTCTGTGTAGCGATAGAGAGACACCAGGAGAGGGCGAGAGAGAGAAAGATGTGTAACTCTGTGTAATGATAGAGAGACACCAGGAGAGGAAGAGAGAGAGAAAGGTGTGTAACTCTGTGTAGTGATAGAGAGACACCAGGAGAGGGAGAGAGAGAGAAAGGTGTGTAACTCTGTGTAGTGATAGAGAGACACCAGGAGAGAGCGAGAGAGAGAAAGGTGTGTAACTCTGTGCAGTGATAGAGAGGCAGCAGGAGAGGGAGAGAGAGAGAAAGGTGTGTAAATCTGTGCAGTGATAGAGAGACACCAGGAGAGGGAGAGACAGAGAAAGGTGTGTAACTCTGTGTAGTGATAGAGAGACAACAGGAGAGGGAGAGAGAGAAAGGTGTGTAACTCTGTGTAGTGATAGAGAGGCACAGGCTGAGTGAGAGAGAGGGAAAGGTGTGTAACTCTGTGTAGTGATCGAGAGACACCAGGAGAGGAAGAGAGAGAAAGGTGTGTAACTCTGTGTAGTGATAGAGAGACACCAGGAGAGGGAGAGAGAGAGAAAGGTGCGTAACACTGTGTCGTGTTAGAGAGACACCAGGAGTGGAATAGAGAGAGAAAGGTGTGTAACTCTGTGTAGTGATAGAGAGACACCAGGAGAGGGAGAGAGAAAGAAAGGTGAGTAACTCTGTGTAGTGATAGAGAGGCACAGGCTGAGGGAGAGAGAGGGAAAGGTGTGTAACTCTGTGTAGTGATAGAGAGAGACCAGGAGAGGGAGAAAGAGAAAGGTGTGTAACTCTGTGCAGTGATAGAGAGACACCAGGAGAGTGTGAGAGAGAACGGTGTGTAACTCTGTGTAGTGATAGAGAGACACCAGGAGAGAGAGAGAGAGAGAAAGGTGTGTAAATCTGTGTAGTGATAGAGAGACACCGGGAGAGGGTGGGAGAGAGAAAGGTGGGTAACACTGTGTAGTGATAGAGAGACACCAGGAGAGGGAGAGAGAGAGAAGGGTGTGTAACTCTGCGTTGTTATAGAGAGACACCAGGAAAGGGAGAGAGAGAGAAAGGTGTGTAACTCTGTGTAGTGATAGAGAGACACCGGTAGAGGGAGAGAGATAAAGGTGTGTAACTCAGTGTAGTGACAGAGAGACACCAGGAGAGGGAGAGAGAAAGGTGTGTAACTCTGTGTAGCGATAGAGAGACACCAGGAGAGGGCGAGAGAGAGAAAGATGTGTAACTCTGTGTAGTGATAGAGAGACACCAGGATAGGAAGAGAGAGAGAAAGGTGTGTAACTCTGTGTAGTGATAGAGAGACACCAGGAGAGGGAGAGAGAGAGAAAGGTGTGTAACTCTGTGTAGTGATAGAGAGACACCAGGAGAGAGCGAGAGAGAGAAAGGTGTGTAACTCTGTGCAGTGATAGAGAGGCAGCAGGAGAGGGAGAGAGAGAGAAAGGTGTGTAAATCTGTGCAGTGATAGAGAGACACCAGGAGAGGGAGAGACAGAGAAAGGTGTGTAACTCTGTGTAGTGATAGAGAGACAACAGGAGAGGGAGAGAGAGAGAAAGGTGTGTAACTCTGTGTAGTGATAGAGAGGCACAGGCTGAGTGAGAGAGAGGGAAAGGTGTGTAACTCTGTGTAGTGATCGAGAGACACCAGGAGAGAAAGAGAGAGAAAAGTGTGTAACTCTGTGCAGTGATAGAGAGACACCAGGAGAGGGAGAGAGAGAGAAAGGTGCGTAACACTGTGTCGTGTTAGAGAGACACCAGGAGTGGAATAGAGAGAGAAAGGTGTGTAACTCTGTGTAGTGATAGAGAGACACCAGGAGAGGGAGAGAGAAAGAAAGGTGAGTAACTCTGTGTAGTGATAGAGAGGCACAGGCTGAGGGAGAGAGAGGGAAAGGTGTGTAACTCTGTGTAGTGATAGAGAGAGACCAGGAGAGGGAGAAAGAGAAAGGTGTGTAACTCTGTGCAGTGATAGAGAGACACCAGGAGAGTGTGAGAGAGAACGGTGTGTAACTCTGTGTAGTGATAGAGAGACACCAGGAGAGAGAGAGAGAGAGAAAGGTGTGTAAATCTGTGTAGTGATAGAGAGACACCGGGAGAGGGAGAGAGAGAGAAAGGTGGTTAACACTGTGTAGTGATAGAGAGACACCAGGAGAGGGAGAGAGAGAGAAAGGTGTGTAACTCTGCGTTGTTATAGAGAGACACCAGGAAAGGGAGAGAGAGAGAAAGGTGTGTAACTCTGTGTAGTGATAGAGAGACACCGGTAGAGGGAGAGAGATAAAGGTGTGTAACTCAGTGTAGTGACAGAGAGACACCAGGAGAGGGAGAGAGAAAGGTGTGTAACTCTGTGTAGTAATAGAGAGACACCAGGAGAGGGCGAGAGAGAGAAAGATGTGTTACTCTGTGTAGTGATAGAGAGACACCGGGAGAGGAAGAGAGAGAGAAAGATGTGTAGCTCTGTGTAGTGATAGAGAGACACCAGGAGAGGGAGAGAGAGAAACGTGTGTAACTCTGTGTATTGATACAGAGACACCAGGAGAGGGAGAGAGAGAAAGGTGTGTAACTCTGTGCAGTGATAGAGAGGTACCAGGAGAGGGAGAGAGAGAAAGGTGTGTAACTCTGTGCAGTGATCGAGAGACACCAGGAGAGGGTGAGAGAGAAAGGTGTGTAACTCTGTGTAGTGAAAGAGAGACACCAGCAGAGAGAGAGAGAGAGAAAGGTGTGTAAATCTGTGTAATGATATAGAGACACCGGGAGAGGGAGAGAGAGAGAAAGGTGTGTAACTCTGTGTAGTGATAGAGAGCCACCAGGAGAGGGAGAGAGAGAGAAAGGTGTGTAACTCTGTGTAGTGATAGAGAGACACCAGGAGAGGGAGAGAGAGAGAAAGGTGTGTAACTCTGTGTAGTGATACAGAGACACCAGGAGAGGGAGTGAGAGAGAAAGGTGTGCAACTCTGTGTAGTAATAGAGAGACACCAGGAGAGGGAGAGAGAGAGAAAGGTGTGTAACTCTGTGTCGTGATAGAGAGACACCGGGAGAGAGAGAGAGAAAGGTGTATAACACTGTGCAGTGATAGAGAGACACCAGGAGAGGGAGAGAGAGAGAAAGGTGTGCAACTCTGTGTAGTGATAGAGAGACACCAGGAGAGGGAGAGAGAGAGAAAGGTGTGTAACTCTGTGTAGCGATAGAGAGACACCAGGAGAGGGCGAGAGAGAGAAAGATGTGTAACTCTGTGTAGTGATAGAGAGACACCAGGATAGGAAGAGAGAGAGAAAGGTGTGTAACTCTGTGTAGTGATAGAGAGACACCAGGAGAGGGAGAGAGAGAGAAAGGTGTGTAACTCTGTGTAGTGATAGAGAGACACCAGGAGAGAGCGAGAGAGAGAAAGGTGTGAAACTCTGTGCAGTGATAGAGAGGCAGCAGGAGAGGGAGAGAGAGAGAAAGGTGTGTAAATCTGTGCAGTGATAGAGAGACACCAGGAGAGGGAGAGACAGAGAAAGGTGTGTAACTCTGTGTAGTGATAGAGAGACAACAGGAGAGGGAGAGAGAGAGAAAGGTGTGTAACTCTGTGTAGTGATAGAGAGGCACAGGCTGAGTGAGAGAGAGGGAAAGGTGTGTAACTCTGTGTAGTGATCGAGAGACACCAGGAGAGAAAGAGAGAGAAAAGTGTGTAACTCTGTGCAGTGATAGAGAGACACCAGGAGAGGGAGAGAGAGAGAAAGGTGCGTAACACTGTGTCGTGTTAGAGAGACACCAGGAGTGGAATAGAGAGAGAAAGGTGTGTAACTCTGTGTAGTGATAGAGAGACACCAGGAGAGGGAGAGAGAAAGAAAGGTGAGTAACTCTGTGTAGTGATAGAGAGGCACAGGCTGAGGGAGAGAGAGGGAAAGGTGTGTAACTCTGTGTAGTGATAGAGAGAGACCAGGAGAGGGAGAAAGAGAAAGGTGTGTAACTCTGTGCAGTGATAGAGAGACACCAGGAGAGTGTGAGAGAGAACGGTGTGTAACTCTGTGTAGTGATAGAGAGACACCAGGAGAGAGAGAGAGAGAGAAAGGTGTGTAAATCTGTGTAGTGATAGAGAGACACCGGGAGAGGGAGAGAGAGAGAAAGGTGGGTAACACTGTGTAGTGATAGAGAGACACCAGGAGAGGGAGAGAGAGAGAAAGGTGTGTAACTCTGCGTTGTTATAGAGAGACACCAGGAAAGGGAGAGAGAGAGAAAGGTGTGTAACTCTGTGTAGTGATAGAGAGACACCGGTAGAGGGAGAGAGATAAAGGTGTGTAACTCAGTGTAGTGACAGAGAGACACCAGGAGAGGGAGAGAGAAAGGTGTGTAACTCTGTGTAGTAATAGAGAGACACCAGGAGAGGGCGAGAGAGAGAAAGATGTGTTACTCTGTGTAGTGATAGAGAGACACCGGGAGAGGAAGAGAGAGAGAAAGATGTGTAGCTCTGTGTAGTGATAGAGAGACACCAGGAGAGGGAGAGAGAGAAACGTGTGTAACTCTGTGTATTGATACAGAGACACCAGGAGAGGGAGAGAGAGAAAGGTGTGTAACTCTGTGCAGTGATAGAGAGGTACCAGGAGAGGGAGAGAGAGAAAGGTGTGTAACTCTGTGCAGTGATCGAGAGACACCAGGAGAGGGTGAGAGAGAAAGGTGTGTAACTCTGTGTAGTGAAAGAGAGACACCAGCAGAGAGAGAGAGAGAGAAAGGTGTGTAAATCTGTGTAATGATATAGAGACACCGGGAGAGGGAGAGAGAGAGAAAGGTGTGTAACTCTGTGTAGTGATAGAGAGCCACCAGGAGAGGGAGAGAGAGAGAAAGGTGTGTAACTCTGTGTAGTGATAGAGAGACACCAGGAGAGGGAGAGAGAGAGAAAGGTGTGTAACTCTGTGTAGTGATACAGAGACACCAGGAGAGGGAGTGAGAGAGAAAGGTGTGCAACTCTGTGTAGTAATAGAGAGACACCAGGAGAGGGAGAGAGAGAGAAAGGTGTGTAACTCTGTGTAGTGATAGAGAGACACCGGGAGAGAGAGAGAGAAAGGTGTATAACACTGTGCAGTGATAGAGAGACACCAGGAGAGGGAGAGAGAGAGAAAGGTGTGCAACTCTGTGTAGTGATAGAGAGACACCAGGAGAGGGAGAGAGAGAGAAAGGTGTGTAAATCTGTGCAGTAATAGGGAGACAACAGGAGAGGGAGAGAGTGAGAAAGGTGTGTAACCCTGTGTAGTGATAGAGAGACACCAGGAGAGGGAGAGTGAGAGAAAGGTGTGTAACTCTGTGTAGTGATAGAGAGACACCAGGAGAGGGAGAGGGAGAGACAAACTGAGGGAGAGAGAGAGTGACCAACACAAACTGGGAGAGGGAGAGAGCAACACAAACTGAGGGAGAGAGAGAGAGAGAGAGCAACACAAACTGAGAGAGAGAGAGAGAGAGAGCAACACAAACTGGGAGAGAGAGAGAGAGAGAGAGAGCAACACAAACTGGGGGAGAGAGAGAGAGAGAGAGCAGCACAAACTGGGGGGGGAGAGAGAGAGAGAGAGTGGATCAGAGAGAGGGAGAGTGGATGAGAGAGAGAAACAGCGAGAGAGAGAAACAGCGAGAGAAACAGCGAGAGAAGAGACGGCTGAGTGAGAGAGAGAGAGAGACCGAGCGACCCGGCACCAGGACACCGAGAGCCCGGAGACACCCGGGACACAGCCCGGCTCACCGAGACCGAGAGACCGGCCCAGAGACACAGTAAGGCCCGGGGACAGAGAGAGAGAGAGAGCGAGGTCGCGGGAAAAGAGACAAAGACAAAGCGGGAACAGAGACAAAGCAAAACAGCGGCCGGGGGATCGGAGCCAGAACAGCGCAGGAAAACCCGGGAACAGAGAGAGAGAAACCGGGAACAGAGAGAGAGAACTCCAAAACAGGGAGAGAGAGAGCAGAGCCCGAGCAGCAACCGGAGCACGGAGCCTGAAGCCGGAGAAAGGCCCGAGGAACCGGGCCGAGCGAGGCACCGGAGAGAAGGAGAGCGAGCAGCAACAGTAGTAGACCCAGACCGGGAGGAGCGGCCCGAGCCAGTCAAAGAGGCGAGTGGAGAGGTAGGGGTGCCGGATCGGGTCGGGCCTGGAGAGCGAGCAAGCCCGGGGCCTGAAACCAGAGAAACTCCGGGGTCGGAGAAACTCGGACAAACACCGGGCCGGGACAGCACAGCCGAGCCGAGAGGCTGGGAACAGGGCAGAAGCCCGGAGAGAGCGTTGGGAGCTGAGAGCTGAGAGCGCGAAATTTGAACGAAGGGAAACGGCTGAAAGGAGAAAAGGAGCAAAGAGAGGTAACTGCACCTAGAGAGAGAGAGACGGAGCGAGAGAGAGAGAGAGAGAGAGAGAGGAGAGGAAACACCAGCTGGAGAGAAAAAGTCGGAGAAATAAGTTTTACCTAACTCTACCTAAGTTCCATTTTAGTTAAAGTTAGTTCGGAAAAAGTTTAATTTTATTTAAATTTAGCTCGAAAAAAAAAAAACCTGGAAAAAGAACAACAAACCCGCGAGGAAAAGGAATAGAAACCCGAGAGAAACGATAAACTACCCGAACCAAGAGCCTGTGAGAAAAAGAGAAAGATAAACCTTTAAGAGCAGCTATATCAAAGATGAACCCCTGAAAAACTCCCAATTTTGGACTTAAAAGTGGGCTGAGGTGGAACACGACACAAAAAAGAGAAAAAAAAAAGTTATCTATCTGAGACAAAAAACAAACGACTACAATGAGCAGGGAAATGATATATCCTGAGCAATGCACAAAAAATAAAGCAAAGGAAAAATACAAGTACACAACACTAAAAAATAACCCAGAAATCCTCTACGTGGACTATACCATACACAAAGGGACTAAGCTGAAGAACAACCTCATATTCTACACCGAATACGTCACCTCCTGGAAGGAGACTTTACAAAAACACTACACATACGTCTCCAGTGAAGGTATTGGCAGTGGAGGCAGACTGAAAATATGTAAAGATGGAAACCTAGATAAAGATGACCCCCTGCTAACCATAAGCTACTACAACAAAAATAGAAAGATCATGATACAGGGGAATGTGGAAAATCTGGACACCTTCGAAAAGGAATTCCCCCAGTTGAAAACTAAGGCAGACACAAAGAGGACCAATGGACAGGAAGCAAAAGAGAGTCGAACAGAGGATGAGGAGAGCCAAGTGGAGGAAGAAGAAGAGAGACCAGCAGAGGAAAACACCTCCCTGTACATCTCCACCCCCCCCACACCTCTCAACGAAAACAAAATGATGAAAGAGAATCTGGCCAAACTAGAACTTGATTTCAACGAATACAGAGAAACACTGGCCAAGAATTTGAAGGAGGAATTCAAACAGCTAAAAACGGAACACGAGTCCACCATCCACAAGCTGAGAAAGACCATAGAGGAGCAAAGAAATGAGATCAAAGAACTCCGTACTCAACTAAACAAAATGAAGGAGACCGTAGAAAGACTCAGCAGGCAACACAAACCTCTTAAGGTCCAAAAACCTGAGGACACAAAAACAACACACACAAGGACACAGAACCCGCCAGATGCCACCCCACACGAAGACACACCGAAAGCCACAAACCCCGCTCCAACCAGCCCTCAGTCGAGTCAAGCCCAGACTACTGCTACCCAGTCCTCACACACAGGAACACAAAAACCGACAGATACCCCCCCAAACGAGGACACACCGAAAGCCCCAAACCCCGCTCCTGCCACACAACATATCCCAGAAACCCAGCCAACAACCAGCCACCAGGCGAGTCCTACCCAGACTACTGTTACCCAGTCTGAAAAACCAGCCCCTCAGGCGGTCCTGCTGACCGACTCCAACGGAAAGTTTCTGGACCCCCAGAGGCTGTTCCCAGACCATCAAGTCCTGAAAAAATGGTGCAGCAACACAGGCCCAGCAATGAAGATCCTGAACAAAGAATCCCTTGGAAGCCCCAAATGGATTGTGATCCACACAGGCACGAAGGACCTACGCACCCTACAGGAAGGCACGGCTTGGGCGGTGAGCAGGATGGCAGAAAAGGCCAGCAGGGAATTCCCCGAGGCGCGGATCGTGATCTCCACACTACTGCCCAGAAAGGACACCCCAGCCTATATAATCCACAACACCAACAGGGAGATCGACACGAGATGTTCTGTCCTCCCCAACGTCTCCCTGGCCCATCATCCAAACATCAACACAAGGGACCTCTATGACGAAATACATCTACTCAAACAGCGGATGTGGGTCTTCGCAAGAAACCTCATAAACACTGCCAAAAGACGCAGCCCTCCCACCCCCCCTACCATTGGGAGCCCAAACAGGACCACCAATGTCCCCCACCCCCCTTTACAAAACCGACAACAGAACCGTGCTTTTATACCTGACCCAAGACCCCCCTCTAGACCACAGACTGTAGACCAAGAACTGAGAAAGATCATGACGATGCTGAACAGCCTGATAGAAAGCCGGAGAAATTATTAATATTGTTATTTATCATTATCATTATTGTTATCTTATCAGTATTATTACTATTATTAGATAGATATATGTGCATGCCTCATGAAATTTATACTAAATCATCACTTAGCATTATAGAAAATAGTGTTTCCACACTCATCCCACAAAATAGGCCCATTTTATTTCGTTTTATTGAACTATATAAATGCGTTCTTTCCACATAAGCTGCTGGAATATCCAGGGCCTCCGCTCCTCAACTTTTGGGATGAAGACTACAGACCCTGAATTCCTAAAAGCTATAAAAGACATTGATATAATTGTGTTAACAGAAACATGGTGCCAAAAGGACATGCCGACCCACTGTCCTCCAATGTACCATGAAATCATTGTGCCCTCAGTAAAGAACACTAAAACACGCAAGGGCAGAACCTCCGGGGGAATATTGGTGTGGTATAAGGGAGAACTGGACAAACACATCTCACCGGTAAAACAGGGGAAATCACACGTATGGCTAAAACTAGATAAAAATATAGGAATAGCAAAACAAGATGTTTACTTATGTGCGATCTACATACCTCCAATAGATTCGCCATATTTCGAAGAGGAGTTATTTGATACTCTCCACATGGAAATCAGCCATTTCCAGGCCCAAGGAAAGGTGATAATATGTGGGGACCTAAATGCAAGGACCGGTTGTGAACCTGACTTCATAGACCCACAGGGAAACAACCATGTGTTTGGCCAGACCCCTTTAGATGTCACACCAGCCATCGCAAATCGGAACAACCTTGATCGTGAAATAAATAAAAGCGGTAGGGAGGTAGTGCAACTCTGCCGAGCCTTAGGCCTGTACATAGTTAATGGTAGGTTCAGAGGGGACTCCCTAGGGAGACTCACATACTCCTCAACTCTTGGGTCTAGTGTGGTGGACTATACAATCACTGACCTGGACCCCTGCGATATCAACGCATTCACTGTCAGGCAGCAATCCCCCCTCTCACACCATAACCAAATAAATGTGTACCTTAAACTTTCTGCCCAAACTACAGACACAAAAAAGGAACACAGTAAGCTACATAAAATAAACCAGACATACAGATGGGCCCCAGACAGTGGAGATAAATTCATCACAGCACTAAATTCACCTGATCTCACAAGAAAAATTTCAAAATTTAAAGAAAATCTATATGAGATCACCAGAGATGGTGTAAACACGGCCATAGAGGATATAAATATGATCTTCCATGAGGCAGCTGTAAAAGCCGACCTCGTGAAACAGAAGAGGAAGCATCACAAAAGTCAAAATAAAAATATGAAATGGTTTGACCACGAATGCAAAAATGCCAGAAAAGACCTGAGAAAAATATCAAACCAAAAGCATCGGCAACCAAACAATCCGGACCTACGTACTAGATACAATGAAACCCTCAAAAGATATAAACACACCATTAGGAACAAAACACAAAACTATACCCACAAAATACTCGAAGAAATTGAAAACTCCACCAATCCAAAACAATTCTGGGAAATGTGGAATAACCTGAGTACAACACAATTGCAAGCATTACCAATCCAAGGTGGCGACATCTGGAGAACACATTTTGAAAACCTCTACAAAGACATCCCAAAAAACAAAACAAACCCAAGTCAACATCAGGTCACAGAAAAACTACACACATTAGAAGCAACAATTAAAGACAACCAAAACCCTCTAGACTCCCCAATCACATGGAAAGATCTGGCCACAAAAACAAAATCTCTCCACCTAAAGAAAGCCTGTGGCCCAGACAACATCAAAAATGAAATGCTAAAGTTCAGCAATATGGAGATGCAGGGTGCGATACTCAAACTATTCAACATCATATTACGCTCAGGCTGTTTTCCCGATATCTGGTGCCAAGGACTAATCTCCCCCATATATAAAATGGAAACAAATCAGACCCAAATAACTACCGCGGCATCTGTGTCAACAGTTGTCTAGGGAAGTTATTCTGCAGTATTCTAAATAGTAGATTACTTGATTTTCTTAACAAACATAATATCCTCAGAAAAAACCAAATAGGCTTTCTTCCAAAACACCGCACCGCCGACCATATCTATACCCTTCACACCCTCATTGAAAAACATAAACACCAAACAAAAAATGGGAAAATATTCGCCTGTTTCATCGACTTCAAGAAAGCCTTTGACTCTATATGGCACGAAGGGCTCTATTATAAACTTCTTCAGTGTGGAATAGGGGGCAAAGTCTATGACCTTATTAAATCAATGTATCTGAAAAACAAATGCGGGGTCAAAATTGGAGACAAACGCACCGATTTCTTCACCCAGAGAAGAGGCGTCCGGCAGGGCTGCAATTTGAGCCCGACCCTGTTCAACATATACATAAATGAATTAGCAGTCATGCTGGAGCAAAGCGAGCCACCAGGTCTCCGTCTCCTGGATGGAGAAGTGAAGTCCCTGTTCTATGCGGACGACCTGGTTCTGCTGTCTCCCACAGAACAGGGATTACAGCAACAACTAGACCTACTCGACAAATACTGCCAAAATTGGGCTCTAACAGTAAATCTAAAGAAAACCAACATCATGATTTTTCAGAAAAGACCCAGATGTCAGGAAAACAAATACCAGTTTACCCTCAGTGATACCACTATAGGACACACTATGAGCTACACCTACCTTGGTCTAACTATTACAGCATCAGGGAGCTTCAGCATAGCAGTGAATGCACTAAAAGAAAAAGCCCGAAGAGCCCTATATGCAATAAAAAGAAAATTCTACAACATCCAAATCCCAATCAAAATCTGGCTCAAAATTTTTGACAGCATAATCCTGCCCATTGCACTGTACGGTAGTGAAGTATGGGGCCCGCTAAATCACCAAAGCTACAATAAATGGGAAAAACACACAATAGAAGCCCTACATGCAGAATTCTGCCGAAGCATCCTTCGCACCCAAAGAAAAACGCCAACAAATGCATGCAGAGCCGAACTAGGCAGATACCCACTGATAATAAACATCCAAAAACGAGCACTAAACTTCCTAAATCACCTCAAATCTAGCTCCCCAGACACCCTTCATTTCAAAGCCTTTCAGACCCAAGAGCTAAACCCAGAAAAGAGTCCCCTGAGTCAGCTGCGACTGAAACTAAGTACTCAGCCGGACCCTGACCAGCCCCAGACCAACACAGCCGTCCAAACACCAATCCGAGTGAACCAAATCATTAAAAAATGCAAAGAAACCTACCTGGAACATTGGAACAAAATAACCGAAAGCCAAAGCAGATTAGAATGTTACCGGGCCCTAAAAAGAGAATATAAACTGGCAGACTACCTCACGACCATCAGAGACACAAAACAGAGACAGACCCTCACCAGGTACAGACTAAGCGACCACCAACTGGAAATTGAAAAAGGCAGATACAAGAAATCCTGGCAGCCTAGAGAGAATAGAATATGCGATCAATGTCTGGCTGGCGAGGTTGAAACAGAAATGCATTTCCTCCTAAAATGCGAAAAATTCAACACATCAAGAAACATATTATTCAACAAGCTAAGCCAAACAACCCCAGATTTCAAGGAATTGGATGATCTGTCAAAATTGAGATTAGTCCTAGGAGAAGGAGACAGACCATACCTTGGGGCTAAATATGTAACAACATGTCACAACCTGAGGACTGTTTAAAAGTAAGACTGTTTAAAATTAATATTGAACGTACCAAATGAAGTAGAAAGACTGTTTAAAATTAATATTGTTTAAAAGTAATATTGTATATACCCAACAAATGTCAAATCGATTGACACCTACAGAATGTTGGAAAACTGTACCTTTTTGCAATGTAAGCTTTGGCAATATGGTTCTCTGTAAACTTTCATGCCAATAAAGCATTTGAACTGAACTGAACTGAACTGAAAGGTGTGGAACTCTGTGTACTGATAGAGAGACACCAGGAGAGGGAGAGAGAGAGAAAGGTGTGTAACTCTGTGTAGTGACAGAGAGACACCAGGAGAGGGAGAGAGAGAGAAAGGTGTGTAACTCTGTGTAGTGATAGAGAGACACCGGGAGAGTGAGAGAGAGAGAAAGGTGTGTAACTCTGTGTAGTGATAGAGAGGCACCAGGAGAGGGGGAGAGAGAGAAAGGTGTGTAACTCTGTGTAGTGATAGAGAGACACCGGGAGAGGGAGAGAGAGGAAAGGTGTGTAAATCTGTGTCGTGATAGAGAGACACCGGGAGAGTGAGAGAGAGAGAAAGGTGTGTAACTCTGTGTAGTGATAGAGAGACACCGGGAGAGGGAGAGAGAGGAAAGGTGTGTAAATCTGTGGAGTGATATAGAGACACCAGGAGAGGGAGCGAGAAAGAAAGGTGTGTAACTCTGTTTTGTGATAGAGAGACACCAGGAGAGGGAGAGAGAGAGAAAGGTGTGTAACTCTGTGCAGTGATAGAGAGACACCAGGAGAGGCGAGAGAGAGAAAGGTGTGCAACTCCTTGTATTGATAGAGAGACACCAGGAGAGGGAGACTGAGAGAAAGGTGTGTAAGTCTGTGTAGTGATAGAGAGACACCAGTGGAGAGAGAGAGAGAGAAAGGTGTCTAACTCTGTGTACTGATTGAGAGACACCAGGAGAGGGAGAGAGAGAGAAAGGTGTGTAACTCTGTGTAGTGATAGAGAGACACCAGTGGAGAGAGAGAGAGAGAAAGGTGTCTAACTCTGTGTACTGATTGAGAGACACCAGGAGAGGGAGAGAGAGAGAAAGGTGTGTAACTCTGTAAAGTGATAGAGAGACACCAGGAGAGAGATAGCGAGAGAAAGGTGTGTAACTCTCTGTACTGATAGAGAGACACCAGGAGAGGGAGAGAGAGAGAAAGGTGTGTAACTCTGTGCAGTGATAGAGAGACACTAGGAGAGGGAGAAGAGAGAAAGGTGTGTAACTCTGTGTAGTGATAGAGAGACACCAGGAGAAGGAGAGAGAGAGAAAGGTGTGTAACTCTGTGCAGTGATTGAGAGACACCGGTAGAGAGAGAGAGAGAGAAAGGTGTGCAACTCTGTGTAGTGATAGAGAGACACCGGGAGAGAGAGAGAGAGAGAAAGGTGTGGAACTCTGTGTACTGATAGAGAGACACCAGGAGAGGGAGAGAGAGAGAAAGGTGTGTAACTCTGTGCAGTAATAGAGAGACACCAGGAGAGGGAGAGAGAGAGAAAGGTGTGTAACTCTGTGCAGTGATAGAGAGACACCAGGAGTGGGAGAGAGAGAAAGGTGTGTAACTCTGTGTTGTGATAGAGAGACACCAGGAGAGGGAGAGAGAGAGAAAGGTGTGTAACTCTGTGCATTGATCGAGAGACACCAGGAGAGGCGAGAGAGAGAAAGGTGTGTAAATCGTTGTAGTGATGGAGAGACACCAGGAGAGGGAGAGGGAGAGAAAGGTGTGTAACTCTGTGTCGTGATAGAGAGACACCAGGAGAGGGAGAGACAGAGAAAGGTGTGTAACTCTGTGTAGTGATAGAGAGACACCAGGAGAGTGAGAGAGAGAGAAAGGTGTGTAACTCTCTGCAGTGATTGAGAGACACCAGGAGAGGGAGAGAGAGAGAAAGGTGTGTAACTCTGTGTAGTGATAGGGAGACACCAGGAGAGGGAGAGAGAGAGAAAGGTGCGTAACTCTGTGTAGTGATAGAGAGACACCAGTAGAGAGAGAGAGAGAGAGAGAAAGGTGTCTAACTCTGTGTACTGATAGAGAGACACCAGGAGAGGGAGAGAGAGAGAAAGGTGTGTAACTCTGTAAAGTGATAGAGAGACACCAGGAGAGAGATAGAGAGAGAAAGGTGTGTAACTCTCTTTACTGATAGAGAGACACCAGGAGAGGGAGAGAGAGAGAAAGGTGTGTAACTCTGTGCAGTGATAGAGAGACACCGGGAGAGAGAGAGAGTGAGAAAGGTGTGTAACTCTGTGTAGTGATAGAGAGACACCGGGAGAGAGAGAGAGAGAGAAAGGTGTGTAACTCTGTGTAGTGATAGAGAGACACCAGGAGAGGTGGAGAGAGAGAAAGGTGTGTAACTCTGTGCAGTGACAGAGAGACACCAGGAGAGGGAGAGAGAGAGAAAGTTGAGTAACTCTGTGCAGTGATAGAGAGACACCAGGAGAGGGAGAGAGAGAGAAAGGTGTAAATCTGTGTAGTGATAGAGAGACACCAGGAGAGTGAGAGAGAGAAAGGTGTGTAACTCTGTGGAGGGATAGAGAGACACCAGGAGAGTGAGAGAGAGAGAAAGGTGTGTAACTCTGTGTAGTGATAGAGAGACACCAGGAGAGGGAGAGATAGAGAAAGGTGTGTAACTCTGTAGTGATCGAGAGACACCAGGAGAGGGAAAGAGAGAGAAAGGTGTGTAACTCTGTGCAGTGATAGTAAGACGCCAGGAGAGGGGGAGAGAGAGAAATTTGTGTAACTCTGTGCAGTGATAGAGAGACACCAGGAGAGGGAGAGAGAGAGAAAGATGTGTAACTGTGTGCAGTGATAGAGAGCCACCAGCAGAGGGCGAGAGAGAGAGTAAAATGTGTAACTCAGTGTAGTGATAGAGAGACACCAGGAGAGGGAGAGAGAGAGAAAGGTGTGTAACTCTGTGTAGTGATAGAGAGACACCAGGAGAGGGAGCGAGAGAGAAAGGTGTGTAACTCTGTGTTGTGCTAGAGAGACACCAGGAGAGGGAGAGAGAGAGAAAGGTGTGTAACTCTGTGTAGTGATAGAGAGACACCAGGAAAGGGAGAGAGAGAGAAAGGTGTGTAACTCTGTGCAGTGATAGAGAGACACCAGGAGTGGGAGAGAGAGAAATGTGTGTAACTCTGTGTAGTGATAGAGAGACACCAGGAGAGGGAGAGAGAGAGAAAGGTGTGTAACTCTGTGTAGTGATAGAGAGACACCGGGAGAGTGAGAGAGAGAGAAAGGTGTGTAACTCTGTGTAGTGATAGAGAGACACCAGGAGAGGGGGAGAGAGAGAAAGGTGTGTAACTCTGTGCAGTGATAGAGAGACACCAGGAGAGGGGGAGAGAGAGAAAGGTGTGTAACTCTGTGTAGTGATAGAGAGACACCAGGAGAGGGGGAGAGAGAGAAAGGTCATAGAGTCATAGAGTTTTACAGCACAGAAAGAGGCCCTTCGGCCCATCGTGTCTGTGCCGCCCATCCATCCCTGTCCAGTCTAATCCCATTTTCCAGCATTTGGTCCATAGCCTTGTATGCAATGGCATTTCAAGTGCTCATCCAAATGCTTCTTGAATGTTGTGAGGGTTCCTGCCTCTACCACCCTTTCAGGCATTGAGTTCCACATTCCAACCACCCTCTGGGTGAAAAAGTTCCTCCTCAAATCCCCTCTAAATCTCCTGCCCCTTACCCTGAATCTATGCCCCCTTGTTATTGACCCCCCTACTAAGGGGAAAAGTTTCTCTTTGTCTACCCTATCTATGCCCCTCATCATTTTGTACACCTCAATCAGGTCCCCCCTCAGCCTTCTTTGCTCCAAGGAAAACAACCCCAGCCTGTCCAGCCTCTCTTCATAGCTGAGGCGCTCCATCCCAGGTAACATCCTGGTGAATCCTCTCTGCACCCTCTCCAAAGCAATCACATCCTTCCTATAGTGAGGCGACCAGAACTGCACACAGTACTCCAGCTGTGGCCTCACCAGCGTTTTGTACAGTTCCATCATAACCTCCCTGCTCTTATATTCTATGCCTCGGCTAATGAAGGCAAGTATCCCATATGCCTTTTTAACCACCTTATCTACCTGTTCCGCTGCCTTCAGGGATCTATGTACATGTACACCAAGGTCCCTCTGACCCTCTGTACTTCCTAGGGTCCTACCACTCATTGTGTATTCCCTTGCCATATTTGTCCGTCCAAAATGCATCACCCCGCACTTTTCAGGGTTAAATTCCATTTGCCACTTTTCCGCCCATCTGACCAACCCGTTTATATCGTCCTGTAGCCTGAGGCTTTCCTCCTCACAATTTACCACCCCACCAATTTTCGTGTCATCTGCGAACTTACTGATCATACCTTTTACATTCTCATCCAAATCATTTATGTAGATCACAAACAACAAGGGACCCAGCACCGATCCCTGAGGTACCCCACTGGACACAGGCTTCCAGTCACAAAAGCAACCTTCGACCATCAACCTCTGCCTCCTGCCACTCAGCCAGTTTAGGATCCAACGCGCCAAGGAACCATGGATCCCATGGGCTCTTACCTTCTTGACCAGTCTCCTATGCGGGACTTTGTCAAAAGCTTTACTGAAGTCCATGTAAACCACATCCACAGCATTTCCCTCATCCACACACCTAGTCACCCCCTCGAAAAATTCAATCCGATTGGTCAGACATGATTTACCCTTGACAAAGCCATGCTGACTATCCCCGATTAATCCTTGCCTCTCCAAGTGGAGACTAATTTTGTCCCTCAGAATTTTTTCCAATAATTTCCCTACCACAGATGTTAGGCTCACTGGCCTGTAATTCACTGGTTTATCCCTGCTACACTTCTTGAATAATGGTACTACGTTAGCTGTTCTCCAGTCCTCTGGCACATCCCCTGTGGCCAGAGAGGTTCTGAAAATTTGTGTCAGAGCCCCTGCAATCTCCTCCTTTGCCTCCCACAGCAGCCTGGGATACATCTCGTCCGGGCCTGGGGATTTATCCACTTTTTGGCCTGCTAAAACCGCTAGCACCTCCTCCCTCTCGATGCTAATATGTTCAAGTATGTCACAGCCCCCTTGCCCGATTTCTAAAGGTGTGTAACTCTGTGTAGGATAGAGAGACACCAGGAGAGGGAGTGAGGGAGAAAGGTGTGTAACTCTGTGCAGTGATAGAGAGACACCGGGAGAGGGAGAGAGAGGAAAGATGTGTAAATCTGTGTTGTGATAGAGAGACACCTGGAGAGGGAGAGAGAGAGAAAGGTGTGTAACTCTGTAAATTGATTGAGCGACACCAGGAGAGGCGAGAGAGATAAAGGTGTGTAACTCCTTGTAGTGATAGAGAGACACCAGGAGAGGGAGAGAGAGAAAGGTGTGCAACTCTGAGTAGTGATAGACACCAGGAGAGGGAGAGAGACAGAATGGTGTGTAACTTTGTGTAGTGATAGAGAGACACAAGGAGAGGGGGAGAGAGGGAAAGGTGTGTAACTCTGTGTAGGAATAGGGCGACACCAGGAGAGGGAGAGAGAGAGAAAGGTGTGTAACTCTGTGTAGTGATAGAGAGACACCGGGAGAGGGATTGAGAGAGAAAGGTGTGTAACTCTGTGTAGTGATAGAGAGAAACCAGGATAAGGAGAGAGAGAGAAAGGTGTGTAAATTTGTGTAGTGATAGAGAGACACCAGGAGAGGGATTGAGAGAGAAAGGTGTGTAACTCTGTGTAGTGATAGAGAGACACCAGGATAGGGAGAGAGAGAAAGGTGTGTAACTCTGTGTAGTGATAGAGAGACACCAGGAGAGGGAGAGAGAGAAATGTGTGTAACACTGTGTAGTGATACAGAGACACCAGGAGAGGGCGAGAGAGAGAAAGATGTGTAACTCTGTGTAGTGATAGAGAGACACCAGGAGAGGGAGAGGGAGAGAAAGGTGCGTAACTCTGTGTAGTGATAGAGAGACACCAGGAGAGGGAGAGGGAGAAAAAGGTGTGTAACTCTGTGTAGTGATAGAGAGACACCAGGAGAGGGAGAGGGAGAGAAAGGTGTGTAACTCTGTGTAGTGATAGAGAGACACCAGGAGTGGGAGAGAGAGAAAGGTGTGTAACTCTGTGTAGTGATAGAGAGACACCAGGAGAGGGAGAGAGAGAGAAAGGTGTGTAACTCTGTGTCGTGATAGAGAGACACCGGGAGAGTTGAGAGAGAGAAAGGTGTGTAACTCTGTGTGGTGATAGAGAGACACCAGGAGAGGGAGAGGGAGAGCAAATTGTGTAACTCTGTGTAGTGATAGAGAGACACCAGGAGAGGGAGAGAGAGAGAAAGGTGTGTAACTCTGTGTAGTGATAGAGAGACACCAGGAGAGGGAGAGAGAGAAAGGTGTGCAACTCTGAGTAGTGATAGACACCAGGAGAGGGAGAGAGAGAGAAAGGTGTGTAACTTTGTGCAGTGATAGAGAGACACAAGGAGAGGGGGAGAGAGAGAAAGGTGTGTAACTCTGTGTAGGGATAGGGCGACACCAGGAGAGGGAGAGAGAGAGAAAGGTGTGTAACTCTGTGTAGTGATAGAGAGACACCGGGAGAGGGATTGAGAGAGAAAGGTGTGTAACTCTGTGTCGTAATAGAGAGAAACCAGGATAGGGAGAGAGAAAGAAAGGTGTGTAAATTTGTGTAGTGATAGAGAGACACCAGGAGAGGGATTGAGAGAGAAAGGTGTGTAATTCTGTGTAGTGATAGAGAGACACCAGGATAGGGAGAGAGAGAAAGTTGTGTAACTCTGTGTAGTGATAGAGAGACACCAGGAGAGGGAGAGAGAGAAATGTGTGTAACTCTGTGTAGTGATAGAGAGACACCAGGAGAGGGCGAGAGAGAGAAAGATGTGTAACTCTGTGTAGTGATAGAGAGACACCAGGAGAGGGAGAGGGAGAGAAAGGTGTGTAACTCTGTGCAGTGATAGAGAGACACCAGGAGTGGGAGAGAGAGAAAGGTGTGTAACTCTGTGTAGTGATAGAGAGACACCAGGAGAGGGAGAGAGAGAGAAAGGTGTGTAACTCTGTGTCGTGATAGAGAGACACCGGGAGAGTGAGAGAGAGAGAAAGGTGTGTAACTCTGTGTAGTGATAGAGAGACACCAGGAGAGGGAGAGAGAGAGAAAGGTGTTTAACTCTGTGTAGTGATAGCGAGACACCAGGAGAGGGAGAGAGAGAAAGGTGTGCAACTCTGAGTAGTGATAGACACCAGGAGAGGGAGAGAGAGAGAAAGGTGTGTAACTTTGTGTAGTGATAGAGAGACACAAGGAGAAGGGGAGAGAGAGAAAGGTGTGCAACACTTTGTAGTGAGAGAGAGACACCGGGAGAGGGATTGAGAGAGAAAGGTGTGTAACTCTGTGAAGTGATAGAGAGAAACCAGGATAGGGAGAGAGAGAGAAAGGTGTGTAAATTTGTGCCGTGATAGAGAGACACCAGGAGAGGGATTGAGAGAGAAAGGTGTGTAACTCTGTGTAGTGATAGGGAGACACCAGGATAGGGAGAGAGAGAAAGGTGTGTAACTCTGTGTAGTGATAGAGAGACACCAGGAGAGGGAGAGAGAAATGTGTGTAACTCTGTGCAGTGATAGAAAGACACCAGGAGAGGGCGAGAGAGAGAAAGATGTGTAACTCTGTGTAGTGATAGAGAGACACCAGGAGAGGGAGAGGGAGAGAAAGGTGTGTAACTCTGTGCAGTGATAGAGAGACACCAGGATAGGGAGAGGGAGAGAAAGGTGTGTAACTCTGTGTAGTGATAGAGAGACACCAGGAGAGGGAGAGGGAGAGAAAGGTGTGTAACTCTGTGTTGTGATAGAGAGACACCAGGAGTGGGAGAGAGAGAAAGGTGTGTAACTCTGTGTAGTGATAGAGAGACACCAGGAGAGGGGGAGAGAGAGAAGGGTGTGTAACTCTTTGTAGTGATAGAGAGACACCAGGAGAGGGGGCGAGAGAGAAAGGTGTGTAACTCTGCGTAGTGATAGAGAGACACCAGGAGAGGGGGAGAGAGGGAAAGGTGTGTAACTCTTTGTAGTGATAGAGAGACACCAGGAGAGGGAGAGAGAGAAAGGTGTGCAACTCTGAGTAGTGATAGACACCAGGAGAGGGAGAGAGAGAGAAAGGTGTGTAACTTTGTGCAGTGATAGAGAGACACCAGGAGAGGGGGAGAGAGAGAAAGGTGTGTAAATCTGTGTAGGTATAGGGCGACACCAGGAGAGGGAGAGAGAGAGAAAGGTGTGTAACTCTGTGTAGTGATAGAGAGACACCAGGAGAGGGGGAGAGAGAGAAAGGTGTGTAAATCTGTGTAGGTATAGGGCGACACCAGGAGAGGGAGAGAGAGAGAAAGGTGTGTAAATCTGTGTCGTGATAGAGAGACACCGGGAGAGAGAGAGAGAGAGAAAGGTGTGTAAATCTGTGTAGTGATAGAGAGACACCAGGAGAGGGAGAGAGAGAAAGGTGTGTAACTCTGTGTAGTGATAGAGAGACACCAGGAGAGGGAGAGAGAGAGAAAGGTGTGTAACTCTGTGTAGTGATAGAGAGACACCAGGAGAGGGAGAGAGAGAGAAAGGTGTGTAACTCTGTGTAGTGATAGAGAGAAACCAGGAGAGGGAGAGAGAGAGAAAGGTGAGTAAATTTGTGTAGTGATAGAGAGACACCAGGAGAGGGACTGAGAGAGAAAGGTGTGTAACTCTATGTAGTGATAGAGAGACACCAGGAGAGGGAGAGAGAGAAAGGTGTGTAACTCTGTGTAGTGATAGAGAGACACCAGGAGAGGGAGAGAGAGGAATGTGTGTAACTCTGTGTAGTGATAGAGAGACACCAGGAGAGGGAGAGAGAGAGAAAGATGTGTAACTCTGTGTAGTGATAGAGAGACACCAGGAGAGGGAGAGGGAGAGAAAGGTGTGTAACTCTGTGTAGTGATAGAGAGACACCAGGAGAGGGAGAGGGAGAGAAAGGTGTGTAACTCTGTGTAGTGATAGAGAGACACCAGGAGTGGGAGAGAGAGAAAGGTGTGTAACTCTGTGCAGTGATAGAGAGACACCAGGAGAGGGAGAGAGAGAGAAAGGTGTGTAACTCTGTGTAGTGATAGAAAGACACCGGGAGAGTGAGAGAGAGTGAAAGGTGTGTAACTCTGTGTAGTGATAGAGAGGCACCAGGAGAGGGGGAGAGAGAGAAAGGTGTGTAACTCTGTGTAGTGATAGAGAGGCACCAGGAGAGGGGGCGAGAGAGAAAGGTGTGTCACTCTGCGTAGTGATAGAGAGACACCAGGAGAGGGAGACTGAGAGAAAGGTGTGTAACTCTGTGTAGTGATAGAGAGACACCAGGAGAGGGAGAGAGAGAGAAAGGTGTGTAACTCTGTGCAGTGATAGAGAGACACCAGTAGAGAGAGAGAGAGAGAAAGGTGTCTAACTCTGTGTACTGATAGAGAGACACCAGGAGAGGGAGAGAGAGAGAAAGGTGTGTAACTCTGTAAAGTGATAGAGAGACACCAGGAGAGAGATAGCGCGAGAAAGGTGTGTAACTCTCTGTACTGATAGAGAGACACCAGGAGAGGGAGAGAGAGAGAAAGGTGTGTAACTCTGTGCAGTGATAGAGAGACACCGGGAGAGAGAGAGAGAGAGAAAGGTGTGTAACTCTGTGTAGTGATAGAGAGACACCGGGAGAGAGAGAGAGAGAGAAAGGTGTGGAACTCTGTGTACTGATAGAGAGACACCAGGAGAGGGAGAGAGAGAGAAAGGTGTGTAACTCTGTGTAGTGATAGCGAGACACCAGGAGAGGGAGAGAGAGAGAAAGGTGTGTAACTCTGTGTAGTGATAGAGAGACACCAGGAGATGGAGAGAGAGAGAAAGGTGTGTAACTCTTTGTAGTGATAGAGAGACACCAGTGGAGAAAGAGAGAGAGAAAGGTGTCTAACTCTGTGTACTGATTGAGAGACACCAGGAAAGGGAGAGAGAGAGAAAGGTGTGTAACTCTGTAAAGTGATAGAGAGACACCAGGAGAGAGACAGCGAGAGAAAGGTGTGTAACTCTCTGTACTGATAGAGAGACACCAGGAGAGGGAGAGAGAGAGAAAGGTGTGTAACTCTGTGCAGTGATAGAGAGACACTAGGAGAGGGAGAAGAGAGAAAGGTGTGTAACTCTGTGTAGTGATAGAGTGACACCAGGAGAAGGAGAGAGAGAGAAAGGTGTGTAACTCTGTGTATTGATAGAGAGACACCAGGAGATTGAGCGAGAGAGAAAGGTGTGTAACTCTGTGCAGTGATTGAAAGACACCGGGAGAGAGAGAGAGAGAGAAAGGTGTGGAACTCTGTGTAGTGATAGAGAGACACCGGGAGAGAGAGAGAGAGAGAAAGGTGTGGAACTCTGTGTACTGATAGAGAGACACCAGGAGAGGGAGAGAGAGAGAAAGGTGTGTAACTCTGTGTAGTGATAGAGAGACACCAGGAGAGGGAGAGAGAGAGAAAGGTGTCTAACTCTGTGTAGTGATAGAGAGACACCAGGAGAGGGAGAGAGAGAGAAAGGTGTGTAACTCTGTGCAGTGATAGAGAGACACCAGGAGTGGGAGAGAGAGAGAGAGCACGGAGCCTGAAGCCGGAGAAAGGCCCGAGGAACCGGGCCGAGCGAGGCACCGGAGAGAAGGAGTGCGAGCAGCAACAGGAGTAGAAAGCGGCCCGAGCCAGTCAAAGAGGCGAGTGGAGAGGTAGGGGTGCCGGATCGGGTCGGGCCTGGAGAGCGAGCAAGCCCGGGGCCTGAAACCCGAGAAACTCCGGGGTCGGAGAAACTCGGACAAACACCGGGCCGGGACAGCACAGCCGAGCCGAGAGGCTGGGGCCAGGGCAGAAGCCCGTAGAGAGCGTTGGGAGCTGAGAGCTGAGAGCGCGAAATTTGAACGAAGGGAAACGGCTGAAAGGAGAAAAGGAGCAAAGAGAGGTAACTGCACCTAGAGAGAGAGAGACGGAGCGAGAGAGAGAGAGAGAGGAGAGGAAACACCAGCTGGAGAGAAAAAGCCGGAGAAATAAGTTTTACCTAACTCTACCTAAGTTTCATTTTAGTTAAAGTTAGTTCGGAAAAAGTTTAATTTTATTTAAATTTAGCTCGAAAAAAAAAAAAAAAAACCTGAAAAAAGAACAACAAACCCGCGAGGAAAAGGAATAGAAACCCGAGAGAAACGATAAACTACCCGAACCAAGAGCCTGTGAGAAAAAGAGAAAGATAAACCTTTAAGAGCAGCTATATCAAAGATGAACCCCTGAAAAACTCCCAATTTTGGACCTAAAAGTGGGCTAAGGTGGAACACGACACAAAAAAGAGAAAAAAAAAAAGTTATCTATCTGAGACAAAAAACAGACGACTACAATGAGCAGGGAAATTATATATCCTGAGCAATGCACAAAAAATAAAGCAAAGGAAAAATACAAGTACACAACACTAAAAAATAACCCAGAAATCCTCTACGTGGACTGTACCACACACAAAGGGACTAAGCTGAAGAACAACCTCATATTCTACACCGAATACGTCACCTCCTGGAAGGAGACTTTACAAAAACACTACACATACGTCTCCAGTGAAGGTATTGGCAGTGGAGGCAGACTGAAAATATGTAAAGATGGAAACCTAGATAAAGATGACCCCCTGCTAACCATAAGCTACTACAACAAAAATAGAAAGATCATGATATAGGGGAATGTGGAAAATCTGGACACCTTCGAAAAGGAATTCCCCCAGTTGAAAACTAAGGCAGACACAAAGAGGACCAATGGACAGGAAGCAAAAGAGAGTCGAACAGAGGATGAGGAGAGCCAAGTGGAGGAAGAAGAAGAGAGACCAGCAGAGGAAAACACCTCCCTGTACATCTCCACCCCCCCCACACCTCTCAACGAAAACAAAATGACGAAAGAGAATCTGGCCAAACTAGAACTTGATTTCAACGAATACAGAGAAACATTGGCCAAGAATTTGAAGGAGGAATTCAAACAGCTAAAAACGGAACACGAGTCCACCATCCACAAGCTGAGAAAGACCATAGAGGAGCAAAGAAATGAGATCAAAGAACTCCGTACTCAACTAAACAAAATGAAGGAGACCGTAGAAAGGCTCAGCAGGCAACACAAACCTCTTAAGGTCCAAAAACCTGAGGACACAAAAACAACACACACAAGGACACAGAAACCGCCGGATGCCACCCCACACGAAGACACACCGAAAGCCACAAACCCCGCTCCAACCAGCCCTCAGTCGAGTCATGCCCAGACTACTGCTACCCAGTCCTCACACACAGGAACACAAAAACCGACAGATACCCCCCCAAACGAGGACACACCGAAAGCCCCAAACCCCGCTCCTGCCACACAACATATCCCAGAAACCCAGCCAACAACCAGCCACCAGGCGAGTCCTACCCAGACTACTGTTACCCAGTCTGAAAAACCAGCCCCTCAGGCGGTCCTGCTGACCGACTCCAACGGAAAGTTTCTGGACCCCCAGAGGCTGTTCCCAGACCATCAAGTCCTGAAAAAATGGTGCAGCAACACAGGCCAAGCAATGAAGATCCTGAACAAAGAATCCCTTGGAAGCCCCAAATGGATTGTGATCCACACAGGCACGAAGGACCTACGCACCCTACAGGAAGGCACGGCTTGGGCGGTGAGCAGGATGGCAGAAAAGGCCAGCAGGGAATTCCCCGAGGCGCGGATCGTGATCTCCACACTACTGCCCAGAAAGGACACCCCAGCCTATATAATCCACAACACCAACAGGGAGATCGACACGAGATGTTCTGTCCTCCCCAACGTCTCCCTGGCCCATCATCCAAACATCAACACAAGGGACCTCTATGACGAAATACATCTACTCAAACAGCGGATGTGGGTCTTCGCAAGAAACCTCATAAACACTGCCAAAAGACGCAGCCCTCCCACCCCCCCTACCATTGGGAGCCCAAACAGGACCACCAATGTCCCCCACCCCCCTTTACAAAACCGACAACAGAACCGTGCTTTTATACCTGACCCAAGACCCCCCTCTAGACCACAGACTGTAGACCAAGAACTGAGAAAGATCATGACGATGCTGAACAGCCTGATAGAAAGCCGGAGAAATTATTAATATTGTTATTTATCATTATCATTATTGTTATCTTATCAGTATTATTACTATTATTAGATAGATATATGTGCATGCCTCATGAAATTTATACTAAATCATCACTTAGCATTATAGAAAATAGTGTTTCCACACTCATCCCACAAAATAGGCCCATTTTATTTCGTTTTATTGAACTATATAAATGCGTTCTTTCCACATAAGCTGCTGGAATATTCAGGGCCTCCGCTCCTCAACTTTTGGGATGAAGAGTACAGACCCTGAATTCCTAAAAGCTATAAAAGACATTGATATAATTGTGTTAAAAGAAACATGGTGCCAAAAGGACATGCCGACCCACTGTCCTCCAATGTACCATGAAATCATTGTGCCCTCAGTAAAGAACACTAAAACACGCAAGGGCAGAACCTCCGGGGGAATATTGGTGTGGTATAAGGGAGAACTGGACAAACACATCTCACCGGTAAAACAGGGGAAATCACACGTATGGCTAAAACTAGATAAAAATATAGGAATAGCAAAAAAAGATGTTTACTTATGTGCGATCTACATACCTCCAATAGATTCGCCATATTTCGAAGAGGAGTTATTTGATACTCTCCACATGGAAATCAGCCATTTCCAGGCCCAAGGAAAGGTGATAATATGTGGGGACCTAAATGCAAGGACCGGCTGTGAACCTGACTTCATAGACCCACAGGGAAACAACCATGTGTTTGGCCAGACCCCTTTAGATGTCACACCAGCCATCGCAAATCGGAACAACCTTGATCGTGAAATAAATAAAAGCGGTAGGGAGGTAGTGCAACTCTGCCGAGCCTTAGGCCTGTACATAGTTAATGGTAGGTTCAGAGGGGACTCCCTAGGGAGACTCACATACTCCTCAACTCTTGGGTCTAGTGTGGTGGACTATACAATCACTGACCTGGACCCCTGCGATATCAACGCATTCACTGTCAGGCAGCAATCCCCCCTCTCACACCATAACCAAATAAATGTGTACCTTAAACTTTCTGCCCAAACTACAGACACAAAAAAGGAACACAGTAAGCTACATAAAATAAACCAGACATACAGATGGGCCCCAGACAGTGGAGATAAATTCATCACAGCACTAAATTCACCTGATCTCACAAGTAAAATTTCAAAATTTAAAGAAAATCTATATGAGATCACCAGAGATGGTGTAAACACGGCCATAGAGGATATAAATATGATCTTCCACGAGGCAGCTGTAAAAGCCGACCTCGTGAAACAGAAGAGGAAGCATCACAAAAGTCAAAATAAAAATATGAAATGGTTTGACCACGAATGCAAAAATGCCAGAAAAGACCTGAGAAAAATATCAAACCAAAAGCATCGGCAACCAAACAATCCGGACCTACGTACTAGATACAATGAAACCCTCAAAAGATATAAACACACCATTAGGAACAAAACACAAAACTATACCCACAAAATACTCGAAGAAATTGAAAACTCCACCAATCCAAAACAATTCTGGGAAATGTGGAATAACCTGAGTACAACACAATTGCAAGCATTACCAATCCAAGATGGCGACATCTGGAGAACACATTTTGAAAACCTCTACAAAGACTTCCCAAAAAACAAAACAAACCCAAGTCAACATCAGGTCACAGAAAAACTCCACACATTAGAAGCAACAATTAAAGACAACCAAAACCCTCTAGACTCCCCAATCACATGGAAAGAACTGGCCACAAAAACAAAATCTCTCCACCTAAAGAAAGCCTGTGGCCCAGACAACATCAAAAATGAAATGCTAAAGTTCAGCAATATGGAGATGCAGGGTGCGATACTCAAACTATTCAACATCATATTACGCTCAGGCTGTTTTCCCGATATCTGGTGCCAAGGACTAATCTCCCCCATATATAAAAGTGGAAACAAATCAGACCCAAATAACTACCGCGGCATCTGTGTCAACAGTTGTCTAGGGAAGTTATTCTGCAGTATTCTAAATAGTAGATTACTTGATTTTCTTAACAAACATAATATCCTCAGAAAAAACCAAATAGGCTTTCTTCCAAAACACCGCACACCGACCATATCTATACCCTTCACACCCTCATTGAAAAACATAAACACCAAACAAAAAATGGGAAAATATTCGCCTGTTTCATCGACTTCAAGAAAGCCTTTGACTCTATATGGCACGAAGGGCTCTATTATAAACTTCTTCAGTGTGGAATAGGGGGCAAAGTCTATGACCTTATTAAATCAATGTATCTGAAAAACAAATGCGGGGTCAAAATTGGAGACAAACGCACCGATTTCTTCACCCAGAGAAGAGGCGTCCGGCAGGGCTGCAATTTGAGCCCGACCCTGTTCAACATATACATAAATGAATTAGCAGACATGCTGGAGCAAAGCGAGTCACCAGGTCTCCGTCTCCTGGATGGAGAAGTGAAGTCCCTGTTCTATGCGGACGACCTGGTTCTGCTGTCTCCCACAGAACAGGGATTACAGCAACAACTAGACCTACTCGACAAATACTGCCAAAATTGGGCTCTAACAGTAAATCTAAAGAAAACCAACATCATGATTTTTCAGAAAAGACCCAGATGTCAGGAAAACAAATACCAGTTTACCCTCAGTGATACCACTATAGGACACACTATGAGCTACACCTAGCTTGGTCTAACTATTACAGCATCAGGGAGCTTCAGCATAGCAGTGAATGCACTAAAAGAAAAAGCCCGAAGAGCCCTATATGCAATAAAAAGAAAATTCTACAACATCCAAATCCCAATCAAAATCTGGCTCAAAATTTTTGACAGCATAATCCTGCCCATTGCACTGTAGGGTAGTGAAGTATGGGGCCCGCTAAATCACCAAAGCTACACTAAATGGGAAAAACACACAATAGAAGCCCTACATGCAGAATTCTGCCGAAGCATCCTTCGCACCCAAAGAAAAACGCCAACAAATGCATGCAGAGCCGAACTAGGCAGATACCCACTGATAATAAACATCCAAAAACGAGCACTAAACTTCCTAAATCACCTCAAATCTAGCTCCCCAGACACCCTTCATTTCAAAGCCTTTCAGACCCAAGAGCTAAACCCAGAAAAGAGTCCCCTGAGTCAGCTGCTACTGAAACTAAGTACTCAGCCGGACCCTGACCAGCCCCAGACCAACACAGCCGTCCAAACACCAATCCGAGTGAACCAAATCATTAAAAAATGCAAAGAAACCTACCTGGAACATTGGAACAAAATAACCGAAAGCCAAAGCAGATTAGAATGTTACCGGGCCCTAAAAAGAGAATATAAACTGGCAGACTACCTCACGACCATCAGAGACACAAAACAGAGACAGACCCTCACCAGGTACAGACTAAGCGACCACCAACTGGAAATTGAAAAAGGCAGATACAAGAAATCCTGGCAGCCTAGAGAGAATAGAATATGCGATCAATGTCTGGCTGGCGAGGTTGAAACAGAAATGCATTTCCTCCTAAAATGCGAAAAATTCAACACATCAAGAAACATATTATTCAACAAGCTAAGCCAAACAACCCCAGATTTCAAGGAATTGGATGATCTGTCAAAATTGAGATTAGTCCTAGGAGAAGGAGACAGACCATACCTTGGGGCTAAATATGTAACAACATGTCACAACCTGAGGACTGTTTAAAAGTAAGACTGTTTAAAATTAATATTGAACGTACCAAATGAAGTAGAAAGACTGTTTAAAATTAATATTGTTTAAAAGTAATATTGTATATACCCAACAAATGTCAAATCGATTGACACCTACAGAATGTTGGAAAACTGTACCTTTTTGCTATGTAAGCTTTGGCAATATGGTTCTCTGTAAACTTTCATGCCAATAAAGCATTTGAACTGAACTGAACTGAACTGAACTGAACTGAAAGGTGTGTAACTCTGTGTAGTGATAGAGAGACACCAGGAGAGGGAGAGAGAGAGAAAGGTGTGTAACTCTGTGTAGTGATAGAGAGACACCGGGAGAGTGAGAGAGAGAGAAAGGTGTGTAACTCTGTGTAGTGATAGAGAGACACCAGGAGAGGGGGAGAGAGAGAAAGGTGTGTAACTCTGTGTAGTGAGAGAGAGAAACCAGGAGAGGGGGAGAGAGACAAAGGTGTGTAACTCTGTGTCGTGATAGAGAGACACCAGGAGAGGGGGAGAGAGAGAAAGGTGTGTAACTCTGTGCAGGATAGAGAGACACCAGGTGAGGGAGTGAGGGAGAAAGGCGTGTAACTCTGTGTAGTGATAGAGAGACACCGGGAGAGGGAGAGAGAGGAAAGGTGTGTAAATCTGTGTAGTGATTTAGAGACACCAGGAGAGGGAGCGAGAGAGAAAGGTGTGTAACTCTGTGTTGTGATAGAGAGACACCAGGAGAGGGAGAGAGAGAGAAAGGTGTGTAACTCTGTGCATTGATCGAGGGACACCAGGAGAGGCGAGAGAGAGAAAGATGTGTAACTCCTTGTAGTGATGGAGAGACACCAGGAGAGGGAGAGGGAGAGAAAGGTGTGTAACTCTGTGTAGTGATAGAGAGACACCAGGAGAGGGAGCGAGAGAGAAAGGTGTGTAACTCTGTGCAGTGATAGAGAGACACAAGGAGACGTAGAGAGAGAGAAATGTGTGTAACTCTGTGTCGTGATAGAGAGACACCAGGAGAGGGAGAGACAGAGAAAGGTGTGTAACTCTGTGTAGTGATAGAGAGACACCAGGAGAGTGAGAGAGAGAGAAAGGTGTGTAACTCTCTGCAGTGATTGAGAGACACCAGGAGAGGGAGAGAGAGAGAGAAAGGTGTGTAACTCTGTGTAGTGATAGAGAGACACCAGGAGAGGGAGAGAGAGAGAAAGGTGCGTAACTCTGTGTAGTGATAGAGAGACACCAGTAGAGAGAGAGAGAGAGAAAGGTGTCTAACTCTGTGTACTGATAGAGAGACACCAGGAGAGGGAGAGAGAGAGAAAGGTGTGTATCTCTGTAAAGTGATAGAGAGACACCAGGAGAGAGATAGAGAAAGAAAGGTGTGTAACTCTCTGTACTGATAGAGAGACACCAGGAGAGGGAGAGCGAGAGAAAGGTGTGTAACTCTGTGCAGTGATAGAGAGACACCAGGAGAGGTGGAGAGAGAGAAAGGTGTGTAACTCTGTGCAGTGACAGAGAGACACCAGGAGAGGGAGATAGAGAGAAAGTTGAGTAACTCTGTGCAGTGATAGAGAGACACCAGGAGAGGGAGCGAGAGAGAAAGGTGTAAATCAACTCAAATCTAGCTCCCCAGACACCCTTCATTTCAAAGCCTTTCAGACCCAAGAGCTAAACCCAGAAAAGAGTCCCCTGAGTCAGCTGCTACTGAAACTAAGTACTCAGCCGGACCCTGACCAGCCCCAGACCAACACAGCCGTCCAAACACCAATCCGAGTGAACCAAATCATTAAAAAATGCAAAGAAACCTACCTGGAACATTGGAACAAAATAACCGAAAGCCAAAGCAGATTAGAATGTTACCGGGCCCTAAAAAGAGAATATAAACTGGCAGACTACCTCACGACCATCAGAGACACAAAACAGAGACAGACCCTCACCAGGTACAGACTAAGCGACCACCAACTGGAAATTGAAAAAGGCAGATACAAGAAATCCTGGCAGCCTAGAGAGAATAGAATATGCGATCAATGTCTGGCTGGCGAGGTTGAAACAGAAATGCATTTCCTCCTAAAATGCGAAAAATTCAACACATCAAGAAACATATTATTCAACAAGCTAAGCCAAACAACCCCAGATTTCAAGGAACTGGATGATCTGTCAAAATTGAGATTAGTCCTAGGAGAAGGAGACAGACCATACCTTGGGGCTAAATATGTAACAACATGTCACAACCTGAGGACTGTTTAAAAGTAAGACTGTTTAAAATTAATATTGAACATACCAAATGAAGTAGAAAGACTGTTTAAAATTAATATTGTTTAAAAGTAATATTGTATATACCCAACAAATGTCAAATCGATTGACACCTACAGAATGTTGGAAAACTGTACCTTTTTGCTATGTAAGCTTTGGCAATATGGTTCTCTGTAAACTTTCATGCCAATAAAGCATTTGAACTGAACTGAACTGAACTGAACTGAAAGGTGTGTAACTCTGTGTAGTGATAGAGAGACACCAGGAGAGGGAGAGAGAGAGAAAGGTGTGTAACTCTGTGTAGTGATAGAGAGACACCAGGAGCCGTCTCGAGGAAATACCCTCCGTGCTTTTTCATTCTGCGCGGAGGGGTTTCCTGTACGGGCTGCTCTTGCACACCTTCCACTTTGCCATCTTCGCCTGCCGTCCGGACACGCCGTGGCGTGCCGTTTTACCTCCGGACGGAGACGGAGGTCCCCAATGGGGGTCTCTCTATGCGGGAGTCCTCCCTTGTTCTATCCGGGACTTGGCTTGGAGGGTGTTGCACAGGGCAGTTCCGTGCAATAGATTTTTAAATAGGTTCACGGACTCCCAGACCGCCTGTTTGTTTTGCGGTCTGGAGGAGTCCGTGTTCCACGTATATATGGGGTGTGAGAGGTTGCAGCCCCTCTTCCATTTTTTGAAGGGGCTGCTCCTCAAATTTTGGTTGCACTTCAGTCCCACGCTCCTGATCTACGGTCACCCCGTGCGGAGGGGAGCGGGCAGGTTGGAGGACCTCCTCGTGGGCCTGCTCCTGGGCCTGGCCAAGAAAGCCATTAATCGGTCCAGGCAGCGGGCGGTCGAGGGGGTCGTCCGGCCTGATTGCCTCCCGCCCTTCCGCGGCCATGTTCGCGCCCGGGTGGCCCTGGAGATGGAGCACGCGGTCTCCGCCGGCACGCTCGAGCAATTTCGTGAACGGTGGGCGCCGCGGGGACTGGAGTGCATAATTAGTTCAAATAATCAAATTTTAATTTGAGGGGTTAAGGTTTATTTAAGGGGTTATTGGTTTTTAGTTACAATTTATTTGTTAATTTGGTTTCACACAAGAGGAGAGAGACACCAGGAGAGGTGGAGAGAGAGAAAGGTGTGTAACTCTGTGCAGTGACAGAGAGACACCAGGAGAGTGAGAGAGAGAGAAAGTTGAGTAACTCTGTGCAGTGATAGAGAGACACCAGGAGAGGGAGCGAGAGAGAAAGGTGTAAATCTGTGTAGTGATAGAGAGACACCAGGAGAGTGAGAGAGAGAGAAAGGTGTGTAACTCTGTGGAATGATAGAGAGACACCAGGAGAGGGAGAGAGAGAGAAAGGTGTGTTACTCTCTGCAGTGATTGAGAGACACAAGGAGAGGGAGAGAGAGAGAAAGGTGTGTAACTCTGTGTAGTGATAGAGAGACACCAGGAGAGGGAGAGAGAGAGAAAGGTGTGTAACTCTGTGTAGTGATAGAGAGACACCAGGAGAGGGAGAGAGAGAAAGGTGTGTAACTCTGTAAAGTGATAGAGAGACACCAGGAGAGAGATAGAGAGAGAAAGGTGTGTAACTCTCTGTACTGATAGAGAGACACCAGGAGAGGGAGAGAGAGAGAAAGGTGTGTAACTCTGTGCAGTGATAGAGAGACACTAGGAGAGGGAGAAGAGAGAAAGGTGTGTAACTCTGTGTAGTGATAGAGAGACACCAGGAGAGGGAGAGAGAGAGAAAAGTGTGTAACTCTGAGTATTGATAGAGAGACACCAGGAGAGTGAGCGAGAGAGAAAGGTGTGTAACTCTGTGCAGTGATAGAGAGACACCGGGAGAGAGAGAGAGAAAGGTGTGTAACTCTGTGTAGTGATAGAGAGACACCGGGAGAGAGAGAGCGAGAGAAAGGTGTGTAACTCTGTGTAGTGATAGAGAGACACCAGGAGAGGTGGAGAGAGAGAAAGGTGTGTAACTCTGTGCAGTGACACAGAGACACCAGGAGAGGGAGAGAGAGAGAAAGTTGAGTAATTCTGTGCAGTGATAGAGAGACACCAGGAGAGGGAGCGAGAGAGACAGGTGTAAATCTGTGTAGTGATCGAGAGACACCAGGAGAGTGAGAGAGAGAGAAAGGTGTGTAACTCTGTGGAGTGATAGAGAGACACCAGGAGAGGGAGAGAGAGGGAAAGGTGTGTAACTCTGTGTAGTGATAGAGAGACACAAGGAGAGGGAGAGATAGAGAAAGGTGTGTAACTCTGTAGTGATAGAGAGACACCAGGAGAGGGACAGAGAGAGAAAGTTGTGTAACTCTGTGCAGTGATAGAGAGACACCAGGAGAGGGAGAGAGAGAGAAAGATGTGTAACTGTGTGCAGTGATAGAGAGACACCAGGAGAGGGCGAGAGAGAGAGTTAAGTGTGTAACTCTGTGTAGTGATAGAGAGACACCAGGAGAAGGAGAGAGAGAGAAAGGTGTGTAACTCTGTGTAGTGATAGAGAGACACCAGGAGAGGGAGCGAGAGAAAAAGGTGTGTAACTCTGTGTTGTGCTAGAGAGACACCAGGAGAGGGAGAGAGAGAGAAAGGTGTGTTACTCTGTGCAGTGATAGAGAGACACCAGGAGAGGGTGAGAGAGAGAAAGGTGTGTAACTCCTTGTAGTGATAGAGAGACACCAGGAGAGGGAGAGAGAGAGAAAGGTGTGTAACTCTGTGCAGTGATAGAGAGACACGAGGAGAGGGAGAAGAGAGATAGGTGTGTAACTCTGTGTAGTGATAGAGAGACACCAGGAGAGAGAGAGAGAGAGAAAGGTGTGTAACTCTGAGTAGTGATAGAGAGACACCAGGAGAGGGAGCGAGAGAGAAAGGTGTGTAACTCTGTGCAGTGATAGAGAGACACCGGGAGAGAGAGAGAGAGAGAAATGTGTGTAACTCTGTGTAGTGATGGAGAGACACCGGGAGAGAGAGAGAGAGAGAAAGGTGTGTAGCTCTGTGTACTGATAGAGAGACACCAGGAGAGGGAGAGAGAGAGAAAGGTGTGTAACTCTGTGTAGTGATAGAGAGACACCAGGAGAGGGGGAGAGAGAGAAAGGTGTGTAACTCTGTGCAGTGATAGAGAGACACCAGGAGAGGGAGAGAGAGAGAAAGTTGAGTAACTCTGTGCAGTGATAGAGAGACACAAGGAGAGGGAGCGAGAGAGAAAGGTGTAAATCTGTATAGTAATAGAGAGACACAAGGAGAGAGAGAGAGAGAGAGAGAAAGGTGTGTAACTCTGTGCAGTGATAGAGAGACACCAGGAGAGGGAGAGATAGAGAAAGGTGTGTAACTCTGTGCAGTGATAGAGAGACACCAGGAGAGTGAGAGAGAAAGAAAGGTGTGTAACTCTGTGGAGTGATAATGAGACACCAGGAGAGGGAGAGAGAGAGAAAGGTGTGTAACTCTGTGTAGTGATAGAGAGACACCAGGAGAGGGAGAGATAGAGAAAGGTGTGTAACTCTGTAGTGATAGAGAGACACCAGGAGAGGGAGAGAGAGAGAAAGGTGTGTAACTCTGTGCAGTGATAGAGAGACACCAGGAGAGGGAGAGAGAGAGAAAGGTGTGTAACTCTGTGTAGTGATAGAGAGACACCAGGAGAGGGAGAGAGAGAGAAAGGTGTGTAACTCTGTGTAGTGATAGAGAGACACCAGTGGAGGGAGAGAGAGAGAAAGGTGTGTAACTCTGTGTAGTGATAGAGAGACACCAGGAGAGGGAGAGAGAGAGAAAGGTGTGTAACTCTGTGTAGTGATAGAGAGACACCAGGAGAGGGAGAGAGAGAGAAAGGTGTGTAACTCTCTGCGGTGATAGAGAGACACCAGGAGAGGGAGAGAGAGAGAAATGTTTGTAACTCTTTGCAGTGACCGAAAGACACAGGCTGAAGGAGAGAGAGGGAAAGTTGTGCAAAACCGTGCAGTGATAGAGAGAATCCAGGAGAGGGAGGGAAAGCTGTGCAACTCTGTGCAGTGAAAGCGAGACACCAGGAGAGGGAATGAGAGAGAAAGGTGTGCAAAACTGTGCAGTGAAAGAGAGACACCACGAGAGGGAGAGGGAGGGAAAGCTGTGCAACTCTATGCAGTGAAAGAGAGACACCAGGAGAGGGAATGAGAGAGAAAGGTTTGCAAAACTGTGCAGTGAAAGAGAGACACCACGAGAGGGAGAGGGAGGGAAAGCTGTGCAACTCTATGCAGTGAAAGAGAGACACCAGGAGAGGGAATGAGAGAGAAAGGTTTGCAAAACTGTGCAGTGAAAGAGAGACACCACGAGAGGGAGAGGGAGGGAAAGCTGTGCAACTCTATGCAGTGAAAGAGAGACACCAGGAGAGGGAGTGAGAGAGAAAGGCGTGCAAAACCGTGCAGTGAAAGAGAGAAACCAGGAGAGGGAATGAGAGAGAAAGGTGTATAACTCTGTGCAGTGATAGCGAGACACCAGGAGAGGGAAACAGAAACATAGAAACAGAAGATAGGAGCAGGAGTAGGCTATTCAGCCCCTCCGCCATTCAATGAGAGCGATGTCCGACCACAGCGGCTAGACCTGGGGGAGAGCAGCGACCGGCACCTGTAATAGCGGTGGCAGCAGCGAGGCCTGAGCACAGCGGCTGGAGCTGGGGGAGGCAAGCGACCGGCAAGTATAAAAGCGACGGCAGCAGTGAGGCCCGACCACAGCGGCTGGACCTGCGGGAGAGCAGCGGGCGGCGAGTACAAAAGTGGCGGCAGCAGCGAGGCCCGAGCACAGCGTCTGGACCTAGGGGAGAGCAGCAACCGGCGAGTACAAATTCGGCGGCAGCAGTGAGGCCCGACCACAATGGCGGGACATGGGGGAGAGAAGCGACCGGCGAGTATAAAAGCGTCGGCAGCAGCGAGGCCCGACTATAGCGGCTGGACCTGGGGGAGAGCAGCGACCGGCGAGTACAAAAGTGGCGGCAGCAGCGAGGCCCGAGCACAGCGGCTGGACCTGGGGGAGTGCAGCGACCGGCGAGTATATAAGTGGTGGCAGCAGCGAGGCTCGAGCACAGCGGCTGGACCTGGGGGAGAGCAGCGACCGGTGAATATAAAAGCCGCAGCAGCTGCGAGGCCCGAGCACAGCGGCTGGACCTGGGGGAGAGCAGCGACCGGTGAATATAAAAGCCGCGGCAGCTGTGAGGGCCGAGCACAGAGGCTGGACCTGGGGGTGAGCTGCGACCGGTGAGTATAAAAGCAGCGGCAGCAGCTAGGCCCGCCCACTGCAGCTGGACCTGGGTGAGAGCAACAAGGAGCGTGGTGGCAGTTTAAAAGTGGCGGCAGCGAACGAGGCCCGACCACAGCGGCTGGACCTGGGTGAGAGCAGCAAGGAGCGCGGTGGCAGATTAAAAGCGGCGGCAGTGAACGAGGCCCGACCACAGCGGTTGGAACTGGGTGAGAGCAGCAATAAGCGTGGCTGCAGTTTAAAAGCGGCGGCAGCGAACGAGGCATACCAATTCAGCAGCGGGGGAGAGATGTGAAATGTAATCAAAGTGTGACGTTACCAGGAAGCAGGTACGTGATTGGTTGGTGAGTATTTCTCTCTCTTTTCTCGGGTCTTTCTCTGGTGTAGCAGGGACTTCTGCCATACAAGCGCCCTAGTGTATTTCTTTAATTGGTGATATTGAATTAATTTAAAGTAATTAAAGGGTAAGTCATGTCAGGACAGCTCAGCCCATGTTATGCTCCACCTGCGCTATGTGGGAATTCAGCGACACTGCCGGTGTCCCTGACGACCATGTGTGCTGGAAATGTATCCAGCTGCAGCTTATAGCAGACCCCATTGAGGCGCTGGAGCTGTGGATGGATGAGTTTTGGAGCGTTCGCGATGCTGAGAGGCTCGTGGATAACAAGTATAGTGAGTTGGTCACACCGCAGGTAAGGGCTGCACAGGCAGAGGGGAAATGGGTGACCATCAGGCGGAGCAGTAGAAGCAGGCAGGCAGTGCAGGGGACTCCTGTGAACATCCCCCTCTCAAACAGGTATACCAATTTGGATACTGTTGAGGGGGATGACTTATTAGCGGAGGGCAGCAGCAGCCAACTTCCTGGCAACGGGGGTGCTTCTGCTGCTGAGGAAGGGAGGAAAAAGAGTGGGAGAGCAATAGTGGTAGGGGATTCAATCGTAACGGGAACAGATAGGCGTTTCTGTGGTCGTAGACATGACTCAAGGATGGTCTGTTGCCTCCCTGGTGCCAGGGTCAAGCATGTCACTGAACGGCTGCAGGGCATTCTGTCGGGGGAGGGTGAACAGTCAGAGGTAGTGGTTCACATTAGGACCAACGACAAGGGTAGGAAGAGGGATGAGGTCCTGCAGCAAGAATTTAGGGAGCTAGGTAGCAGATTAAAGAGCAGGACCTCAGAGATTGCAATCTCTGGATCACTCCCGGTGCCACGTGCTAGTGAGTATAGGAATAGGAACATAGAGCAGATGAATGCGTGGCTAAAGAGTTGGTGCAGGAGGGAGGGCTTTAGCTTCCTGGATCACTGGCTCTGCTTCTGGGGAAGGTGGGACTTGTACAAGTCGGATAGGTTGCACCTGAACCAGAACGGGACAAATATCCTTGTGGGGAGGTTTGCTATCACTGTTGGGGGGGGTTTAAACTAACTTTGCAAGGGGACGGGATACAGAGTGGAGTTATAGTAGGGGGTGATGTACAGCCAAATATAGAGGAAAAAACAAGTCAGCTTGGAAGGCAGAGCAAATATGTAACGGCACAAGGGAGTAGGGCAAGGCTGGATGGCATTTATTTTAATGCAAGGAGTCTTGCGAATAAGGTGGATGAACTGAAGGTGTTGATGAACACATGGGAGTATGATATTGTTGCTTTTACGGAGACAGGGTTGAGAGAGGGGCAAAACTGGCAGCTCAATATACTGGGGTGTAGAATATTCAGGCGAGACAGAGGAGGGGTAAAAGAGGAGGGGGTGTCACAATATTCATTAAGGAGTCAATTACTGCTGTAAGGAGGGATGATATATTAACAGGTTCATCTAATGAGGCCATATGGGGAGAACTTAAAAACAAAAAGGGAGCAAGCACTTTGCTGCGAGTGTACTATAGGACACCAAACAGTCAGGGGGAGATAGAGGAACAGATATGTCGGCAAATCTCAGAGAAATGTGCAAATAATAGGGTAATAATAGTGGGGGATTTCAACTTCCCCAATATTAACTGGGATAGTCAGTGTGTGAAAGGCTTAGAGGGTGCAGAATTCTTAAAGTGCATCCAGGAGAACTTTTTGTGCCAGCATGTAAAAGGTCCTACAAGAGAGGGGGCGGTACTTGATCTAATTCTAGGGAATGTGGCCGGGCAAGTGGTAGAAGTGTTAATTGGTGAGCACTTTGGTGACAGTGACCATAATTCGGTGAGATTTAAGGAAGTCATGGAAAAGGACAGAGATGGACCGGAAATAATGGTTCTAAATTGGGGGAAGGCCGAATTTAAGATGATAAGACAGGATCTGGCCAAAGTGGACTGGGATCAGCTACTTGTAGGAAAATCCACATCGGAGCAATGGGAGTCTTTCAGGAAGGAAATTGAGAGAGTACAATGGCAACATGTTCCCGTAAAGGTCAAGGGTGGGACCAACAAGCCCAGGGAACCTTGCATGTCAAGGGATATACAAGAATGGATTAGGAAAAAAAGGTAGGCTTTTGGCAGATACAAAGGACTAAAGACAGAGGAAGCCCTAGAGGAGAATAAAAAGTCCAGGGGGATACTTAAAAAAGAAATTAGGAGAGCGAGGAGGGGCCATGAAATAAAACTGGTGAGCAAAATAAAGGAACATCCTAACGTGTTTTATTAGTATATTAAGGGCAGTAGGATAATTAGGGAAAGAGTAGAGCCCATTAGGGACCAAAGTGGCGATCTGTGTGTGGAGCCAGAAGATGTAGGTGGGGTTTTAAATGAATTTTTTGCATCTGTGTTCACTATGGAGAAGGACGATGTAGACATAGAAATCGGGCAGAGGGGCTGTGATATACTTGAACACATTAGCAACAAGAGGGAGGAGGTACTGGCGGTTTTAGCAGGCTTAAAAGTGGATAAATCCCCAGGCCCAGACGAGATGTATCCCAGACTTCTGTGTGAGGCAAAGAAGGAGATTGCAAGGGCTCTGACTCAAATTTTCAGAACCTCTCTGGCCACAGGGGATGTGCCAGATGACTGGAGGACAGCTAACGTAGTATCATTATTCAAGAAGGGTAGTAGGGATAAACCATGCAATTACAGGCAGTGAGCCTAACATAAGTGGTAGGGTATTATTGGAAAAAATTCTGAGGTACAGAATTAGTCTCCACTTGGAGAGGCAAGGATTAATCAGGGATAGTTAGTATGGCTTTGTCAAGGGAAGACCATGTCTGACAAATATGATTGAATTTTTCGAGGGGGTGACTAGGTGTATGGATGCGGGTAGTGCAGTGGTTATGGTATACATGGATTTCAGTAAGTCTTTCGATAAAGTCCCACATAGGAGACTGATCAAGAAGATAAGAGCCCATGGGATCCAGGGTGCCTTGGCACATTGGATCCAAAACTGGCTCAGTGGCAGAAGGCAGGGGGTGATGGTCGAAGGTTGTTTTTGTGGAAGCCTGTGTCCAGTGGGGTACCGCAGGGATCGGTGCTGGGTCCCTTGCTGTTTGTGTTCTACATTAATGATTTGAATGTGAATGTAAAATATATGATCAGTAAGTTCGCAGATGACACGAAAATTGGTGGGGTGGTAAATAGCGAGGAGGGTAGCCTCAGTCTGCAGGACGATATAGATGGGTTAGTCAGATGGGTGGAACAGTGGCAAATGGAATGTAACCCTGAAAAGTGTGCGGTGATGCATTTTGGAGGGACTAACAAGGCAAGGAAATACACAATGAATGGTAAGACCCTAGGAAAGACAGAGGATCAGAGGGACCTTCGTGCGCATATACATAGATCCCTGAAGGCAGCAGAACAGGTGGATAAGGTGGTTAAAAACGCATATGGGATACTTGCCTTCATTAGCCGAGGCATAGAATATAAGAAATCACACAACACCAGGTTATAGTCCAACAGCTTTATTTGAAATCACAAGCTTTCGGAGCGCTGCTGCTTCGTCAGGTGACTATAACCTGGTGTTGTGTGATTTCTTACATTTGTCCACCTCAGCCCAACACCAGCATCTCCACACCATAGAATATAAGAGCAGGGAAGTTATGATGGAGCTGTACAAACGCTGGTTAGGCCACAGCTCGAATACTGTGTGCAGTTCTGGTCGCCACACTATAGGAAGGATGTGATTGCTTAGGAGAGGGTACAGAGGAGATTCACAAGGATGTTACCTGGGCTGGAGCGCTTCAGCTATGAATAAAGACTGGACAGGCTGGGGTTGTTTACCTTGGAGCAGAGAAGGCTGAGGGGGGACCTGATTGAGGTGTACAAAATAATGAGGGGCATAGATAGGGTAGATAGAAATGAACATTTTCCCTTAGTAGAGTGGTCAATAACAAGGGGGCATAGATTCAACGTAAGGGGCAGGAGGTTTAGAGGGGATTTGAGGAAGAAATTTTTCACCCAGAAGGTGGTTGGAATCTGGAACTCACTGCTTGAAAGGATGGTAGAGGCAGGAACCCTCACAACATTCAAGAAGCATTTGGATGAGCACTTGAAATGCCATAGCATAAAAGGCAATGGACCAAATGCTGGTAAATTGGATTAGATTATACAGGGCCCGATGGCCGGCGATTGGCCGAAGGGCCTCTTTCTGTGCTGTATGACACTATGACTCTATGACTCTATAACTCCCCGAACTGTGGGAATCCTCCCCTCACAAACTGTGGGACTCCTCACTTCTCAAATTGTGGGATTCCTCATCTCCCAAGTTGTGGGACTCCTCACCTCCCAAACTGTGGGACTACTCACCTCCAAAACTGTGGGACTCCTCACCTCCCCAAACTGTGGGATGCCTCACCTCCCAATCTGTGGCGACTCCTCAACTCCACTAACTGTAGGACTCCTCAACTCACAACCTTTGGGACTCATCTTCTTGCAAACTGTGGGACTCCTCATCTCACAAATACTGGGAATCCTCATCTCCCAAAGTTTGGGACTCCTCATCTCTCAAATTGTGGGACTCCTCACCTCCGAAAAAGTAGGTACTACTCACCTGCCAAACAGTCGGACTCCTCACCTCCCAAATTGTGGGACACTTCACCTCCCAAAACATGGGACTCCTCGCCTCCCAAACTATGGGATTCCTCACAATCCGAAACTGTGTGATCATTCACCTGCACAAATTGTGGCACTCCTAACCTCCTTTAATTGGGGGACACCTCCTCTCCCCAAATTATGGGTCTCCTCATCTACCAAACTGTGGGGACTCCTCACATCACAAATTGTGGGACTCCTCATCTCACAAATTATGTGATTCCTCATCTCACAAAATTTGTGTCTCCTCACCTCTCAAACTGTGCGAATCCTCACCTCCAAAGCTGTGGTTCTACTCACCTCCCAAACTCTGGCGACTCCTCAAAACCGCAAACTGTAGGACTCCGCAACTCAAAAATTTTGTACTCATCATCTTACAAACTGTGGGAATCCTCACCTCCCAAAAGTGTGGGACTCCTCACCTCCCAACTGCGGAGCTCCTCATCTCCCAAACTGTGGGACTCCTCATCTCTCAAACTGTGGGGACTCCTCACCTCACCAAACTGTGGGGTCTCCTCACCTCCCCAAATTGTGGGGTCTCCTCACCTCCCAAACTGTGGGACTCCTCACTTCACAAACTGTGGGCATTCCTCATCTCACAAACTGTGGGGTCTCCTCACCACCCCAAACTGCCACAATCATCACCACCCAAATTGTGGGATTCCTCACCTCCCAAAATGTGGGGCTCTTCACCTCCCAAACTGTGGGACTCCACCCCTCTCAACTTGTGGGACTCCTCACCTCCAATGCTGTGGGACTCCTCACCTCCCAAACTGTGGGGACTCCTCATTTCCCAAAATGTGGGTACACCTCACCGGACAAACTGTGGCGACACCTCACCTCTCCAAACTGTGGGGTCTCCTCACATCCCCCAACAGTCGGACTCCTCACCTCCCAAATTGTGGGATTTCTCACCTACCAAACTGTGGGAATCCTCACCTCCCAAACTGTGGGAATTCTCACCTCCCAAACTGTGGGCCTCCTCACGTCTCAAACTGTGGGACTCCTCACTTCCAAAACTGTGGGACTAATCACCTCCCAAACTGTGGTGACTCCTCAACTCCACGAACTGTGGGAATTCTCAACTCCCAAAATGAGGGACTCCTCACCTCCCAACTGTGGAGCACCTCATCTCCCAAACTGTGGGGATTCCTCACCTCCCAAAATGTGGGGACTCCCCCCTCCACAAACTGTGGGACTCCTCACCTGCCAAATTATGCGTCACCTCAGCTTCCAAATTGTGGGACTCCTCAACTTCCAAACTGTGGGTCTCCACGCCTCCCAAACTATGGGGTTCCTCACAACCCCAAACTGTGCGATCCTTCACCTGCATAAACTGTGCGTCTCCTAAATTTCTTAAATTGTGGGACAACTCCGCTCCCCAAACTGTGGGTCTCCACAGCTACCAAACTGTGAGGACACCTCACCTCCCAAAGTATGAGCCTCCTGAGCTCCCAAGTTGTGGGATTCTTCACCTCCATAAACTGCGAGATTCCGCAACTCCCCAAAATGTGGAGACTCGTCTTCTCCCAAAAATGAGAAACTCCTCAACGCTCAAACTATGAGACTCCTCACCACCTAAACTGTGGAACTCCTCACCTCACAAAATTGAGGGACACATCAACTCTCAAACTATTAGTCTCCTCAGCATCCAAACTGTGGTACTCATCACCTCTCAAATTGTGGTATATAAGAATATACGTAAGAACATAAGAAGTAGGAGCAGGAGTAGGCCATACGGCCCCTCGGGCCTGCTCCGCCATTCAATAGGATCATGGCTGATCCGAATCTAGACACGTCCACTTCCCTGCCCTCTCCCCGTAAACCCTAATTTCCTTATCTGCTAGGAAACTGTCTATCTCCATTTTAATTTATTTAAAGTTGCAGCTTCCACAGCTCTCTGGGGTAGCATTTTCCACTGATTTACAACCCTCTGAGTGAAGACGTTTCTCCTCATCTCAGTTTTGAAAGGGCAGCCGCTTATTCTTAGATTATGCCCCCTAGTTCTAGTCTCACCCATCAGTGGAAACATCCTTCCCGCATCCACCCGATCAAGCCCCCTCACAATCTTATATGTTTTGATAAGATCGCCTCTCATTCTTCTGAACTCCAATGAGTAGAGTCCCAACCTACTCAACCTTTCCTCATACGTCAACCCCTCCTCTCCGGAATCAACCGAGTGAACCTTCTCTGAACCGCCTCGAGAGCAAGTATATATTTTCTTAAATATGGAAACCAAAACTGCACGCAGTATTCCAGGTGTGGCCTCACCAATACCCTGCATAACTGCAGCAAGACTTCCCTGTTTTTATACTCCATCCCCCTTGTAATAAAAGCCAAGATTCCATTGGCCTTCCTGATCACCTGCTGCACCTGTATACTAACTTTATGTGTTTCATGCACCAGGACCCCCAGATCCCTTTGTACTTTAGCACTTTGCAGTTTCTCTCCATTTATATAATAATTGCTCTTTGATTTGTTCTGCCAAAGTGCATAACCTCATACTTTCCAACATTATATTGCATCTGCCAAATCCCTGCCCACTCACTTAGCCTGCCTATGTCCTTTTGCAGGTTTCTTATGTCATCCTCACTCATTGCTTTCCCTCCCATCTTTGTATCGTCGGCAAACTTGGATATGTTGCACTCAGTCCCTTCCTCCAAATCGTTAATAGAGATTGTAAAGAGTTGGGGTCCCAGCAATGACCCCTGCGGAACACCACTACTTACTGATTGCCAGCCCGGGAATGAGCCATTTATCCCAACTCTTTGTTTTCTGTTAGAGAGTCAATCTTCCACCCATGCCAGTATATTACCCCCAATCCCGTGATTTCTTATCTTGATCAGTAATCTTTTGTGTGGTACCTTGTCAAATGCCTTTTGGAAGTCCAAATACACTACATCCACTGGTTCCCCTTTAGCCACACTGTATGTTACATCCTCAAAGAATTCGAGCAAATTTGTCAAACATGCCTTCACCTTTATTAAACCATGCTGACTCTGTCCTATTAAATTATGTTTATCCAAATGCTCTGTTACTTTTTCCTTAATAATGGACTCCAACAATTTGCCAACCACAGATCGTAGGCTAACTGGTCTATAGTTTCCAGCTTTTTGTCTACTTCCCTTCTTAAATAAGTATGTTACATTAGCAGTTTTCCAATCTGCTGGGACCTTTCCTGAGTCCAGGGAGTTCTGGAAAATGATCACCAATGCATCCACAATCACTACCGCCACTTCTGTGAAGACCCTAGGATGTAGGCCATCAGGTCCACGGGATTTATCCGCCTTAAGTCCCATTATTTTACTGCGTACCATCTCCTTAGTGATTTTAATCGTGTTTAGCTCCTTCCCCCGACCCATTGCCCCCTGTTTGGCCAGTGTTGTGATATTTTTAGTGTCCTGTACTGTAAAGACTGATACAAAATATTTGTTCAGCGTCTTTGCCATCTCCATGTTCCCCACCACTAGTTTCCCAGTCGCATCCTCTAAGGGACCAACGTTCACTTTAGCTACCCTTTTTCTTTTTATATAGCTGTAGAAAATCTTGCTATCTATTTTTATATTTTTTGCTAGTTTACTTTCATAATCTATCTTCCCTTTCTTAATTAATCTTTTAGTTATTGTTTGCTGGCTTTTAAATGCTTCCCAATCTTCTATCCTCCCACAAGATTTGGCTAATTTATATGCCCTTATTTTCAGTCGAAATCTATCCTTTATTACTTTACTAAGCCACGGATGGCTGTCTTTTCTTTTACTCCCCTTTTTCCTCAGTGAAATATATTTATCTTGAAAGATGTGAAATATCTCCTTGAATGTAGACCACTGCCCTTGTACCGTCTTACACTTTAATCTGTTTTCCCAATCCACTTTAGTCAATTCTACTCTCATACCTTCATAGTCTCCTTTATTTAAGCTCAGTACCCTGGTTTGAGATCCAAATCTTTCACCCTCAAACTGAATTTGGAATTCAACCATATTATGGTCATTCATTCCAAGGGGATCCTTTACTAGGACATTTTTTATTAATCCTGTCTCATTACACAGGACCAGATCTAAGATTGCCTGCCCCCTGGTTGGTTCAGTTGCATACTGCTCAAGGAACCCGTCCCTAATACACTCCATGAACTCTTCCTCAATGCTGCCATACCCAATTTGATTAGTCCAGTCAATATGAAAGTTAAAATCCCCCATGTTTATAGCTGTTCCCTTATTACAAGCCCCAACTATTTCCTGATTTATACTCCGACCAACAGAGTTGCAACTGTTAGGAGGCCTATAGACTACGCCCACTAGTGACGTTTTCCCCTTATTATTCCTTATCTTCACCCAAACTGTTTCACTATCCTGATCCTTTGACCCAATATCATTTCTGACTATTGCAGTGATTCCATCCGTGATTAACATAGCAACCCCACCTCCCTTTCCTTCCTGTCTGTTCTTCCTAATTGTCAAATACCCTTGTATGTTTAGTTCCCAGTCATGATTATCTTGCAGCCATGTTTCCATAATGGCCACCAGATCATACCCAAGTGTAGTTATTTGTACCATCAACTCGTCAATTTTGTTTCGAATGCTGCGTACATTCAGATAAAGAACTTTCAGATATGTTTTCTGACAATTTATTCCTGCTTTTACCCCTGTTACTACTTTACCTTTATCATTATACATTCTGTCCCTTCCTGACACGCTCTGGTTTTTAATTCCCCCACTGCTACCTTGCTCTATTGCCTTCTCCGCTGTCATTTTTATTTTTCGCTCTCTTAAAACCTCCATCCCCTAATTAGTTTAAAGCTCTCTCTACAGCCCTAGTTATTTGATTCGCCAGGACTCTAGTCCCAGCACTGGCCAAGTGAAGTCCGTCCCAACGAAACAGCTCTCTCCTGTCCCACTACTGATGCAAGTGTCCCAGGAAGCAAAACCCATTTCTCCCACACCAGACTTTGAGCCAGGCATTTAACTCTCTAATTATATTTACCCTAGCCAAATTTGCACGTGGCTCAGGTAGTAATCCAGAGGTTATTACCCTTGTGGTTCTGCTTTTGAATTTGGCCCCTAGCTGCTCAAAGTCCCTCAGCAGAACCTCCTTCCTTGTCCTATCTATGTCGTTGGTACCAACATGGACCACGACAACTGGATCCTCCCCCTCCCACTCCAAGTTTCTCTCCATCAGAGGAGATGTCCTTAGCCCTGGCACCAGGCAGGCAACACAGCCTTCGGGACTCTCGCTCTCGGCTGCAAAGAACTCTATCTATCCCGCTAACGATACTATCCCCTAATACTACTGAATGTATTTTATCTCCCCCCACTTAAATGGCCCCCCGCTCCACGGTGCTGTGGCCGTGTTGCTCATCCTCCCCGCAGTCACCGTTCCCATCCTCACAGGGAGTAAAAGCCTCAAACCTGTTGGACATGAGCAAGAGCTGCGGCTCCTCCAAGACTACATCCTGCATCCCCGTACCTGCCCCACTTCTAGTCACACCTTACTGACCCTGGCCACGGAATACATCTGTATTAATTAATCTAATTGCTGTGACTGCCTCCTGATACACAGAGTCCAGGTAACTCTCCCCCTTCCTGATGTGTCTCAGTGTTTGAATCTCGGACTCCAGCTATTCAACACGGAGCCGGAATTACTCGAGCAGCCAAAACTTACTGCAAATGTGATCACTGTGAGCATCAATGGTGTCCACCAGCTCCCACATATCGCAGCAGCAACACATCACCTGATCTCCCATTCTATGTAATTATTTAAATTTATTAATATTATTCTTAAATACCCTCTGCCCCGATTCTAGGTGATGAATATCGCACCTTAGAAACTATAAACCACAGAGGTTAAGCTTCAAAAGAGAGAAATACTCACCAACCAATCACTTACTCGCTTTCTAGTGATGTCACACTTGGCTTACTTTTTACCTGTCTCCTTCCCTCTGCGGTCCGAGACTGGAGTTTGGTAAGCCTTACCTGGGTCTCTGAAGCCTTTTTAAGCTCATCTCCCAATCTGTGGGACTGTTCACATCCCAATATGTGAAACTCTTCCCCTCCCCAAACTGAGGGACACATCACTTCCCAAAATGTGAAAATCCTCACCTCCCAAAATGTGGGACACCTCACATCCGAAAGTTGGGTCTCCTCAGCTCCCAAACTGTGGGATTGCTGACCACTCCCAAACGGTGTGACTCATCACCTCCACAACGTGTGATACTCCTCACCTCCCAAATGGTAGGGACTCCTCACATGCCAAACGGTGGGGATGCATCATATCACCAAATTTTGAGTCAAACCCCCTCACCAAAATATGTGGCCCCTCCACTCCCAAACAGTGGTCCTCATTACCTCCCAAATTGTGGGACAGCTCACCTCCAAAACTTTGTAATTCATCACAACCCCCAAACTGTGCGAATCTTCACCTCCACAATCTGTGAGACTGCTAACCTGCCCAAACTGTGAAGACTCCTCTCCTCCCTAAATTGTGGGACACATGAACTCTCACACTATGGGTCGCCTCAGCTTCCAAATTGTGGGACTCGTCACCTCTCAAATTGTGGTATACCTCATTTGCTAAACTGTGAAACTCCTCACCTCCCAAAATGTGGAACACCTCAAATCCCAACCATGGGTCTCTTCAGCTCCCAAACCGTGCGATTGCTGACCACGCCCAAACTGGGGGACTCCTCACCTCCACAAACTGTGTGCACTCCACAGCTCCACAAACTCTGGGAATCCTCAAAAAAACAACACGTGGGACTCAACACCACGCCAAACTGTGGGACTCCTCACCTCCCCAAACTGTGCAAATCCTCACCTCCCCAAGATATGGGACTCCTATTCCCCAAACTGTGGGCACCGCTCTCCTGCCAAACTGTGGGAATCCTCACCTCCCAAACTGAGTGAATACTCACCTCCCAAACTGTGGGATACCTCACCTCCCCAAACTGTGTGACTCCTCATTTCCCGAACTTTGGTACTCCTCACATCCCCAAACTGTGGGACTCCTCAGCTCACCAAAATGTGGGAGTACTCACATCCAAAACAGTGGGAATCCTCACCTCCCAAACTGTGGGAATTCTCTCCTCCCAAAATGTGGGACTCCTCACGTACCAAACTGTGGGACACCTCACCTCCAAAAATGTGGGACTCATCACCTCCCAAAACTGTGGGACTCCTCACCTGCCCAAACTGTGGGAAATCTCTCCTCCCAAAATGTTGGACTCCTCACGTCCCAAACTGTGGGACACCTCACCTCCAAAAATGTGGGACTCATCACCTCCCAAAACTGTGGGACTCCACACCTCCCCACACTGTGGGACTCCACAACTCTCAAACTGTGTGACTCCTCACCTCCCCAAACTTTGGGTCTCCTCACCTCACAAACGGTGGGACTCCTCACATCCAAAACGGTGGGATGACTCACCTCCCAAACTGTGGAGACTCCATAACTCCACGAAATGTTGGACTCCTCAACTCACAAACTTTGGGACTTCTGACCAATTAAATTGTGGTACTCCACAGCTCTCCAAATTGTGAGCAATCTCACGACCAAAACTATGGGACTCCTCACCTCCCCAAACTGTGGGCCTCCTCACCTCCAAAACGGTGGGCCTCTTCACCACCCCAAACTGTGGGCCCCCGTCAACTCCCCAAAATGTGGCCTGCTCATCTCTCAAACTGTCGTTATCCTCACCTCCCAAACTGTGGGTCTCCTCACCTCCCAAACTTTGGGAATCCTCACCTCCCAAACTGTGCGACTCCTCACCTCCCAACGTGTGGGAATCCTCACCTCCCCAATCTGTGGGTACTACACACATCCCAAACCTTGGGACACCACACATCCCAAAGAGCGGGACTCCTCACCTCTCAAACTGTGGAAATCCTCACCTCCCAAAGATGTGGGCCTCCTCACCTCCTCAAATCCCCAAACAGTGGGCCTCCACACCTCCCCAAACTGTCGCCTCCTCACCTCCCAAATTGTCAGACAACTCTGCTCCCAAACTGTGAGACTACTCCCCTCCCGAACTGTGGGAATCCTCACCTCCCAAACGGTGGGACTCCTCACGCCCCAAACAGTGTGGATTCCTCACCTCCCAAACTGTTGGAATCCTCACCTCCACAAGCTGTGGGACTCCACTCCTCCCAAAGTTTGGGACACCTCACCTCCCAAACTGTGTGGACTCGCCAACTCCCAAATTGTGGGAAAATCACCTACCCAAACTGTGGGACTCCTCACCTCTCACACCGTGGGACTCCTCACCTCCCAAAGTGTTGGACTCGGCACCTCCCAAACTGTGTCGTCTTCTCATCTCCCAAACTATGGGAATACTCACCTACCCAAACTGTGGGACTCCACACCTCCCCAAACTGTGTGTATCCTAAACTTACAGTCTGTCGGACTCTTCACCTCCCAAGCTGTGGGATTCCTACACTCCCAAACTGTGGGACTCCATACCTCCCAAACTGCGGGTCTCTTCACCAGACAATATATGGGAACTCCTCACCTCCACAAACTGTGGGGACAGCTGACCTCCCAAAAATGTTGGATTCCTCACCTCCCCAAACTGTGGTACTCCTCACCTCACAAACTGTGGGATTCCTCACCTCCCAAATTGTGTGACTCCTCACCTCCCAAACTGTAGGACACCTCACCTCCCAAACTGTGGGACTCCTAACATCCCAAACGGTAGGACTCCTCACCTTCCAAATTGTGTGATTGCTCATCTCCCATAATGTGGGACTCCTCATCTCTCAAACTGTGGGACTCCTCACAATCCCAAACGGTGCGACCCTTGACCTGCATAATCTGTGGCACTCCTAACCTCCTTAAATTGTGCCACTCCTCCGCTCCCCAATCTGTGGGTCTCCTCATCTACCAAACTGTTGGGACTCCTCACCTCACAAACTGTGGGACTCCTCATCTCCCAAATTCTGTAATTCCTCATCTCCCAAAATGTGGGACTCCTCACCTCTCAAAATGTGCGAATCCTCAACTCCAAATCTGTGGGACTCTTCACCTCCCAAACTATGGCGACTCCTCAACACCGTGAACTGTAGTACACCTCAACTCGCAAACTTTGGGACTCATCATCTTGCAAATTGTGGGACTCCTCATCTCCCAAATGTAGTGTTCCTCATCTCCCAAACTGTGGGACTCCTCACATCCCAAACTATTGCGGCTCTTCACCTCTCAGCTGAGGGGACTCCTCACTTCCCAATATGTGGGGAATCTTCACCTCCCAAATTGTGGGACTCCACACCTCTCAAACTGTGGGAACTCCTCACCTCCCAAAATGTGGGTACTCCTCGACCTGCCAAACTGTGGGGACTCATCACCTCCACAAACTGTTGTGTCTCTTCAAATCCCCCAACTGTCGGATTCCTCATCTCCGAAATTGTGGGACTCGTCACCCACTAAAATGTGGGCCTCCTCACCAACCCAAACTTTGGGCTCCCTCAACTCCCCAAACTGAGGCCTCCTCATCTCCAAAATTGTCGTTAGCCTCACCTCCCAAACTATCGGTCTCCTCACCTCCCAAACTTTGGGATATCTCACCTCCCAAACTGTGAGACTCCTCACCTCCCAATCTGTGGGAATCCTCAGCTCCCCAATCTGTGGTTACTACCCACATCCCAGACTTTGGGACTCCTCACCTCCCAAACTGTGGGACTCCTCACCTCCCAAACTGTGGAACTCCTCACCTCTCAAACTGTGGAACTCCTCACCTCCCCAAGATGTGGGCATCCTCACATCCAAAACTGTGGGCCTCCTCAACTCTCCAAAATATGGGCCTCCACACTTCCCCAAACTGTGGCCTCCTCACCTCCCAAATTGTCAGACTCCTCTGCTCCCAAACTGTAGGACTCCTCCCCTCCCGAACTGTGGGAATCCTCAGCTCCCAAACTGTGGGAAGCCTCACGCCCCAAACTGTGTGGAATCCTCACCTCCCAAACTGCGAGACTCCTCACCTCACAAACTGTGGGACTCCGCACGACCCAACTGTGGAGCTCCTCATCTCCCAAACTGTGGGACTGCTCGCCTCCCAAACTCTGGGGACACCTCTCCTCCCAGCTGAAGGGACTCCTCACCTCCCAAAATGTGGGGACGCTTCACCTCCCTCATCGTGGGACTCGACACCTCTCAAACTGTGCGAACTCCTCACCTCCCAAAATGTGGTAACTCCTCGCCTGCCAAACTGTGGGGACTCCACACCTCCCCAAACTGTTGGGTCTCTTTAACTCCCACAACTGTCGGACTCCTCTCCTCCCAATTTATGGGATTCCACCCCAACCAAATTGTGGGAATCCTCACCTCCCGAAATGTGGGGACTCTTCACCTCACAAATTGTGGGACTCCACACCTCTCAATCTGTAGGGACTCCTCACTTCCCAAAATGTGTGTACTCCTCGACCTGCCAAACTGTGGGGACTCCTCATTTCCCCAAACTGTAGGGTCTCTTCAACTCCCACAACTATCGGACACCTCACCTACCTATTTGTTGGTTTCCTCCCCTAGCAATTTGTCGGAATCCTCACCTCCCAAACTGTGGGCCTCCTCACTTCCCAAACTGTGTGGACTCCAAACCTCCCAATCTGTGGGATCGCTCAACTCCCCAAACTGTGGGACTCCTCACCTCCCCAAACTGAGAGTATCCTCACCTCCCATGCGGTGGGACTCCTGACCTCCCAAACTGTGGGACTCTTCACCTCCCAATATATGGGGACACCTTCTCTCCTGAAACTGTGGGGACTCCTCCCCTCCCCAAACTGCGGGACTCCTCACCAACAAACGATGGGTCACCTCAGCTTCCAAATTGTGAAATTCATTACCTACCAAACTGTGGGGCTCCTCGCCTCCCAAACAATGGGATTCCTAACAACGACAAACTGTGCGACCCTTCACCTGCATAAAATGTGGGACACATAACCTCCTTAAAATTAGGGACTCATCCATTCCCCAAATTGTGGCTCTCCTGTTCAACCAAACTGTGGGGTCTCCTCACCTCCTAAACATAGTGCCCCCTGAGCTTCCAAATTGTGCGATTCATCATCTCACAAATTCTGGGAATGCTCACCTCCCTAAATGTGGGGACTCCTCACCTCCTCAAACTGTGGGACTCCTCACCTCCGCAAACTGTCGACCACTCACCTCTCAAACTGTGGGACCCCTCACCTCCCAAACTGTGGGACTCCTCACCTCCGCAAACTGTCGTCCACTCACCTCTCAAACTGTGGGACTCCTCACCTCCCAAACTGTGGGACTCCTCAACTCTCAAACTGTGGGACTCCTCTGCTCCCCAAACTGTGTGACTACTCACTTCACAAAGGGTGGGACCCCTCACCTCCCAAATTGTGTGATTCTTACCTCCCAAACTGTGGGACCACTCACCTCTCAAACTGTGGAGACTCCACAAATCCACGAAATGTAGCACTCCACAACTCACTCATTTTGGGACTCCTGACCAATTAAATTGTGGGACTCCACAGGTCCCCAAATTCTGGGCTTCCTCACCTCCCAAACTGTGGGACTCCTCACCTCCCCAAACTGTGGGCCTCCTCACCTCCAGAACTGTGGGCCTCCTCACCACCCCAAACTGTGGACCCCCTCAACTCCCCAAACTTTGGCCTGCTCATCTCCCAAACTGTCGTTATCCTCACCTCCCAAACAATGGGTCTCCTCACCTCCCAACTTTGGGAATCCAAACCTCCCAAACTGTGGGACTCCTCACCTCCCAAACTGTGGGACTCCTCACCTCCCAATCTGTGGGAATCCTCACCTCCCAATCTGTGGCTACTGCACATCTCCCAAATTTTGGGACACCTCACCTCCCAAACTGTCGGACACCTCACCTCTCAAAATGTGGGACTCCGCACCTCCCCAAGATGTGGGCCTCCTCGCCTCCAAAACTGTGGGCCTCCTCAACTCCCCAAACTCTGGGCCTCCACAACTCCCCAACATGTGGCCTCCTCACCTCCCAAATTGTCAGACTCCTCAGCTCCCAAACCGTGGGCCTCCTCCCCTTTGGAACTGTGGGAATCCTCACCTCCCAAACTGTGGGACTCCTTACGCCCCAAAAAGTGTGGACTTCTCACCTCCCATACTGTGGGACTCCTCACCTCCAAAACTGTTGGAATCCTCTCCACCACAAACTGTGGGACTCAACGCCTCCCAAAATTTGGTACACCTCACCTCCCAAACTGTGGGACTCCTCACGTCCCCAAATTGTGGAGACTGCATTCCTCCCCAAAGTGTGGGACTCCACACCTCCCAAACAGTGTGGACTCCTCACCTCCCAAATTGTGGGAAAACTCACCTACCCAAACTGTGGGGCTCCTCACATCTAACACCGTGGGACTCCTCACCTCACAAATTTTGGTACGCCACGCCTCCCAAACTGTGTCATCTCACCTCCCAAACTGTGACCAGTGCGGCATTGGCTGCGGGTGGAGGCGGAGCTGAGCAGCAGAGCGACTACAAGAGGCCTCAGAGGCTCAGGTAGGCCCCAGTGCGGCATCGGCAGCGGGTGGAGGCGGAGCTCAGCCGCAGAGCGACTACAAGAGGCCCCAGAGGCTCAGGTAGGCCCCAGTGCAGCATCGGCAGCGGGTGGAGGCATGCGGAGCGGCAGAGCGACTACAAGAAGCCCCAGAGGCTCAGGTAGGCCCCAGTGCGGCATCGACAGCGGGTGGAGGCGGAACTGAGCGGCAGAGCGACTACAAGAGGCCCCAGAGGATCAGGTAGGCCCCAGTGCGGCATCGGCAGCGGGTGGAGGCGGAGCTGAGCGGCAGAGCGACTACAAGAGGCCCCAGAGACTCCGGTAGGCCCCAGTGCGGCATCGGCAGCGGGTGGAGTCGGAGCTGAGCGGCAGAGCGACTACAAGAGGCCCCAGAGGCTCAGGTCGGCCCCAGTGCGGCATAGGCTGCGGTTGGAGGCGGAGCTGAGCGACAGAGCGACTACAAGAGGCCCCAAAGGCTCAGGTAGGCCCCAGTGCGGCATCGGCAGCGGGTGGAGGCGGAGCTGAGTGGCAGAGCGACTACAAGAGGCCCCAGAGTCTCAGGTAGGCCCCAGTGCGGCATCGGCAGCGGGTGGAGGCGGAGCTGAGCGGCAGAGCGACTACAAGAGGCCCCAAAGGCTCAGGTAGGCGTACCAATCTCCAACCTCAGGGAAGGAGAGAGGTAAAAATTATTCAAGGTGTGAAGTCACCACAAAGCTGGTAAGTGATTGGTTGGTAAGTATTTCTCCCTTTTTAAGCTTAAATCTCCTCGGTTTATAGTTTCTAAGGTGTGATATTCATCATCTAGACTCGAGCCAGAGGGTATTTAAGAATAATATTAATACATTATATTAATTACATAGAATGGGAGATCAAGTGATGTGTTGCTGCTGCAAGATGTGGGAGCTGGTGGACACCAATGATGCTCACGGTGATCACATTTGCTGTAAGTGTTGGCTGCTCGAGGAATTCCGGCTCCGTGTTGAAGAGCTGGAGTCTGAGCTTCAAACACTGAGACACATCAGGGAGGTGGAGATTTACCTGGACTCTGTGTATCAGGAGGTAGTTACACCAATTAGATTAATTAATTCAGATGTAGTTCGTGGCCAGGGTCAGGATGGTGTGACTAGAAGTGAGGCAGGTACAGGGATCCAGGAGGTAGCGTTGGAGGAGCCGCAGCCCTTGCATTTGTCCAACAGGATCGAGGCTCTTACTCCCTGTGAGGATGGGAACAGGGACTGCGGGGAGGATGAGCAACCTGGCCACAGCACCGTGGAGCGGGGGGCCATTCAAGTGGGGTGAGTTAAATGAAATGTTGTAGTGGTAGGGGATAGTGTCGTTAGGGGGATAGATAGATTTCTCTGCAGCCGAGAGCGAGAGTCCAGAAGGCTGTGTAGCCTGCCCGGTGCCAGGGTTAAGGACATCTCCTCTGGACTGGAGAGAAACTTGGAGTGGGAGGGGGAGGATCCAGTTGTCGTGGTCCATGTTGCTACCAACGACATATATAGGACAAGGAAGGAGGTTCTGCTGAGGGAGTTTGAGCAGCTAGGGGCCAAATTAAAAAGCAGAACCACAAGGGTAATATTCTCTGGATTATTACCTGAGCCACGAGCGAATTTGGCTAGGACAAACAAAATTAGAGAGTTAAATGCGTGGCTCAAAGACTGGTGTGGGAGAAATGGGTTTTGCTTCCTGGGACATTGGCACCAGTACTGGGGCAGGAGGGAGCTGTTCCGTTGGGACGGGCTTCACTTGGCGAGTGCTGGGACTAGAGTCCTGGCGGATCATATAACTAGGGCTGCAGAGAGGGCTTTAAATAACTAGTGAGGAGGAGGTTCCTAGAGAGCAACTGATACAAATGACAACAGAGAAAGTCATAGACTTCGGTAGCAGTGGGGAACTTAAAAACCAGAGCATGTCAGGAAGGGGCAGAAGGTATGGACTAAAAGGTAAAGTAATAAAAAGGGCAAAAGCAGGAACTAAGTGTCACAAAACATCTTTGAAAGTTCTCTATCTGAATGCACGTAGCATTCGTAACAAAATCGATGAGTTAATGGCACAAATATCTACATATGGGTATGATCTTGTGGCCATTACAGAAACATGGCTGCAGGGTGACAATGCCTGGGAATTAAACATACCAGGTTATTTAACGATCAGGAAGGACAGGCAGTAAGGAAGGGGAGGTGGGGTGGCTATGTTAATAAAGGTAGGAATCACTGTAATACAGAGAAATGATACTGGGTCAAAAGATCAGGACAATGAAACAGTTTGGGTGGAGGTAAGGAATAAATGGGGAAAAAACACTAGTGGGCGTAGTCTATAGGCCTCCGAACTGTGGCAACTCTGTTGGACGGAGTATCAATCAGGAAATAGTTGAGGCTTGTAATAAGGGAACATCTATAATTATGGGGGATTGTAACTATCATATTAATTGGACAAATCAATTTGGTCAGGGCTGCCTTGAGGATGAGTTCATTGAGTGTATTAGGGACGGGTTTCTTGAGCAGTATGTAACTGAACCGACCAGGGGTCAAGCAACCTTAGATCTGGTCCTGTGTAACGAGACAGGATTAATTAAAAATGTCCTAGTAAAGGGTCCCCTTGGAATGAGTGACCATAACATGGTTGAATTCCATATTGAATTAAAGGGTGAGACGTTTGGATCTCAAACAAGCGTGCTAAGCTTGAGTAAAGAGACTATGAAGGTATGAGAGCGGAATTGAGTAGAGTGGATTGGGAAAATAGATTAAAGGGTAAGACGATACATGATCAGTGGTGTACATTTAAGGAGTTATTTTACAACTTCCTAAAAATATATATTCCACTGAGAAGAAAAGGGTGTAAAAGAATAGACAGCCATCCGTGGCTAAGTAAATAAATTAAGGATAGTATTCAACTAAACACAAGGGCATATAAGGTAGCCAAATCTAGGGGAAGGATAGAGGATTGGGAAAAATTTAAAAGACAGCAAAAAATAACAAAAAGATTGATTAAGAAAGGGAAAATAGATTATGAAAGTAAATTAGCAAAAAATATAAAAACAATAGTGAGAGTTTTTATAGTTATATAAAAAGAAAAAGGGTGGTTAAAGTAAATTGTGGTCCCTTAGAGGATGAGACTGGGAAATTAATGGTGGGAATTATGGAGATGGCAAAAACACTGAATGAATATTTTACATCAGTCTTTACAGTAGAAGACACTAAGAATATCCCAACACTGGACAAACAGGGGGCTAAAGGGGGGGAGGAGCTAAACACGATCAAAATCACTAAGGAAGTGGTGCTCGGTAAAAGAATGGGACTCAAGGCGGATAAATCACCTGGACCTGATGGTTACATCCTAGGGTCTTGAGGGAAGTGTTGGTAGGGATTGTGGATGCATTGGTAATAATTTTCCAAAATTCCCTGGACTCGGCAATGGTCCCAGCAGACTGGAAAACTGCTAATGTAACACACTTATTTAAAAAGGGCAGTAGACAGAAGGCTGGAAACTATAGACCAGTTAGCCTAACATCTGTGGTAGGTAAAATTTTGGAGTCTATTATTAAGGAGACAGTAACAGAACATTTGGATAATCATAATTTAATAGGACAAAGTCAGAATGGTTTTATGAAGGGGAAGTCATGTTTGACAAATTTGCTGGAGTTCTTTGAGGAAGTAACATATAGGGTGGATAAAGGGGAACCAGTGGACGTAGTGTATTTAGACTTCCAAAAGGCATTTGACAAGGTGCCACACAAAAGATTATTGCTTAAGATAAAAAATCACGGGATTGGGGGTAATATTCTGGCATGGATAGAGGATTGGCTATCTAACAGAAGGCAGAGAGTTGGGATAAATGGTTCAATCTCAGACTGGCAATCAGTAACTAGTGGTGTTCCGCAGGGGTCAGTGCTGGGTCCCCAACTCTTTACAATCTATATTAACGATTTGGAGGAGGGGAACGAGTGTAACATATCAAAGTTTGCAGATGATACTAAGATGGGGGGGAAAGTAGTGAGTGAGGAGGACATAAAAAACTTTCAAGGGGACATAGACAGGCTAAATAAGTGGGCAGAGATTTGGCAGATGGAATACAATACTGGAAAATGTGAGGTTATGCACTTTGGCAGGAAAAATCGTAGAGCAAGTTATTATCTTAATGGCAAGAAACTGGAAAGTTTTGAAGTACAAAGGGATCTGGGGGCCCTGGTGCACGAAACTCAAAAGGTTAGTATGCAGGTGCAGCAAGTGATTAAGAAGGCCAATGGAATGTTGGCTTTCATTGCTAGGGGGATAGCATATAAAAAAAGGGAGGTATTGCTTCAGTTGTACAAAGTATTGGTGAGACCGCACCTGGAATACTGCGAACAGTTTTGGTGTCCATACTTAAGAAAGAACATACTTGCTATTGAGTCAGTACGAAGAAGGTTCACTCGGTTAATCCCGGGGATGAGGGGATGGACATATGAGGAGAGGTTGAGAAGATTGGGACTCTACTCATTGGAGTTCAGAAGAATGAGAGGCGATCTTTTGGAAACATATAAGATTGTGAAGGGGTTGGATCGGGTGGATGCAGGGAAGATGTTCCAGATGATGGGTGAAACTAGAACTAGGGGGCATAGTCTTAGAATAAGGGGCTGCTCTTTCAAAACTGAGATGAGGAGGAACTACTTCACTCAGAGGGTGGTAGGTCCATGGAATATGCTGCCCCCAAAAATTGTAAAAGCTACATCATTACATAAATTTAAAACAGAAATAGACATTTTCCTAGAAGTAAAGGGAATTTAGGGTTACGGGGAGCGGGCAGGAATTTTGACATGAGTCTAGGTTCGGATCGGTCATGGCCCTTTGGGTAGCGGAGCGGGCCCAGGGGCCATGTAGCCTGATCCTGCTCCTATTTCGTGTGTCTAATTCTGTTAGATGCAGGAGATGGTTCTGTGATAGTGGATTGGCTGTTAGGATCAGATCAGCCATGATCTTATTGAATGGCGGAGCAGGCTCGAGGGGCCGATTGGCCTACTCCTGCTCCTATTTCTTACGTTCTTATGTGCGACTCCTCACCTCCCCAAACTGTGGGACTCCTCACCTCCCCAAAATGTGAGTATCATCACCTCACATGCTGTGGGACTCTTCACCTCCCAAGCTCTGGGACTCCTCCACTCTCAAACTGTGGGACTCCACACCTCGCAAACTGCGGGTCACTTCACCACCCAAAATATGGGAACTACTCACCTCCACAAACTGTGGGATCTCCTGCCCTCCCAAAAATGTGGGACTCCTCACCTCCCCAAAATGTGGGACTCCTCATCTCTCAAACTCTGGGACTCCTCACAACCCCAAACGGTGCGACCCTTGAACTGCATAATCTGTGGGACTCCTAACCTCCTTAAATTGTTGTACTCCTCCGCTCCCCAATCTGTGGGTCTCCTCATGTACCAAACTGTGGGGACTCCTCACCTCACAAACTGTGGGAGTCCTAATCTCCAAAATTCTGTGATTCCTCATCTCCCAAAGTGTGGGACGGCTCACCTCTCAAAATGTGCGTATCCTCTCCTCCAAATCTGTGCACTCTTCTCTTCCCAAACTGTGGTGACTCCTCAACTGCACGAACTGTGGGACTCCTCAACTCACAACTTTTTGGAATCATCAGCTTGCAAATTGTGGGACTCCTCACCTCCCAAATGTGGAGTTCCTCATCTCCCAAATGTGGAGTTCCTCATCTCCCAAATTGTGGGACTCCTCACCTCCCAAATGTGGGACTCCTCACCTCCCAAATGTGGGACTCCTCACCTCCCAAATGTGGGACTCCTCACCTCCCAAAATGTGGGACTCCTCACCTCCCAAACTGTGGGACTCCTCACCTCCCAAACTGTGGGACTCCTCACCTCCCAAACTGTGGGACTCCTCACCTCCCAAAATGTGGGACTCCTCACCTCCCAAACAGTGGGACTCCTCACCTCCCAAACTGTGGGACTCCTCACCTCCCAAAATGTGGGACTCCTCACCTCCCAAACTGTGGGACTCCTCACCTCCCAAAATGTGGAGTTCCTCATCTCCCAAAATGTGGAGTTCCTCACCTCCCAAACTGTGGGACACCTCACCTCCCAAAATGTGGGACTCCTCACCTCCCAAAATGTGGGACTCCTCACCTCCCAAAATGTGGAGTTCCTCACCTCCCAAAATGTGGGACTCCTCACCTCCCAAACGGTGGGACTCCTCACCTCCCAAAATGTGGGACTCCTCACCTCCCAAAATGTGGGACTCCTCACCTCCCAAACTGTGGGATTCCTCAGCTCCCAAAATGTGGGACTCCTCACCTCCCAAAATGTGGGACTCCTCACCTCCCAAAATGTGGGACTCCTCACCTCCCAAAATGTGGGACTCCTCACCTGCCAAAATGTGGGACTCCTCATCTCCCAAAATGTGGGACTCCTCACCTGCCAAAATGTGGGACTCCTCACCTCCCAAAATGTGGGACTCCTCACCTCCCAAAATGTGGGACTCCTCACCTCCCAAACTGTGGGACTCCTCATCTCCCAAAATGTGGGACTCCTCACCTCCCAAAATGTGGGACTCCTCACCTCCCAAAATGTGGGACTCCTCACCTCCCAAACTGTGGGACTCCTCATCTCCCAAAATGTGGGACTCCTCACCTCCCAAAATGTGGGACTCCTCACCTCCCAAAATGTGGGACTCCTCACCTGCCAAAATGTGGGACTCCTCATCTCCCAAAATGTGGGACTCCTCACCTGCCAAAATGTGGGACTCCTCACCTCCCAAAATGTGGGTCTCCTCACCTGCCAAAATGTGGGACTCCGCACCTCCCAAAATGTGGGACTCCTCACCTCCCAAAATGTGGGACTCCTCACCTGCCAAAATGTGGGACTCCTCACCTCCCAAACTGTGGGACTCCTCACCTCCCAAACTGTGGGACTCCTCACCTCCCAAATTGTGGGACTCCTCACCTCCCAAAATGTGGGACTCCTCACCTCCCAAACTGTGGGGCTCCTCACCTCCCAAAATGTGGGACTCCTCACCTCCAAAATTGTGGGACTCCTCACCTCCCAAACTGTGGGACTACTCACCTCCCAAATGTGGAGTTCCTCATCTCCCAAACTGTGGGGACTACTCACCTCCCAAATGTGGAGTTCCTCATCTCCCAAACTGTGGGACTCCTCACCTCCCAAAATGTGGGACTCCTCACCTCCCAAACTGTGGGACTCCTCACCTCCCAAACTGTGGGACTCCTCACCTCCCAAACTGTGGGACTCCTCACCTCCCAAAATGTGGGACTCCTCACCTCCCAAACAGTGGGACTCCTCACCTCCCAAACTGTGGGACTCCTCACCTCCCAAAATGTGGGACTCCTCATCTCCCAAAATGTGGAGTTCCTCATCTCCCAAAATGTGGAGTTCCTCACCTCCCAAACTGTGGGACTCCTCACCTCCCAAAATGTGGGACTCCTCACCTCCCAAAATGTGGGACTCCTCACCTCCCAAAATGTGGGACTCCTCACCTCCCAAAATGTGGGACTCCTCACCTCCCAAACTGTGGGACTCCTCATCTCCCAAAATGTGGGACTCCTCACCTCCCAAAATGTGGGACTCATCACCTCCCAAAATGTGGGACTCCTCACCTCCCAAAATGTGGGACTCCTCACCTGCCAAAATGTGGGACTCCTCATCTCCCAAAATGTGGGACTCCTCACCTGCCAAAATGTGGGACTCCTCACCTCTCAAAATGTGGGACTCCTCACCTCCCAAAATGTGGGACTCCTCACCTCCCAAACTGTGGGACTCCTCATCTCCCAAAATGTGGGACTCCTCACCTCCCAAAATGTGGGACTCCTCACCTCCCAAAATGTGGGACTCCTCACCTCCCAAACTGTGGGACTCCTCATCTCCCAAAATGTGGGACTCCTCACCTCCCAAAATGTGGGACTCCTCACCTCCCAAAATGTGGGACTCCTCACCTGCCAAAATGTGGGACTCCTCATCTCCCAAAATGTGGGACTCCTCACCTGCCAAAATGTGGGACTCCTCACCTCCCAAAATGTGGGTCTCCTCACCTGCCAAAATGTGGGACTCCGCACCTCCCAAAATGTGGGACTCCTCACCTCCCAAAATGTGGGACTCCTCACCTGCCAAAATGTGGGACTCCTCACCTCCCAAACTGTGGGACTCCTCACCTCCCAAACTGTGGGACTCCTCACCTCCCAAATTGTGGGACTCCTCACCTCCCAAAATGTGGGACTCCTCACCTCCCAAACTGTGGGACTCCTCACCTCCCAAAATGTGGGACTCCTCACCTCCCAAATTGTGGGAAACCTCACCTCCCAAACTGTGGGACTCCTCACCTCCCAAAATGTGGGACTCCTCACCTCCAAAATTGTGGGACTCCTCACCTCCCAAACTGTGGGGACTACTCACCTCCCAAATGTGGAGTTCCTCATCTCCCAAACTGTGGGGACTACTCACCTCCCAAATGTGGAGTTCCTCATCTCCCAAACTGTGGGACTCCTCACCTCCCAAAATGTGGGACTCCTCACCTCCCAAACTGTGGGACTCCTCACCTCCCAAACTGTGGGACTCCTCACCTCCCAAACTGTGGGACTCCTCACCTCCCAAAATGTGGGACTCCTCACCTCCCAAACAGTGGGACTCCTCACCTCCCAAACTGTGGGACTCCTCACCTCCCAAAATGTGGGACTCCTCACCTCCCAAACTGTGGGACTCCTCACCTCCCAAAATGTGGAGTTCCTCATCTCCAAAAATGTGGAGTTCCTCACCTCCCAAACTGTGGGACTCCTCACCTCCCAAAATGTGGGACTCCTCATCTCCCAAAATGTGGGACTCCTCACCTCCCAAAATGTGGAGATCCTCACCTCCCAAAATGTGGGACTCCTCACCTCCCAAACGGTGGGACTCCTCACCTCCCAAAATGTGGGACTCCTCACCTCCCAAAATGTGGGACTCCTCACCTCCCAAACTGTGGGACTCCTCATCTCCCAAAATGTGGGACTCCTCACCTCCCAAAATGTGGGACTCCTCACCTCCCAAAATGTGGGACTCCTCACCTCCCAAAATGTGGGACTCCTCACCTGCCAAAATGTGGGACTCCTCATCTCCCAAAATGTGGGACTCCTCACCTGCCAAAATGTGGGACTCCTCACCTCCCAAAATGTGGGACTCCTCACCTCCCAAAATGTGGGACTCCTCACCTCCCAAACTGTGGGACTCCTCATCTCCCAAAATGTGGGACTCCTCACCTCCCAAAATGTGGGACTCCTCACCTCCCAAAATGTGGGACTCCTCACCTCCCAAACTGTGGGACTCCTCATCTCCCAAAATGTGGGACTCCTCACCTCCCAAAATGTGGGACTCCTCACCTCCCAAAATGTGGGACTCCTCACCTGCCAAAATGTGGGACTCCTCATCTCCCAAAATGTGGGACTCCTCACCTGCCAAAATGTGGGACACCTCACCTCCCAAAATGTGGGTCTCCTCACCTGCCAAAATGTGGGACTCCGCACCTCCCAAAATGTGGGACTCCTCACCTCCCAAAATGTGGGACTCCTCACCTGCCAAAATGTGGGACTCCTCACCTCCCAAACTGTGGGACTCCTCACCTCCCAAACTGTGGGACTCCTCACCTCCCAAATTGTGGGACTCCTCACCTCCCAAAATGTGGGACTCCTCACCTCCCAAACTGTGGGACTCCTCACCTCCCAAAATGTGGGACTCCTCACCTCCCAAATTGTGGGACTCCTCACCTCCCAAACTGTGGGGACTACTCACCTCCCAAATGTGGAGTTCCTCATCTCCCAAACTGTGGGGACTACTCACCTCCCAAATGTGGAGTTCCTCATCTCCCAAACTGTGGGACTCCTCACCTCCCAAACTGTGGGACTCCTCACCTCCCAAACTGTGGGACTCCTCACCTCCCAAAATGTGGGACTCCTCACCTCCCAAACTGTGGGACTCCTCACCTCCCAAATGTGGAGTTCCTCATCTCCCAAACTGTGGGACTCCTCACCTCCCAAACTGTGGGACTCCTCACCTCCCAAACTGTGGGGACTACTCACCTCCCAAACTGTGGGGACTACTCACCTCCCAAACTGTGGGGACTCCTCACCTCCCAAACTGTGGGACTCCTCACCTCCCAAAGTGTGGGACTCCTCACCTCCCAAACTGTGGGGACTCCTCACCTCCCAAACTGTGGGACTCCTCACCTCCCAAACTGTGGGACTCCTCACCTCCCAAACTGTGGGGACTACTCACCTCCCAAATGTGGAGTTCCTCATCTCCCAAACTGTGGGACTCCTCACCTCCCAAATGTGGAGTTCCTCACCTCCCAAATGTGGAGTTCCTCATCTCCCAAACTGTGGGACTCCTCACCTCCCAAATGTGGAGTTCCTCATCTCCCAAATGTGGAGTTCCTCATCTCCCAAACTGTGGGACTCCTCACCTCCCAAATGTGGAGTTCCTCATCTCCCAAACTGTGGGACTCCTCACCTCCCAAAATGTGGGACTCCTCACCTCCCAAATGTGGAGTTCCTCATCTCCCAAACTGTGGGACTCCTCACCTCCCAAACTGTGGGGACTACTCACCTCTCAGCTGAGGGCGCTCCTCATCTCCCAAAATGTGGGGACTGTTCATCTCCCAAATTTTGGGACTCCAGACCGCTCAAACTGTGGGACCTCCTCACCTCTCAAAATGTGGGTACTCCTCGCCTGCAAAACTGTGGGGAATCCTCACCTCCCCAAACTGTAGGGTCTCTTTAACTCCCCCAACTGTCGGACTGCTCATCTCCGAAATTTTGGATCTCCTCACCTACCAAACTGTGGGCCTCCTCACAACCCCAAACTGTGGGGCCACCCAACTCCCCAAACTGTGGCCTCCTTGTAATGAAATCTGTTTGCATTGATCCTGTATTCGTTTTGCACTCATGTATATTACCCTCCCCCACTCTGTATAGTTTCACTTCCTCTTTCCCGACTAACCTGGGAGGTTCCAGGTCTTGGCTCTTGGCTGCACCCCTGACTTCTCTTACATGAAGATCTCAGGATCTGTATGACTCATTCCTGTGAACCAGTCGGCGTGTTGAGATGTTAGCTCTGATCTTATTGATTAAAAGCCAACTTGTTTAAGTCTATAACATCTAGTTTTGTGGTTATTGAAGGCCCATCAATTTTAGTCACTAAAGAATACTAGGATGGATCGACTCCTAAAACCAAAGCATCTGGACTTGGATCCACATTCTGCTGAAGCATCAAATCAATTTGGACACTGGCTCAAATGCTTCGAACTCTTCGCGGGGGCCTCATCCGCTAGTGAGGTATATAACTGAGTCGACTGACTACTCGCGTAAGTCATCGGATTTATTCGTTCATCCGGGATGCCACCTCTTACACGGAGGCCATCACTATCCTGAAGGCCCAATACCAGAGGCCGGTAAACGAAGTGTACGCCAGGCATCTGCTGGCTACACGCAGGCAGCGACCAGAGGAATCAGTGGACGATTTCTTACAGGGCCTAAAGGACCTGGTCCGGGACTGTAACTACAAGGCCGTGACGGCCAATGCGTACTCTGACGAATTGGTCCACGATTCCTTCATCACGGGCCTCAAATCGAGTTATATCCGGCAGAGACTGCTGGAGAAGGAGGTCCTGGACTGAAAAAAGGCAGTGGCCACTGCGCGATCGCTGGACGTGGCCCAGAGAAACTCTGACTCTTATTCTTCCGGCCATGCGGCCCTCACTGCCTCGTGCGCGCCGAGGGGGCTGCCATGTTGGAATCAGCCATCTTCCCCATCCAGGTCTCAGACCAGCTCTAAGCCGCCGGAGTCCCCACACAGAAGTTCACCCAGGAGTCCTACTACAGCGGCAATATCTCGAGGCCCGAAATGCTACTTCTGCGGCCAGGCCAAGCACCCCAGACAACGGTGCCCAGCGAAGGATGCTATATGCTTCAAATGTAAGAAAAAGGGGCATTTTAGCAAAGTCTGCAGGGGGAATCCGATTTCCAACTCCGTCACCGCCTCGTGTGTGCTGTGCGGGCTGCCATCTTGGGATCCGCCATCTTTTCCCGACTCAACGGCCGCCCAGGGCCCAAAAGTGGCTTCGATCATGGTGGATCAATCCAGGCCAAACCCGTTGACAAAATCCATGATGGACATACCGGTAAACGGGAATTTAACGAAATGTTTAATTGACTGTGGGAGTACCGAGAGTTTTATCCACCCTAGCCTGGTACGGCGGCACTCATCAACAGTAACCCGTACACGGAGCAGAATTGCTATGGCTGCTAAGCCCCACACTTCGGACATTTTTGGCTACTGTGTGGTAACACTGACTGTAAAAGGCACGGACTGCAAGGATTTTAAACTCCTCGTGATGCCAGAACTCTGTGTTAATGTAATCTTGGGCCTGGACTTGCAGTGCCACCACGAAAGTGTCATGCTAGCATATGGCGGGTCCCAGCAGCCACTCAGTCTGTGGCCTATCAACATTAAAAATCAGACCGCCCTCTTTATTCGATAATCTCGCTCTGAACTGTAGGCCCATAGTGACCAAAAGTAGACGGTACAGTCTGGAAGACAGACACTTTATCAAGGCGGAAGTGGACAGACTCCTGCGGGAAGGCATTATTGAATGCAGTACCAGCCCGTGGCGTGCCCAAGTAATCATAGTTAAAAATAGCGAAAAGAAACGGATGGTAATTGACTACAGCCAGACTGATAATATGTATACCCAGCTGGACGCCTACTCTTTACCCCGCATATCAGAAATGGTCAACCAGATTGCGCAAAACCGAGTGTTCTCGACTATCGACTTCAAATCCGCGTATCACCAGCTCCCCATTAGAATGGAGGACCGCCCATACACCGCCTTCGAGGCGAACGGGCGCCTCTACCATTTTCTCAGAGTGCCCTTCGAGGTAACAAATGGGGTATCGGTCTTCCAACGTGAGATGGACCGCATGGTTGACGAGAATAAACTACAAGCTACCTACCCCTATCTGGACAATGTCACTATCTGCGGGCCTAACCAGCAAGACCACGATCTAAATCTTGCGAGATTTTTAAAAACTGCCCTAAAGCTGAATCTAACCTACAACGAAGACAAATGTGTCTTCAACACAACCCATTTCTGGTAGAAGATGGGGTAATTGGACTGGACCCTGACTGATTACGCCCCCTAAAGGAACTGCCCCTGCCACACAATCCCAAAGCTTTAAAAAGGTGCCTGGGATTTTTTTCGTATTATGCCCAATGGGTGCCCAATTACTCTGATAAGGCCCGACCCCTCATTAAATCGACGTCCTTCCCACTATCAGCTGAAGCTCGGGGGGCTTTCACCAGTATTAAACAGGACATTGAAAGGGCTGCAGTGTGTGCAGTGGACGAATGCATTCCCTTTCAAGTCGAAAGCGATGCGTCAGACTTTGCCTTAGCTGCGACCCTCAATCAGGCTGGGAGACCTGTGGCCTTCTTCTCCCGAACCCTTCAGGGACCTGAAATCAGGCGCTCTTCTGTCGAGAAGGTGGCACAGGCTATAGTGGAGGCAGTGCGGCACTGGAGACACTATCAGCCGGCAAACGTTTCACCCTGCTCACCGACCAGCGGTTGGTGGCTTTCATGTTTAATAACAAACAAAGGGGGAAAATCAAGAATGACAAAATACTCAGGTGGAGGATCGAACTATCCATGTTCGACTATGATATTATGTACAGGCCGGGAGCACATAATGAACCCCCAGACGCCCTATCGCTGGGAATGTGTGCCAGCATTCATACAGACAAATTACAGGGTCTCCGCAACGACCTCTGTCACCCAGCGGTCACCCAACTATACCATTTTATAAAGTCCCGCAATCTGCCGCACTCCATCGAGGAGTCAGGGCAATGACCAGAGCCTGCCGCATCTGTGCGGAATGCAAGCCTCGTTTCTACAGGCCTGACCGTGCACACCTTATCAAAGCCACACGGCCATTCGAGGGCCTAAGTCTGGACTTCAAGGGACCCCTTCCCTCTGCCGACCGTAACGTATACTTCCTCAATATCATTGATGAATATTCCTGCTTCCCCTTCGCCATTCCCTGCCCAGACATGACCAGTGCCACGGTCATCAACTGTCTCTGTAATCTATTGTGCATGTTTGGTATGCTGAACTACATACACAGCGATAGGGGGACGTCATTCATGAGTGATGAGCTGCGCCAGTTCTTGCTCTCGAAGGGGATAGCTACTAGCAGAACCACTAGCTACAACCCCCGGGGTAATGGGCAAGTGGAAAGGGAGAATGCTACTGTTTGGAAGGCTGTCACGTTAGCTTTAATGTCCAAAGGCCTTCCGACCTCCCGCTGGCAGGAAGTCCTCCCAGACGTGCTCCACTCCATAAGGTCTCTGTTATGTACTGCCACTGACGCTACCACTCACGAAAAGCTGTTCGTTTTCCCCCGGAAATCCACCTCGGGCATATCTCTACCCGTGTGGCTGACGTCTCCGGGGATAGTACTATTGCAGAAGCACGTGAGAGGCCATAAAACGGACCCCCTTGTGGAAAAGGTACAGCTCCTCCATGCAAACCCTCAGTACGCCTATATCGAATACTCTGATGGGCGAAAGGACACTGTTTCCATTAAAGACCTCGCTCCCTCGGGGAGCGGAGCGAACGATGGGAGACTAACCAATGAAGACCTACATTACAAAGAGACAGGACGCCCAGGGGTATCAATACCCAACCTTTACCTGGAGGACACTGCAGATAACCTGGAAGGCTCTGCGAAGGCCCGGACAGCGGAGGAACCAGAATCCAATACCCTAGAGGCACCCCAACCGGCTTTGCGCCGATCACTGATAACTGCAAAACCTCCTGACAGACTCACTTATACCAACTTTTAAGAAACATCACCCCGATGGACTAAATCTATGGAAGGGGTGAATGTAATGAAATCTGTTTGTCTTGATCCTGTATTCGTTTTGCACTCATGTATATTACTCTCCCCCACTGTGTATAGTTTCACTTCCTCTTTCCCGACTAACCTGGGAGGTTCCACGTCTTGGCTCTTGGCTCCGCCCCTGAATTCTCTTACATAAAGATCCCAGGATATGTATGACTCATTCTTGTGAACCAGTCGGCGTGTTGAGAAGTTGGCACTGATATTAGTGATTAAAAGCCAACTCGTTTAAATCTATAACTTCTAGTTTTGTGGTTATTGAAGACCCATCACTCCTCATCTCCCAAACTGTTGTTAGCCTCACCTCCCAAACAATGGGTCTCCTCACCTCCCAAAATTTGGGAATCCTCACCTCCCAAACTGTGGGACTCTTCACCTCCCAAACTGTGGGACTCCTCACCTCCCAATCTGTGGGTACTAAACACCTCCCAAACTTTGGGACACCGCACCTCCCAAACTGTTGGTCTCCCTCCCTCTCAAATTGTGGGACTCCTCACCTCCCTAAGATGTGGGCCTGCTCACGTCCAAAACTGTGGGCCTCCTCAACTCACCAAACTGTGGGCCTCCACATCTCCCCAAAATGTGGCCTGCTCACCTCCTAAATTGTCAGAATCATCAGCTCCCAAACTGTGGGACTCCTCACGCCCCAAAGTGTGTGGACGCCGCACCTCCCAAACTGTGGGACTCCTCACCGCCCAAACTGTTGGAATCCTCACCTCCTCCAACTGTGGGACTCCACTGTACCCAATATTTGGGACGCCTTACCTCCAAAACTGTGGGACTCCTCACGTCCCCAAATTGTGGAGACTCCACTCCTCCCAAAAGTGTGGGACTCCTCACCTTCCCAAACTGTGGGACTCCTCACCTCACAAACTGTGGGACTCCTCACCTCCCAAATTGTGTGACTCCTCACCTCCCAAATTGTAGGACACCTCACCTCCCAAACTGTGGGACTCCTAACATCCCAAACGGTAGGACTCCTCACCTCCCAAATTGTGTGATTGCTCATCTCCCAAAATGTGGGACTCCTCATCTCACAAACTGTGGGACACCTCACAATCCCAAATGGTGCGATCCTTGACCTGCATAATCTGTGGCACTCCTAACCTCCTTAAATTGTGCTGCTCCTCCGCTTCCCAATCTGTGGGTCTCCTCATCTACCAAACTGTGGGGACTCCTCACCTCACAAACTGTGGGACTCCTCACACCGCAAACTGTTGAAATCCTCACCTCCACCAACTGTGGGACTCCACTCCTCCCAAAATTTGGGACACCTCACCTCCCAAACTGTGGGACACCGAACATCCCAAACGGTAGGACTCCTCACCTCCCAAATTGTGTGATTGCTCATCTCCCAAAATGTGGGACTCCTCAGCTCTCAAACTGTGGGACTCCTCACAACCCCAAACGGTGCGACCCTTGACCTGCATAATCTGAGGGACTCCTAACCACCTTAAATTGTTGTACACCTCCGCTCCCCAATCTGTGGCTCTCCTCATCTACCACACTGTGGGGATCCTCACCTCACAAACTGTGGGAGTCCTCATCTCCCAAATTCTGTGATTCCTCATCTCCCAAAATGTGGGACTCCTCACCTCTCAAAATGAGCATATCCTCACCTCCAAATCTGTGCACTCTTCAGTTCCCAAACTGTGCTATTCCTCAACTCCACGAACTGTAGGACTCCTCAACTCACAAATTGTGGGAGTCATCAGCTTGCAAATTGTGGGACTCCTCACCTCACAAATGTGGAGATGCTCATCTCCCAAACTGTGGGACTCCTCACCTCACAAACTGTGGGGACTACTCACCTCTCAGCTGAGGGGGCTCCTCATCTCCCAACATGTGGGGACTCTTCAACTCCCAAATTTTGGGACTCCAAACCTCTCAAACTGTGTGGACTCCTCACCTCTCAAAATGTGGGCAATCCTCGCCTGCAAAACTGTGGGGAATCCTCACCACCCCAAACTGTTGGGTCTTTTTAACTCCCTCAACTGTCGGACTCCTCATCTCTGAAATTTTGGGACTCTTCACCTACCATACTGTGTGCCTCCACACAACCCCAAACTGTGGGGCCCCTCAACTCCCCAAACTGTGGCCTCCTCATCTCCCAAACTGTTGTTAGCCTCACCTACCAAATTGTGGGTCTCCTCACCTCCCAAACTTTGGGAAACCTCACCTCCCAATCTGTGGGTACTAAACACCTCCCAAACTTTGGGACACCGCACTTCACAAACTGTTGGTCTCCTCCCCTCTGAAACTGTGGGACTCCTCACCTCCCTAAGATGTGGGCCTGCTCATGTCCAAAGCTGTGGGCCTCCACAACTCCCCAAACTGTGGGCCTCCACACCTCCCCAAACTGTGGCCTCCTCACCTCCTAAATTGTCAGACTCCTCATCTCCCAAACTGTGGGATTCTCCCCTCCGGAACTGTGGGAATCCTCACCTCCCAAACTGTGGGAATCCTCATGCCCCAAACTGTGTGGACGCCGCACCTCCCAAATTGTGGGACTCCTCACCTCACAAACTGTTGGAATACTCACCTCCACAAACTGTGGGACTCCACTCCTCCCAAAATTTGGGACACCTCACCTGCCAAACTGTGGGACTCCTCAGGTCCCCAAATTGTGGAGACACCACTCCTCACAAAAGTGTGGGACTCCTCAACTCCCAAACTGTGTGGGCTCCTCACCTCCCAAGTGGTGGGAAAACTCACCTACCCAGCTGTGGGACTCCTCACCTCTCACACCGTGGGACTCCTCACCTCGCAAAGTTTGGGACTCCTCACCACCCAAACTGTTTCGTCTCCTCACCTCCCAAACGGTGTGATTCCTCACCTCCCCAAACTGTGTGATTCCTCACCTCCCCAAACTGTGTGACTCCTCACCTCCCCAAACTGTGAGTATCCTCACCTCACAAGCTGTGGGACTCTTCACCTCCCAAGCTGTGGGACTCCTCCACTCCAAAACTGTGGGATTCCTCACCCATCAAACTGCGGGTGACTTCACCACCCAATAATGTGGGACTCCTCACCTCCCCAAACTGTGGGACTCCTCACCTCACAAACTGTGGGACTCCTCACCTCCCAAATTTTGTGACTCCTCACCTTCCAAATTGTAGGACTCCTCACCTCCCAAACTGTAGGACTCCTCACCTCCCAAACTGTGGGACTCCTTACATCCCAACCGGTAGGACTCCTCACCTCCCAAAATGTGTGATTGCTCATCTCCCAAAATGTGAGACTCCTCACCTCCCAACGTGCGGGACTCCACACCTCCAAATCTGTGGGTTTCCTCATCTCCCACATTCTGTGATTCTTCATCTCCCCAAATGTGGGACTCCTCACCTCTCAAACTATGGAGCTCCTCATCCCCCAATCTGTGGGACTCCTCACCTCCCAAACTGTGGGTGCTCCTCATCTCCCAACCGATGGTACTCCTCAACTCCCAGCTGATGGGACTCCTCACCTCCCATAATGTGGGGACTCTTCACCTGCCACACTGTCGGGACTACTCACCTCCCCCAACTGTTGGGTCTCTTCAAATCCCCCAACTGTCGGACTCCTCACCTCTATATTTTTGGGATTGCTACCCTACCATATTGAGGGAATACTCACCTCCCAAACAGTGGGCCTCCTTACATCCCAAACTGTGTGCACTCCAAACCTCCCAACCTGTGGGCCGCTCACCTCCCCAAACTATGGGACTCCTCACCTCCCCAAGCTGAGAGTATCCTCACCTACCAAGCTGTGGGACTCCTCACCTCCCAAAGTGAGGGACTCCTCACCTCCCAAACTGAGGGACTTCTCACCTCCCAATATATTGGGACTCCTTCTCTCCTGGAACTGTGGGGACTCCTCCGCTCCCCAAACTGCGGGACTGCTCACCTACCATACTATGGGTCCCCTCAGCTTCCAAACTGTGAGATTCAGCACTTCCCAAACTCTGGGTCTCCTCGCCTCCCAAATTATGTCATTCCTCACAACCCCAAACTGTGTGACCCTTCACCTGCATAAGCTGTGGGACTCCTAACCTCCTTAAATTTTGGGACTCATCTGCTCCCCAAACTGCTGCTCTCATCTCCTACCAAACTGTGGGGACTCCTCACCTCCCAAACTATGTGCATCCTGAGCTTCCAAATTGTGGGACTCATCACATCCCAAATTGTGGGAATGCTCCCCTCCCAAAATGTGGGGACTCCTCACTTCCCCAAACATTGTAGACTCCACACCTCCCCAAACTGGCACGCCCCTCCTCCCAAACTGTGTCGTCTCCTCACCTCCCAAACTGTGGGACTCTTCACCTCCCCAAACTGTGATTATCCTCACCTCACAAGCTGTGTGACTCTTCACCCCCCAAGCTGTGGGACTCCTCCATTCCCAAACTGTGGGACTCCTCAACCTCCCAAACTGCGGGACTCCTCAACCTCCCAAACTGCGGGTCACTTCACCACCCAAAATATGGGAACTCCTCTCCTCCAGAAAGAGTGGGGACTCCTGCCCTCGCCAAAATGTGGGACTCCTCACCTCCGCAAACTGTGGGACTCCTCACCTCACAAACTGTGGGAATCCTCACCCTCTAAACTGTGGGGACTCCTCACCTCCTAAAATGTGGGTACTCCTCACTCCCCAAACTGTGGGATTCCTCACCTCCCCAAACTGTGATTATCCTCACCTCACAAGCTGTGTGACTCTTCAACCCCCAAGCTGTGGGACTCCTCCATTCCCAAACTGTGGGACTCCTCGCCTCCCAAACTGCTGGTCACTTCACCATCCAAAATATGGGAACTCCTCACCTCCGCAAACTGTGGTGCTCCTCACCTCACAAACTGTGGGAATCCTCACCTTCCAAACTGTGGGGATTCCTCACCTCCCACAATGTGGGTACTCCTCACCTGCCAAACTGTGGGGTCTCCTCATCTCCCCAAACTGTGGAGTCTCCTCACCTCCCAAATTTTGTGATTTCTCATCTCCCAAAATGTGGGACTCCTCACCTCTCAAACTGTGCGAATCCTCACCTCCAAAACTGTGGGACTACTCACCTCCCAAAAATGTGGCGACTCCTCAAATCCACGAATAGTAGGACTCCTCAAGTCACACACTTTGCTTCTCATCAGCTTGCAAACTGCTGGACTCCTCACCTCCCAAAATTTGGGAATCCTCACATCCAAAGTTTGGAGCTCTTCTTCTCCTAAACTGTTGGACTCCTCACCTCCCAAACTGTGGGAATCCTCTCCAACCAAAATTTGGGAACTCCTTCCCTCCTGAAAGTGTGGGGACTCCTCCCCTCCCCAAACTGTGAGACTCCTCACCCACGAAACTATGGGTCCCCGCAGCTTCCAAAATGTGAGATTCATCACCTCCCAAGCTGTGGGTCTCCTCTTCTACCAAAGTGTGGGGACTCCTCACCTCCCAAACTATGTGCCTCCTGAGCTTCCAAATTGTGGGACTCATCACCTCCCAAATTGTGGGATTCTTCACCTCCATAAACTGTGTGATTCCGCACCACCACAAAATGTGGAGACTCCTCTTCTCCCCAAAATGTGAAACTCCTCAACTCCTAAGCTTTAGGACTCCTCACCACACAAACCGTGGAACTCCTCACCTCCTCAAATCGTGGGACACATCAACTCTCAAAATTTGAGTCTCCTCAGCTTCGAAACTGTGGGACTGATCACCTCAAAAATAGTGGTACTCCTCATTTCCCAAACTGTGGGACTGCTCACCTGCCAAACTGTGAGACTCTTCACCTCCCGAAACTGAGGGACACCTCACTTCCCAATATGTGAGATGCCTCACCTCCCAAACTGTGGGACTCCTCACATCCCAACCATGGGTCTCCTCAGCTCCCAAACTGTGGGATTGCTGACCTCTCCCAAACTGTGTGACTCATCACCACCCAAACTGTGTGACTCGTCACCACCCAAACTGTGTGACTCACCACCTCCACAATCTTTGTGACTCATCAACTCCACAATCTGTGTGACTCATCACCTCCACAATCTGTGTGACTCATCACCTCCACAAACTGTGTGACTCATCATCTCCACAAGCTGTGTGACTCATCACCTCCACAAACTGTGTGACTCATCATCTCCACAAACTGTGTCACTCATCACCTCCACAAACTGTGTGACTCATCACCTCCACAAACTGTGTGACTCATCATCTCCACAAACTGTGTCACTCATCACCTCCACAAACTGTGTAACTCATCACCTCCACAATCTGTAGGGACACCTCACTTCCCAAAATGTGAGACTCCTCACCTCCCCAAATTGTGGGGACTCCCCAGCTCCCCAAACTCTGAGACTCCTCACCAAACCAACATGTGGGACACCTCACAACCCCAAACTGTGGAACTCCTCATTCAGCAAACTGTGGCAATCATCACCTGCCCAACCTGTGGGACTCCTCATCTCCCAAACTGTGGGACTCCTCACCTCTCAAACTGCGGGGACTCCTCACCTCCCAAAATGTGTGTAGTCCTCACCTGCCAAAATGTGAGGGCTACTCAACTCCCGAAACTGTGGGTCTCCTCACCACCCCCAAATGTCGGACTCCTCACATCCTAAACTGAGGGATTCCACACCTCCCAAATTGTGTGATTCATCATCTCCCAAAATGTGGGTCTCCTCACCTCTCAAACTGTGCGAATCCTCACCTCTGAAACGGTGGCACTACTCACCTCCCAAACTGTGGTGACTTCTCAATTCCACGAACTTTAGGAATCCTCAACTCTCAAACTGTGTGACTCACCATCTTACAAAGTGTGGGACTCCTCACATCCGCAAATTGTGGCGTCTCCTCACCTCCCCCAACTGTTTGAATTCTCACGTCCCAAAATGTGGGCCTCCTCACGTCCCAAACTGTGGACTCCTCACTTCCAAATCAGAGGGAAGCCTCACATCCCCAAAAATGTGGGACTCCTCACCTCCCCAAACAGTGAGCAGCATCACCTCCTAAGTTGTGTGACTCCTCACCTCCCAAGCTGTGGGACTGCTCACCTCCCAAGCTGTGGGACACCTCACCTCCAAAATGGTGGGACTCCTCATCAGCCAAAATATGGCGACAACTCAACTCCAGAAAAAGTGGGGACACCTCCCCTCCCCAAACTGTGCGACACCTCACCACCCCAAACTCTGGGACTCCTCACCTCCCCAAACTGTGAGATTACTCACCTCCAAAAATGTGGGACTACTCACGTCCCCAAACTGTGGGACACATCACCTCCCCAAACTGTGGGAATCTTCACCGGTCAAACTGCAGAACTCCTCAGCTCCCCAAACTGTCGGACTGCTCACCTCCGAAACTGTGTGCTCTTCTCACCTCCCAAAATGTGCTACTCCTCACCTCCAAAAATGTGGGACTCCTCATCTCCCAATCTGTGGATCTCCTCACCTCACAAAATGTGGGACTCCTCACCTCCCATACTGTGGGACTCCCCACCTCCCAAACTGTGGGGCTCCTCACCTCCCAAATTGTGGGAGTCGTCACCTCCCATACTGTGGGTCTCCTCTCCTCCCAAACTGTGGGATGCCTCTCCAGCCAAATTGTGTGCACTCTTCACCTCCCAAACTGTGGGACACCTCACCTCCCAAATTGTGGGACTCCTCACCTCCCAAACTGTCGGACTGCTCACCTCCCAAACTGTCGGATTCCTCACCTCCCAAACTGTAGGATTTCTCTCCTCCTATGTTGTGTGTTTGCTCATCTCCCAAATTGTGTGACTCCTCACCTCACAAGCTGTGGGACTCCTCACCTCCAAAACTGTAGGGCTACTCACCTCCCAAACTGCGGGGACTCCTGAACTCCACGAACTGTAGGACTCCTCAACGCACAATCTTTGGGACACATCATCTTGCAAACTGTGGGACTCCTCAACTCCCAGCTGTGGAGCTCCTCATCTCCCAAACTGTGGGGACTCCTCTCCTGCCAAAATGTGGAGTCTCTTCACCTCCCAAGGTGTGGGACTCCTCACAACCCAAACTGTGGGACCTATCACCACCCAAATTGTGTAGACTCCTCTCCTCCCAAAATGTGGGTACTCCTCACCTGACAAACAGTGGGTGCTCCTCACCACCACCAACTGTGGGGACTCCTCACCTCAACAAACTGTGGGGTCTCCTCACTTCCCCAACTATCCGATTCCTCATTTCCGAAATTGTGGCAAACTTTACCTCCCCAAATTGTATGACTCCGCACGTACCCAATCTGTGAGAATCCTCACCTCCCATGTTTTGGGACACCTCACTTCCCAATCTGTGGGACTCCTCACCTACCAAACTATTGTTCCACTCAGCTTCTTAACTGTGGGATCATCACCTCCCAAATTATGGTGCTCCTCGTCTCCCAAGCTATGGGATTCCTCACAAGTAAAACTATGCGACCCTTCACATGCAAAAACTGTGGGACTGCTAAACGCCTTTAAATTGTGGGACTGCGCTGCTCCCAAAACTGTGGATCTCCTCATCTACCAAACTGTGGGGATTCCTCACCTCCCAAACTATGAACGTCCTGAGCTTCCAAAATGTGGAAATCATCTCCTCCCAAATTGTGAGTTTCTTCACACCGATGAACTGTTAAATTCAGCACATTCCCAAAATGTGGAGACTCCATTTTCCCCAAAATGTGAGACTCCTCAACTCTCAAATTATATGACTCCTCACCACTCAAACTATGGGACTCCTCACCTCCCAAACTGTGAGACTCCTGAACTCCCAAAATGGGAGACTCCTCACATCCCAACTGTGGACCACCTCATCTCCCAAACTGTGGGACTCTTCACTTCCCAATGTTTGGTACTCCTCACAAAAACAATTGGACTCCTCAGCTCCCAAACTGTGGGACTGCTCACCTCCCAAACTGTGGGACTCCTCACCTCACAAACTGTGGGACTGCTAACCTCCCAAACTGTGGGACTCCTCAACTCCCAAACTGTGGGACTGCTCACCTCCCAAACTGTGGGACACCTCTCCCCAAACTGTGGGACTCCTCACCTCCCCTAACAGTGGGACTCCTCACCTCCCATATCTGTGGGACTCCTCACCTCCTCAAACAGTGGGACTCCCCACCTCCCCAAGCTGTGGGACTCCTCACCTCCTCAAACTATGTGACACCTCACCTCCCCAAACAGTGGGACTCCTCACCTCCCCAAACTATCGGACTCCCCACCTCCCCAAACTTTGGAACTCCTCACCTCCTCAAACTGTGGGACACCTCACCTCCTCAAACAGTGGGACTCCTCACCTCCTCAAACTGTGGGACTCCTCGGCTCACAATCTGTGGGACTCCCCACCTCCCAAACTGTGGGGCTCCTCACCTCCCAAACGGTGGGAGTCGTCACCTCTCAAACTGTGGGGCTCCTCACCTCCCAAACTGTGGGAGCCATCACCTCCCATACTGTGGGACTCCTCACATCCCAAACTGTGGGATGCCCCTCCTCCCAAATTTTGTGCACTCCTCACCTCCCAAACTCTGGGGCACCTCACTTCCAAACTGTGGTACAGCTAACCTCCCAAACTGTGGGACAACTCACCTCACATGCTGTGGGACTCCTCACCTCCAAAACTGACGGGACTCCTCAACTCCACGAACTGTAGGACTCCTCAACTCACAAACTTTGGGACACATCATCTTGCAAACTGTGGGACTCCTCAACTCCCAGCTGTGGAGCTCCTCATCTCCCAAACTGTGGGGACTCCTCTCCTCCCAAAATGTGGAGACTCTTCTCCTCCCAAGGTGTGGGACTCCTCCCCTCCCAAAATGTGGGTCCCATCACCTCCCAAACTGTGTAGACTCCTCTCCTCCCAAAATGTGGGTACTCCTCACCTGACAAACTGTGGGGGCTCCTCCCCACCACAAACTGTGGGGTCTCCTCACCTCAACAAACTGTGGGGTATCCTCACCTCCCCCAACTATCCGATTCCTCATTTCCGAAATTGTGGAAAACCTTACCTCGCCAAATTGTATGATTCCGCACGTAACCAACCTGTGAGAATCCTCACCTCCCATGTTTTGGGACACCTCACCTCCCAAGCTGTGGGACTCCTCAGCTCCCAAACTGTGGGACTCCTCACCTACCAAATTATTGTTCCCCTCAGCTTCCAAACTGTGGGACTCATCACCTCCCAAACTATGGTGCTCCTCGTCTCCCAGGCTATGGGATTCCTCACAACCCCAAACCCCTTCACATGCAAAAACTGTGGGACTGCTAAACGTCTTTAAATTGTGGGACTCCGCTGCTCCCAAAACTGTGGGTCCCCTCATCTACCAAACTGTGGGGATTCCTCACCTCCCAAACTATGAACCTCCTGAGCTTCCAAAATGTGGAAATCATCTCCTTCCAAATTGTGAGTTTCTTCACACCGATAATCTGTTAGATTCAGCACATTCCCAAAATGTGGAGATTCAATTTACCCCAAAATGTGAGACTCCTCAACTCTCAAATGATGGGACTCCACACCACTCAAACTGTGGGACTCCTCACATCAAAAACTGTGGGATTCCTCATCTCCCAAAATTTGGGACTCCTCACCTCTCAAACTGTGGGACTCCTCACCTCCCAAACTGTGAGACTCCTCAACTCCCAAAATGTGGGACTCCTCACCTCCCAACTGTGGACCACCTCATCTCCCAAACTGTGGGATTCTTCACTTCCCAATGTTTGGTACTCCTCACCAAAAACAATGGGACTCCTCACCTCCCAAATTGTGGTACTGCTCACCTCCCAAACTGTGGGACTCCTCACCTCACAAACTGTGGGACAGCTAACCTCCCAAACTGTGGGACACCTCACCTCACAAACTGTGGGACTGCTCACCTTCCAAACTGTGGGACACCTCACCCTAAACTGTGGGACACCTCACCTCCCCTAACAGTGGGACTCCTCACCTTCCCAAACTGTGGGACTCCTCACCTCCTCAAACTGTGGGACTCCTCACCTCCGCAAATAGTGGGACTCCTCACCTCCCCAAACTATGGGTCTCCTCACCTCCCCAAACTGTGGGACTCCTCACCTCCTCAAACTGTGGGACTCCTCACCTCCCCAAACAGTGGGACACCTCACCTCCTCAAACTGTGGGCCTCCTCGCCTCCCCAAACTGTGGGTCTCCTCACCTACCCAAACTGTTGAACTCCTCACCTCCTCAAACTGTGTGACTCCACATCTCCCCAATCAGTGTGACTCCTCAACGCTCCAAACTGTGGGACTCCTCACCTCCCACACTGTTGACTCCTCAGCTCCCCAAACTGTGCGTCACAACACCTCCCAAACTGTGGGACGCCTCACCTCCCAAACTGTGGGACTCCTCCCCTCCCAATCTGTGGGACAACTAACTTCACAAATTGTAGGATTCCTCATCTCCAAAAAATGTGGTACTCCACTCCTCCCAAACATTGGGACTCCAACCCTCGAAAACTATGGGATTACTCACCTCCAAAGCTGTGGCGGCTCCTCAACATCACGAACTGTAGAACTCTTGAACTTGCAAACTGTTGGACTCCTCGCATAACAAACTGTGGGAATCCTCTCCACCCAAAATATGGTGACTCCTCACCTGTCGATAATGTGGGGTCTGCTCCCCTTCCCAAAATGTGGGACTCCTCACCTCCACAAACTCTGGGACTCCTGACATCCCCAAACTGTGGGAATCCTCACCTCCCCAAACTGTTGGGACACCTCACCTCAGCAAACTGTGGGGACTATTCACCTCCCAAATTTCGGGACTCCTCACCTCCAAACTGTGGAGCTACTCACCTCCCAAACTGAGGGGACTCGTCAACTCCACGAACTGTAGGACCCCTCAACGCACAAACTTTGGGACACATCATCTTGCAATCTGTGGGACTCCTCAACACCCAGCTGTGGAGCTCCTCATCTCCCAAACTGTGGGGACTCCTCTCCTCCCAAAATTTGGAGATTCTTCACCTCCCAAGGTGTGGGACTCCTCACCTCCCAAACTGTGGGTCCCATCACCTCCCAAAATGTGTAGACTCCTCTCCTCCCTTAATGTGGGTACTCCTCACCTGACAAACTGTGAGACTCCTCAACTCCCAAAATGTGGGACTGTTTACCTCCCAACTGTGGACCACCTCATCTCCCAAACTGTGGGATTTTTCACTTCCCAAAGTTTGGTACTCCTCACCAAAAACAGTGGGAATTCTCACCTCCCAAACTGTGGTACTGCTCACCTCCCAAACTGTGGGACTCCTCACCTCCCAAACTGTGGGACTGCTAACCTCCCAAACTGTGTGACGCCTCACCTCCCAAACTGTGGGACTGCTCACCTCCCAAACTGTGGGACACCTCACCCCAAACTGTGGGACTCTTCACCTCAACTAACAGTGGGACTCCTCACCTCCCCAAACTATGGGACTCCTCACCTCCACAAACTGTGGGGATCCTCACCTCCCCAAACTGTAGGACTCCTCACCTCCCCAAACAGTGGGACTCCTCAACGCCCCAAACTGTGGGACTCCTCACCTCCCAAACTGTTGACTCCTCAACTCCCCAAACTGTGGGTCACACCTCCCAAACTGTGGGACGCCTCACCTCCCAAACTGTGGGACTCCTCCCCTCCCAATCTGTGGGACAACTAACTTCACACATTGTAGGATTCCTCATCTCTAATAATGTGGTACTCCACCCCTCTCAAACTGTGGGAATCCAACTCTCCAAAACTATGGGACTACTCACCTCCCAAGCTGTGGCGACTCCTCAAGATCACGAACTGTAGAACTCCTCAACTTGCAAACTGTTGGACTCCTCGCATAACAAACTGTGGGAATCCTCTCCACCCAAAATATGGTGAATCCTCACCTCTCGAAAATGTGGGGTCTGCTCCCCTTCCCAAACTTTGGGACTCCTCACCTCCAAACTGTGGAGCTCCTCATCTCCCAAACTGTGGGACTCCTCACCTCCCAAACCTTGGGACACCTCCCCTCTCAAATTGCGGTACACATCACCTCCGAAACTGTGGCACTACACACTTCCCTAACTGTGGCGACTCCTCAACTCCACGAACTGCAGGACTCCTCAACTCACAAACTGTGTGACTCATCATCTTGCAAACTGTGGGACGCCTCAAATACCAAAATTTGGGACACCTCACCACCCAACTGTGGAGCTCTAATCTCCTAAACTGTGGGGACACCTCACCACCCAAAATGTGGGGACTCTTCACCTCCCAAATTGTGGGGTCTTCTCAACTCCCCCAACTATCTGACTCCTCAACTCCCAAATTGTGGGACTCCTCACCTCTCCAAACTGTGGGCTGCATCTCGTCCCAAAATGTTTGGACTCCTCATCTCCCAATCTGTGGGACCCCGCCGCTCCCCAAACTGTAGGACTCCTCACCGACCAAATTATTGTTCCCCTCAGCTTCCAAACTGTGGGACTCATCACCTCCCAATCTGTGAGGATCCTCGCTTCCCAAACTATGGGATTCCTATCAGCCCCAAACTATGCGACCCTTCACCAGCAACAACTGTGGGACTCCTAGCCTTTTTAAATTGTGGGACTCCTAAGCTCCCCAAACTGTGGGTCTCCTCATCTAAGAAACTGTGGGGATTCCTCACCTCACAAACTATAAGCGTCCTGAGCTTCCAAACTATATGAATCATCACCTCCCACATTGTGGGATTCTTCGCCTCCATAAACTGTGAGTTTCCGCACATCCCCAAAATGTGGAAAACCCTCCTCTCCCCAAAATGTGAGACTGCTCAACTCTCAAATTATGGGACTCCACACCACCCGAACTGTGGGGCTCCTCACATCACAAACTGTGGGACTCCTCACCTCCTAAAGTGTTTGGTCTCCTCACCTCCCCAAACTGTGGGACTCCTCACCTCCCAAATTGTGGGATTCCTCACCTCCCAAACTGTGGGGACTCCTCACCTCTCAACTGTGGGACTCCTCACCTCCCAAACTGTGGGATGCCTCTCCAGCCAAATTGTATGCACTCATCACCTCCCAAACTGTGGGATACCTCACCTCCCAAATTTTGGGATTCCTCACCTCCCAAAATGTCGGACTGCTCACCTCCCAAACTGTCGGATTCCGCACCTCCCAAACTGTGGGATTTCTCTCCTCCTATGTTGTGTGTTTGCTCATCTCCCAAAATGTGTGACTCCTCACCTCCCAAGCTGTGGGACTCCTCACCTCCAAAACTGTGGGGCTACACACCTCCCAAACTGCGGGGACTCCTCATCTCCACGAACTGTAGGACTCCTCAACTCACAAACTTTGGGACACATCATCATGCAAACTGTGGGAATCCTCAACTCCCAGCTGTGGAGCTCCTCATCTCCCAAACTGTGGGGACTCCTCTCCTCCCAAAATGTGGAGACTCTTCACCTCCCAAGGTGTGGGACTCCTCACCTCCCAAACTGTGGGACCCATCACCACCCAAACTGTGTAGACTCCTCTCCTCCCAAAATGTGGGTACTCCTCACCTGACAAACAGTGGGGGCCCCTCACCACCACAAACTGTGGGGACACCTCACCTCAACAAACTGTGTGGTCTCCTCACCTTCCCCAACTATCCGATTCCTCATTTCCGAAATTGTGGCAAACCTTACCTCCCCAAATTGCATGACTCCGCACGTATCCAAGCTGTGAGAATCCTCACCTCCCATGTTTTGGGACACCTCACCTCCCAAGCTGTGGGACTCCTCACCTACCAAACTATTGTTCCGCTCAGCTTCCTAACTGTGGGATCATCACCTCCCAAACTATGGTGCTCGTCGTCTCCCAAGCTATGGGATTCCTCACAAGTAAAACTATGCGACCCTTCACATGCAAAAACTGTGTGACTGCTAAACGCCTTTAAAATGTGGGACTCCGCTGCTCCCAAAACTGTGGATCTCCTCATCTACCAAACTGTGGGGATTCCTCACCTCCCAAACTATGAACGTCCTGAGCTTCCAAAATGTGGAAATCATCTCCTCCCAAATTGTGAGTTTCTTCACACCGATGAACTGTTAGATTCAGCATATTCCCAAAATGTGGAGACTCCATTTTCCCCAAAATGTGAGACTCCTCAACTCTCAAATTATATGACTCCACACCACCCAAACTGTGGGACTCCTCAACTCCCAAAATGGGAGACTCCTCACCTCTCAACTGTGGACCACCTCATCTCTCAAACTGTGGGACTCTTCACTTCCCAATGTTTGGTACTCTTCACCTAAAACAATTGGACTCCTCAGCTCCCAAACAGTGGGACTGCTCACCTCCCAAACTGTGGGACTCCTCACCTCACAAACTGTGGGACTGCTAACCTCCCAAACTGTGGGACTCCTCAACTCCCAAACTGTGGGACTGCTCACCTCCCAAACTGTGGGACACCTCACCCCAAACTGTGGGACTCCTCACCTCCCCTAACAGTGGGACTCCTCACCTTCCATATCTGTGGGACTCCTCAACCTCCTCAAACAGTGGGACTCCTCACCTCCCCAAGCTTTGGGACTCCTCACCTCCTCAAACTGTGGGACACCACACCTCCCCAAACAGTGGGACTCCTCACCTCCCCAAACTACCGGACTCCTCACCTCCCCAAACTTTGGGACTCCTCACCTCCACAAACAGTGGAACTCCTCACCTCCTCAAACTTTGTGACTCCTCGGCTCACATTCTGTGGAACTCCTCACCTCCCAAAATGTGGAACTCCTCACCTCCCAAACTGTGGGGCTCCTCACCTCCCAAACGGTGGGAGTCGTCACCTCTCAAACTGTGGGGCTCCTCACATCCCAAACTGTGGGACACCTCACCACAAACTGTGGGACACCTCACCTCCCCTAACAGTGGGACTCCTCACCTCCCCAAACTGTGGGACTCCTCACCTCCTCAAACTGTGGGTCTCCTCACCTCCCCAAACAATGGCACTCCTCACCTCCCCAAACAATGGGACTCCTCACCTCCCCAAACTATGGGACTCCTCAGCTCCCCAAACAGTGGGACTCCTCACCTACTCAAACTGTGGGCCTCCTCGCCTCCCCAAACTGTGGGCCTCTTCACCTCCCCAAACTGTTGGACTCCTCACCTCCTCAAACTCTGTGACTCCTCACCTCCCCAATCAGTGTGACTCCTCAACGCCCCAAACTGTGGGACTCCTCACCTCCCAAACTGTTGACTCCTCAGCTCCCCAAACTGTGGGTCACAACACCTCCCAAACTGTGGGACGCCTCACCTCCCAAACTGTGGGACTCCTCCCCTCCCAATCTGTGGGACAACTAACTTCACAAATTGTAGGATTCCTCATCTCCAAATAATGTGGTACTCCACTCCTCCCAAAGATTGGGATTCCTCCCCTCCAAAACTATGGGACTACTCACCTCCAAAGCTGTGGCGACTCCTCAACATCACGAAATGTAGAACTCTTCAACTTGCAAACTGTTGGACTCCTCGCATAACAAACTGTGGGAATCCTCTCCACCCAAAATATAGTGACTCCTCACCTGTCGATAATGTGGGGTCTGCTCCCCTTCCCAAAATGTGGGACTCCTCACCTCCACAAACACTGGGACTCCTCACATCCCCAAACTGTGGGACTCCTCACCTCCCCAAACTGTGGCAATCCTCACCTCCCCAAACTGTTGGGACACCTCACCTCAGCAAGCTGTGTGGACTATTCACCTCCCAAACTTCGGGACTCCTCACCTCCAAACTGTGGAGCTACTCACCTCCCAAACTGTGGGGACTCCTCAACTCCACGAACTGTAGGACTCCTCAACTCACAAACTTTGGGACACATCATCTTGCAAACTATGGGACTACTCAAAACCCAGCTGTGGAGCTCCTCATCTCCCAAACTGTGGGGACTCCTCTCCTCCCAAAATGTGGAGACTCTTCACCTCCCAAGGTGTGGGACTCGTCACCTCCCAAACTGTGGGTCCCATCACCTCCCAAACTGTGTAGACTCCTCTCCTCCCTTAATGTGGGTACTCCTCACCTGACAAACTGTGGAGGCTCCTCACCACCACAAACTGTGGGGTCTCCTCACCTCAACAAACTGTGGGGTCTCCTCACCTCCCCCAACTATCCGATTCCTCATTTCCGAAATTGTGGGAAACCTTAACACCCCAAATTTTATGACTCCGCACGTTCCTAACCTGCGAGAATCCTCACCTCCCATGTTTTGGGACACCTCACCTCCCAAGCTGTGGGACACCTCACCTCCCAAACTATGGTGCTCCTCGTCTCCCAAGCTATGGGATTCCTCACCACCCCAAACTATGCGATCCTTCACATGCAAAAACTGTGGGACTGCTAAACGTCTTTAAATTGTGGGACTCCGCTGCTCCCAAAACTGTGGGTCTCCTCATCTACCAAACTGTGGGGATTCCTTACCTCCCAAACTATGAACCTCCTGAGCTACCAAAATGTGGAAATCATCTCCTCCCACATTGTGAGTTTCTTCACACTGATAAACTGTTAGATTCAGCAAATTCCCAAAATGTGGAGACTCCATTTTCCCCAAAATGTGAGACTCCTCATCTCTCAAATTATGGGACTCCACACCACCCAAACTGTGGGACTCCTCACCTCTCAAACTGTGGGACTCCTCACCTCCCAAACTGTGAGACTCCTCAACTCCGAAAATGTGGGACTGTTCACCTCCCAACTGTGGACCACCTCATCTCCCAAACTGTGGGATTCTTATCTTCCCAAAGTTTGGTACTCCTCACCAAAAACAGTGGGAACCCTCACCTCCGCAACTGTGGTACTGCTCACCTCCCAAACTTTGGGACTCCCCACCTCCCAAACTGTGGGACTGCTAACCTCCCAAATTGTGGGACGCCTCACCTCCCAAACTGTGGGACACCTCTCCCCAAACTGTGGGACTCCTCACCTCCTCTAACAGTGGGACTCCTCACCTCCCCAAACTAAGGGACTCCTCACCTCCCCAAACTGTGGGGCTCCTCACCTCCCCAAACTGTAGGACTCCGCACCTCCCCAAACAGTGGGACTCCTCAACGCCCCAAACTGTGGGAGTCCTCACCTCCCAAACTGTTGAATCCTCAGCTCCCCAAACTGTGGGTCACAACACCTCCCAATCTGTGGGACGCCTCAGCTCACAAACTGTGGGGCTCCTCCCCTCCCAATCTGTGGGACAACTAACTTCACAAATTGTAGGATTCCTCATCTCTAAAAATGTGGTACTCCACCCCTCTCAAACTGTGGGACACAACCCCTCCAAAACTATGGGACTACTCACCTCCAAATCTGTGGCGACTCCTCAACATCACGAACTGCAGAACTGCTCAACTTGCAAACTGTTGGACTCCTCGCATAACAAACTGTGGGAATCCTCTCCACCCAAAATATGGTGACTCCTCACCTCTCGAAAATGTGGGGTCTGCTCCCCTTCCCAAAATGTGGGACTCCTCACCTCCACAAACTCTGGGACTCCCCACATCCCCAAACTGCGCGACACCTCACCTCCCCAAACTGTGGGAATCCTCAACTCCCCAAACTGTTGGACGCGTCACCTCAGCAAACTGGGTCTACTCACCTCCCAAACTGTGGGGACTCCTCACCTCCCAAACTTTGGGACACCTCACCTCCAAACTGTGGAGCTCCTCATCTCCTAATCTGTGGGACTCCTCACCTCCCAAACCTTGGGACACCTCCCCTCTCAAATTGTGGTACTCATCACCTCCGAAACTGTGGCACTACACACTTCATAAATGTGGCGACTCCTCAACTCCACGAACTGCAGGACCCCTCAACTCACAAACTGTGTGTCTCATCATCTTGCAAACTGTGGGACTCCTCAAATCCCAAATTTTGGGACTCCTCACCACCCAACTGTGGAGCTCTAATCTCCTAAACTGTGGGGACTCCTCACCACCCAAAATATGAGGCCTCTTCACCTCCCAAATTGTGGGGTCTCCTCACCTCCCCCAACTATCTGACTCCTCACCTCCCAAATTGTGGGACTCCTCACCTCCCCAAACTGTGGGCTGCATCTCGTCCCAATCTGTGTGGACTCCTCATCTCCCAATCTGTGGGACCCCACCGCTCCCCAAACTGTAGGACTCCTCACCTACCAAGCTATTGTTCCCCTCAGCTTCCAAACTGTGGGACTCATCACCTCCCAAACTGTGGGGATCCTCGCTTCCCAAACTATGGGATTCCTAACAGCCCCAAACGATGCGACCCTTCACCTGCAACAACTGTGGGACTCCGAGCTTCTTTAAATTGTGGGACTCCTCCGCTCCCCAAACTGTGGGTCTCCTCATCTAAGAAACTGTGGGGATTACTCACCTCACAAACTATTAGCCTCCTGAGCTTCCAAACTGTGTGAATCATCACCTCCCACATTGTGAGATTCTTCGCCTCCATAAACTGTGAGTTTCCGCACATCCCCAAAATGTGGAGAACCCTCTTCTCCCCAAAATGTGAGACTGCTCAACTCTCAAATTATGGGACTCCACACCACCCGAACTGTGGGGCTCCTCACATCACAAACTGTGGGACTCCTCACCTCCTAAACTGTTTGGTCTCCTCACCTCCCCAATCTGCAGGCCTCCTCACATCCCAAATCGTGGGCCTCCTCACCTCTCAAACTATGGAATTCCTCACCTCCCCAAACTGTGGCCCTCCTCATGTCCCAAACTAGGGGACTCCTCACGTCCCCAAAATGTGGGACTCCACACTTCCCCAAACTGTAGGACACCACAACTCCCCAAACTGCGAGACTACTCAACTCCCCAAACTGTGAGACTCTTCAGCTCCCCAAACTGAGGGACTCCACACATCCCCAAACAGTGGGAGTCCTCAAATCCGCAAATTGCAGGACTCCTCACCTCCCAAATTGTGGGAGTCCTCTCCTCCCGAAATTGTGGGCCTCCTAACCTCCCCATACTTTGGGCCTAATCACCTCCCCAAAGTTTGGGCCTCCTCACATCCAAAACTGTGGGAATCCATACCACCCCAAACTGTGGGACTCCTCAGCTTCCCAAACTGTGGGACTTTCAAATCCCGCAAAGGTGGGATTACCCACCACCCCAAACAGTGGGACTCCTCACATCAATAAACTGTGGGACTCCTCAACTTCCCAAAATGTGAGACTCCTCACATCCCCAAACTGTGGGACTCCTCAGCTCCCCAACTGTGGGACTCCTCACCTCCCCATACCGATGGAATCCTCAACACCCCAAACCGTGGGACTCCTCACATCACAAACTGTGGGACTCCTCCCCTCCAAAACTATGGGACTACGCACCTCCAAAGCTGTGGCGACTCCGCCACATCACGAACTGTAGAACTCCTCAACTTGCATACTGTTGGACTCCTCGCATCCCAAACTGTGGGAATCCTCTCCACCCAAAATATGGTGACTCCTCACCTCCAGAAACAGTGGGGACTGCTCCACTTCCCAAATTGTGGGACTCCTCACATCCCCAAAATGTGGGAATCCTCACCACCCCAAAATGTTGGACTGCTCAGCTCCCAGAAATATGGGAATCCTCAGCTTCCCGAGCTATGGGACTCTCAAAACCCCAAACTGTGCGACTCCACACTTCCACATACTGTGGGTCAACTCACCTGTCCAAAATGTGGGGTCTCCTCACCACCACTAACTGAAAGACTCCTCACCTCCCCAAACTGTGGGTCACCTCACCACCACAAACTGTGGGGAATCCTCACTTCCCCAAATTGTGGGACATCTCCCCTTCCCACACTGTGGGACTCCTCATCTGCCCAAACTGTGAGAATCCTCACATCCATAAGCTTAGGGACTCATCTCCCAAACAGTGCGTCACATCCCGCCCAAACTATGGACCATTCACCTCACCAAACTGTGGGACTGCTCAACACCCCAAATTGTGGGACTCCTCAACTCCTCAAACTGTGGGACTCCTCAACTCCCCAAACTGTGGGACTCCTCAACTCCCCAACATGTGAGTCTGCTCAACTCCCCAAACTGTGGGACTCCTCAACTGCCCAAACTGTGGGACTCCTCAACTCCCCAAACTGTGGAACTCCTCAACTCACCAACATGTGAGTCTGCTCAACTCCCCAAACTGTGGAACTCCTCAACTGCCCAAACTGTGGGAATCCTCAACTCCCCAAACTGTGGGCACCTCAGCTTCCCAAAATGTGGATATCCTCAGTACCACAAACTGTGTGACTCCTCAGCACACCAAACTGTGGTATTCCTCAGCTCCCCAAATTCTGGGAATCCTTCAGGTCCCAACCTATGTGACTCCTCACGTTCCCAAACTGTGAGACTCCACTGCTCCGCAAACAGTGGGTGTCTCAAATCCCCAAATTGTGGGACTCCTAACCATTCCAAAGAGTGAGACTCCTCACCTCCACATACAGTGGGTCACATCACCTCTCCAAAGAGTTAGGGACTCCTCGCCGCATAAACTGTGGGAATACTCAACTCTCGAAACTGTGGGACTCCTCACCCTCCCAAACTGAAATACTCATCCACTCCATAAATGTGGGACTCCTCACCTCCCCAAACTGTGTGACTCCTCAGCTCCGCAATCTGTGGGGCTCCTCACCTCCCCAATTTGTTGGCCTCGTCGCGTTCAAATCTGTGTGACTCCTCACCACCCCAAGTTCTGGGATTCCTCAAGTCCCCAAACTGAGGGACTCCACAGCTCCACAAACTGTGGGCCGCCTCACCACCACAAACTGTGGGGACTCCTCACCTCCCCGAACTGTGAGACTCCTGACATCCACGAACTGGGTGCCACATCACATCCAAATTTGTGGGGCTCCTCACCTCTCCAATCTATTGGACTCCTCACCTCCCCAAACAGTGGGAGACCTCATCTCCCCAAACCGTGGGACTGCTCACCTCTCAAACTGTGGGACTCCTCCCCTCCAAAACTATGGGACTACTCACCTCCAAAGCTGTGGCGACTCCGCCACATCACGAACTGTAGAACTCCTCAACTTGCAAACTGTTGGACTCCTCGCATCCCAAACTGTGGGAATCCTCTCCACCCAAAATATGGTGACTCCTCACCTCCAGAAACAGTGGGGACTGCTCCACTTCCCAAAATGTGGGACTCCTCACATCCCCAAAATGTGGGACTCCTCACCTCCCCAAACTGTGGGAATTCTCACCTCCCCAAACAGTTGGTCACCTCACCTCCGGAAACTGTAGATCTACTCACCTCCCAAACTGTGGGGACTCCTCACCTCCCAAAATTTGGGACTCCTCACCTCCAAACTGTGGAGCTCCTCATCTCCCAAACTGTGGGACTCCTCACCTCCCAAACCTTGGGACTCCTCCCCTCTCAAATTGTGGGACTCCTCACCTGCGAAACTGTGGCACTACACACTTCCCAAACTGTGGCGGCTCCTCAACTCCACGAACTGTAGGACTCCTCAACTCACAAACTGTGTGACTCATCATCTTGCAATCTGTGGGACTCCTCAAATCCCAAAATTTGGGACTTTCAAATCCCGAAACGGTGGGATTACCCACCACCCCAAACAGTGGGCGTCCTCACTTCAACAAACTGTGGGTCACCTCACCTCCCCAAACTGCGGGACTCCTCAGCTGCCCAAATTGTGAGACTCCTCACATACTAAATCTGTGGGACTCCTCAGCTCCCCAAACTGTGAGACTCCTCACATCCCCAAACGGTGAGACTCCTCACATCCCTAAACTGTGGGACTCCTCAGCTCCCCAAACTGTGAGACTCCTCACATCCCCAAACTGTGGGACTCCTCAGCTCCCCAAACTGTGGGACTCCGCACATCCTAAATCTGTGGGACTCCTCAGCTCCCCAAACTGTGAGACTCCTCACATCCCCAAACTGTGGGACTCCTCAACTCCCCAAACCGTGGGACTCCTCAACAATCAAAATTGTGGGAATCCTCAGCTCCCGAAAATGTGGGAATCCTCACCACCCCAAAATGCTGGACTGCTCAGCTCCCAGGAATGTGGGAATCCTCAGCTTCCCGAGCTATGGGACTCTCAAAACCCCAAACTGTGCGACTCCACACTTCCACATACTGTGGGTCAACTCACCTGTCCAAAATGTGGGGACTCCTCACCACCACTAACTGAAAGACTCCTCACCTCCCCAAACTGTGGGTCACCTCACCACCACAAACTGTGGGTAATCCTCACTTCCCCAAATTGTGGGACATCTCCCCTTCCCACACTGTGGGACTCCTCATCTGCCCAAACTGTGAGAATCCTCACATCCATAAACTTTGGGACTCATCTCCCAAACAGTGCGTCACCTCCAGCCCCAAACGGTGGACCCCTCACCTCACCAAACTGTGGGACTGCTCAACTCCACAAATTGTGGGACTCCTCAACTCCCCAAACTGTGGGACTCCTCAATTGCCCAAACTGTGGGACTCCTCAACTCCCCAAACTGTGGGACATCCCAGCTTCCCAAAATGTGGATATCCTCAGTACCACAAACTGTGTGACTCCTCAGCATACCAAACTGTGGTACTCCTCAGCTCCCCAAATTATGGGAATCCTTCAGCTCCCAACCTATGTGACTCCTCACGTTACCAAGCTGTGAGACTCCACAGCTCCTCAAACAGTGGGTGTCTCAAATCCCCAAATTGTGGAACTCCTAACCATTCCAAACAGTGAGACTCCTCACCTCCACATACTGTGGGTCACATCACCTCTCCAAAAAGTTAGGGACTCCTCACTGCCCAAACTGTGGGAATACTCAACTCGCGAATCTTTGGGACTCCTCACCCTCCCAAACTGAAATACTCATCCACTCCATAAATGTGGGACTCCTCACCTCCCCAAACTGTGTGACTCCTCACCTCCGCAAACTGTGGGGCTCCTCCCCTCCCCAATTTGTTGGTCTCGTCGCATCCAAATCTGTGTGACTCCTCACCACCCCAAGCTGTGGGATTCCTCAAGTCCCCAAAAAGAGGGACTCCACAGCTTCACAAACTGTGGGCCTCCTCACCACCACAAACTGTCAAGACTCCTCACCTCCCCGAACTGTGAGACTCCTGACATCCACGATCTGGGTGGCAACTCACATCCAAATTTGTGGGACTCCTCACCTCTCCAAACTGTGGGACTCCTCACCTCCCCAAACTGTGGGAGTCCTCATGTCCCCAAACTGTGGGACTCCTCACCTCCCCAAACTGTGTGACCACTCACAATCCCACACTGTGGGACTCGTCAACTCCTCAAACTGTAGGAATCCTCATCTCCTATATGATTGGGGACTCCTCACCTCCCAATCTATGGGACTCCTCACTATTCAAACTGTGGGACTCATCACCACCCACACTATGTGTCTCCTCAGCTTCCAAACTGTAGAGTCTCTTCTCCTCCCCAAGCAGTGGGACTCCGCAGCTCCCCAGTCTCTGGGACTCCTCACCTTCCCAAACTGTAGGACTCTAACCTCCCGAAACTGAGAGACTTCTCTTCTCCCAAACTGTGGATCACCATACTTCCCCAAAATGTGGGGATTCCTCAAATCCCCAAATTGTGGTCCTCCTCATCTCCCTAAACTTTGGGAACACTCGCCTCCCCAAATTGTAAGTCTCATCACCTTACAAACTGTGGGACTCCTCATCTCCCCAAACGGTGGGACTCCTCAAAACCCCAAAATGTTGGACTCCTCAGCTCCCCAAAATGTTGGACTCCTCAGCTCCCCAAACTGTGGGACTCCTCAGCTCCCCAAACTGTGGGATACATCAGCTTCCCAAGCTGGGGGACTCCTCACCTCCCACAATTGTGGCGACTCCGCGGCTTCCCAAATGGTGGGAATCCTCCCCACCACAATCAGTGGGACTCATCACCACCCAAACTATGGGATCAGCTTCCAAACTGTAAAGGCTCTTCTCCTCCACAAACAGTGGGACTCCGCGCCTCCCTAATCTCTAGGACTCCTTACCTTGCCAAACTGTGGGACTCTCACCTCCCTAAACTGTGGGACTTTCCATCTCCAAAACTATAGATCACCTCACCACCCCAAATCGTGGGGAATCCTCACCTCCCCAAACTGTAAGACTCATCACCTCCCCAAACTGTGGGTCGCTTCACTTTCACAAACTGTGGGACTCCTCATCTCCCCCAACGGTGGGAAACGTCATAACGCCAAGAGTTGGACTGCTCAGCTCCCCAAACTGTGGGACTCCTCACTTTCCCAAAATTTGTGAATCCTCAGCTCTCCAAACTTTGGGACTCCTCAGCTACCCAAGCTCTGTGACTCATCACCACATCAAACAGTGGGACTCCTCAAATCCCAAACTGTGAGACTCCTCATCTCCCCAAATATATGACTCCTCATCTCCCATACTCTGGTTCAACACACCTCCCCAATCTGTGGGGACTCCTCCCCTCCCCAAACTGTGGGCCTCCACATCTCCCCAAACTGTGGGACCCCTCACCTCCTCAAAATGTGGGACTCGACAGATCCCCAAATTAAGGGACTCCTCAACACCGCAAACTGAGTGACTCCTCCCCTCCCAAATTGTGGGACTCCTCAACTGCCCATATTGTATGACTCCCTACCACCCCAAACTGTCGGCCTCCTCACTTCACCAAACTGTGGGAATCCTCACGTCCCCAAATTGGGGTCTCCTCACCTCCCCAAACTGCTGGACTCCTCAACTACCAAACTGTGGGACTCCTCCCCACCCCACACTGTGAGGCTCCTCATCTCCCCAAATTGTGAGACTACTCACCTCCCGAAACTGTGGGACACCTCACATCACAAACAGTGGGTCTCCTCACATTACAAAATGTGGGACTCCACACCTCCCCAAACTTATCGACTCCCCACCTCCCCAAACTTTGGGACTCCACACCTCCCCAAACTTTGGGACTCCTCAGCTCCCCAAACTGTGGGACTCCCCACCTACCCAAACTGTGTGACTCCACACCTCCCCAAACTGTGTGACTCCACACCTCCCCAAACTGTTAGAGTCCTCAACTCCCCAATCTGCGGGCTTCCTCAGCTCACAAATTGTGGGAGTTCTCTCCTCCCGAAACTGTGGGCCTCCTAACCCCCCCAATCATTGGGCCTAATCACCTCCCCAAAATTTGGGCCTCCTCTCAACCAAAATTGTGGGGCTCCCTACCACCCCAAACTGTGGGACTCCTCACCACCCCAAAATGTGGGACTCCTCACCTCCTCAAACTGCAGGACTCCTCAGCTTCCCAAACTGTGGGACTTTCAAATCCTGAAAAGGTGGGATTACTCACCACCCCAAACACTGGGACTCCTCACATCCACAAACTGTTGGTCACCTCACCTCCCCAAACTGTGTGACTCGTCACCTCCACAAACTGTGGGACTCTCCCCTCCCTAAACAGTGGGACTCTTCATCTGCCCAAACTGCGAGATTCCTCACATCCCCAAACTTTGGGACTCAACTCCCAAACTGTGAGTCACCTTTACTGCCCAAACTGTGGGGACACCTCTCCTCCCCAAACTGTGGGCCTCGTCACCTCCCCAAACTTTGGGACCCTCACCTCCCCAAACTGTAAGACTGATCAGCTACCGAAACTGTGGGACTCCTCATTTTCCCAAGCTGTGGGACTCCTCATCTCCACAAACTGTGGGACTCCTCACCTCACAAACTGTGGGAGTCCTTTAGCTCCCCAACTGTGGGACTCACCACCACTCCAAATTGTGCGATTACTCAGCTCCTTAAACTGTGGGACTCCTCACCTCCCCAAACTGAGGCACAGCTCAGGTCCCCAAAATCTGTGACTCATCAGCTCCCCAAAATGTGGGAATTCTCACCACCCCAAAATGTGGAACTCCTCAGCTCCCAGAATTGTGGGACTCCTCACCTCCCCAAACTGTGGGACTCTCACCTCCCGAAACTCTGAGAATTCTCATCTCCCAAACTGTGTTTCACCTCCCCTCACCAAACTGAGGGGAATCCTCACCCCTCCCCAAACTGTAAGACTAATAACCTCCCCAAACTGTGGGTCACTTCACTTTCACAAACTGTGGGACTCCTCATCTCTCCCAACGGTGGGAAACTTCAAAACACCAGTAGTTGGACTCCTCAGCTCCCCAAATTGTGGGACTCCTCAGCTCCCAACACTGGGGGACTCCTCACTTTCCCAAAATATGTGAATCCTCAGCTCTCCAAACTGTGGACACCTCAGCTCCCCAAACTGTGTGACTCATCATCACACCAAACAGTGGGACTCCTCAACTCCCAATCTGTGGGACTCCTCATCTCCCCAACTATGGGACACCTCATCTCCCAAACTGTGGGTCACCTCAGCTCCCCAGACTGTGGGGAATCCTCACCTCCACAAACTGTGGGACTCCTCACCTCCCCAAACTGTGGGTCTCCTCACCACCCAAACTGTGGGACACCTCACCTCCACAAACTGTGGGACTCCTCAGCTCCGCAAACTGTGAGACTCCCCACCTACCCAACTGTGTCACTCCACACCTCCCCAAACTGTGTGACTCCACACCTCCCCAAACATTGAGAGTCCTCAGCTCCCCACACAGAGGGCCTCCTCACAACCCCAAACATTGTGAGTCCACAACTCCCCAATCTGCGGGCCTCCTCAGCTCCCAAATTGTGGGAGTTCTCTCCTCCCGAAACTGTGGGCCTCCTAACCTCCCCAATTATTGGGCCTAATCTCCTCCCCAAATTTTGGGCCTCCTCACAACCAAAATTGTGGGACACCCTACCACCCCAAACTGTGGGACTCCTCACCTCCCCAAACTGTGGGACTCCTCACCTCCTCAAACTGAAGGACTCCTCAGCTTCCCAAACTGTGGGACTTTCAAATCCTGAAACGGTGTGATTACTCACCACCCCAAACAGTGGGACTCCTCACATCCACAAACTGTTGATCACCTCACCTCCCCAAACTGTGTGACTCTCCCCTCCCTAAACAGTGGGACTCTTCATCTGCCCAAACTGCGAGATTCCTCACATCCCCAAACTTTGGGATTCAACTCCCAAACTGTGGGTCACCTTTACTGCCCAAACTGTGGGGACACCTCACCTCCCCAAACTGTGGGCCTCGTCACCCCCCAAATTTTGGGACCCTCACCTCCCCAAACTGTAAGACTCATCAACTACCGAAACTGTGGGACTCCTCATTTTCCCAAGCTGTGGGACTCCTCATCTCCCCTAACTGTGGGACTCCTCACCTCCCCAAACTGAGGCACAGCTTAGCTCCCCAAAATCTGTGACTCATCAGCTCCCCAAAATGTGGGAATTCTCACCACCCCAAAATGTGGGACTCCTCAGCTCCCAGAATTGTGGGAATCCTCAGCTTCCCAAGCTGTGGGACTCCCAGAACCCCAAAATGTGCGACTCCACACCTCCACATACTGTGGGTCAACTCACCTCTCCAAACTCTGGGGAATCCTCATCTCACAAACTGTGGGACTGTTCACCTCCCCAAACTGTGGGATTCCAGACCGCCAAAAAGTGTGGGACCCCTCGTTTGACCTAAAATGTGGGGACTCCTCACCACCACTAACTGAGAGACTCCTCACCTCCCCAAACTGTGGGTCACATCACCTCCACAAACTGTGGGGAATCCTCACTTCCCCAAATTGTGGGACATCTCCCCATCACACACTGTGGGATACCTCATCTGCCCAAACTGTGAGAATCCTCACATCCGCAAACTTTGGGACTCATCCCCCAAACTGTGCATCACCTCACCGCCCCAAACTGTGGTACCCCTAACCTTACTAAACTGTGGGACTGCTCAGCTCCCCAAAATGTGCGTCTCCTCAGTCCCCCAAAATGTGTGAATCCTCAGCAAAACAAACAGTGGGACTCCTCAGCTCCCCAAACTGTGGGGCTCCTTAACTCCCCAAACTGTGGGACTTCTCAGCTTCCCAAACTGTGTAAATCCTCACCAGCACTAATTGTGGTAGTCCTCAGCTCCCCAACCTGTGGGACTCCTCACCACCCTAAACTGAGGATTCCTCAGCTTGCCAAACGGTGGGACTCTCAAATCCACAATCTGTGGGACTACTCACCTCCACAAACTGTGGTTCACCTCACCTCCCCAAACTGTGGGGACTCCTCACCTCACAAAAAGTGGGATTCTTCACCTCGCCAAACTGTGGGATTCCAGAAGTCCCCAAACTGTGGACATCCTCACCTCACTAAGATCTGGGACTCCTCACCTCCCAAACTGTTGGACTACTCATCCCAGAAGCTGTGGGATTCCACTCCTCCAGAACTGTGGGGCTCCTCATCACCAAAATTATGGAACTCCTTCCCTTCCAAACTGTGGTTTCTCTTCACCTCATAAAATGTGGAACTCCAACCATCCAGCAATGTGGGCCACCTCATCTCCAAAACAGTGAGAATCCTCATCTCCAAAAATGTGGAACTATTCACTCTCAAACTGTGGGATTCCTCAGCTCCCCAAATTCTGGGAAAACTTCAGCTCCCAATCTGTGTGAATCCTTACGTTCCCAAACTGTGAGAATCCTCAGCTCCGCAAACAGTGGGAATCTCAAACCGCCAAATTGTGAGACTCAAAACCACACCAAACAGTGGGACTCCTCACCTCCACATACTGTGGGTCACATCACCTCCCGAAAATGTAGGGACTCCTCACCTCCCAGACAGTGGGAAGCCTTAACTCTCGAAACTGTGGGACTCCTCACCGTCCCAAACTGTAAAGCTCATCCCCTCCCCACACTGTGGGGCTCCTCACCTCCACAAACTGTAGGTCTCCTCACATCCAAATCTGTGTGACTCCTCAATACACAAACTGTGGACTCCTCACGTCCCCAAACTGAGGGACTCCTCAGCACCACAAAGTGTGGGAAATCCTCAACCCTCCCCAAACTGAAAGACTAATAACCTCCCCAAACTGTGGGTCACTTCACTTTCAAAAACTGTGGGACTCCTCATCTCTCCCAACGGTGGGAAACTTCAAAACACCAGTAGTTGGACTCCTCAGCTCCCCAAATTGTGGGACTCCTCAGCTCCCAACACTGGGGGACTCCTCACTTTCCCAAAATTTGTGAATCCTCAGCTCTCCAAACTGTGGACTCCTCAGCTCCCCAAACTGTGTGACTCATCAGCACACCAAACAGTGGGACTCCTCAACTCCCAATCTGTGAGACTCCTCATCTCCCCAACTATGGGACACCTCATCTCCCAAACTGTGGGTCACCTCAGCTCCCCAGACTGTGGTGAATCCTCACCTCCACAAACTGTGGGACTCCTCACCTCCCCAAACTGTAAGACTCCTCACCACCCAAACTGTGGGACCCCTCACCTCCCCAAACTATGGGACTCCACAGCACCCCAAACTGTGGGACTCCTCAAAACCGCAAACTGCGGGACACCTCACCTCCCAAATTGTGGGACTCCCCACCACCCCAAACTGTGGGACTCCTCACCACCCAAACTGTGGGACCCCTCACCTCCCCAAACTGTGGGACTCCTCACCACCCAAACTGTGGGACCCCTCACCTCCCCAAACTGTGGGACTCCTCACCTCCCAAACTGTGGGACCCCTCACCTCCCCAAACTGTGGGACTCCTCACCACCCCAAACTATGGGACTCCACAGCACCCCAAACTGTGGGACTCCTCAACACCGCAAACTGCGGGACACCTCACCTCCCAAATTGTGGGACTCCTCAACTGCCCAAATTGTGGGACTCCCCACCACCCCAAACTGTGGGCCTCCTCACTTCTCCAAACTATGGTACTCCTCTCGGCCCCAAACTGGGGTCTCCTCACCTCCCCAAACTGTTGGACTCCTCACCTACCCAAACTGTGGTAATTCACACCAACCCAAACTGTGGGACCCCACAGCTACCCAAACTGTGCAACTCATCCACTCTCCAAACTGTGGGACTCCTCACGTTCCCAATCTTTAGGACTCCTCACATCCCCAAAGAGTGTTACTCCTCACCTCCCAAACTGTGGGACTCCTCCACTCCCGACACTGTGAGGCTCCTCACCTCCCCAAAACGTGAGACTCCTCACCTCCCCAAATTGTGGGCGACCTCACATCCCAAACTGTGGGACACCTCATATCACAAAATGGGGGACTCTCACCACCCCAAATTGTGGGCCTCCTCACCTCCCCATACTGAGGGCTTCCTTAAATCACCAAACAATGAGACTCCACACCCTCCCAAGCTGTGGGGCTCCTCACCTCTCCAAATTGTGGGACTCCTTACCTCCCCAATCTGTGGGTCTCCTCACAACCCACACTGTGGGACTCCACACCTCCCAAACTGTGGGCCTCCTCACCTCCCCAAACTGTGGGACTCCCCAACTCCCCAAACGTTAGGACCCCTCAGCACCAACACTGTGGGAGCCCACACGTGCCCAAACTCTGGGCCTCCTCACCTACCCAAAATGTAAGATGCATCAAATCCCCAAACTGTGGGCCTCGTCACCTCACAAACTGTGGTATTCCTCACCTCCCAAGCTGTGGTTCTCCTCACTCCCCAATCTGTGGGACTCCACATCTCCTTTAATGTGGGGACTACTCACCTACCAAACGATTTGACTCCTCACTTCTCAAACGTTGGGAATCCTCCACTCCCCAATCTGTGGCACCCTCACCTCCCGAAACTGTGGGACTCCTGATCGCCCCAATCAGTGGGAAACATCAAAACCCCAATAGTTGGACTCCTCAGCTCCCCAAACTGTGGGACTCCTCACCTCCCCAAACTGTGGGTTTCCTCAGCTCCCCAAACTGTGGGGCTCCTCACCTCCCCAAACTGTGGGTCTCCTTAGCTCCTCAAAATGTGGGTCTCCTCAGGTCTCCAAACTGTGGGTCTCCTCAGCTCTGCAAACTGTGGGACTCCTCAGCTCCCCAAACTGTGTGTCTCCTCAGCTCCCCAAACTGTGGGACTCCTCAGCTCCCCAATCTGTGGGACTCCTCAGCTCCCCAAACTGTGGGTCTCCTCAGCTCCCCAATCTGTGGGTCTCCTCAGCACCCCAAACTGTGGGTCTCCTCAGCTCTCCGAACTGGGGGACTCCTCAGCTCCCCAAACTGGGGGACTCCTCAGCTCCCCAAAATGTGGGTCTCCTCAGCTCCCCAAACTGTGGGTCTCCTCACCTCCCCAAACTGTGGGTCTCCTCGCCTCCCCAAACTGTGGGCCTCCTCAGCTCCCCAAACTGTGGGTCTCCTCAACTCCCCAAACTGTGGGTCTCCTCACCTCCCCAAACTGTGGGCCTCTTCAGCTCCCCAAACTGTGGGACTCCTCAGCTCCCCAAACTGTGGGTCACCTCACCTCCCCAAACTGTGGGTCTCCTCAGCTCCGCAAACTGTGGGTCACCTCACCTCCCCAAACTGTGGGTCTCCTCAGCTCCCCAAACTGTGGGTCACCTCACCTCCCCAAACTGTGGGTCTCCTCAGCTCCCCAAATTGTGGGTCACCTCACCTCCCCAAACTGTGGGTCTCCTCAGCTCCCCAAACTGTGGGTCTCCTCACCTCCCCAAACTGTGGGCCTCCTCAGCTCCCCAAACTGGGGGACTCATCACCTCCCCAATCTGTGGGTCTCCTCAGCTCCCCAAACTGTGGGTCTCCTCACCTCCCCAAACTGTGGGCCTCCTCAGCTCCCCAAACTGTGTGTCTCCTCAGCTCCACAAACTGTGGAACTCCTCACCTCCCCAAAATGTGGTCCTCCTCAGCTCCCCAAACTGGGGGACACCTCACCTCCCCAAACAGTGGGCCTCCTCAGCTCCCCAAACTGTGGGACTCCTCACCTCCCCAAACTGTGGGTCTCCTCAGCTCCCCAAACTGTGGGACTACTCAGCTCCCCAATCTGTGGGTCTCCTCAGCTCCCCAAACTGTGGGTCTCCTCAGCTCTCCGAACTGGGGGACTCCTCAGCTCCCCAAACTGTGGGTCTCCTCAGATCCCCAAACTGTGGGTCTCCTCAGCTCCCCAAAATGTGGGTCTCCTCACCTCCCCAAACTGTGGGACTCCTCAGCTCCCCAAACTGTGGGTCTCCTCAGCTCCCCAAACTGTGGGTCTCCTCAGATCCCCAAACTGTGGGTCTCCTCAGATCCCCAAACTGTGGGTCTCCTCAGCTCCCCAAACTGTGGGTGTCCTCAGCTCTCCGAACTGGGGGACTCCTCAGCTTCCCAAACTGTGGGTCTCCTCAGCTCCCCAAACTGTGGGTCTCCTCAGCTCCCCAAACTGTGGGTCTCCTCAGATCCCCAAACTGTGGGTCTCCTCAGATCCCCAAACTGTGGGTCTCCTCAGCTCCCCAAACTGTGGGTGTCCTCAGCTCTCCGAACTGGGGGACTCCTCAGCTCCCCTATCTGTGGGTCTCCTCAGCTCTCCGAACTGAGGGACTCCACAGCTCCCCAATCTGTGGGTCTCCTCAGCTCTCCAAACTGGGGGACTCCTCAGCTCCCCAAACGGTGGGTCTCCTCAGCTCCCCAAACTGGGGGACTCCTCTCTTTCCCAATCTGTGGGACTCCTCAGCTCCCCAAACGGTGGGTCTCCTCAGCTCCCCAATCTGTGGGACTCCTCAGCTCTCCAAACTGTGGGTCTCCTCAGCTCTCCAAACTGGGGGACTCCTCAACTCTCCAAACTGTGGGTCTCCTCAGCTCCCCAATCTGTGGGACTCCTCAGCTCTCCAAACTGTGGGTCTCCTCAGCTCTCCAAACTGGGGGACTCCTCAACTCTCCAAACTGTGGGTCTCCTCAGCTCCCCAAACTGTGGGTCTCCTCAGCATCCCAATCTGTGGGGCTCCTCAGTTCCCAAACTGTGGGTCTCCTCAGCTCTCCAAACTGTGGGTCTCCTCAGCTCCCAAAACTGTGGGTCTTCTCAGCTCCCTAAACTGTGGAACTCTCATGTCCCCAATCTGTGGGACTCCTCAGCTCCCCACACTCTGGAACTCTCATGTCCCCAATCTGTGAGACTCCTCAGCTCCCCAAATTGTGGGACTCCTCACCTCCCCGAATTGTGGGACTCCTCACCACCCCAGACGGTGGGACTCGACAGCTTCCCAAACTGGGACTCTCAAATCCCCAAATTCTGGGACCCCTCAGCTCCCCAAACTGTGGGACTCCTCACATCACCAAACTGTGGGACTCCTTAGCTCCCCATATTGAGAGACTCCTCACCTCCCCAACTGTGGGACTCCCCATCTCCCCAAACTGTGGGTCTCCTCTGATTCCAAACTGTGGGAATCCTCACCACCCCAAACTCTGGGACCTCTCAGCTACCCAAACTGTGGGACTCCTTACTGTTAAGTCCGTGAATGATTGAGACACGGACCAGCAGGAGTGAAAACAAACAAGTCTTTACTGGTGGAAGTCAATCGTGAAACTAAAAAACAGAGGCTCTCTCTGGCCTTTTATACAGTGGTGGTCACTGCCGGTACTGCAGTCTGAGACCAGTTATTCCCTTAAAGGTACATACACAACAACTCCTCCCCTTTTAGATAAACAGTACATAACATTCATTTAACAACTAAATGATAACTAATTACAATCACAATCACGGTTGCTAGATACATTGGTTAAGTTTAAGCAAATATAAGTTCAGTCTTTGAGGAGGCTTCCTGATTCTGTCTGGATAACGCCTCTTTGGGGTATCTGGTTCTTCTGGCAATGTTGAGTCGAGATCAATGTCGTTGTTTGGTTCAACTGCTTCCAATATCACCGATTCTGCGGTAGCTGCAATTGGTACGTCGATTTCAATGCCAGGTGTATCAGATCGTGGTGTTGAGTTGACGTTTTCCAGTGACTCTAGAATCTGGTCAGCATGGCGTCTTACAATGCTCTCTCCAACGTCCACGGTATACATGAGCGGTCCTTGCCGTGTACAAATCGTTCCTGGCTGCCGTTTCTCAGTGCAGTACTCCCGGGCAAAAACTGGTTGGCCTATCTTAAAGCTCTTGGTCGGCCTTTCATTCATATTCTGAACCTGCCTGTTCTCCACATCTCTTCGGACGTTTGGCTTAACCAAATCCAAGCGGCATCGTAGTCTTCGATTGAAGAACATCACGGTTGGGGTTTGGTTGGTAACCGCATGTATCGCAAGTTTGCCACCTTGTGTTGTAGGGGTATATCTTCATTACACGTTGCCTTGATAGACTTCTTGAATGTAGGACAAACCTCTCGGCCAATCCATTAGTGGCTGGATGATATGGGGCAGATGTGTAATGCTTAATGCCATTGTTCTTTAAGAACCTCCGGAACTCTTCAGACACAAACTGTGGTCCATTGTCAGAGCAAATCTGTTCAGGCAGCCCATTCCTGGCGAATATGGTTCGCAAAACTGTGATAGTATTTTCCGTGGTGGTTGAGGACATTTTCATTACCACTGGCCAATTTGAATGTGCATCCACCACAATTAAAAACATCGAGTCCATGAAGGGACCAGCAAAATCAATGTGCACCCGTTGCCATGGAGATGATGGCCACTCCCATGGATGCAGAGGAGCTTGTGGTGGGACGCTTTCGACCTTCTGGCATCCTGCACAGCTCTTGGTCATCTCTTCGATTTCTCTATCGATTCCCGGCCGCCACACCAACGCTCTGGCTAAGTTCTTCATTTTTACCCCACCCAGATGACCCTCATGAAGCTCATTGAGTACTCTATCTGTCAACTTAGGTGGAATTACTACTCTGGATCCACACATCAAGGTTCCTCTGCACACTGACAGCTGTTCTCTTCTCGGCGAGAATGCTGGCAGCAGTGGTTCGCCATGTGCTGGCCATCCCTTCACCGTTAAATCATAGACCCGTGATAGTGTCGGGTCATTCTGTGATTGCTTTTCTATGTTTGCATTCGTCACAGGGAGACATTCGACTGTGGTCGAGTGGAATAACTCCATTGGATCCACTGCAAGGTCTTCTTCTTCCACCGTTGGCAATGGTAGGCGTGACAATCCATCAGCATTTCCATGCTGTTTAGTTCCTTGGTACTCGATGTCATATTGGTGTGCCCCTAGGAAAAGGGATCATCTCTGCAGCCGTTGTGCCGTCATTATTGGTACACCCTTCTGAGGGTTGAAAATGGAGGCAAGAGGTTGATGATCGGTTAGTAGAGTAAATTTTTGACCGTGCAGATAGTGATTGAACTTCTTCACCCCCCACGCTAGGCAGAGGGCCTCTCTGTCAATCTGGGCATAGTTACGCTCGGCAGAAGTTAACGAGCGTGACGCAAAAGCTATCGGCCTCTCTAAACCATCAAGGAATTTATGTGACAGTACCGCCCCAATGCCGTAGGGAGACGCATCACACGCCAGCCTGATTGGCAGTGCTGGGTTGTAGTGAGCCAATACTTCCCTTGAAGTGATTAAGTCCTTACTCTTCTGAAAAGCACGCTTACAATCATCGTTCCATTTCCATGCTACCCCCTTTCATAGCAGGGCATTCAGTGGGTGCAGAATTGTCGACAAATTCGGCAAAAACTTATGATAGTAATTCACCAACCCGAGGAATGACCTCAGTTGCGACACATTTTCAGGCGCTGGGGCCTTAACAACCGCTTCAATTTTGTCAGGGGACTTATGTAACCCCTCTACATCAATCACGTGGCCACAATACGATAACTGTTTCTTAAAAAATTCGCACTTGGGGCGGTTGGCTCGCAGCCCATGTTCCCGTAGTCTAGTGAGCACCTGTTCTAGGTTGTTAAGGTGTTCACTGTCATATTCACCTGTTACAAGGATGTCGTCCAAGTAACACTAAGTCCCCGGAATCCCTTGCAGGACTTGTTCCATCGCTCTTTGCCATATCGCCGGAGCCGATGCTACTCAGAATACCAATCGATGATACTGGTAAAGACCTTTGTGAGTGTTTATCGTGAGATACTTCCTAGAGGACTCTTCAACCTCCATCTGCAAATATGCTTGTGCTAGTTCAACTTTTGTAAAACGCTTCCCTCCAGACAGTGAGGCGAAGATGTCTTCTATCCATGGAAGAGGATATTGTACTGTGTGAAGGACAGGGTTCACCGTCACTTTGATATCCCCACAGATGCGAATCTTCCTTGGCTCTCCGGACTTATTGCTTAACGTTTTCTTCATGACAGGAACGATGGGTGTCGCCCACTCGCTCCAGTCGACCTTAGACAACACGCCCGCCTTCTCCAGATCCTCCAGCTCTGCCTTGATGGCTGGGCGAATTGCATATGGTACCGGTCTTGCTTTGAAAAACTTGGGAACTGCATTCTCTTCTATTTTTATCGAGGCGGTTACGCCTTTAAGCGTGCCCAGTTCTTGTTGAAATACCTCTTTGGCGTTAGCTAAGATTGTTGACAATCGTCCAGGAGTGACGTCTTCATCTTTTTTACCGTCCACCGTCATTGCATGAATGGAATACCAATCTAAGTTTATCTTCCTGATCCATTCCCGTCCCAATAACGGTGGTCCACCATTTGGCAGTATGTAGAGATACAATTTCTGTATTTTCTTGCCATTGTATTCGACAGGCACCCTTCTTTTTCCTCTGGGGTATACTTTTTGCCCCGTATACGTCGTCAAGACGATGGATGTCTCTCTCAAGGGTATGTGTGAAAATAGCCGCTCGTAGTCTCGTCGATTCATGACGGTTAGCGCTGATCCTGTATACAGTTCCATTTTAACTTGGGACCCTGCTATCGTGAGGGTGACCCAAATGGTTCGGTAATCCTCTTTTGCGATTACATTGTGAAGTTTGAGACCGCTTAGATAGCTGTTTCTGGATTCCCTATCGCTCATCTGGTCTTCGGAACTACTGTCCGTCATCTTTTGTACTTTCTTGTATGGTTCCTTTGTAGCCTTCTTGTTGTCGCTGGTCTTCTTCCCAGACCTGCAAACTCGTGCAATGTGTCCAATCTTCCCGCATTGTCTGCATATTTTGTCTTTGGACCAGCACTCCTTCTGGTCAGTTCTGCCGCAGTGATAACATTTTGCAAATCCCCGTGTCATTTCGTGGGTGCCGTATTCCTGTGGTTTTTGTTGAATTTCTGCAGCTCCCCTTGCTTCTGCTTCATATGATACTGCCACGCTGAAAGCCTTATCTACCGTCAGCTCTTTTTCTGAGAGTAACTTCTTCTGTGTTCCTTCACTCAGGAGTCCACAGACAAATTTGTCCCGTAGGGTATCTGCCAGTCCTGCTCCGAACTGGCAGTGCTTTGATAGCTTGCGTAGTTCTGTAAGATACTCAGCATTGCTCTCATCTTTGTGCTGAGTTCTCCTGTGGAATTTAAATCTTTCTGCTATCAACAGCGTGGCAGGGTTTACGTGTTCCTGTAGGACAGCAACAATTTCATTAAAACTCTTTGCTTTCGGTTTGGCTGGAGTAATCAGGTCCCGCAATTGGCCATACATTCTAGCGCCCATTAAGTTTAGCAATATTGATGCCTTTTTC